>NW_004524595.1:9398327-9425000 GCF_000260255.1 Octodon degus | reverse complement strand
AGATCACATTCAAAGGAAAACCAATCAGAATTATAGCCGGCTTCTCTTCACAAACCATGCAAGCAAGAAGAGCATGGAGCAGAGTACTTCAAGTCCTCTATGAAAACAAATTCCAGCCCAGACTACTATACCCTGCAAAGCTCTCTTTCAAGTTTGATGGAGAAATGAAATACTTCCATGTCAAAGAACAACTAAAGAATTTCATGATGACAAAGCAACCCTACACGGACTACTAAAAGATGTTCTAGAGGGAGCCCAAAATGATCAGAACTCCACAAACAGGAGGAACCCACTACATAAGGCAAACAATTAAACACAAGACAAAAAGGAGTAAACAACAGCAGATAAATAACATGTCAATCGTAAATCAATACATCTCAATTCTAACCATCAATGTAAATGGACTCAATTCACCAATTAAAAGAAATAGACTGGCACAGTGAATTAGGAAACACAATCCAACAATATGCTGTATAAAAGAAACACGCTTAACTCATGAAGAAATTCATAGGCTGAAAGTCAAACGATAGAAAACAATACTACATGCCCCAACACCTCAGAAAAAAGCAGGGATAGCAATTCTATTCTCAGACAGTCTCAACTTCAAACCAAGAACAATCAAACGAAGGCCACTACATACTGGTTAGGAGAAAAATTCAAGAGGAAGAGGTAACATTCATAAATATATATGCACCAAACACGGGAGCACCCAACTATATAAAGCAAATCTTAATGGACATGAAGAATCTAATATCCAATAACACAATCTTAGCAGGAAACTTTAACATCCCCTTATCCCAAAAAGATAGGTCAACCAGACAAAAAATTGGCAAAGAAGTAGCAGAACTGAACCAGAACTTGGAACAAATGGACTTAGTGGACATATATAAAGTGCTCCACCCAACAACAGCTGAATATACTTTTTTTTTCAGCTGCACATGGGTCATTTTCTAAAATAGACCACATACTGGTCCACAGGTCATGCTTAAGTATATGTAAGAAAACATAAATTATCCCATGCATATTATCTGACCACAGGGCAATGAAACTGGAAATAAACGAGACAAGAAAACAGAAAAACCCCATAAATACATGGAAATTAAACAACACCCTACTCGGCAATCAATGGGTCACAGATGAAACTAAACAAGAAATTCAACAATATCTACAATTCAATGAAAATTTGAGCACAACTTATCAGAATTTATGGGATGCGATGAAAGCAGTTCTCAGAGGGAAATTCATAGCTGTGGACTCACAAATTAGGAAAACAGAACAGAAACAAATAAACACCCTACTGATGCACCTCTCATTCAATTTGCTCCTCTGTTATGGCTGTGAAGTGCCATTCAGGACTCTCTCAAAGCAGAAGGGCCAAGGAGGAGTCTTTCTGCAACCTTCCCCAACTTGTCTAGATTGGCACCACATCTAAGGCATCGTAAGTGGTCATACAAATCATGGAGTCACAGAGTCCGCTGCAGCAGTATCACGAATCCTTCCATCTTGTTCAGTGATGCAACATTCCTAGCAGCTCACTCATGCTAGCTGCCTCGAGGCACATATCTGTGATTGTTATTGCTATTATATTCTCTCTATGAACAAATGATATAGGTTGATGGCTTCTCAGCTACTTCCTAGGGCTCTAACTTCAGTGTTTATAAGACAGAAGTGTATCTGTGAATCTGGGAAGATTATTTTTACCTGATAAAAATGTTACTATTCCTCTTTTCATATCTTTTACCATACCTTTAAATGCAGCAAACCAACAGCAATCTCAGCAATTAAGTGCACTAAATAGTAGTAATCTCCCAAAGATATAGCCTAACAAAGTACAGACATGAATAAAAGATCACAAAGCAGACACCCGTTAAGAGACTAACTTCACCAGGAGATGAGAAGAAGCTCATGTTATACTTTTGCAGGGCGGCGGGGTTTCATCCTGGCCCAGGGGCCATCACAGTCTTCCATGTGTCCTTCCGATTCCAGTATCTGTTCCGCCAAAAGCAGTACTTTTTTAGAACATTAAGATCTGTCAAAAGCATCCCAGGAAGTTGGTCTCTTCCTTCTTATGTTCCCAGAAACTACCAGTCCTCTGGGGAGGTCTGAGGCCACTGACTAAAGTCCCTTTATCTGATCCCCTGATGTCACTCATCTATAGCTGGGATCAGTCCAGACCTTGGCCCCTCACACTACACAGAAATGATTTCATGAATCAACGATTGGTCTAATTTTCAGCAAACTCCCAAGCAAACTCCTCCTTCCCCATGTCTTCCACTCATTAGAATCCCTGCCTGACACAAGTTGTGGGGGAGGGAGCTCAGGCCTCTTCTAGGCCCCTCAGAGGCCCTGGGTCCCATGGCATTGGGGAAATGAAGCCATTGCTTTATTTCAGAGAAGAATGTTGATTTGTAACATTTGTAAAACATACATTTTTCTGGGCCAGAGCCTCAGGAACTGTAGGCTACCTGCAAAAGGCATTCGACAAAGACATGTCTGGATCCTGCAACGTGGATGCAAAACAGATAGACACTATTTTCTTCCTTCTCAGATGGCAGCACTCAATATAAATGTGAATATTCCTTTTCCTTCTTTGTGTGGATTTCAGCTCACAGCTAGACCAGTTAGGCTCAGCCTGTGAATGAATATAGGGCTGAAGACTCAATCATGGCAACAACTAGGGGGGCAGCTCTCCAGAATGACAGCCCCCCTCACTCAGCCTAATGAGCATCTGGTCCTGCACTCTTCTTACTCTTAGTGGAGGGGTGTGTGTGTGTGTGTGTGTGTGTGTGTGTGTGTGTGTCTGGAAGGAAGAGATGGCTTAAGGAACTCTCTCTTCCCTCCCCCCACCCAAAGCTCTGCAAACAAGGAAAGATACACACTAGTAACCTAAATCACATTGAACAAAGGAATGAATGAAATAAAATACTTCTGGCTCTATTCCCAATTCTGGAAAAATAACTTGGAGCATATGTCTTCCCAGCACACTTGCTGAAATGTCTCCATGAGAGTCAGATGCTTGCTGCTGAGCCCACAGCCCCTCGTGCCTCTCCCTCTGCGCTGAGCAGGAAGAAGCCAGGTGTCCTCAACAGTCTCCTGTGCCAGGAAACAAGGGGGGCAGTTTCTGCAGATGTGCCTGCTGACCCTGAGAGAGGCGGAGAACACACTGAATAAATGAATTTTGAAAAGCATCCCACAAATGCAAAACTGCTGTCATTCCACCCCTGCACACCCCCACCACCACCATGCCCTGCTTCTGGAACATGCCACGTAGCATATCCATAATTACTGCAGACCACAGATACACATGCACGTAGGTAACGGTGGGGCACATGAGGAGTATTGATGTGAGTGTCATCCCAGCCCAGTCTCTGAGTAACAGTGCTTGGACATAGTCCATTAAACCAAGACATTTGTTGCCCCACCTCAGCAATCTACCAAGTATACATACATTTTAATTCTACTGGAGAAGGCATTCTGATCTCATCTATAACATACTACAAACCATAGTGCCACCTTCCCTAGAGGACCCTGATCCCATCTCCTCAAAAAGCAAGCATTCAGTAGATGCAGAGTGATCTGGTAGGAGGCAAAGCAAGACATTTGTAGCCGGCACTATTGATATTCTGAGCTGCCTTAGTTACTGTTAACAATGAGCCTGTCAAGCCAGCCTACTATTGAGTTTATGCCAAATGACTACTTAGGAGTGAGATTGAAAGAGTGATAGGGAAGGTGGATATGAAGTACAGTAGACAGTCAGGGGTTCTGTACCTGGGAAGACACTAAATTTGCAGCAGCAGCAGCAGCAAAATGCCATAAAGTCGGTGATTTTTGCATAAAAAGAGGATGATTTCTTAGGTAACATGCACCAAGGAATGTGGATCTTGAAACAAATTTACTATGAATATCCCAGAAAGACGAGAGGTTTCCCAAAGAGAACATAAATGCAGAAGCTAACCGAGATGTCAGGAGATCAGAAGACTGGGTATGTAATCCCTGGGACTTATACAAAAGCACAATAGAAAAGAAGCTAGCATTCCAGTAACTGCAGCCCATACAAGGCTGCCCAGAGTTGGTGTAGCAGAAAGAATTGCCATTGCTCAAACAACACCCATGCAGAAATGGGCATAGAGTGGGTTCATGACCACCTCTGTGCACCGCATCACCTTCCAGTCATACATGAATGGAGTATGAGAAATAAGTGTAATGCCAGACATGGTGCAACACATCTATGATCCTAATATTAAGGAGACTAAGGCAGGAGGCAGATCTCAGCAATTTTGAGGCCTGCCTAGGCTACACAGTCAGTTGAGCTGCAAAGTGAGACCCTTGTCTCACAAGCCAAGAGAGAGGTAATCGTTAGCACATGTGTTGAAAGTAAGAATTCCATTCTTGAGCTCTGAGTGCCACTGGCTCCCTTCCACAACTGGAATCATCAGGGGCTGAAGGACCTGAGAATCCCCTAAAAGCTCACTAGTGCTGAAGAGGTGAACTATGGACTCAGAGTGTGCAGAGGTGCAGGCTGGTGAGCATTCTTTAATGAGACATGAGGTACAGTGGATATCCCCACTAAAAGACACTTGTCTTGGGCACCCAGGGCCTGAACTCCTGTGTCAACCAGAAAAACTGGCATGAAAATGCCTCCCCACTGCCTTCTAATGTTAGTTCTGGATATCTGTTCCTAGACAGTTACTTATATTTCTTCCTCATTCCAACCATGGCAAAATGAAACCTGTCCCAGAAAGTGGGTAAGGACAGACTTCTTGAAATCCTTCACCATCCCACAGAGCATACACAACACATTTGAAATCCACTGGTAAGCACAAATGGGTCATGTGCTGTACTCCACTGAACAGGGCTGACTAATGCTTATCGGGTTCAGACTTGGTGGGCAAGGAGGGTCTCAGTGAGCACCAAAGTACATTCAGTAACCTGTAGAAACAGCCTGTAGAAGCCACATGTGCTCTACAGAAGGGAAAAACCCATAGAAGAAAAGAGGAGACAGGGCAGGTCCTGCACCTCACAGAAACTTCAGAGCGATTAGGGGGTCTGTACTCATGGAACCCTAATAGCCCAGTGCCACCTTCAAAACTACCTGCTGTGTTCTTTGTCCAGATGTACGTTAGAGCTGCTGAAGAGCATTCAGAAAACACAGTCAACTTTGCTCCACTCTAAGATGTTTCAGTTCCACTGAAATTTGGTATGGTGCAGGCAATGGCATCATTTAAAAGTTATCTGGGTATTTTTGATGTACAGCCTCAGTTGAGTCATTTAGTCCAGCTTTAGAACCTGTAAGACCTTAGAAGAGAGGGAGATCTCTGAGCAATAGGGTGAATAAAGGCTTTCCAAAAGAATAGGTACAAACCTGGACTGAAGGGAAATAGTGGACAAACATCAAGAATGTGCCTGCTCATGGAGGCCTGAATACCAAGCACAATAACACCCACTTGATCTGGTGGACAGTAGGAAGAATGAGTCCCCAGGACGAGTAGGTGCACCCGCGTAGACACATTTCCATTCACAGGGTGCAGATCCTTTCAACAACAATGTGGGGTAGGCAACCAGAAAAAAACATAAACATATCCATTTTGCAACAAGGAAATGTAGACTCGGAGTTTGAGTGACTGGGTAAGAATGGTGTTTTCAAAACATCAGCCCAGTGATAGCACGCAGTGTGAATTACAGTGTGGGAGAGAGATTTCCAGGAGGTCCCTTAAAGACTGATACCTTCCTGCAAATGGGAGGTAATATCAGTTCATGGCATGGCAAAGGCCTTGGAAAACACAGCAGAGAGAGGAGCTAAGAGCCACCTTCATGCTCTGTATCCCTCTATTTGCGTTTGGTGCCTGAGCACCAATGTTTAACACAGTAGGTTAAAGATGGAGCAGTTCTGTTTGCATTAAGATCTGAGGAGGCTGCAGAACAGAGAGGATGGATACACTGAGCTGACAGGCCTGAGAACTTGGTCTTCCAGCAAGGGGTGCCCTCCTATATACACTAATTTTAAGGATAAAGGAAGATTTTTATGCCCATCTCCCACCACTCATTTTATTAGGAATTTGAGACAAATAATGAGATGCTCTGATTTCATTACCTACGTGGACCAGCCAGTCCAAGAAGAGCAGAAGTTCTCCCAAAACTCTGACCTGGAACCACTTCTTCTATGCCCATTTCAGTGCTGTCTGGATGGGTTGGATTAAGCTGTCCAATTCTAGGGCTTCCAACTGACAGGTCCATTCAGTTAGCAAAACTGAACCCAACACCCCAACTTGGCTACAAGGGGGATGCATCTGGAAGCCACTCATATGCTTAAATTTGTTACTTCTTCAGAACTTAGGAAGACAAGGAGTCCTAGTCATACGTCCTTCCTCACAGACTCCAAGATTTAATGGCTTTGGAGCAGAACACAAATGGATTCTTTGTCGCTCTTGACATTGGCTGCCTCCGGATGAGTTTTCCTTCTGCAGCCATGCAAGGGAAGGGATTGCTGAGGATCTTTCAAAGCCCAGCAGATGAACCAGCCCACCCCTGTGACCAAAGGTAAAGCTGCTATGGGTTCCACTCTGGGAAATATCCTCACAACACCAGAGTCCACATCGTTTAAGCATCTTGTTTAGTTATAGATGGTTGCAACCATACACCTTTTTCCAGGCAATGCAATAAATACTCGGCAAGCTCTGTCCCATGGCATTTATAGCACTGAGAAAGCACAGAAACCAAGAAAAATATTTTAATATTCTTTACCCTGTTAAACAGTCTAACAAGCCAGCTGATTACACTGTTGTACCTTTACAAGGCAAAAATGGCATAAAGGCTCAATTTTGTTTTTAGGAGAGATGATTTTATAACTCAAGTTCCTGCAGTAAGGCTTAAACTCTATGCCTTTGAGGAGGAACCAAGGGCTGATATTCATTCTCTCTTTTCCACAGGTCAGGAAATTTAATGATTAAGATTTTCACAACATCTTGGACTAAGTTAACCTTTGTCATCCAGAGGCAGCAGCTAAACTACCTGCTGGTACCAGAAAGTGTGTCCTCCCCACACTGGGTCAGAAGTTCATAGATCAATACCTCTTCCATTTACCCATGACTCTCAGGTTGCCTTGTGCCGTAAGAAAAAGATGTGGAATAGGAGTACACATTCAGCCCAACATGCGGTTAGGTGATGCCATGACTAAAGAAATCAGAAATCCACACTTTTGGCTATTATGACTTCTAAAACATTGTTGACCTTCAGCATTTGTTTGGCCAACTTGCTCTCAGTTACCCCAGGCCCATTTCCAATCCCTCTTCCCCTTATCTCCCCACTCCAAGGATAGCTAAGTAAACTTGACTGTGAGCCACACTGATACCAGTTTGCTGGTTTCCTGTCCTTTTTGCCTTCCTGTACCTTTCTTTCCACTCAGAAGATTGGACATGTGGTAGGAATTACTCCCTACTGGATGTGTGTTCCTGAAGGCGTGGCATTAGAATGTAAGTGGCCTCCCCCTGGGATGGGGACATTGCTCCAATGCTCAGTGCTAGGGGCAGAGAGGAGGGCTGAGTCCGGCTTCCCACTTTCCTCAGAGTGGGCTCCCAGAGGGGCACCAAAAAAGGATGAGGGGAGCTGTTATTAATTCTTGGGTTCAGGGAATTTTGCCAACACCATTGTACATAAATTTCCTCCCTTTGTCTCCTTCTTTCCACGCAGACATCATCAATGTCAACATGTCTTGCCTCCTCCAGGAAGCCTTCCCTCACCATACATACTGGAAATAATTACTCCCTTGAAAAATAGTTCAATCCATCCAAGTGGCATCTACCCCTCAAAACAATGCCAGTATTGGTACCAGTATTGATACAAGATAATACTAGATTTCTTTGTTTAAAGATTTCCTTCGGACACAATAAAAGAGTAAAAGACATACAACTTTTAAAGAAAAAAACAGAAGCAGCGTGAAGTCAAAATTATGGTGCTTTCAAGTGAAAATGGGGCAGTAGAAATGATCAACAGTCAGGGAAGGACATCAGAGTTCATGTAGTTCTGACTCTTGATGTATAAGTTCTAAAACAATCTATCTCTAGCAAGTCCCCTAAACAGGTCTTATGAGCAGCCTTACAGAGGCAGAGAATACAGTTCTTCTCCCCAGCTTCTTTTTGGAATACCTCTGAAAGTCAAAAATAATTCCTGGGCTAGGGAGATAGTTTGGAGGTCTAAGCACCTGCCTGACAAGTGCAAGGACTGGGATTTGATCCCTGGTACCACATGCTGTGCCGGCCCTGGAACCAGGCATGGTGGTACACGCCTGCAATCTTAGTGCTAGAGAGGCTGAGACGGGAGGATCACTACAAGTCTGAGTCTCATGGTGAGACTCTATACCAAATAAATAAATAAATAAATAAATAAATAAATATTTTTTTTAATTTTAAATAATAATAATTCCTTAGCTTGACCTGTAGTTTATTTCTTTATATGACATGTAAAAAGATATTATTAACATGAACTTTTCTATTTATTATTCCATATCACCTGTCTGTGCATAACCTCAGTATACTGAGTATCAGACTGACCTATCATCCTGTATCTATCTATCTATCTATCTATCTATCTATCTATCTACCTATCTGTCTATCAAAATCCAGCTGAATAGAATTTCAACAAGGCAAGTAAGTACTATTCATTCATTCAACATTTTGCCTCTGTCCTAATGCCAGAGGCGGTCTAAGTAATAAACATATACACATGATAAGACAGTGATACTTGCTTTTAAGAAAATAAAGTCTACCAAGGCATAAACATGGGAGGAGGGTCTGAGGGGGTGACATGTGGCGAGTGGCCTAAATTAAGCGAGGAACTGAGAGATGTTAATATCCATGCAGAAAAAGCACCTGGGGAAAGGGACACCTCCTCCAGGAGAAAGGTGGTGGGGGAGGTTGCTTGGTGCATTAAGTGAACAAATCCAAGGTCATGGTGGTTGGATAGCAGTGAGCAAAGGAAGAGAGAAAGAAAGGAGGTCGGGATGAGAAAGCTTGATGGAGGACAGCCTGTGAATGACGGCGAGCAGGTTGGCTGTGTTCTCGGCGGGATAAGAAGACGCCGAAGGGCTTTGAGGAAAGCCAGGGTCTGATGTTAGTTTTTTCACTGCTCACGCTGGCTGCTGTGCAGAACAGAACAGATTGTGCAGGTCCAGGAGTGGAGGCTGAGAGTCCCAGCAAGAGTCCCTCTTGTGGCTCCCTGCTGCTTCCTATGTGTCGTCTTCGCAGCTCGGTGGCAATCTGTTCCAGGGCAGATTGTGCTGGTCTATCTGCAAAACCCACCACTGAGCTCAAGGAACCTTCTAAAGCCTAAAACAACTCCTGTGCTCCCCCTACTGTGTTCTCCCTTCCTTTGTACCCAGCCAAATATACCCAGCCCCATCACTTTGCTGGCTCCCTGCCCTTCCCCAAACAGCCAGTCTGCCTGCTCCGTGGTCATCCTGTTCAGATGGTGCTAGCAGACTAGTTAAATAATCTTGCACAATGGTTCTCACTAAGATGCAAATGGCAGGTGCAAGCTCAATGCCTATCTGGGAATATTTCTTCCTTGCCTTTTCCAAAAGAATGGATCTCTAGCAATATTGCAAAAACCACAACAGACTGTGCATAAACTATTGGCAGGGTATTAGGCCCTTTATAAAATTTCAAGAGAAAAAATGAGACTACATATTTCAAGTTTGCCATTATTTCAAATTCTTCCAGTGCCTGGGATGGCAAAACCCTAAGAGACTGTGCCTCATTATAGGTGAGGGAACTGACACCCCATATTAGAAGGATTTGGCAAAAAAAAAAAAAAAAAAACCACTGGCTTAGATCATCTTAAAGTGTAAAGATTATGAACTACTTTGGGAATAGTTGGAATGGTATTGATAATTTTCATTACCACTCTAGGAGCCTCTTCCCCATCTGTTCCAACCTTTTCCTCTTCATAGAATCCATATCCTATAACTCAGAATTCAGCTGGCTTGTAGGGTCAGGTCCCTGAGGTCTGGGAAAATATAACCCTACAAAGCCCCAGTTTGAATCCTACCCAGTGGATCCATCCAGGAAAAGAGAGGGTGTCCGGAGTAGGAAAGCCTCACTAGTACTGGGCACTGATCCCTCATACCAGTCACTGACCAGGTCGTCCACATTGTATCACCTGGAGACATTTAAGAAAATGCACACTTATCCACAAAAGCAGTGAAAGGAAGGTATTCTTCTTTACTTGCTCAGGGACAGTTCGGGTGGCAGCTTTTCAGAGGACCTCCTAGAATCTTGTCCTCCAGAGCACTCAGAAGGAGAAAGCAGGTAGGGTCCTGTAGTCTGCCGCCTGAAGAATGGTGGCACCAACGAAGCCACAGATTAGATATTTTTGTGATTCCACAAGCCGAAAACAAACTGCTTGATGAATGACAGGCACTGCACAGATGCCACCTATTAAATAATTAAAATGAAGTAGAAATTAAAAATAAACAGTGGGAAATGATTTGAAACACAGAGAACCAAAGGAAGCAGAAAGAGTAACTTGGGAATGATGAAGTGAGTGAAATTAGATCTGAGTCATTTCTAAATTCAATTGTGTCTGGATTAACAGGCTGTCTTTCTTCCATCGTAGGAATGAAATAAACAATATCTGAAGCTGAAGTAAATGCAATCCTAATGCAGAAGCTACCCTGTCAATTCAGATGGGCAGGTAAGTGCCAAGAATTTGCTGATAAAGACTAGATAGACAGGTAGAAAGTGAAGCATAACAGAAGGGAAATAAATGAAAATAGATTTTGTAGTTATCAGTCTATGCTGCGTAGCAATCATACAACCTCAGTAACCCAAACAAGTATTTATCTCCTTCATATTTGTGGATCAGTTATGAATGTGTAGTTCTGTACTCCGAACACTTAGGTGGCCTGGCTTCAAGCTGCACTGCAAAACATGCCTGGCGTATGTCACCTGAAGGTTGAGCTCTGGTTTATTTCATCTAAATCTGGGGCCAAAGCTAAAATGACAGCAGCAGTCCAAGGGCAACTTGCTTCATGGTAGTGGCAGAAACTTCAAGAAAGTTAATGGAAACACACTGTCTCTCCACTGCCACCTCTACTTTCACTTCCCCAGCAAGGTCACTATCAAAGAGATGAGAAAATATATTCCCCCCATTCTGCCAGCTGGTGCCAAGGCGTCACCTGAGCAGGGCATAGATCTGTCCTTCTGGTGTGGATAAACTGTAGAACCGCAAGCAAGGACCCTGCCTTCTACAGGTTGTATTAAACACAGAGCTTTCTAAGAAAATTGCTACTGGTATCCTTCAAAAAATTGTCTAGACTACAGTGCAGCCAGCAATGGCCTCATATCACGGGCATCCTACTGCCGGACTTTGTATGTCCTGCAAACTCAAAATGATTTTTATACTTCTAAATCACTGAGGGGTGGAGTCAAGACAGGAATGAAATTTTGTAACACATGGAATTATCTGAAATTCCAATGCCAGTGTCTGTAAATGAAATTGTACTATACCACAGCCAGAGTCTAGTTTTCCTATTCTCTATGCTACTTTTGCACTATAATGATTTACAGCATTCGCATGACCTCTGAAGCCCAATATGGTACCTATCTGACTTTTTAAAACAATGTTTATTGATATTTGGTCTAAACCACTGCTATCTAATAGTCAAATAATATACAACACATATGTAATTTAAAATTTCCAATAGGTACATTTAAAAGTTCAAATGAAACAATAAAATGATGGCTATAAAATAACAGTTCAGCCAAATATAAACAAAGTAGTACATTTCAAAAAACCATCAATGCAAAATTTTTCATTCTTTTTCATGTAGGTCTTTAAAATCTGGGGTATATTTTATACTTCTAGCATATCTCACTTCAGACTAATCACACTTTAAGTGCTCAATAGCCATATGTGACTAGTGAGACCATATTGGAAAATACAAATGTAGGACGTATTTATCCTCTCTTTGAAAAACCTAATCCTGGTTTTATTTTTTTTCAAATTCCTTCTGAAGCTAACTTATTTCAAATTATCTCTCAGTTTGAATGACTAATATATATATATATATATATATATATATATATATATATATTCACAGCCAACATTATGTTTTCTTGTGCCTTGAGAAGAGCTCTACTAGGAGCAGATGCTCAAAAATATTTGTTGAATAAATAAATGCATGGATGAGTTGTGCCCTTGTTGGAGTTATTCTTCCACTCCTCCCTGTAATTGATGCCTGTCCCTCCAGCTAAAGAGTGTGCACCTTAAGTACAATGACCAAGCGTCTTCTGTTGGGCCACTCCTCCTACAGACAAAAGTAGACACTGAGAAATGCTTTCAATAACTGCAGGAAGTTATTGAAAAATAAGAAGAAATCTGAGAGAATACCACAGGGAAAAGAAAACAATGACACTGGGTGATTTCCCACTTTTATGTTTTGTTTTGTTTTGCTTTTTAACCTAAAGACAGGCTTCTGTCAAACACAAAAAGGTGAAGCTAAAACTTCATAGAAATGTACCAGTCTTACTAGCTTAGGAACCAGAGGATAAACTTCAGGGCACCCACATGAGCTAGAAAGAGGACCGAGGGGTGATGTAATAGGAAATGAATCAAGAATGAGGAGCCCTGTAGTCTGCATATAAAATCTCCTCAGACCTCTGGTTGTGCCTTTGAACTGTGTAGGACAGATCTGCCCAAACCCAGCAGAGGCTAAAAGCAGAGGATTCTGCTGCTGCCTGCAATATTGGAAACGGAGTTTCGAATTTTAGTCTCACACTCTTACTCTGAAGAATACATACATATTTAAAAAGTAACTTTCCTAAGAAATATGAAAGAATCTTCTACCCCGAGTTGTGTAGGACATCCTGGATGTAATTTGAAATGACTAGACATGTTTAATAGCAGCAAAATAGAGTCTCACCCTAAAATAACACAGGGATTGTCATTGAAGAAAAAAATTATTTTGAATCAGCTATTACAAATGTTTTAAAAATGCTTGATGACATAAAATAAAATCTTCAACAAGCAGATAAAAACATAGAAACTCTGCACAGAGGAAAGGAAATCCTAAAAAAAAAAAAAAAATCAAAAGGAATCAAAAATTAAAATCACCTGAAATAAATACAGATACTCCTTGACTTAGGATGAGGTTTTGTGCTAATAAATCCACAGCAAATGGGAAACATGAGCTGAAAATGCGTGCAACACACACAGCCAGCCCAACCTCACAACTTGCGGTGCAGCGCCGGGCAGTGCCTGCCTCCCCTTGTGATCTCGTGGCTGACCGAGCTGTGCCACTTGCTGCTGCCGCTGCTGCCCAGCATCACCAGAGAGAATGGGACCACGTGTCACCAGCCTGGGCAAAGAGCAAAAGGTACAATGTGAAGTCCTGCTGCCACTGAATCACTGCGTATGCTTCTCACACTCTCATAAATTCAAAAAAAAAAAAATCACAAGCATAATGGTAAGTTAGGGACTGTCTGCAGGCACTGTGTGGAGCTAACAGAAGGACCTGTGGAGAAAACCCTACAAAACCTGCCAGAAAAACTCACTAAAATGATCTGTTGCAATAACTTTCAAAATCAACTGTATTTTGCAATGAGTAATCAGACATCTAAAATGTTTTAAATAAATACAATTTATAATAGCCACCAAAACTACAAAAGACTAAGAGAAAAATCTGACAAAGCATGTGCCCTCTGCAATACTGTGCACCCTCACCCAAACCCCAAGACTGAGCGCGGCTTTACCTCAGACTGACAGGCACAGAGGCAGATGGGGCTGATTATCGTGAAACTCCGAAAGAAAATAAACATTTCCTTTCTGTAAGCTGATTATCTCAGGTATTTTGTTGCAGTCATGGAAAGTTCACTAGTACACATCATAATAAATCTTGAAATCTTTCAGTAAGCAACGGGCCCCCTTCTTTTGGAGCTTTGGTGAAGCAGCACCTTATTTCAGACAGCCAATGGCAGAGCAAAGCTGCTGCCTCATGACACCCAGGAAGCAAAAAGAGCAAGAGGAATACATCAGAAACCCAGCATCTCAGAAACAGCCCCAATTACCTAAAATCTCCTGTTAGGTCCCACCTTTTAAAGGCACCTATGAGCTTCCACTAGCTGACGTTGCAGCTTTTGTTGTTGTTGTTGTTGTTGTTGTTGTTGTTGTTGTTGTGCATTTAGGACAGGGTATACAGAGTATACAGGGTCTCACTACACAGATTGGACTCATAGTGATTCTCCTCTTTTCAGCCTCCCAAATGCTGGGATTACAGGGGCGCACCACCATACCCAGTCCTGCTCACTGTCTCAGCGTGCCCCACAGGCAGGGCTGGCACAATAGGCTGGGGATCGAACCCTGACCACTGCACTCTACCTAAGCAGGTGCTTTAGTCCACTGAGCTATCAGGCCAGCCCTTGAGGTTGAAGCTTTTAGTTCACAGGGTTTTGGGGTCATTCCAGACCCCATGCCACGACAAAGGCTACAATAATCAGGATAATATGGTCTTAGCAGCAAAATAAACAGGCACATAGAACAGTTTGAAAATCCAAAAAAAGTTCTACATATGGATTTCCAATTGATTTCTGACACAAATTTTAAAGTAACTCAGTGAAGAAAGAATAGTATTTCAAACAAATAGCACTGGAAAATTAGACATCCATATGTACTAATTAATTAATTCATCTAAATCCATACATCACATAGATTAAAATCATATGGATCATATCATGTATTAAAAATGGGACATAACAATAAGTTTAAAATCTAAAATTATAATACTTGTAAGAAAAATTAAGAGGAAATACCTGGGATTATCTTCTGGCTCTTTCTTCCAGCCAGCTCCATGTTTGGCATGGTTGAACCAAAGAAGAGTATGAGATGAGGTGCATGGTTCAGTGGGGACACAGAGAGGAATGCACACAGTGCTGGGCCAGGACAAGTTTGTAGAAGAAAATGGCCAGTACAAAGAAAGCCTATGGCTTACTCTCAGGGTCTGGAGATGAGCTTATGTGAGGCTACTGTGGGCGAAAGAAGCCCTGAGCACCAGAACCTCCCCCATTACGGCCTCATCCATGTCTTCCACTTGCCTTGGACGTCAGCCTGAGCATGGCTTGACATCAGACCGACAGCTCTAGGGGCAACCACGGCATCTCGAGCTGTGAGTACAAAGTCGGGTAAGGGCTCTGAAGTCATCCAGCCAGCTCTACTCTTGAGCCAAGTGAAGCTTCGTCTGTACAGGTGAATCCTTCACCTATACAAAAAGAGGTCCTCAGCAAATCCTCTGTTCCAAAAGGGACCTGAAACCTTACAATATGTCTGGAAATTGTCAGTCATTCCTTACAAAATGCCTGTCTATAGAGAGGATCCTGGCTTCCTCAGAAGCCCTGTGGGCAGCTTTTAAAATGATAGTTTCCCAACTTTCTCCTATAATAATTCTTCACATTGCCTAGATATAGGATGAGTTCTTCAAAAACATGAATCCACAGCTCCACACCAGACAAACTAAATCGGTGTTTCCTAGGGAGGGGTGTGGGAACTGCAGGTCTTTCTTTAAAATTCCCAAACACTCTGCACAGTATGGTTGAAAGCATTGGAGTAATCTGCTTTCTAACAAAATCTCCATCTGCTACCTGTCTGTCTCCCCCTTGTCCAGCCCCCTCAGCTACCCCAAGATCCAGGGATCCTCCTAAAGGCACCTGCTCAGTATTTGAACAGTAAAATCCATCATCTTCCCCTAAGTCACTTCTTTTAAATACTAAAAGGAACACACAAAAAGAAAAAAAGAATGATTTGCCTGCTAGGAGCCTCCAGAAATTAGTCTCAAAATAGTATTTGCTTCAGGGACTTCTTTGGTATTATTCAGAAACAAAGCGTTGAAAATATAGGGAAAATTCAAACTGATTAGTTTTGCCCATGTAGCCTTGTACTGGAAATGCAGAAGGGTGTCTTCTGGCAGTAGCAGTTTTGTTTTGGCAAGTAATCCAGCAGAAAATCACAGACAGAGTAGACAGAGTGGTTCTGAGGATCTACGACTTGCCCCCAAGTGAGGCTTTCCTTTGACAGGTGCTGACCTCTGGCTCTTCTTGGTAGGGAAGGGATTCTGTCCTTCAACAGGTAGCCTCCCTATAGAAGTGCTGTGCCACGGGCAAGGCATCCACCTTCATTAGGGCTGCACTGTGGATCTGGGAGAGAAGATCACCCAGAGATTGGAGTGGAAAGCTGAGGAGAGGCCCCTTGGTATGAGTCCCATCCATCAGTCACAGACCTGGCCTGTGAGAACTAACTACTAAGGGAAGGGAACTCTTGAAAGGTGTATTCACCTGGGAGGCAGTAGCAGAAATCACAATGGCACTGTGTGCAAAGCAGGTCTTGTGCCTTATACTGGGCTTTTCTTTCCACTGGTCAAAGATTGATCCAATCATTTCAAGAGCACCAAGGTAGACAGATTTCCCCAGTGGACCTTCCTCTCTGTGCTAACCACATGTTCTTAGCACAAGTTTGATGTTTAGCAGGGTCTTAATATCAAGTGTTGGGAGAAATACAGAAGGGTATCAAAGTAAACCATCAAACATAAATCATGTCTATTTATTCTCAGTGAAGACAATATAAGATCACTGGGCCTCAAAATTGTACTACTAAACAAAAAAAAAAAAAAAGAAGAAGGAAGGAAGGGGACAAGTTAAAAAATCCTGATGCAGACAGAGCATCTTAAACTCAATTTTCTCTCTGATGCTTTATCTCAACTTACCTCAGAAAGCCCACCTCTTTGAACAAGATAAATATTCTAGTCTCATTTGACAGCTAGAAATTTTGGGGTTCGACATGTATTGCACTGTGCAAAACCATGCCAGGAGTCAGACTCCCACCCTCTAGTTTCTCTGGAGCCTCTTTCAAAAAGACAAGGTCAAAGACATTATGTAGGTGGGCATAGCAAGACTCAACAGCTTCACAGCCCCAGACTCAAGTTTCCTGTTCTAATAGCACTCACTACCCTTGTCATAGTGAGCAGGGCTACTACCAGGGTCATAACTGAAATGGAGGATCAGTATAAAAGGGACAGCTTGGCACCTCCAACTGCCATCAGAAAATCCCACCCAAGACTTCTAGATCCATGTGCCTCACATTGAGACTCAAACACACAAAGGCTGCCTCCCTCTTTCTTCTGAAGTCAAGGGCAAGAGACACAGGACTGCATATTGAAGAACGAACATTTCTTCTGTCATGGAGAAGGAACAAAGGTCCTTGAGCCCCAGCAAGATTTGACACAAGAGACTAGATGGAGAAGGAAGGGTGCCAGCTTAAGAAACCAGAAAAAGAGAGGTATAAAACCATCAAGGAAGAAACGCAGTCCCTTCGCATGTCACCCAACTCAGGGAGAAACTGAAGCTGGAAGCATATTGCAGCTTCTTGCCGCCGTGCACCCACTGCTATGGCTGTTGATTTTACCTATCTGATACCTGCAGCTTCAGGGTACAAAATCTCAGAACTAAGCCAAGAAATAGAGGTGATGGAAGAAGAAGGATGGAGGTATGGGGGCTGGAAGAGGGCACGAGGGAGCTGGAAAACGATGTGAGGGCAGACCTGCCTGAGGCTCAGCAGGAGGCTGCAGTCAGGCTCCTAAGGCTCTTGCTTGCCAACATGGTAGCCTTGTGCAAATTAGAAAAGAAAAATAAAAATCAGGCCTAGTTTCTCAAGACCCTTTATGGCCATCTGCTGGAAATTCTTATAATGGTGACATAAACTTAGGATAACTGTGGCCATGACTGTGACTCTGAGTTTGCACCCTACAACCAAGAGTGGAGGCCTGCCCCTTGAGGTCCAGGGAAGCATCTATCAGGCACAGCTTCATCACTAATTGGGGCCACGGCACCCAGTGAGATTCAGACTCTCTAGTCCTTGAGCAGATGTGGAAAGCTTACACATAAGGATGGAGAGGAAAGGGTCTTGGGACACTGACCTACGACCTGGAATTCTGAAGTCTTCACCCCTGCCTACCCTGACACTTGCAGGCTCTAGTGCCAGCCTGGCCTGCTGCTGCAGACACATGGCCCTGGCTCATGCTGAGCTTCGCAGCACAGCAGAGGTAGGTGGACTGTACACACTTCACCTGGATCTGGGGTTCATCTGGCCTGGCCCTTTAGTTTGACAATGATCACAGTGCACTGAGGCATAGAACCTTGTTTTCCCACCAATAAGGAGCCAGAACAACATCGAAGCTCTTAGCTCCCAACCAAGGCTCATCCCTGGAAACTGCAGGGGGCGTTGTGGGTCATCTTCACTCTAGGAGGGCTGGCAGGCATGTTTCAAGGTCACAGGAGCCATGAGCAGGACTGACTCCCATGGGCAGCTACCAACACACACACACACACACACACACACACACACACACACAACCACATGTCACACATGCACCTGCCAGCCTATACTTACATACAAAATACACACAGACAGAAACTGAGAAGCCAAGCCCAAACAGCAAACAAGCACACACTAATACACACCACACATGATTGCACAAGCCAGTTAAAATAGTAACAGCTCTTATTTATCGGGTTTCTACAATGTGCAGTCTCGTATTGGGTAATTTGTATTCATTATCTCATTATCCTCCTGACAAGCACACTTGTTAGCCTCACTTCACAGATAGGAAACCCGGGATTGAAGAGATAAGGCACACACCAATGGTCACACCCCTGCCGCACAGCTTACTTCTGGGTCCATGTTCTCTCAGTTGTCCTGCGACATCTCCTGAATGGATATGTTGCTGTGATGACACCATGTCATGATAGTATTGATAATGACAGGTTAGAAACTATAGTGAGGAGGATGAGGATGAGGATGAGGATGAGGATGAGGATGAGGATGGTGGAGGTGGAGGTGGTAACTGACTTTTTAAGGTACTATTCTAAGAAACTCACTCCATCTTCTAAAACCTCAGAAGCTAAAGCACCCATCTCATCCTCACCACAGCATCAGGAATTAAGTCTTATTTTATGGAGAAGAAAACAGTCATCTGAGAAACTAGGTCAGTCTCCCGAGGCCCATATCTGGTCAGTGGAAAGGAAGTGCCTGAATGGGACCTCCTACCTAAGCCCTCGAGTGCGTCCACATCACGAGGAAGCTGCGATCTCTCAGCCTGGGCTTTGATTCTGCCCTGACCCCTTCCATTCTTCTATGAGTTGGTGGAGGAGGGCAGGGGTGTTGGCCTCCGCAGGCCTCTGTCCCGGGCCCCTGCTCACCTTGCTGAAACTGCAGCACTAGTTGGCCAGCTGAGAGGCAGAACCACAAACACTCTTGGAGAAGAGCAGGGAAGATGGACAGCAACCCTGGCCCAGGCAGCTCGGTGTCCCCAGGGAAGGGAGGCGCATCAGCGCTGCCTGTGCAACAAGGGAGAGCTTTGGCTCCCGGAGCACAGAGGACAAGGCCGCGTTCCAGGCCGCTGAGCTCCATGCCTAGGGAAAGCCAGCCTGCTGACGCGGCCGTCCCCGGCACCACACACGCAGAGCAGCTGGATCCTCCTTCCCACCCAATCCTTGCACCTGGCCCCCCACGCTTTTTGTCTTCACACCCTCCCCTTCCCTCTAGAGATGGGCCCTCTCCTAGCCCCTCTCTTTCAGCAGATCAATCCATTTTGTATGAGCAGAAGAGTGAGGAAGAGATCAAGCTACAGAGACTGAATGCGCAGCCCCGATAAGAGCCGCAAGAAGAGCTGTCTGTGGCACCAGGGGCTGAGGAGGGGATAATAGCGCAGCCCCTCCGCTCTGTTCGACCACACAATGGGCGGCATTCAGCAAGCACCTTCCTGGTCTCTAATCTAGCGGGAAGGGCACATGTGCAGTCTATTAGCATTTATTTTCCTTTTCTGCATTGTACTGATAACCCAGTTTCTGACCCAACCTCTAGCTTTTCTTTTCACTCCACATTATAATTCTGCTTTCTTAAAATCCTATTCAGCTATATTAAAAAAAAAAACCCTCAAACTCTCTCTACCTTTTCAAAGCACATCAGTAATTTTTTTTCCCTACTGAACCAAGGTGACTCCTACAAAGAATTCACCATTCTGGATCGTAATGATGGTTCAAGAGCGGAGGGACAGGTAGCATTCCTCAGGCTGCATTTATGTATTCACTAATAGAAATCAACATAAAGGGAAGAGGCTCGGCAGCGAAACACACAGCTGTAGCCAAAACCGGGTACCCCGGCAAATGCTCCCAATCAATGCTGCTTTCCAAAGAGCCTGGAATTGAGCACAGCCTGGAGCAGCTCTGGCTGTGCCACCCTATGCTTGCCCAGTGGTCAGGGCTGCTGCTTACCCTGTCATCTGTTTTTAACCGAATTTACCCAAAGGAAAAATGAAGAGTTTAATCAATAGTTAATGATTCTGAAAGCAGACATTTCATGAAACCCTCTTAAACGCTTCTTCTGAGAAATCTAGCAAATTACTCCTAATCGTAGGAAGTGGCATCCTCCGCAGCCAATGCCTGTTGTTCGTTGCCAGAGCCGCCCAGACAGGAGTTAAAACTATTGATCCCTGAAATGTTCTAAAACAACACCCGGGTAAATGAGAAAGTAACTGAGATCCAGGAGCTGCAGCAGGCAGAGGCTGCCACGCCGGCCCCAGCTCCGTGCCATGCATGTCTTGGTTTTGTGTTGTCTATTTGTATTCCTCCTGTGGCTTAAAACTCACCTACCCACATAACAAAATGAATAGGCATTTCTAACCCAGGGGAAATCTCCTGGGCTCCGCAGCTATGCAGCATGGTTGTGTAAACATTAAGAGAAATTCTGATTCACAACTTCATCTTCAGGAGTAATTTCTCACAGAAGTTTGACCTCCTGCCACCCTTGAGAAATATAAAAGTCTCCAGGAAATTGGCTATATATATATATATATATATATATATATATATATACAGGAATGTGGGATGAATGACACTCACTTTTGACAAGCAGACTTGTTCTTTTCCTGGAAGGGTCCCAGCTTCTAAACACAGGTGTGTGAGTGGGTGAAGACCCATATGCCTGACACTAGAAAAGCAAGAAGAAAATGTCCTGTTCTAGGTGATTCTCAGACCCTGACTGCTTCCTAGGCAGATGACTCTGAAGCAGGAGCTGAATTCTGAGCTGCCTCTCCAGGAGTGGAAGCTATGATTTTAGTTAGCATTTGACATTCACCGTCTCTTCGACAAAACTGTTTAGAAATGCCTGGGAAAAAAAGAACCCACAAGATCCTGGGGTGTGGTATGGCATGGGTAGGCCCAAATGAGGACCAGGTACTGGCCCCCAAATCTCCATGTGTCCATTTAGAGGGACAGTCCAATCCCAGACTGGTGGTTAATGAAGTCTTTGCACTCTCAGAAAACTGGTTTGCAAAGTGCAGATTGGCCAGGGTCTCAACTTAGAGGCCCACAGAAGCTAGGCGGGTTTTGAAAATGAGTGGATGGGGCTAAGGAAGAACCTTAATTGGCCAACAGAAAAGCAAGGCCTTGCCCAAGGGAGAAGCTTCAGTATGCTGCTACATGGAAAGAAAACACTGTGTTTCCGGACACCCACACTTTCAGGAGACACACAAAATCTGTTTTGCTTTATATTGTCAAGTAATTCAAAATTTTTAAATACTGAAAGGTTAGATAAGGACCTCAGGTTATCAGTAGGGAAACATTAAATTCATGATCTTGATCATTATCAGGAATCTCTCCAGTATCTGTTTGAACCATGAACTTGTTTCTCTAGTGAAATTAGGGAAATACTTCTGCCTCTCTGGAGTATGGTGCCTCCTGTGCAGGAGATCATAATACTAGAGATTGAGAGTCAAAGTCCTTGCTCTCATGCAACTCAAACTGGTGGGGAGGGAAAAATTATAAAATGTATTTCCATATGTCATAGTCTATATCTAGATGCATAGATGAAGGTTTAATTGGATTAAGAGAGCTATAGCTGACAATGGCATTAGGGGTGGGGTCTGGTTGGAAGAGGTGGCCTACTGGGTGATGACCTGGAAGGTCTATGTCCCTCCCTGACTCTTCCCTACTTACTTTGCTTCCTGACCACCATGATGGTAGAAGCTTTTCCTCCATTTCCTTCTGCCATGGCATTTTCTACCTTGAAACCAGCCAGCCATGGACTGTAACCATGAGCCAAAATAAAGTAGTGGGTGACAGGTATTGCATTCCAGTGACAAGGAAGGATGAAGACACCACACATGCATGCACTCTGCCACTCTTTGGATTTGGAATGGCCCCCATAGACCATGTGTTAAAGGCTTGTTCTCCAAAATGATGCTACTGGAAGGTCGTGGGCCCTTCAGAAGTGAGCCCCAGGGGCAGGCCTTTGGGTCATTGGAGTGTGCCCTTGACAGGGACAGGGAGACTCTAATTTTGCTCTACCACACACTTCAAATCTGATGTGCCATCTCCTCACAAGCTAACAGGCTCATGGCCACAGGCTGTAGCTTCCAGATCTAGGAGCCAAAATCCACACTTTCTCCTCATGATTGGGTTGCCTGCGGTCTTACAGCAACAGAAAGTAGACTAACACACATACACACACACACACACTCATGCACACTCATATTCATGCAGACACATGAATTTACATTACAGATGAATTGAGGACTATGAGTGAGGGCAAGCCAAAGCCAGCCAGATTTGCAAATTGAATAGGGGGAGGAGAAAGAAGATATTCACAATTGTTCTTAGGTTGGCGTTTTAAAATGAGTAGCTGGTAAATTTCACTTACTATTAAGGTCTCAAGGTGCACCCATTTTCCCAAAAATATCTCAAGTTTATCCTTCTTTATGACAGACTAGTGCTCTATTTTGTGTAAATAGCACATTTTTATGCATTCATCAATTGCTGGGCATATGGACTGTTTCCAAGGTTTAGCTATTGTGAATTGCACTGCTACAAACATGGATGTACATGAATTACTGTGGAATGATGACTTTCACTCTTTTGGGAAGATACCCAGAAGGAAAATATCTGGGTCTGGTGTAATTTGTATATTTATTTTGGGGGGAATCTCCATGCCATAGTGGTACATCAATTTACACTTTATTTTATGTGAGAAACTCAAAGTATAAACAAGGATTGAAATAGAAGCTAGACATTAGGAAGTAGGAAGAACTTTCTCAAATGGGAAGAGGAACAAGAGATGGGAAAGGAAAGGGAAAGGAATTAAAAGAAAATTTGAAAGTGGAAATAGAGATTTTGCAAGTGTCGAGGGGAAGAAAGTTTGGAGGGGGAAGAAGAAATGAACAAAAAAAGAATTAAGATTATGTACATGTAAAAATTCCCCATGATAGATGCGAGCATTGGGTACTTCAAATATGTACAAATGCAGAAAGAAAAACCAAGGAAAATTATCCTAAGAACTGCCTATTCTCCCATTCTATATGACTAATTAAGGTAGCCTTGGGCAGACAAGATAGCTCAGCAGACTAAGTGCCTGCTTAGGCAAGTGCAAGGACACGGGTTTGATCCCTGGCACCACATGCAATGTGGGTCCTACCCCCAGGTATTCTGAGCCAGCCAGACTGGGTATGGTGGCACATTCCTGTAATCCCAGTCCCAGGAAAACAGGAGAATCACTACCAGTCCTAGCTGCATAATGAGATCCTGTATCAAATACACAAAAATAATTTAAATAAATAAGTAAATGATAAATTTAGCCTTTCAGTTTTAACAATAAAAGTTATGTAGTTCCAGTGGGTGGGTGAATAAGATGTTTTGAGGCTTGTAAGAATCTGGGAAGGAGTAGAAAGTTGTGTGTGGAATTTGTCATGACTTCATTGTGCATTAGCTACCCGAGTGTCAGCATCAAATAGAACTCTACAAACTCTACCTATGAAAACAGAAACATGATTTATCTTTCCTTAAGACTTTCTAAAAATTCAGAAAAAAGTAAAATGAAGAATCTACAGATGCTTGTAATAACATCAAAAATGACACATTTAGTGGCAAAACAGTTGCAGGAGTCAAGTTTCATGGTCTATGTCAGTAATAGCTCAATCAGATTAAACAATAATTTCAGAACAATTATGATTTATAGCAAAGTGGTGCGAAATAGGATTTTTTTTTACACTTTTGCAAAACTGGTTTAGACATCCCCCTAAAGAAAGGGTTTCTGTCCTCTAGAAACTGAGTCTACAGTTAGTTTTCTTTGACCAAACTCAGGCTACACCCAGGACACACAAGGTAGCATTGAGGCCATGAGCAAAGGCAAGGTCTTTGCTCTCCAGCCTCCTTGAGTCCAGACAAACACCTTCCTGAGTGCACCCTGTGTGAAGGGTCACATCTGTGAGTGCGAAAGCTGCACACTAGCCTTTATCAATTAAAATTATTATTACTGTCCTATGAAAAACAGCACGCTTCTCTCTGGCATTGTAACCATGCCTGTACACAATGTGCCTTCCAATAGTGCTCAGGGGGTTACCATGAACCCCTTCAGTCACTGTGACTTCTGACAAGGTGCACAACCCACACTCTCTACTAACTTACTGAGCCCTTTTGACCTACAAGGTGCCTTGTCACTTTCTAGTGGTTTCGTAAAAGACTCTTTGCAAAGGACAATGCAGAAGGACATCAGGGTTCTCAAAGGAACCTAAAGCCCTAAAGCCAAACAAAGGCAGGATAAGCCACCAGCAGAAATTAAACCCAAGGCAGAAAAAGGTGCTTTATCTCAGATGGATGGTGAATATTAGCATCATTCAGATCAGTTGTCACGGAATATAGAAACAATAAAAATAAAAGATGAGCTAGAATGCACTTCTATTTTGTGCAACTGTCCTCTCTCTTTCCCCAGACAGTGAGTCCAGCCTGAGCAGAAGAAAAGGGGAATTCCTTGGTGCCTACTATGCTACAGAACTGGTTCAAGACCCTGATCAAAAGCAGGCAGAAATGCTTCCTACATTTAATGCCCCATAGCCAAAAGTCAGGCTATTCAAATTAATATGCTTCCCAATATTGCTTTCCAAATGTTAGGAGCAATGACCTGGAAAAATGAAAACCTTCATTTAAGAGAGTTGATGTCTATATCTATGTAGAGAGATTTTTTAGATATCAAAAGAACAAAACAACCATGGGTTACAGTTAAGTAACCTTTCCCTGTCCAGACATGGAACTTGCTATTGGCCCAGTGAAGTCTTCTAAAGACAAGAGCAATAAAATATAGATGTCTGTTTAAGATATAGAGTCATAAGGGAGTGTCACACCCATCATGACATTAGAAGACAGATAAGCTAGATAAAATTACAGTTTTCAAGCCAGTCAGAGAGCTGAGGATGTCAATAAGCCTAAGTGAATTAAATCCCAGGAAGCAATGAGCCCTTTCTCAGAAAGTAGAGGTCCCAACTACTCTTATCCTTAATGGAATGGTAGGAGAGGGATAAATTCAGCATGGAAAAAACATTAAAAGGAAACCAGCTGCACATTTTTCTCAAGAATATGTGTGAGCTGCTAAGACATGAAGTCCATAATATCCTTTCTCCAGAAATCTTGGTATAATGCCCCAGTCTTTCTTATGGACATGTCCCAGGTGTGTTCAGGGTTAAGGGCAGGGCAGAGCAAAAGATTTCCCCTCTGAAGATGAGGAGTCCACCGTAAGAATAGAACGATATGACTTACTGCATGTGGGGAAGATAAAGAGAGCTGATAAAAATCACCCTGAGATACCATGGCTTGTGTCCAGGGTGCAGAATCAGTTGGTGAAGGCCAGAATCAAGGAGGTAGGAGGGCCAGAGGGCCCTTTCAGGGTGCTGAGGGGCTTTGCACTGCAAACAGCAGCTGCTCATCAAAGACCAGGAGGAGTAGAGCAGCATGAAGGAAACAAATCTCCCAAGGATGAGAAAGGAAAGAGCAAAAGCTGAAAAAATACAGAATTGTTCACAGCGAACCCCGAAACTGGCAGGATGGTGACACAAAGGACAATCTCCCATTGTTTAGAGAACTACAGCCTTGAAAGAGACCTTCAGAGAGTCTTACCTCTTCTCAGATCCCAGGCTCTGATGGAAAGAAACTTTTAATCACACTCAGGAAACACTTAAAGCTAGACATGAATTCAACCTACATGGAGCTGCAGCAGAGCCCAATCCTAGTTCAGTTATACAATGGATTCACTCATCCTTTGACACTGCCAGATGAGTGGAAATGGGGGCTTGCTCTTTGTTGGAGATAAAGTTAATTTATTTCTACCCCTCAGTCCTTTTATATGTATAAGGGGTAGACAAAACACATGGTAAAAGGGTTGACCAGAAATGGCTCAGCAGACTAAAGCACCTGCTTAGGCAGACACAGTGACCGGGGTTTGATCCCAAGCCTGCCATTGTGGCCCCACCCTGGGGACACATTGAGACATTGATTGAGACTGGGCATGGTGTTGCATACCTGTAATCCCAGTGATTGAGTGGCTGGAAACAGGAGGATCACTACAAGTCCGATCTGTGTAGTGAGACCCTGTAGACCCTGTACTAAATACAAAAAATAAAGAAAAGAATACCAGATAGAGACTGCAATCTTTGAAGAGGAATAGAGATGATCATAAAGGTTTAAAATTACGTGTATTTTTACGGAATTTTTTAATATTCTGTTTCACACCATCCGTTTCATCACTCCCCTCTCTCCTTCCTTACCTGTCTATTATACACAGACACACACAGACACACACACACACACACACACA
>NW_004524595.1:9396479-9398227 GCF_000260255.1 Octodon degus | reverse complement strand
GGCAAGTGCTTATTCTACTGAGCTATCTCCCTGGCCCCTAGACACACATACTTTTAACAACCTATAGAACATAAAAAAAACTATGATGTGATGCAAAACACATATAAAGTAAAACACTATACTCACAAAGTAGGAAAAACTCATGGAATTCAATCTTGCAAGTTTCTTACATTATTTATGAAATAAAGTATCATTTGAAAATAAATTACCATACAATAAAAAATAGTGTCACATCTAAAAAAACATTTAAAAATAACAAGTATAACTAAATGTCCAGTAGACAAAATAAGACAGAATTCTAAAAATATGTTATTGACACACAACAAAGAAGAAAGAATGGAGGCCAAAAAGATACAAAAGACTAAATGGAAGGATACAAAATAATAACATCAGGTTAGAATTAAAACCAACCATCTCAATAAATATATTAACTAAAGTAACAAAAAAGACACATTTCCAATTCATTCTCTAAAATGTGCAAGGCACTTGGAAAAAAAACTCTGCAACAGAAAAAGATTAACGAATCAGTACATGAAAAGTATCCTCCACATCATTAGCTATCAGGAGAATGCGTTTTAAGATCACAATAAATGCCTCTTTATACTCACCAGGATTGCTAAAATCAAAACTAACAAACCCAACATTTCAGGAAGGCTTATACCGCTGGAAGAATTGTACCATAACACTATGATTTTGAAGAGCCATTTGCCATTTTCTTATAAAATCAAGCATGCATCTCTTTATGACACATCAATTCTATTCCTAAACATACTGGCAAAAGAAATGAAAACAAATGTCTACAATAAGGCTTGTGTGTGAATTTTCATAGCAGCTTTATCCATAATAGCTCAAAACTGAAAGCAAGCCAAGTGTCCATCAACAGAAGAATGAATGAACACATTCTGGTACTTTCATACAATGGAATACTCTTCATTTAAAAAAAGGAACAAGCTACCAATACACAAAACTGGAGATAAATCTCAAAGGTCTAATATGTAAAACAGTCCAAAACCAAAGACATTTTATTGTATAATGTCATCTCTATCAAGTCCAAGATTGGCTAAAATTAACTTAAGATGATAGAAGTCATGAAAAGTTTTCCTTGAGCAGAGATACTGCACTAGGAGAGTGAGAGGAAGTTTCTGGAGTGATAGAAACATTTTACACATTGTTTTCCATGGCAAATACACAAGAGTATATGACTGTCAAAATGAGCCCTTGAGATCTAGCATTTCATATTATGTAAATTAACTATCAATAAGACGAGTGGATGAAAATGTGGAAAGACATTGTTTAACTCATCTATTGAGACTCTCCATGCAACAGATACTTTATTACTAACATTTTGTGTGCACCAATAGCCACATTGAAAAATGTATTATGACATCTTAACTAGCTGAAGTAAAAGCATTCATAAGCCTCCTCTATTGAGCAGGGATTTCTCATGGTAATCACAGGAATATTAAAGTCTTGGGGAAGAGCTACAGGTCAAAACATGGCATAAAAATTTATGTCCTTATGTGAAGACTTATTGTATTTCAATTTAGAAATTTATCCTGGAACTCAGTCACCAGGTCCTTATTCATATAGTAATAAACTGAATGGTATTGTGAAGAGACTTGTTGCTCCACCTCCCAATTTAATCAGAATGTGACATTCTACAATTGGTTTACCAGTTTCCAAATTGACATTGCATTTGCTAATAGAGCAAAAGTTGATCAGCTCAGAAACTATACACAGGAACAAAG
>NW_004524595.1:9354123-9395250 GCF_000260255.1 Octodon degus | reverse complement strand
TTTTTAAAAAGAAAGAAAAAATTGTCGTATGAGAATACAAAATGATTTTAGTGACATGAGAAAACGATATTGAACTTCAGTGACGTGTCTCACCCACACCTATTAACACCTCATGGAGTGAATTTTGGCCAATAAAAGACAGAAAACATGAAAGAGCCAATAAATACAGTTCCTTCCCTTCCTCTCATCCTGCTAACCCCAAAGTACAACTCAGAGATGCCTCATCCATTCTGGAGAAATCACATGAGACAGAGATCTAGGTGGTGTTTCCCACCTGGCTGCTCTGGGTTGAGCCCACACCCTCCCAAATAAGCAGAAGTTTGGCCTCAGCTGTCTCCTAGGTACCTAGGTTTAGATCAAAAGTACTTTGAAAAGAATAATGCCAGAAGTTTTTCGTAACTATGGAGTTTTTGCCATGTGTATTCTTAAGTGTTTTACCTAAATAAGCCCTAGCTAATCCTCACAGTAGTTCTAAGTGGTAAATATGTATTATCAGCATTGTCTTACAGATTAGCAGGCAGAGGACAGAGAGGTTAGCAGCTTACCCAAGGCTGCATATTTACTAAGTGACAGAATGACAAGAACTGATCCAAGTGGCCTGGTTCTCAGGTCTATTTCCTAACCACTCTGCTAGGCTTTTTCCATATTATTACCTGAGTTCAAAACAGGAAGGGTGGAGGGCTCAATGCCTAAGTTGAAAAGAAACTGTACATCCAAGAGGAAACTGGAAGTGTAGATTTGAAGCTCAAACTAAACCCACACATTGCAGCCACAGACCTACAAGCACCGGCCGAGGTCCTCAGTGCAGCTTCATCTGACAGTACATCGGTGCATGTGTGTAAACTCCTGCATCCTCACATGCACAAAAGCATTAGAGAGGCAGTTCGCAGTTAGAGCATGCCTACCACTACCGTGCTGCACATGGGAACAGGAGACAACTGTCTTCATCTCTTTATCCTTCCTGCACCCCTGCAGTCCTTGCCAATGCACTAAGAGACTTGTCACACAAAGATGAAAAACTGAAATGTGACAGATTCAATTACAATTTATACTTTCATTTAACAATCAATTACCTTCCCCTTATTGGTGGAACATCATTAAGGTATGATACCAGCTCTGGAGAGAAATGCTCTCAGGGAGGAGAGCACTGGCCCAGAGAGCTGAATTGGGTGGGGAGGGGAGGAATCTTGGTTGCCCAGGAATCTGGAGACAGGGTCAAGGAGGGGTGTGGGGAAGAAAGCAAAGATGAGAAAGGTGGCTTCCTGGGGATTCCTGGGTGAACAAGGGCAGGAGTAGACTCTGAAATGAATAACAAAGGTGAAGCCCCTGTTTGCATGTCACCCAGAGCAACAGTTGTCTGAAGTTAAAAGTTCTCAAAATGGGAACAAGGGCATTGGAAGCCTCACTTAGAAAGACAGGTGTGCTGAGGACCAGCAAGGGCATGCCAGCAGAGGCAGCTTCTTGTGCATACTCTGCTGAGCTCCTCCAAGTGGTTAAGGAAGGTGTCTGTGCACACCTACCTGAAGTGCTTTGAAGAGCTCAAGAGGTTTTTGGGTTCTGCGTCTGGGAAGCCACACTGACAAGGCCTTCACTGATGCAGCAACCTCCCAAGGGCAGCTTCCCAAGAGGAGTAAAATTGAAATCCTGGATTCCTCTAGGAGGATGGAAGAAGGGGAGAATCTCAGCACATGGTTCTTTCATTCCTTTCCCTCTCTGCAGCGTGAGGCTCAGATGGAGATAGGATTCCTGCTTCTGATATCTTCCCTTTTAATTCCCCCTCCCACCACTGACAGAAAATGTTTCCATACACACAAATCTGATCACATCACCCAAGGCTTAATACCTCACACTGTCATGAAATAAAATCCAAATTCTTTAGCATAGTGTTGGAAGTGTACCAGCATGCACCACCCCATAACATGCCTCTTTAGCATAAGGGTTACTTGAGCAGAGAGCAAGTGAGAGTCGGCAGATGCAGGAAGCCTTCTCTGTCTTTTGGGGTCTTCCTGAAAGCAGGACACAGACGTCACTTTGTGAAGGTGTCCCATGCCGTGTACCAGGAAGGAACAGCAACTAGCCCTCCTGACTTGATGGCTCGCTGTTCCTGGCATGTGTACTGCCATGCCACCTTGCCTTGGAACCAGCTGACTACTGACTGAAACCTCTACAAACTGTGAGCCAACATAAACCTTCCTATAACTTTGAATGTTGGGTGTTTTGTTTCAGAAAGGAGAAAGTTAACTAAGATGAGACCTTGCTAAATTAACCCTATCTTGCACTACTTCTCCAATGCATTTCGTAGTCATTTCTCCACAGTAAGTCTGAAACCCACCTCCCTTTTTTTGTTAAAATGGTATGTAAGCCCATTAGTCTTACTGACTCTCTAAGTCTCAGTCTTCTACAAATTCTTATTCACATTAATATCAATAGAAGTTGTGTGTTTTTTTCTCACTGTCTCTCTTGTTAATTTAGTATGCAGGATCCCAGCCAATGAACTCAAGAAGGTAAAGTTTATCCTCTAAAACATGAAAAATTCTTCCCACTCTTGCCTTTATCTGTTCAGCTTCCACCTTCCCCCATCTTTGTCCCTGTTTCCTAACCAATATCACCTCTTAAGTATTACCCAGAATTTATACACATTCTTGTGTTTTCTGTTTCTCAACTTGACCCAACTCTTATTGAAACTTCCAAATCCCTTCAAATAATTCCCTCTCCTGAAGTCTTTCTTCCACACTCCTGGGCAACTGTGGCACCTTTACTCTCCCAGAGCACTTTGCACATGCACTAATTTGGCATAACCTGTAGCCCACAATGAAGGGAAGAAGCCTAAAACCTTGGGCACAAATCTAGATTCAAATCCTAGTTATTCTTCTTAGCTTTCTGTACTCCATCAAGAACCTCATCAGCTATAGCTGGGACTCATATGAACCACTCCCCAGGGTTGACTGGAAAGATTAAGTGGGTAATTAAATGAGTTGCTTTGTTACAGTCCTTCAGTTCAATGCCTGTCACATAGTAATGTTCAATGAAAACCACTGGTTAGTAGTTACTTAATTTTTGGTGTACTAAGATTTTATGAAAGTGTCAGATAAATTTTAAAGATCTTTGTCCTCAATGTAAAAAAAAAAAAAAGTCTATCACAGAGCCTGATGTTTCCTGAGCCCTCAAAAGAGAAAGAAAAGTATGCTGAGAGAGTGAGCAGCCACAGTACATGGATGGTGTGAAACCAGGAGCTGCTAGTGCTCCATGCTGTGACTACACAGTTGCGTGGAACAATTCGGCTGCTGATCTTGTCAAATGTGCTTACATGTAAGTATTGTGAAAACATTTTAAAGGCTGACATTGTCAAGCGCACTGAGGAACCACTGCGAATGGTGACACTGTCAAGTGCGGTGTCAAGTATGGTTATACAAAAACAATGTAACAGCCATGCATGTGACACATAGATCTAAAGATATTGTACCAAAGAATAAGGTTAAAGCAAAGTACTATACAAATAAAATACTAAGTTTCACCTTTCCCTTATTGTAAAACTTCAATGAAGCTAGAAGTTAAGCACACATTAATTCTTTTCAGAAACATGTTGTGGCCCCAGATTGTTATGACTTGTATCTAGACGTACCCTCAAAGCCTCACGTAGCCACAGGTAGGTCTTTGCAGAGGTGACTGTGTTTAGGTTGTGTGAATGTGGATTCAGAGTGTGCAAAATAGAAGTCCCACTCTCGGTGCCTGATATTAATTAATAAGTTTGTAGACTGAAAGGAAGATAAAGGAACAGAAAGAATGCAGGTGATTGCTGTCGCTGCTGTTGCTGCTTGCTGCTTCACTATCTCCATCTGCTTTTCTATGTACTATTTCCCTTCCACCGTGTACCTCTACCATGTTTCCCTGCCTTGGAGGCAGCTGGATATGGACTGAAATTCCTACAAAGTGTGAGCTGAAATGAACTTTTCCTCCTCCAGTAATGAAAAAGTAACTAAGATTTAAGTGGAAAGGAGACTTCAGATCAAGGGCCACAGGAGTAGAAGTAAAGGTGTCTCCCACACACGGGGAGGAAGACCCTCCTACCTGAGACTTGTGCACATCATTTAGTCTGGCTTCATGCAGCTGAGCGTCATGTAAACTACAAGGTAGCTATGGCTTCCAGTGCCCAGATAACTACATAGTTCTCTGGACATACCCACTGGGGTCAACCACCACTCAGACCATTCTCAGTGAAGGTCAATGGTGAGGTGCTGTGTTCCCTGGCCCCTGAGCTGGCAGGGACAGTGGGTTCTTGTATAATGGTAAGAATGACACAAGGCAAGCCTACACCTTTCCTAGCTCTAAAGTTTCCAGGATATGGGCATTGTCTCTTTTACATTATATCACTTTCTGTTCCTGAAAGATAGGCATTACTTTCTAGCTTAAAATCAAGATAGCTAGAAAAGATGAATAATATTCCTTTGTGTGTATTGCATTAGCTTCTGTATTGTATCCAGGTGAAAGAACTTACAGTTTAATTTTCCATCTGCTGGTCACACCCTATCTAAAGTCAAGTGTCAAGGTTAGCATAGAGAATAATAGGACTATCTATAATCTTTAGCAATATATATTACAGATCACAATTATTTTCCTCTGTTCATGATGTTTATGTTATCTGCCCCTTGAATTCCAAATCTGGAAATTAACTCTGAGAAAATTATTCATGATATAATAAAAATGTCTATACACAGATTTCCACTGTAACATTATTTACAACAGGAAAAAGTTGCAGAAGCTGAAAGCAACAAATATCCAACAATATAAGTAATTAAAGAACATATCATGTGGTATATGAGATGTATCCATTGCAACACAGATTGGGGAAAGGTCTTGGCATAAGGAAATTCTTTTAATATGAAAAGGGCAAATTTGGAACACAAATTTTATATCCGATCTGTATATCTGTATATTTATATCAACGATGTACAATAACACATTGGTCTTCTGTTTTGTTTATGTGCTTTCCATATTTTCTAGGTTTTCTACTGTGTTTTTTCTCACAACAAGGTGCATTCTTGGAACTCATATGTGCACATACACAATATCTTGTCTCCTTCCTTCCATAGTTACATTAGCGATTGTTCCAAGTGAATTACTGCTGGGGCAGTTGCCATCATGAGATATCATGAACGGGGTGACTTAAACCACAAATGAATTTTCTCCCAGTGCTGGAGGCTGGAGGTACAAGACCAAGGTGCAGACAGGCCTGGTTTTCCCATGGCTCTTCGCATGGCCGCTCCTCTGTATGCGCATCCCTGATGCCTCTTACCCTTGTGAGGATGCCATTACTATGAGCTTAGGTCCCTCTCTCGCGATCTTGTTTACCTTGTTTATCTCTTTAAAGGCCCTGCCCCAAGGACCATCACATCAGAGGCTGAAGTTTGAACACCAGTTGAAGAGGACATCAGTCAGTCCACACCATCAGCGGTGTCTTAAAAGTCCAAGAAATATAGCAAAGCCTTCATAATGCATAAGAACTAATGAGCATTTTTATTAGTGAAAACAAGAGACACAGCCATACCTTCCCTGCAGCTGCAGTGCAGTTCCTGTCTGAACCAAAGCTGACCTTCTGGAGCACAGTCACAATGTGTGAACCTAGGCCCAGAATCCCCCCTCATCCATGGCTCCCCAGTTCTGAAACTGCTCCACTGGCTTTTCTGTAATCTCAACAACAATGTGCCCTCCATCCACTCTGCAGACCTTCACCATGTCCAAGGCACATCTTCTGTCCCTGATGAAATGAGCCTTCTGTTGGAATTCAGTCTTTCTTAAGTAACTCTTCTATCTCTGACCATAGAGAGCCTTCTAACCCACTCCTCCTCTTCCTCCTCCTCCTCCTCCTCCTCCTCCGCCTCTTCCTCCTCCTCCTCCTTCTCCTTGCAATTGTAGCTGTTATCTTGTTTGGAAAATATTCATTGATTGCTCCCTACCTCAGCCAGGAAAAGCTGTTCCTTTTGAGCTCTTAACATCATGGAGGTTTACTATATTATCCCTTGCTCTGTCCACCTTATTTGTGAGTGCACATGCTCACAGACAGACAGACAGACAGACAGACACACACACACACACACACACACACACACACACACACACACACACACACACACAGAATCACTGAGCACCAGAAGCCCTGCCTGTTAGAAGTAATTTTCCACCTTCTTGGCTCAATACTGTCACTTATTAGCTCTATGTTCTTGAGAAAGTTAAAGCTTAACTTCTGTGCCTCGGTTTCTTGCTCTGACAATGACATCACTCATCATCATTCACTAAGACTGCAGTGGAAGTGAAATGAGACAGTGAAGACCACAGAAAGTGCTGGCTCAAGGCATGGCTTGACATGACTGGTGATGTTGACAACTGCAGTGGTGCAGCTCCAGAGCTGATAGAGAGGATGGAAGGCCATGTCCTCTGGGCAGGCATTGGGGAGTCACCATGGGACCTGCCACAGGTCTAGACATAGCAATCACTGAATTAATGGCCTGAGATCCAACTTACCTAAGAAGTCTTGACTCTATAGTGACAAACAACAGTGTGTCCCTAAGACCTTCACCAGATTGACTCTATAATCAATATCAAAAGCCAACCCTGGTCAACTCCCTATGTGTGAACCCAAATGGTTCCTTCAAAGCTGCTGTCCTGGTCTGGTAAATATCAAAGTGTTTCCTTCTTAAATGTGGTGAGGTGTCAACATGGGGCACCCCACTCACACCTTCAGGAATATCCCTGTCCTGTGGGACACAGAGTAGGTCAGAATCCCTGAAAGGAAGCATCCCTGTGGGCAACAATAGTCCCCACACCTGGCTCTCAAATCCCACCTGCTAGAAGGACCTCTGTTCAGATTACACAAAAGGAGGAAGCTTCATGTATACAAGACATAGCTGCAGGAACATGTCATGATCATTAAGCATGACCCTCCTTACTCATGACAGTCTCCTCAACTGGATTAGAAATGCCTAGTGAGGGGATTAGTATTACTATTAAAGCCCACTTGCAGGTGTGTCTGACCTCTTAGGTCATGTAGGCAGGCCTTGGGTACTAAATTTGTCCCTGCTCCTAATTCTCTAGAACTGTTCCCCTGCTCTGCCTCCTGACCATCACAAAGTGAGAAGCTTTGTTCCATCCACCACATTTTTCCACCATGCTATTACTTCCTTGGTACCAATCCACCACGGATTGAAACTTCTTAAACCCTGAGCCAACTAAACCTCTCCACCTAGCTGTCAAAATTTTAGTTGCAGCCCTGGGAAAGCTGACCCATACACATAAATAATATTAAAAATACTAAAGGCCATATGAGAGCTTTTCAATGTGCCTGGAATTTATAATAAAACATTCTATAATTATAAAGAGAAATTATTGAAAGTCTGGGTTTACAGTTCAAGAAAATGACAAAACTGCATTTGCAACTGATTACAGCCATGTAAAACTATGTACGCTGGGGCCAGAACACATAATATGCCAAGAGCCCCATGAGGCAGGAAGGGCATTGAGGAATTAGAAATGTGTTTTTCATCTTTAAAAAATTGCTCAATTCTTTCATAGGAAGGGCTACACAGCAAGACTCTCTCACCGCCTGCTCCCAGCCGAATGGCACTGCTCCCTGACATCACAGCATTTAGAGTTCAGCAGCCCCCGCTGGCTGTCATTACTCTGTACATTCCATAAAATTCACAACAGAGCAGGATTTTGCAGGAAATCCTCCTGCACAGATGAGGCTCAAATCAGCTGGCAGCTGCCTGCTCCTGCTTTGGAGTTTTCTCAGTTGTAAGGTTCTTGGCTTCCTCCGTGAGTAGCACACTTTGTTAACTTGGAGCATTTTTTCATATATTTATTTGATATTTATTTGCTGTTTCTAAACAGCAAATAAATAAATAAATTAGTTTAACTTGACTAATTAGTCAGTGTATGCTACATATTCTTGTTGTTGTTTTAATTATTAAGTTTATCAGTACGATTTAGATTTACATAATGATCACATTGATTGTAAGGAACTTACATGTGTACATGATATATCTTAGTACTTCTTTTATTCCCATTCCCATCCCTTCAACCCCTCGTCCTCTTTTTTATTTACAAAGCTTTGTTTTCATTTTATCCTTCTTTTCTCATTTTTTCCTCTTCCTTCCCATCTTCCTCCATGCCAGTTCCCCTTTCCTGTTGAACAATTTCTTCCTATTTCACAATATCTATTACGCATTTCAGTTCTTACCAACATTTTCAGTCTCTCATGCTAGAGAGACAATATAATATTTATGCAAGTGTGTCCAATTTATTTCACTGAAGAGTATGGTCTCAAGGTCCATCCATTTAGCTATAAATGTCTCAAGTATCCTGCTTCATAGCTGAGTAGTACTCCATTATATAAAGAAAACATCTTTTTATCCATTCATTAGGTGATGGACATTTTGGGTTGTTTATAAGATTCAGCTATCACAAACTGTGCCACTTTAAATACTGGTATGTCTATATCACTGTAGTATGATGTTTTTAATTCTTCAGGGAAAGGTACTAAGAAGGAGAATAACTGATTCAAATGGAAGCGCCAATCCTAGTTTTTTGAGAAATCTCCACACTTACTGGCACCTAGTTGCACTAGTCTACACTCCCACCAACAGGGAAGAAGCCTTCCTTTTTCTCCACAGCTTCTCCAGTATTTATTATTGGTTGATTTGTGTATAATAGCCATTTTTTTTCCTCGGGTGAGACGGAATCTCAGCATTGTTTTAATTTGTATCTCTCGAATGACCAGTGATGCTGAGCATTTTTTCATATATTTATTTGCTGTTTCTACTTCTTCATCTGAGAAGTGTGTATTCGTGTCGGATGTTCATTTTTGGATTGGTTCTTTAAATTTGGGGGATCTTGTTTTTTCAATTCTTTATATGGTCTAAATATTAACTCTTTATCTGAGGAACAACTGGATACAATTTTTCCCACTCTATGGCTTGGCTTTTCCCTCTGTTGGTAATTGCTTTTGCTGTTCAAAAGCCTCTAAGTAAGATAAAATCCAAGTTGTTTATTCTATGTAATATTTCCCATGGAACTGGGTTTTGTTCGCGAAATCCTTGCCTATACCCAGGTATTTAAGAGTCCTGCCTATTCTCTCTTCCAGCAGATTTAGTGTTTCTGCTTCAACATTTTGATCTTTGATCCATTTTGATTTTAGTTTAGTGCATGGTGATAGAATAGCTTTAGTCTTCAGCATGTGGAAAGCCAGTTTCCCCAGCAGCATTTAGCAAAGAGGCTTTCTTTCTCCCAATGAAGGTATTTGGCTCCCTTGTCAAAGACCCGGTGACTGAGTGAGTGTGGAGCTGTGTTTGCACCTTCTACTGTTCCTTGGGTCTGGCTTTTTTACAGTACTGTGCTGTTTTTATCACAGTAGCTTTGTAGCATAGTTTCAAGTCAAGGATTGTGACACCCCCTGCCTTGCCTTTCTTGACCAGATTTGCATTTACTATTCTAGGTTTCTTCTGGCTCCAAGGGAACTTTTTTATTTTATCCTCTGATTCTGTTCTGCTACATATTCTTGTGGTGCTTTTGCCCTTCCTATGAACTGAGTGAGGTTCAAGTGTTCAGCAGGATGTGCTCCGAGGCTCGAGGCAGCCTCTGCAGAGCAGGGAACCCAGGTGTGCTCAGTGCGCTGGAGACAGCAGTGTGGGCTGGGATCATGGGCATTTTTTAATCCCACTTCCATTTCAGTAATGCTATAAAAGCCTCTCAACATGTTGGGATGTAAACAGGAGTTTTCTCAAGAGCCGCCTTTCGTCGCCTCATCTCATCTCCTTTTCCTATCCCTTAATAGCACCTTCATCAAATTTCATAACTGTCTGATCATTTGGGGTTATTAAATGTCACCTAACTACAATTTCAATCTCAAACTCAATTTAAATCTCTTCTGCTCCTCTCCCCCACCCCAACAAGTCTATCAGGGACTCTGGCTTTGTGGAGCAGGGAAGTCAGACCCCTCAAACTTCTCACCTACTCAAGACCTAGCTACTGTGGTGCTGGCATGAAAAGGGCAGGAAACAAAAATGCGACTTCACTGTTCACCTCTGCTGGTGGCCTCAGCTCCTACCCACAGGGCTCTGGCAGGTCCACTTCCTCCCTGCCCCCTGCCCTTCTTGCTGAGACAGGAGGGTCCACTCTGGCTCTTACCTAGCCCTGCATTATGGCTTGCTCAGCCTCCCAGGGCAGGATCCACCACTCACAGGCTGCAGGTGTGTGATGGACAGGATGTTGCCAGCCCACCCACCCTTCACATCACCCCTGAGACCCAGTGCGGTCCATGTGACCCAAAACACCAAAGCACAGGACACAGTCCCTCTGCCTCATGTCTTTCTCTCCCACCCTTCAGGGCATGGGGCCAACTTGGGAAGGTAGTAAGCAGAAATGCAACTGGAAGCTGGAAAGTGGGCTGCTCCTACTTCTGTTGTAGATACTCGCCATTCTCCTGAGTCACCTCACTTAACTTGGGGAAGGAGAAAGTTTTCTAACCATGTGTCATCATGACTACAGCCCATGCTTTTTGCCCCCTCTCATGTCCCTTCTCATGGAGCAGTGGATTGGGGCCAGGGGAGAGCTGGCCACAGCAGGACTGGAGTCTCCTCAGTGTTAGCAGTCTTGCTAGCCCACACATCTTCCAATCCTCAGTTTCAGCCCTGAACACCATTTCTGAATCTATATGAAAACCTGCTTAATTTCCTGTTGTTGGCATGTGTTGAAATTCAGGTTCAAATCAGCCTTAGATTTCCTTTGGGCTTGATCCATTTTGGTCATGACCAGACTTCATTCTGTTTTCATGTGATGCATGGAGCTCCAAGGCCAGCTGAAAAGCCAGTCGGGCCAAGAGAGGCCTGTAGAGTCCCTGTCCCACGTGCTCGCACTGGGGCCCCATGGAGGATGTGACCTCAGGCCCAGCTGGGTGAGTCACAGCTCATCTCATCTAGTCAAAGCCCCCACATCCTTCACCAAAATGAGAAACCACTGACCTTTCTTCAGCTCAGCTATGGGTAAGGAGCTGAGTGGCAGTAGGAGCCCAACCCTGCCCTTTGCCAGCTACATGGGCCAAGTAGTCACCTCTGAGTTTCAGCTTCTGTAAAATGAAAAAACAAACAAACAAATTGACCTCAACAGGGCACAGAGGACTAAATGAGTCAATACTGCATGCTGCGGAACACAGAAAGGGCAGAATAAACTCCCCAGCTACTTGCCAACAAGATAGACCAGCTGAGCAGCAGGTACGTGGACCCTGCCTTTGCATCTGCCCACAGTCCAGCCACTGTTCCTCTAGCCACTTCCCACTGCAGCCCAAGTGGGGGCCGAATCTCCTACCCCGCCCCTCAGCTGTAGCCCCACCGATGACTCTGCCCACCTGGAGTGTGACCTGGTGATGACACTGCTCGCTCAAAACCCTGACACTCCTGTGTTCCTTTGGATGGAGCCAAAACCCACTCAGTCACCAGTACAGGCCACCCAGTTGTTCTCCATCCTACTGCTTTTCCTTCCAACTCTCTACTCGCTGGCCTATTCAGATACAGCCTAACCCAAGTAATCACCTGGCATTATTCAGACACAAGTCTCCTCAGGTGTGCCCTTACCTCAGGGCCCCTGCACTGAATCACCCACTACCCAGAATCCCCTTGGCCCTCCTGTCTACTCTACTGTCCCTTACTTCTCTCAGGCCCAGCACCCCAAGACCCCTTGGTGAAAGCAAGCTTCCTTGACCAACCTATTTACAACTGCAGATTGCACACCTGCCCAGCAGCATGCCTCTTCCACATCCCTAGCACTCATCTCTGGCATAGAAGGTATCTTCTGCTAATATGCCACCTAACTTACTAAGTTATTTAATGGTCCGTCCCCCTCTTCTTACACATACATTAACATTCAAGTGTCATAGGCAAAAGAATTTGTACCCAGTTCATTCCCTGCTATATCTTCAGCATTCAGGATAGTGTCTAGCACATAGTAGGTGTCCAAGAAACATCTGCCTATTGAATGACCGGATGAGTAAAGGGACATGAGGACTCAGGAACAGGAAATATGAGACTCAGTGAACAGTTCACAAGCCATCTCCCATCTTCCCTCAGCTTAGAGTAAAGCTGAGAATGAATCAGAGGAAGGATGAAGTCAGCTTAGGGGAGAATGTCCAGGCTGAGTAATTGGTCTCCACCCCTGTCTCATTGCAATTTAGACCCAACACTGGAAATTCATCTTGAAAGCATCCTCTTTAGTCATTCCAATCACTTATTGCTCTAAACACCAACTTCTCTGGGGACCAATCCTGCAAATAGAAGCTGCATCACACACAAGCAGAAGTTTAGACTTGGGAGAGTGCACACGCTGCCTCCAAGCCTCCCTGCTGTTCCCGGCAGCCCTCCCAGGCACCTGTTGACCCAGGCACTCCCCGTCCAGAATCATGACTCATACCTTGAGTTGAAGGTGTGCAACTCTTTCCTACATCTGGGCCTCTCTCCTCCTATACATTGCAAGCAGAGGAAGCTGAATGTAGGATGACTATGATTAACTAGGAAGTACTTGCCCCATCTAAAGGCAGTTAGCTAAAATACATAAATTAATTGCACCACTAATGGAAAACAAAACACTGGCTTGAACACTGCCAGTATGCAGCTCTGGTCTTGATCATAAGCTTAGATCTAGAGTGATGTGGATATACAGCAGGCACTTTATGAATACTTAACTGATGACTGACTTCCTGAGGTTTCAGAAAGAAGCCTGGATCACTACTAAATCTTTTATCAAAGAGGGACCCTCCTGTTTTTCAGATATGGCATGTGGCATGTTTTGCTTTTCATGCCTCTCCCTGCCCCAGAGCTGGTCCAGAGTGCGAAAGGTCATCCATGAAGCCACCAGTGAGTGGGACTGAAAACAAGGCTGGATCTTCTACCAGAGACAATGCCAGGCTAGGGGCAAAGAAGAGAGTTGGAGTAGAGAGATAATAAGAGACGGAGGTTCTTGTGCCCCAGTGTAGTCCCTACCCAATTGGCTTTGTAACTGGTATCCAGAGCACTTCTGCCAAGTCTGTGTGCTCCACACTTCCCAGCTGCTGGTGAGAGGACACAGCCACCCACTTGCACAAGCTTGACCAGCCCTCCTCCTTCTCCCCTCTCCTAACTCCACCTTCACTTAACCTACTCAGTGGCCTTTAGAAATCCTCAGGACATTTGTGGAGTTAAAACACGTGTATTTCCATTTTATTGCACTTGTATTCTTGTAAAGAGCAATTTCATTTTGTGTCTCCATTGTATTCAATCTGACTTCTGCACTCTGAAACTTCTTCAAACAAAGCTTTCCTTGCAAAGCAAGAAATAGCTGACAGCCTCCTGATCTCCCCAGTGCATTTTTTTCAGAATGGAAAAAAAAAAAGTGCAGCATGGCACAGAACTACCCATAACTCCTTCACTCCCAGGAATGGAAGATACAACAGCCTCACCAGCTGCGAATGGAGTTACCCTTCTCCCTTTCACTTCTCCCACCATTCCACTTCAACTGACCAAGTGAACATTTGAATCATTGCAACAATGCTTACATCACCTTTTGATAGTAACCTTACTTTCATCCCATCATTCTCTATATTAATTCCAAACCTAAAAATCTTCCAGGGGCTGGGCAGATAGCTCAGAAGACACCTCCTTCCTGGCAAGCACAAGGCCCCAGGTTCCATCCCCGGTACAGTACGCCACACCAGCACCTTGCTAGCCACGAAACAAAGCATGGTGCCACATGCCTGTAACCCCAGCACTGGGGAGGCTGAGAAAGGAGGATCACTATGAGTCTGAGCTGTGTAGTGAGACTCTGTGCCAAATACATAAATGAATAAATAAATAAAATATTTTTTAAATCCTCCATTGTATTCAAAATGAAGCCAGTCTTCTCAGAATAGCCTTTCCTGACACAAGGCCAAATATTTCTCCATTCCGTGGACTTACTCCTCTCATCCCACCATCCAGCCAGATTCACCTTCCTTCATTCAGGGTATATGCCACGTTCTTCACCATCTTTGACTCTGACCCTTTGTCTCCTTGTCTCAGTCTCTTCCCTCTCCTGCTCCACTCTTAATCTTTGACTGAGTGAAGAATGAACAAGCAAGTGCTGGCATGGAGTGAAAGCACCAAGTCTTGGAGCTTAGGAGGCATATGTGATCTCATACTGAGCATTGGGAGCCACCACTGTGGCTCCTAAGGCTTTTAGCCTGTGATGGAAAAAGAACATCTGCTAGTGAGTGTAAGAGATTCGGCAGGGTCTGCCATGGCTGTGAGTATGTCTCCAAGACAGAACACTATGGTGACATGCTCAGTGGAAGCAGGACCAGTGAGCTAAGCAGCTGCCATGCCTTCCTGGCTTCATTTCACTGGTAGCCCTTCCTTGTCTGGACCATGTCAGGACCAGCTCAACTCTCAGTCAGAGCTTCCCCACTTTGCTCTAAGTAGCCACAACCCACCCAAGTCTGTGGAATTTGGTTCCACCAAAGGAGCTGTGCCTCTAAGAGCTCCCCACAGCTCATCCAGCAGCAGCTATTAACCATGCCAGCCCACAGTCAGCACCAGGTTGCGCACTACTAACCCAGTCACTCATGGCTGCTGGATGTCAGGGCATAGAACATTCAGAACAATAGAATGGACTTCCAGGAAAATGGCAGGGTGTGAGCTACAACAACCCAACCTCACTTAAGATTTGGGTACAAACAAAATAACAAGTTGTAGAAGAGAAAAAGAGGGTAGTTAATCCCTAGGAACCAAGAAAGATCTGACAGGAAAATTAAAACCTACAGAGATTAAAAGACACAACGCACGATGGAAAAGGGAAGGGACAATCTGCACTTTCTCCCCAGTTCCCAGCTCATGGATCTTAAGAAAGAAGACTAGATCTACAGAGACAAAGTAAAAGTTGGGGACCCCAGAGGGCTTCAAGGAGAAATACAAGGGCAGCATGGACCAGCAGGTGCTAGGAGGCTCAACAGCTGGAGAGTGAATCCCATCCAAGTGCCCAGCGCATCTTTCAAGAGATTGCTCAGTCAGAGATTATTTGGGGGAAGGGTTGATTGAGCCCAGGAATCAGTGTAGAAGTGGATTGGTGTCAATTCAGGGCTCCGGCTGCTATGTACCCACACTGACCATGGCAGCTGGGTGAGAGACAGCCACAGTAGAGAGCTGAGGTTAGGGGGCTGTGGTCAGGCTGGCAATACTCGGAGGGGTTTGAACCAAAGAACCCAATCCCCATGGCCAGAGGCCAGTCTCTGATTTGAAAGCCACATAACTGACCCCCTCACCCTCACCCCACTGGCTGCTGATGCCTGCATCTAGCATGGATCTGGAGTCTGGCTCTCTTCTTCTTCTTTTTTTTTTTCTTTGTTTGTTTGTTTGTTTGTTTGTTTGTTTGAATTTGCCACAGTTTTTATTTTTTTAATAATTTTATTGAAAAACAAATATCAATGAGACAGCTTAACAACCAATTACTGGCACATTTTCAGTAACTAATATAATGCATATTGTTGTCTTAGTGATTATTCATTGTACAAGATGCAGACATGATATCCTGCCTCAAACACTATTATAACAAACCTTTCTATTCATTGAATTAAGAGAGTGCAGCTGTATATCTATCCTAACTATTTTGAATATACAGATACAAAAGGGTCATTCATTTTTATCCCACTTTTTTGGTTAGTTTTGTCAGAGAAGGGCATTCCATTGTCATTCAAATATTGTAAGTGCTTGAATTCAGCAGAATCTCCCAATAAAGTCCAGTAGTCTACAATAGTAGTGGGTTTTCTGTAGGACTGGCAATGTCCAAAGTTGTTGACTTGAGCTTTTTGCAGCTCAGCATATTAATGCGGCTTTACCTTTTATACTTTGTTTTCATACTTTTCTGCTGGATGGTTAAGACCAAGAAAAAGCAAGACCTATATGACAAGAAATGTAACTTTTGTATCTGATAAATTCAGTCAAATCCCCTCAGGATTTAACCTGAAACCTTATACCACAGTTTATAGATCCTTTGTCGGTGTCAACCATGTGGATGAGTCATGGCCATTGCTTGACCAATGTGCTCTCTGTGAAAGCCTGAGAGAATGTTTTCTCTCCATGTGACTCTCCTTAGGCACACTCTATATCATCAGTCACTTTCCTCTGTGGCCTCATAATCCCCTTGATCAGAAAATTTGGAACACCACTGAGTTATAGAATGTTACAGTACAGGTTCTCTTATGTCCTGAGTCCTTTTCTACCATTCACAAAGACATTGCCTTGGTATTTACTAAATACCTAGGTTGTTTTAATTTATACCATAATTGTGGTTTTCTTCTCTAGGATTAAGAGAGGTACATAATTCATTCTTATCATGTTTTAATGTTTAACTTGTCTTGGTTGATGAATCTGTAGCTAAATAACTTGATATTAACAGGCTCATAAAAGTGTGATGTTCTCTGTAAGTCTACACTCAGATTACATTTCTGACATTAACAATACCAGGGTACATTTCCCAATAACTTGGTTGTTGGTCTAACTGCACTTCCTAAATAAACCAAGGTGGTCAGATCCTGGGGCTGTGGTCAGGAATTATAGTTAGCCACACTCAAACTGCATCACAGAAAAGCAACTAAAGAGGTCTTTACACTAGCTACAAAGTCTTTAGACTATAAATATCCACAAACCACAGCACAAAATAAAATAACAAATGTGAGAGAAAGGCAGCAAAATCCCTAGCAAACCTCCCAAACCTCTCAAAGCCAATCCAGAGGGCACTGAAGGGCAGAATGGCATGAGCCACGTACCTGAACTAATCAAAAGAACAGCAGAGGAGGTTAGAAAGTACAGCGAAGAGGTACTCACAAGATCAGAGAAAATATAACTCAACAAATAACAGAATTAATAACCCAAAAAGATGCAGGAGCATTCAGAAGTCACAAATAAAAAGTTAGCTGAGCTAAGCAAAGTGATACAAAGCATAAATGACCAGGTCACCAAAGAATTAAAGTTCATAAAAGATTTTAATCAGAAATTCAGGAGAGAGCCAGAGAGATAACTCAGTGGTCTCAGTGCCTGGCTGGCAAGCACTAGAACCTAGGTTCGATGCCCAGTACTTTATGCCATGCCAGCCCTGTGCTGAATTGGCCACCAAAACCGGACAGGGTGATGCACACCTGTAATCTCAACACTGGGGAATCTGAGACAGGAGGATCACTATGAGTCTGAGCTGCCTAGTAAGACCCTGTACCAAATACATTTAAAAATTTAAATTAAGTTTAAAAAATAAGAAATTCAGGAGATTTAAAACCATATAAAAGTACGGGCAGCAGAATCAACTGATGTGCGTACAGAATTTCACAGCTAGAAAATACTGATATCTTCAAAGAGCAACTGAGTTATTCAAGGATACCTTAAAAACACCAAGAGAACACAAATAATGGATACCACAGCTGCTGGATGATACAAAGAAGACTTATCTAAGAGTAATTGGAGAGCTGGCCAAGTAGCTCAGAGGAGTACAGTGCCTGCAAGCAGGCACAGAGGCTGAGGGTTCAGGGCACACTGAAACAGCAATTGGGACTGGGCATGGTGGTGCACTCCTGTAATCCCAGCTCTTGAGAGGCTGTAAACAAGTAATCACTACAAGTCCAGTCTACTAGTGAGACCCTGAACATGCTGTAGACCCTTCCCTAAAGTGCAAAAAATAAAAAATAACTAAAAGTAATTGGAACAAATGACAAAGCCAAAAGACAACATAGATTGCATTAAAAAAAAAAAACTGTTTACAAATATAATGGCAGGAAACGTTCCAATATAGTGAAAGAAATAAACACACAGATAAGTGAAGCATAAAGAATCTTAAATAAACATAACCAAAAGACAACCTCTCCATACTGCATTATACTTAAAATGCCAGAATCTATCATAGAGACAAAAATCTTGCAAGCTATTAAACAAAGGCAATGAGTCACATGTAAACATAACCCCAGTAGAATTGTAGCAGACCTCACTACACTAAATTCTAAGAGGGCTTAGTGTGAAACATTTGAAGCCCTAAAAGATAACAGCTTCTAACACAGACTTAAGTATCTTACAGATTTCCTTCAAAAATGATAAAGAAATAAGGTAATTTCATGACAAGAAGGACCTTAAGGAATTCATGGCCACCAAATCAACATTACATCCAAAAAACCCAATAAATCAAGAAGAATTAATACACTTGCTGGCATGAGCAGCTAAGAAAAAGATAGAAAATAAGGAAATCACTAACAGGAAAATAATTCAATGACAGAAATAAATCAATATCTCTCAGTAATAACTCTCAGTGTGAATGGTCCAATTCCCCAGTCAAAAGACACAAGTTGGCAGAATGGATCAAGAAACAAAACCCAACAATATGAAGCTACAAGAAAGATACTTAACTGGAAAAGAAACTCACAGATTAAAAATCAAAGATAGAAGGTAATATTCCATGCCACACAAACCCAAAAAAGCAGGAACAGCTCTCCTAATTTCAGATAAAGCGGATTTCAAATCAAGGCTAATTTGAAGAGACAAAGAAGGTTAAACATATTGGTTAAAGGAACAGTTAAACAAGAAGAGTGAACAATTATAAACATATATACACCAAATACTGACATACATAATTTCATAAAATAAATGCTAAGGAACATGACAATCAGACAAACACCAATGCTATTGTAGTGGGATGTCAATATCCAACTGTCACAACTGGACAGGCCAACTAGACAAGAACGAAAACAAAAACACAGAAATATCAGTTGAACCAAACCTTCAAATAAATGCAATTAATATTCACAGAATGTTCCATCCAAAAACAACAAAATACACATTCTTTTTTTTTCCCCACACTCTAGAATACACATTCTTCTCAGTAGCACATGGGACTTTCTCAAAAATAGACCACATACCAGCTTATAAAGAATGCTTAAGTTAATGCAATAGAATTAAAATTATCCCAATCATATTATCAGTGCAATGAAATTAGAAATCAATAGCAAAAGACACCACAGAATCTAAGCAAACACATGAAAATTAAGTAATAGCCTCTTAAATAATCAATGAGCTGCAGAATCACAGATGAAATTGAAAAAGAAATTGCACAGTACCTACAATCAAATGATAATGCCAATACAACATATCAGAATCTATGGCTCTTTGAAGGATTAAACAACCCTTAGCCAATCTGTTATGCTTTGGGTCTAGATGATCCCCCCTCAAGGCCTCATGTAGTTTTAAATGGAGCTTTCTTGGAAGTAGCTGAATTTAGAGTTCTTAATTGATTCATAGTACAAGACTGGGATTAAGGCTGGGTGATTGCTAGATCAGTCCACTGATTGGATTGGCACTGCCCTAATCCCAGCAGTCTGGATAAGATAAAAGGGGTACAAAGGAGCTTGTTTCCCTCTTCTCTCTGGTTTTTTTGCTTTCTTCCACTTCCATGAATGTTTGCCCCTCTGCCATGTGCCAGCCTGCCTGAGAGCCACTGATATGGACTAAACCCTGTACAAACTGTGAGCTAAATAAACCTTTCCCCTTTTAACTTTGGGTATAAGATATTTTGTCTCTGAAACAAGAAAATTAACACACAAACTTACCAAACTAAGGGAAAAAAGGCCCAAATCCATGCAATTAGAAATGAAAAAGATAAAATCACAGCATATTCTGCCAAATTCTAAATCATGAATAACTACTTTAAGGACCTGTCCTCTAATACAATGGAAAATTCAGAAGAAATGGATAAATACTTGGATAAACATAGACTATCAAACATGAGCCAAGAAGATATAAAATCCTAACTAATCAAATATCTGTTAATTAAATCAAAGAAATAAAAATTATAAAAAAAAACTACCAACTAATAAAAGCCCAGGTCCTGATAGATTCACTGAAAAATTCTTTATAAATTGTTAGAGAAGATCTAACTCCAATACTCCCCATGCTTTAATGAAATTGAAAGGGACACAGTACTCCCAAAGTCATTCCAGGAAGCAAGCATTACCCTGATTCTAAAATCAGAAAATGATCTAACCAAAAAAGAAAGCTCTAGGTCAATCTCCTTAAAAAGCATAGGTACAATCAATAAGATACTGGCAAACATAATGCAGCTAATCATCAAAAAGATCGCGCACCATTACAAAGTACGATTCATTCCAGGAATACAAGGATGCTTGGACATATGCAGATCACTAAATATAATACATCATATAAACAGAAACAAGGACAAAAATCACACAGTCATCTCAACAGACATAGGAAAAGTGCTTGACAAAATCCAACGTTCATTTATGATTTAAAAAAAAAAACAGAAGAAAATAGGTATAGAAAATCTTTACCTCAACCTGATAAAAGTCATCTATGCCAAACCAGTGGCCAACAATGTACTAAACAGAGAGAAGCTGAAATATTTCCCTCTAAAATCAGTAAGAAGACAAACATGCCCACTATCACCACTCCCGTTCAATGTAATTCTCACATTAGCAAGAGCAATTACATAAGAGGGTTATAGGTAAGAAAGAAAGACAGTAATTATCATCATTTGCAGATGGCATGATGCTCTACATAGAAGACCCCAAAATTTCCAAGACTCCTAGAACGTACAAGCCAGAAGCGCAGCACCACATGAAGTCAACGCTCAAAAATGCATCCATGCAGCAATAACAAATTCGCTGAGAGAAATTAAGGGAACAATGACTTTCACAATAGCATCAAGAAAAATAAAATACTTAGGGACTAAACTACCCAAGAAAGTAAAGACCTCTACAAAGAAAATGAAAAAGAAGATTAAAGGGTATATCAAAAAATGGAAAGATGGCCCCTGTTCCTGGATAGGCAGAACCAACATAGCCAAACGGCCGTACTTCCAAAGCTGTTAAACAGTTTTAATGCAATCTCAAACAAAATACCAATAATGTGTCTTGCAAAGTTAGAGAAAACAATCCTAAAATTCATATGGAACAAAAAGATACCTACAATAGCAAAAGCAAATCTGGAAAAGAAGAGCAAGGCATGGGGCATTATAATCCCAGACTTCAGGTTATATACTACAGAGCTATTGTGATAAAAACAGTATAATGTCGGGGTAAGAAAAACAAACATGTAGATCAATAAAAAAAAAAAATAGAGGGTAAAGGAACAACTCCAGGCACACTCAGTTACCTTATCTTTGACCAAGAGAAAATATTTTTGTTGGAGGAAAGACATCTTCTTTAATCAGTGGTTCTGAGAAAGCTAGCTATCCACATGCCAAAGATTAAATCCAAGCCTATACCTCCATTCATGCACTAAACTAAACTTAAAATGTCTCAAAGATTTAAATATTAAATAGAAACACTTTATCTGACAGAACACAAAAGAGGTAAAACACGTGGAAACATAGGTATAGGCCAACACTGCCTAAAGCGAGTCCCAGTTGCACAAGAGATAATATCAAGAATCAAGAAATGAGATCATATCAATTTAAAAAGCTTCTATACTGTAAAGGAAAGCACTAACAGAGTGAAAAGACAGCATACAGAGTAAGTTTTGCCAGCTACTCCTCAAACAAAGGACTAATCTAAACTGTACTGGGCTAGGAAGATAGCTCAGTAGAACAAGTACTTGCCTGGCAAGCACAAGGTCCTGAGTTCAATCCCTAGTTCTGAAAAAAAAAAAAAAAAAAAAAAAAAGAAGAATGATTTTAAGTAGGGCTGGCCAAATAGCTCAGTGGATTAAAATGCCTGCAGGCAATCACAGGGGCCAAGAGTTCGATTGCTGGGCCTGCTGTGCCAGCTCCACCCCTAGGGCATGCTGAGACTGCAATTGAGACTGGGCATGGTGGCATGTGCCTATAATCCCAGCTTTTAGGAGACTGTAAACAGGCAGATCACTACAAGTCCAATCTAGTAGCAAGACTGAACACCCTGTAGACCCTTCCCTAAAATACAAAATTAATTAATTAAATAAATAAATAAAATAAATTTTAAAAAGGACTCAAAAGTTTAGACCCCACCCCATTTAAAAGCCCAGCAAAAAATGGACATCTGAAATGAATCGATACTTCCCAAATGAAGTAGTATAAAGGACAGCAAACATATGACAGAATTTTTGACATTGCTGGCCATTTGAGAAATTTAAGTTAAAACAATACTGAGATTCCATCTCACTCCAGGTACAATAGTTAATTGGTTAAAAAATCAACCAATAGCAACTGCTGAAGAGGCTGTGCGGGAAAGGGAACCCTTCTCCACTCCTACTGCTGGTGAGAGTGTAATCTACCACACGCCCTTTGAAAATCAGTTTGGAAGGGCCAGTGAGGTACCTCAGTGGACTGAGCACCTGCTAAAGCAAGCGCAGGGACCAGGTTCAGTCCCAGGCACCACATGCTGCACCTGCCCTATCCCTGGGCTTGCTGAGCCAGCCACCAAGTCCTGGCATGGTGGTGCATGACTATAATCCCAGCACTGAGGAGGCTGAAAACAGGAGGATCACTATGAGTCCAAGCTACATAATGAGACCCTGTATGAAATACATAGATTTTTAAGAAATAAAATTAGTATAGAGATTCCTCGAAAACAAAAAATAGAAATTCTAATTGAACCAGGTTTCTCCTTCTAGTTATCTTCCTGAAAGATTAAAGACATCATACCAGGGTGATATAGGCATGCTTATGTTTATAGCAGCACAATTCTTAATAGCTGAATCTTGGAAACAGCCTATCCAACCACCAACAGATGAATGGATTAAGAAAGTGATATTTACTACATAATGGAATAGTACTTTCTCATAAAGAAAGATAACCTCGGGGATGGGGAGATAGCTCAGTTGAATAAACGCTTGTCTGGCAAGCACAATGGCCTGAGTTCAATCCCCAGATCTGCAAAAATAAATAAACAAACAAATAAATAAATAAATAAATAAAATAAGCTTGAGTTATTTATAGAAAAATGGATGCATTTTGTGACCATAATTTTAAGTGAAGTAAATCATACGTATAATCTTAATATTGCATGGTTTCACTTATGTGAGAAACTCAGTATAAAAAATGTGCAAAATAAGACAGAAAAGTAGAGAAAGTTATTACAGTTCAGCATGAACAATATTTAGAAGTGTACCTTGACTTAGTACACTTGTCCTACTGTATTTGTTTTATGTATTTTGGCCTATTAGTTTGGCTGTTAATTTGTGTATATGATGGTTAACTTTATAAAGACTTAAACAGGAATTTCACCCTGGAAAAAAGACAGTGTGGAAGACAAAGGAAAACAAAAGAATTGAGATCTGCCATTCATGTGTACCACGCCCCCACAAAGAATGTAATTATTATGTGCTACAAATGTATTAATAAAAATCAGAAAATCTAGAAGAGAATTGGAATCAAAATAAAGCCACTGGAGAAGAAAGCACTATTTAAGGATCTGGAAGGAGACAGAGCTCAGATCTCTGTGGAAGGAAAAGCTCTACCAACCTTAGGCCTGAGAGAGTCCTATGGATCTGAGGAGGCCAGACCTGGATGGCTAAAGACCATCTCTGTACTACTGGGTGATGAGAATTATGGTTTTGGTCTGGGTGGGGAGGCCTCCTTCCCAATCCCTTCTGTACTACAGCACAGGACCTGTTAAAATACTCTGGTAGACTTGCTTATGACCTGTTTCTTGGATAGTGTGGGCTGCAAAAGTCCTGTAAATCTATACGGCCTTTTATTCTGATCTTGACTAGTGCGGTCAGAGCAGTCATTTTTTTTAAAAGGAGCAATAAACATTCAAGCTCCAGAAATCAATAACCATCAAAGACTAGGGGCAGGAACTAGCACATGGTAGAGTTGATCTTGTGTCTGAAACAGACTGGCACCAGAAGGTGTGGCCAGCAGTGACAGAAACCACTATCACTGGTACACACCTTTAGTAATGTGTCCTGGGGTTGTATGCAGTAGTGTGTCCTTCAGTTTGACCAACTGGAATTACTTCAGGACTAGACAGGATACACCTCTTTAGTACTCAAGGTATTGGATTAAGCATAGTATGTGTGCTCACAGATACTGGATTTTGTTGATGTAAGTGTTTAGAGGAGCCTTGAGAATCAACCTAGGTTGTCCAGGACAAACTGCCATTGCTTACTTGACAGTTAGCAGTGGCAGTAACCAGTAGCTATGTGTGCCAACTATTGGCATCTAGCATTACTTGGTGTCATCTGGTGACATTGGGACTATGAGAAAAGCTGTACTTTAATAATTCATAATTTCCATCCTCACTGAGCAAAAGAACCCTAGGCTGATTGGCAGCATTTTTTTGGTAACATTTTGGTAAACATAGAAGGACTCCTTCTTTTTGAGGGATCCCAGGAAGAGAACAGACAGCAGTGACAATCAATGCAGACATTCCTTGTGGAGGAGAAATGGTCACTGGAAGATTTACTTCAGTGTCAGCCATGACTGGTAAGATCCCTTTCCTGGCTGTTCCCTACTATGTTGCCATCCCCACCTAAGAAACTCAAACTTTTATCCTGTCTCTTATTCTATAGCTGATATTTCAGCCTATGCCTTCTTTTCTTTGTCTTATGAGATGCTTCCTGGTATTTTATAGGGCTCCCCAGTATTAATTTGGAATAATTTTTGTAGGGAAATGACCTATGCTTCCCATTGGAAGAGTTTCCTAAAGTGTTCCCTATCAAAATTTGGCAAAAATTGGTCTGAAATTCATTATTATTTGACAACAACCTGGTTTTAAGGGCACACTAGACACCTGCAGTGAGGCAGACTGGGGTCATCAGTCTTGCTCATGTGTCAAGATACTTGCTGGGAGGATGGACTGAGACCAAGAGCATTGTCTTGCTGTGATAAGTAGATATCTCAGTAAGGTTCATCAGGCCTTTTGTGGTCTTCAGCTTAGTCAATGGAGTTAATCAAGTGCTACACAGGTTGCACCACTTTAATATCAAGGTATTGGAATAGGCTGATGTATGTGTTCCCAGATATTGGACTTTGATGACTTGCTGGTTCTGGGGAAGCTTGAGATTTTTGATGTTGAAACACATTGTTTTTTACCATGGATCTGAGTTCCTCAGACTTCTTTTTGTTTAACCTCTAGGTGATTTGTGTCCTGATTTTTGTTCTGTCTCTGCCACCTTCTTTTTTTGTCTTGAAAGACCTGTTTCTTTTTCAGTTTTCTGACTGAGAATTCCTGGTACTGTAAGGCTTTCTACTTGGCTCAATCTATGTAATTGTGCATTCTAAATCTGTAGCTTGGAATTGTGCCTGTGGGGGATTTGACCTATACCTTTCATAGGAAGACAGTCCCTGTCTGTAGGAGCACATAGACACCCACAGTATGAGGAAGGCATCATCATCACCAAGAAGAAGCTTAGGTAAACACCGGTGTGGCAGATAAAGAAAGGTATCAATTTTCTTTTGTATGCCAGAATATTCATTACAAAAATTCTGTTTTGTAGAACTGGGGATTGAACTTAGGCCGTTGCACTTGCCAGGGACACGCTTATTCCACTGAGCCATCTCCCTGGCCAAAAATTCTGTTTTGAAATGTTGTATTTGTTTAGCCTATGAAGTATGCAATTCACCAAGTTCTATAACCCTTACTGCGAGCCTTCATTACCTAAGTTTTCATGAGCATGTAAGTTGAAAGTGTTTGCAGAGATACGTCAAGGCCTTTTTGGTAATGACTGGCTTCTGCTACACGTAGGAGACTGGGTCCATCTAATATGGAAAAGCCTTGCCACCTTTTGTCAATCTAAGGCATATTGGGTAACAATAAGACCCCTTACTCAAAAAGTAGGAGATATCCCTTGGCTGGTGTCCTATTTCTCCTAGGACTTACCTGTGACAATGCCATGACCTGATTGCCTAAGAGCAGTGGCTACAACTACTCCCTGGTGAGAAAACCTGCCAGATTGTCTTTGAAACTAGAAGTCTTAAAGGCAAAACAACATTGGTAGAGGACCAAAGGGTGATGGTTGCAGTATCAGATGGTATGATATGGAAGGAAATTGGTTCTGTTTTAATGAGAAAGAAAGCTATAGAAAGGCATGGATGGTACAGATTCAGGGAGGACATAATGCAAAGTAAAGACAGATAGTTATGAAGGGAGAATGTGTTTGGATAAGAAAAAAATTGAATGGTAAAATTATGCCAGGAGGTTAAAGTAAGTTGCAGAGTAATTGGCAAGTTATGTTGTTTGATAGGGATGAAGCTTGTGAAAGGAAATCTTCCTGTGTGTGGTGACATTGGCTATAGCTTGCACTCAAAAAGCAGCCCAAACAATGGAGCCAAGAAGTGTATGGCTATGGTACTGGGCCAACCACTGCAGCAGTGCCTGCAGTGCTCTGACTGAGAGTAGAGACAGTCTGAGTCTCAAGGGTATCAAGACTCCCTCAGGCTGTCCTGGTTGTGTTGATTCACTTCTGTCTAAAGTTTGTCAGATCAATCTATGATCTCTCTCCAGTCATGTGGGACACTCTTCTCTTCATAGAGGTCTTGTCAGGGATTGAAGCTGTCTGGCTATTTTCCCTTCTGGCATTTGGATATGTCCCAGACAATCATGCTAGGGGTAGCTGTGGACATGCAGGACAGCATTAAAGCAATAATGATGGATCTGTGTTGTGCGTTCCCCCTCCACACTATTCAGTAACCTCTTATGTTATTTGACTTTCTACCATGCCTTTTGCTGGGATGTCAGTGAGGAGAAGAGCAGTGCTTTGGAAGGGAGCAGCAGCACCATTGTTGCCAAGGCACATGGGCATCCCGATGCAGGAAGTGATGAGGCTCAAGGGGATGGGTGTGCAGCATGGGAACAAGCTACAGGGTTGAACTCTAACTGTGCAAGAGCGGAGACATTTGTAATCTCATGGAACTCAATTCTTCCATCTTTAGTTAATCAAAGTAGTGCACCAGCCATAAACCTGGTATACATGGATGCCATGAGAAAGGAGCAATCCCTTTCACAACCAGAGAAAATTCCCAGCTCCTCAACTGGTTAAGTTTTTGCAAGGGTGAACTCTATTACCCCTTTCTGTATAATGCCCTTGGATATATGCACATGATCGTGTGGTATAGGCTCATATAATCCAGAATTATAACTTCCGGCATCAGGGTAAAGGTAAGATTCTCCCCTGCTGCCATCAATCAAGACATGAAATAAAGGCTTGTTATTTGTTCCAAATTGAAGTAGCTGCTCTTGATGAGAGGTGGCAGCAGGGGGTGGATATTATACATTGCTCTATATGTATAGCTCTCAGTCCAGGAGTTACAGTTGTCTACCCACAAACTCTAGGTTGTCTTCAAAGGCCATTTCAACTTTGACTTCCAATGCCCCACAGGCCTAGAGAGGAAGTCATACACTCTGTCCTTCCCATACTTACCCTGTCTCCCACTTTGCAGCTTTGGTGCAGAAGAAGTCTTGCAGTCAGAAAATAAATGATATTGGCACATGAGGAAGGTTTGATCTTGAGGAGCTCACACTCTGGGTGTGCCAGTGGACTGCTATTCATTCTCATAAAGGTATCTAGACTGAATTTGTGTCTAGCCTAAGCTTATCTACTGTGAGTTCCATTTGTAAGACAATAAAAAGAGAAATGGCTGTCAACTCCAATCCAGAGGTCACTAGGGCCCAGAGTAGCATTTGGTGATTTATGAAATCCCATGATGGGTGGGAGGGTCAGTTTGTCTCTGCCTAGAAAGTTCCATGATGTACAAGAGAGAAGGAATCTCTGAGGCCAAGTTTCTGCTCTAACAGACTGGCCATCCTGAAGAGGATGGTAATGAAATGTCTCCAAGTCTGAGAGGTACTGGCAGAGCTCTGTCCTTACAACAAAGGCCAGATGCACTCTTGGAGGCAGTTTCTAGAGCAGGGATCTGGGAGGAGCAGATGTTTTCTGTCACAGAGGGTCAAGTTGAGATGGCACTGATGGAAAGGAAGCTCCACAAGTGTCCTTTAGAAGTAATTATACTATGGTGTCTTTAAACTGCTAGTAAAGTTTGTATCTTCCAGATTAAAGAAATTTCACCTTAAGTTGAAGGTGATATGCAACCTCCCACCTGTGTCTCCAGAGGAGGAGCCAGAACCCCACATATCACTGTTGATAAGAGATTTTTATTCCTCCAGTAGGCTGGACCAGATCACCCTTGAAGCAGTTATAGAAGATGAACTTTCACCTTTCAGTGCCCCTTCAGATTAATGCAGTTGAAATCTCTCAGGGAAAGTGCAGCAGATAAGAAGTGCCTAACTTTCTTATTTTCCTCATGCTTGCTGGAGAGGGGACAGAGCTTGGATGGTGGCTACCATATTCCTGCCCCTCACCTCAGTTTGATGCCTCTCAACACACTCTATCCCCCCAAAATAATGAGACAACCTGCATCAGGGTCCTCCGTGACTGTATGACAGCTCTTCAGTGCTCCAGAGTGAGTACACAGTCAGCATTGTGCTCCGCCCATCCTGCAATTCCAGGGGATGCTGCTGTTGCCCTTCTGAAGAAGGGCAGGACACCCTGGAGTGTTTAAAATTGAGAAGGGACCAGATCCCTTATCTTCATACTCAGCACTCAAGCTGTCTTTCAACACTGCCCCTCTACCCTCACTGACACAGGCCTGTTTTCTAAGTAGCACTCCCGGTCACAACCTTGGCTTTAGTCTAGGATTGTTCTTAGGCTTTTGTCTTATTTTATTTTTCCATAATTTTACTGAGAAATAAATAGCAATGAGACAGTTTCAAATCAAGTGGGTACAAAGGATCTGCAATCTGAGGTACAGGATCTCAGGATAAATCCTGAGGGGATTTCACTGACCTTATCAGACCCAGAAGCTACAACTCTTGTTGCATAGGTCTTTCTTTATCCTGGTCTTAACCATCCAGCAGAAAAGTATAAAAACGAAGTATAAGAAGTAAAGCCATGCTGTTATGTTCAGCTGTAAGGGACTCAGGTCAACAATTTCTGACATTGCCAGTGAAGCAGAAGACCCAATACTATTATGGACCAGTGGACTCTTTTAGAATATTTTGCTGAGTTAACGCACCTATAATATTCAAATAACGGAACTAAAAAAAGATGGGGGATACAGATGGATGTCCATTTTGTATCTGTGTATTCAAAATGGTTAGGATATATATATATATATAGTTACATTCTCTTAGTGAATAGAGGGATTTGTTCTAATAGTGTTTGTAAACAGGATATCATGTCTGTATCTTGTACAGCAATTAACCACTGGGAAGAATGTATGCAATGTGCTAATTATTGAAACTGTCCTAGCAATTTGGTTTGAAACTATCTCATTGCTATTTGTTTCTCAATAAAATTATGGGAAAAAATAAAATAAAATAACAAAATGGTAGGATAGTTTCAATAATTAACACATTGCATACTGCCTTCCAAGTGGTTATTTGTTGTACAAGATGAACACATGATATCCTATTTACAAACATTATTAGAACAAATCCATCTAGTAAGAGAATATAGTTATGGGACCAGGGAGATGGCTCACTGGAATAAGTGCTTCCCTGGCAAGTGCAATGGCCTGAGTTCAATCCCTGGTTCTGAAAAAAAAAAAAAAAAAAAAAAAGAGAGAGAGAGAATGTAGATGTATATATATCCATGCTAAGCATTTTGAATACACAGATACAAAAGGGTCATGGATCTATATCCCCCTTTTTTGTTTAGTTCCATCATTGAAATATTATAGGTGTGTGAACTCATCAAAATATTCCAAAATAGTCCAGTAGTCCATAATAGTATTGGATATGCCCCTTGATTGGCAATGTCAGGAGTTGTTGACCTGAGCCCCTACAGCTCAACATAACAACATGGCTTCATTTCTTGTACATCGTTTTTATACTTTTCTACTGGATGGTTAACACCAAGATGAAGCAATAAATATGTAACAAAAATTGTAGCTTTTGGATTAGTCAGTCAAATCCCCTCAAGATTTATCCTGAGACCCTGTACCTCAGATTATGGATCCTTTGTCAGTGTCAGCCATGTGGATGAGTCATGGCCATTGCTTGACCAATTTTCTCTCTGTGAAAGCCTGAGAATGTTTTCTCTCCAGGTGACTCTCCTTATGCACACTCTATATCATTGATCACTTTCCTCTTTGGCCCCATAATCTCCTTGATCACAAAATTTGGGACACAACTGAGTTACATGATGTTACAGTTCAAGGTCTCATATGTTCTCAGTCTTAATTAACCTTGGATGGTTAGGACCAAAATGTTGGCTTTCCTTGCGGCTCTCCTTTTTATCTAATTCTTGGTCTGCAAACTTAGATTGTTAACCCTCCAGAAGAGAAACTTATTGTTATTACCATACAACCTAGGCTGTTGAGCTTAACCTCACTATCTGTCTGAATATCAAACATCTTAGGCATAACATGGATCAGATATTTTTCATCAAGTATTGATATATTAAACTTTAAATCCCTACAAAATATGACAAAAAAATTAAATATATTTTAAAAATACAAATAAAGAATTGTATATGTTTACACATAAGTCCAGAAATCTAACCATATACAACATTGTTGCAGGACAGTCCCACAACACTCCTTTTCCTGTCTCCTGCTTTCATTCACCACCCCCTTCCTTTTTAAACAATCATCTACTGGAGAGAGAGCACGGCAGCAATTGGCATGTCATGACAAGCAGCACATATTCAGAAGACCAGAATGACAGGCACTCCAGGCATGAACCTACTATTACAAATTGCTATCTTCAGCGCAGTTGCTCAGTTCACAGGTGTCAGTATATATAGTTAGTCAGGGTGAGAATCATTCCAATTAACTGCTAGATTTGAAAATCTTCTGAAGATTCTCAGGATCATTGCCTTATCCATCTTCGACATATAACTGTATGGCTTGCCTCTGTCATGTTTCCTAGCTCTTCTCCTTACTCTCTCTTCATTGTCTAGTCCTCAAGTTCTTGCTTTCTTTTCAATTGTATTATACCTTTCTATTTGTATTTCTTCTTTTGAGTTCTTATACTAAGGAAAATACAATATTTACACATTTGTGTCTGGTTTATTTCACTTATGAGTATATCTTCAAGTGGCATCCACTTCAATAAAAAGGCTTTGAGTTTATCATTCTTTATAGCTGAGTAATACTCCATTGTGTAAAAATATCACATCATTTTCACCCATTCCTCAAGTGATGGACATCTTGGTTGTTTCCAAGGTTTGGCTATCACAAATTGTGTTGCTATAAACATAGGCACACATATATAACTATGATATAACATTTCCACATCCTCCGGGAAAATTCCCAGTAGAGGAATAGCTGGTTTAAATGGAAAATCCAGCCCAAGTTTTCTAAGAAGTCTCTACACTGATTTCCAAAATGGTTGAACCAGTCTACATTCCCACCAGCAGTGGAGAAGGGTTCCTTTTCCCCCACAGTCACTCCAACATTTGTTGTTGGTTGATTTCTTTATGATAGCCATTCTTTCTGGGGTGAGATGATATCTCAATGTTGCTTTAATTTGCATTTCATGGATGGCTAGTTATGTGGAGCATTTTTTCTTATATTTATTCATTTCTTTAATTTCATCCTCTGAGAAGTGTGTGTTCATATCAGATGCCCATTTGTGGACTGGGTCTTTAAATTTTGGGGCCCTAGTGTTTTTTAGTTCTTTATAAATTCTAGAGAGCAGACCTTTATATGAGTACTTATTTGTCAAGATTTTTTCCACATTTGTGGGTTGCTGTGTTAGTTGATACATTGTGTCCACTTCATTGAATCAGCTGGGCAGATCTCAGCATGGGTGCCTTGCCCTGCAGGTGGGCAGGGCCAAGGAATTGAGAAAGGCAGGAAGCTGTCCTGCCTGGTTTCCTGCTGCCCCGCCCTGCTTCCATGGAGAAGTCGTAGTCTTTGGAGGAGCTTGAGCTTGGCAGCGGCGCCTCTTTAGAGGAGCTCCATTCTTCACTGTGGAGCGCTGGTGTTCCCAGTCAGCATAGACGGAAGAGAGAGGCTTGATGGACACCACAGCTGCTGCTCCTCCTCTGTTCGTCATTGTTAACTACTGCATGAACTGCTGCTTGCCTTGGAGCCAGCGGAATACGGACTGAACCCTCCAGTAACTGCGAGATAAATAAACTTTTCCTTCCTTCATTTTGTGTGTCGGGTATTTGTCCCAGCAACGAATTAAAAGTAACTAAGACAGTTGCCATTTCACTTTGTTGGTAACTTCTTTTGATTTGCAAAAACTTCTCAATAAGAGCAGGTCACAGTTGTTAATTCTTTCAAGTGTTTCCCATGCGAGTAGATTTTTGTTCATGAACTCTTTGCCTACCCCTATGTCTTCAAGCGTTCCTCCTACTTTCTCTTCCAGGAGATTTAGTGTTTCTGTTTTAATGTTTAGATCTTTAATCCTTCTTTTTTTGGCAGAACCAGGGATTGAACTCAGGCCCTTGCACTTGCCAGGGAAGTGCTTATTCCACTGAGCCATATCCCTGGCCCCTTTAATCCATTTTGACATTAGCTTAGTGCATGGTGATACACATGGGCCAAGTTTCAGTTTTCGGCTTGTAGGAAGCCAGTTTTCCCAGCACAATTTGTTAAAGAGGCTATCTTTTTTCCAGTGAGTATGTTTGGGCCCTTTGTTAAAGATAAGGTGGCTGTGTGTGTTCATACAGGCCCCTGCATCTTCTAATCTATTCCTTTGATCCTCAGGTCTATTTCGTTGCCAATACCATGGTGATTTTATTACAGAAGCTTTGTAGTATAATTTCAAGTCAGGACTTGTAATACCTCCTGCCTTGTATTTGCTGTCCAGGATTGCCTTTGCTATTCTAGGTCTTTTCTGATTCCAATAAATTTTAAGAATGATTTCTCTAGGTCTGTAAGGTATGTTGGTGGTAATTTGTTATGGATTGCATTAAATCTGTACAGGAATTTTGGAATATGGCCATCTTCACAATGTTGGTTTTTCCTGTCCAGGAGCATGGAATATTTTTCCATTTTCTGAAATCCTCTAGGATCTCTTTTTTAAGAGTACTGTAATTTTCCTTGAAAAGATCTTTGACTTCTTTAGTTAGGTTAATTCTAAGGTATTTCATTTTCCTTGGTGCTATTGTAAAAGGTATTGTTTCTATAATTTCCCTCTCAGTGTGTTTGTTGTCTGTGTAGAGGAATGCTATTGACTTTTGGGTATTGACTTTATAACCTGCTATGCTACTGAATTTCTGTATTAATTCTAGTAGCTTCTTGGTGGAGTTTTTTGGGTCTTCCAAGTAAAGTATCATATCATTTGCAAATAAAGATAATTTAATTTCTTCTTTACCTATTCTTATTCCTTGTATTTTTTTTCTCTTGTCTAATGGCTGTAGCTAATGATTCCAGAACTATATTGAAGAGGAATGGTAATAGAGGACATCCTTGTTTTGTACCAGATCTAAGAGTAAAAGATTTCAGCTTTTACCCATTTAGAATTATGTTAGCCATGCGCTTTTCATGAATGGCTTTTACCAGATTGAAGTAGAGGCCATCTATTTCAATTTTCTGTAGGACTTTGAACATGAACGAGTGTTGGACTTTGTCAAAAGCCTTTTCTGAATCAAAGGAGATGACCATGTGGTTTTTAGATTTGCTCTACTGAAATAGTGTATCACATTTATAGATTTTTGAATATTGACCATCCTTGCATCCCTGGGATGATTCCTACCTGGTCATGCTGTATGATCTTCTTGATGATTTGCTGTTCTATTTGATAGGATTTTTTTGAGAATTTTTGTATCTATGTTCATGAGGGAGATTGGCCTGTAGTTCTCTTTTTTACTTGTTTCTTTCCCTGGTTTTGGTATCAGTATAATACTTGCCTCCAGGAGTGTTTTTGGGAGGATTCCTTCCTTTTCAATTTCATGGAAGAGTTTGAGGAGTATAGGGACTACATCTTCAATAAATTTCTTATAGAATTCAGCTGTGAATCCATCCGGACCTGTACTTTTCTTTGTTGGTAGGGTTTTCATTACATCTCTAGGAATCTGTCCATTCCTTCTGTGTCTTCTATTCTATGAGAGTAAATATTCTCAAAGTAGCTATTGATAATCTTCTGAATTTCCACTGGGTCTGTGGTAATTACACCCTTGTTATTCCTTATTACTTGTATTTGAATTTTTTCTTTCCTCTTTTTGATGAGGTTAGCTAGGGGCTTATCAATTTTATTTAATCTTTCAAAGAACCAGCTTTTTGTTTTGTTACTTCTTTGAAATGTTTTCTTTGTCTCAAGTGAATTAATTTCTGCTCTAACCTTTATGATTTCTTCCCATCTTTGGGCTCTAGGTTTGCTTTGCTCTTCCTTTTCTACTTGTTGAAGGTGCAGCATTAGGGTATTTATTTGTTCCGGTTCTGTTTTCCTAATGTGTGAGTTCACAGCTATAGATTTCCCTCTGAGAACTGCTTTCATTGCATCGCATAAATTCCTAAAAGTTGTGCTTGAATTTTCATTGAACTGTAGATATTGTGCAATTTCTTGTTTAATTTTGTCTGTGACCCATTGATTACTGAGTAGGGTGTCATTTAATTTTCATGTATTTAGGGTCTTTTTCTGGTTCCTTCTGTTATTTATTTCCAGTTTCATTGCACTGTGGTCAGATAATGTGCATGGGATAATTTCTGTTTTCGTGCATATAGTTAACCATGACCTATGGACCAGTATGTGGTCTATTTTAAAAAATGAACCAGGTGCAGCTGAGAAAACTATATATTCAGCAGTGCTTGGGTAGAACACTCTGTATATGTCCACCATGTTCATTTGTTTCAAGCTCTGGTTCAGTTCTCTTATTGGTTGGCCTATCTTTACGGGATAAGGGGGTGTTAAGGTCTCTGTTAACATTGTGGTATTGGATATTAGATTTTTCATGTCCATTAAGATTTGCTTTACATAGTTGGGTGCTCCTGTGTTTGGTGCATACATATTTATGAGTGTTACCTCTTCCTCTTGAATTTTTCCCCTAACCAGTATATAGTGGCCTTCTTTATTTTGCTTGATCATTGTTGATTTGAAGTTGAGACTGTCTGAGAATAGGATTGCTACCCCTGCTTTTTCTGAGGTGCTGGGGCATGTAGTATTATGTTCCATCCTTTGACCTTCAGCCTATGAATGTCTTTATGAGTTAAATGTGTTTATTTTAAACAACATATTGTTGGATTTTGTTTCCTAATCCACTGTGCCAGTCTATTTCTCTTATTTGGTGAATTGAGTCCATTTACATTGATGGTTATAATTGAGATGTACTGACTTAATGATTGACATGTTATTTACTTGTTGTTTTTTACTCCTTTTTGTCCTGTGTGTAATTGTTTGGCCTATTTAATTGGTTGCTTCTGATCTCAGTAATGCAGTTCTGATCATTTTGGTCCCTCTCTAGAACATCTTTCAGGATGCTGTGTAGGGTTGGCTGTGTCATCATGAAATTCTTTAGTTGTTCTTTGTCATGGAAGTATTACACTTCTCCACCAAACTTGAAAGAGAGCTTTTCAGGGTACAGTAGTCTGGGCTGGAATTTGTTTTCATAGAGGACTTGACATACTCTGTTCCATCCTCTTCTTGCCTGCATGGTTTGTGAAGAGAAGTCAGCTGTAATTCTTATGGGTTTTCCTTTGAATGTGATCTGCTTCTTTTCTCTAGTGGCTTTCAGTATATTATTCTTGTGCTGAATTTCTGGGATCTTGACTATTATATGTCTCAGTGTGTTTTTAATTGGGTTGAGGTTACTTGGTATTCTGTATACTTCGGTTACCCAAATGTCAGATTGTTTCCTCATATTTGGGAAGTTTTCTGCTATTACTTCTGCCCATATTTTTTTAATGTCATTTGTATTGACTCCTTCTTTCTCCTTGATATCTATTAGTCTCACATTGTTCATCTTTGCAACATCTTGCAGGTGATGAACTATTTTTTCCTGCATCCTAGTTGTTTTTAAGAAATCTTTTCTTACTTTTTCACTAGCTGCACCAGTGTCTTCAAGATCTGAATCTCTGTCTTCACTAACAGTTTTGCAAACTTGTGATTGAGATTTTAAGTTCCTCTATATCTCTTTGACTCTGCTTCATGTGATCTATTTCTTTCCTGTATTGCTCAGTCAAGGAATCTGTCATTTTTCTAATCTCCTCTATTTTTTTTATCAATGTCTTCTTTAGAAGCAGTTATAAATTCTTTTATTGCAGAGTTTTTTTAGATTGGGTTTCCTCCTTGTCTCTGTAGTTGATTCTTTACTTCAGATGCTATGAGTTCAGAGAATTCTTTTTTTATTTCAGGAAAGAATTGCGTTCTGAGTTCCTCTATAACTCTCTGCTGTAGCTTATTTACTTTGAACGCTATTAATTCATACATTTGAGCTGAGCTAGTGTCCTCTGCACTTGTTCTGGGTGGGCATTGGGTTTCCTCCATATGTTTCTGCATTTCATTCTTTACTGTAGATGCTATTAAATCAGGGATTTCTTTTTTCATTTCCAATCTGAGTTCCTCTATACCTTTCTGCAGCTCTTTCTTTATTTCAGAAGCTCTTGATTCATTGATTTCAACTGTGTGATTCCCTATTTGTTATGTGTTAGTGTCCTCTGCTCTTGTTATGGTTAGACTTGGGGTCTGAGATTGCATTTTGCCCCTTCTCATCATTTTGTATAGCACTGTCTTCAGACCTTTGTTGTAGAGTTTTGGTGCCGTTTTAACCTTAGCACCTACTGAACTTCAGGTGCAAATCTGCAAAATTTGAATTTATCCAGCTGTGCCTAGCTTGGTTCTGGCTGCTGTGCTCAGCTCCTTCCTGCTGTTGCCCTTGGGAGTGAACCTGTTGTGCCCCTCTGGCAAGATGTGCTGCTCCTGGACAAGCTGAGTGGTTCTGTCCTCTACTCTCTCTGCAGGGACTGCAGCTGGAGAGTTTCACCCCAGGCCTGTATTCCAGGCCTGAGCTGAGTCTGAAGGGGACAAGGTAGAGTAGGTGAGAGAGGAAGCTCTCCCACACACTCACCGGGCCTGAGCTAAGGCTGGACCTGGGGGTCCAGAGAATGCAGCTGAAGTTCTCACTCACTGGGCCATTGTGGGGGGGGGGGGACTGTGGAATGGTTGGGGTGGGCCTAAAGGGGTGGAAAGGTCACCCCTGCGATTCCTAGGCTTGGACTAGACATGTCCCCCTGGCACAGGGTAGCCAGAAGCTCTCCCACACACTCAGCGGGCCTGGGCTCAGGCTGGATCTGGGGGTTCCGAGAACATGGCAGAAGTTCTCACTCAGTGGGCATGGGGGGTGGCTGCGGAGTGATGGTGGGGGTTCCAAGTGTGAGGAAGAGGGTCTCACTCACACTGCACCTGAGTTTGGACTGTACAGGTCCCACGGGTGCAGGAGAGCCAGAAGCTCTTCCACACACTCTCTGGGCCTGGGCTAGAGCTGGACTGTCTTGTTTTGTTTGTTTTGTTTTTAAAGAGAGTACAAATTAGAATTAAAACAGAAAAAATTACAAATGATGCAGAATTTCATTTAACAAAGTAATATGAATTTCACAGTATTTGTTGTAATGCATAGTGTTGTCTTCCAAACAGTTATTCATATTACCAGATATATGCATATAAAATTGGAAAAAGAAAGAAATTTATAATAACTTAGGAAGAGAAAAATACAAACAATTGAAAAAAGGAGACAAAACAAATTAAGCATTAACGACTCCTTTCCATAGGCCAGCAGAAATGCACAGTATATTTGTCCAAACCACCCTGCTTACATGCATCGATAAATCTCTTCCCCCCACTCCCTTTCCTATCCTCTTCAACTCTTCCTTTTCAATAAATTCATTCCCTTCTCCCAGTATCTATTTTCCCTTCAGATTCCATTTTTCTCTATCAGGTTATCACACTAAGGAGACAATATGATGTTTACACATGTGGGTCTGATTTATCTCATTTAAGAGTATGTTCTCTATTTGCATCCTTTTACCAACAAAAGACTCAAATTTATCCTATTGATAGGCATCTGAGATGAATATACACTTCTCAGAGGAAGAAATACAAATGGTAAGTAAATATATGAAAAAAAATTCAACATCTTTGTCATTTGAGAAATGCAAATTAAAAGAACATTAAGATTCCATCTCACCCCAGAAAGAATAGCTAACATCAAGAACTGAGTCAATAACAAAAGCTGGAAAGGATGTGGAGCAAAAGGAACCCTCCTGCACTGTTGGTGGGAGTGCAGACTGGTACAACCACTATGGAAATCAGGATGGACATTCCTTTTAAAAGCTTGGATTGGAGATCCCATTCAAGCAAGCTATTCTCCTCCTGGATATTTTTCCTGAACTGAAAATCTCCTGCCACAGTGATATATGTGCACCCATGTTTACAGCAGCACAATTTGTCATAGCTAAATCCTGGAAAAAAACTCAGATGCCCTTCAACTGAAAAATGGAAATAGTCTAGGGTTTAGTCTGATGCCCATGCGCTGCAGCACAACCTTGTTCAAATGAAGACTTGCTTTAGTGTTCCTGTAAATAAATAAATATATAAGATATGGGACTCAGTATAAAAGAGAAAATGTCTACCCCATTTTGATCAGAAGTTGGAGTGCAGAAAACACATGTAACTGTAAATGGAAAAAAAAACTTTCCTTAAATAGTTTTGAGGAAACTATTAATCAAACTAATATGACAACCATGCTGCAAGTTCAATTGTAGCTCCCTAAAATTCATATTTTGGAGTTCTAACCCCTACTACCTCATAATGTGACCTTATTTGTAACAGCCAAGTTAAGATGAAGTCAGTGGGGCAGGCCTAACACAGGATGCCTGATATCCTTATGAAAAGGGGAAAGTTAGACACAGACACAGGTGCATAGAGAAAATGCCACATGAGACAAAAGGGAAATTAGGTAGTGATATTATAAGCCAGGGAATACCAAATAATCCAGAAGCTGGGTACAGGGCAGCATGGGCCAAGTTCTCCCTCACAGCCCTCGGGAACAGCCAACCTTACGATGCTTCAGCATCAGACTCCCAGCTTCCAGAATTATAAGACAATGAACTCATATTGTATTAAGCCACACAGTTGGTGACACTCTTACAGTGACTCCAGGAAACTAACAAAATGCAAGCACTGTACCCAGAAAATATTTCTCTTGTGTGGTGCCCCTCTCAACTCCAGTGGAAACACCTCTGAAATCAGTGGCCATCACAGCCTTGCTGGTCACCATGGGTTTTCAAACTGTAAGTTCCCAAGTCCCTAAAGCTGCAGAAGTAGCACCTCCCTCATGACCACAGCAGCATCTCCTCTACAGAACATGCAGGAAGGGACAGTGTGACAAAGGGGTGGCGAAGGGATTATAGCCACAGACTCACATCAAAGAGACCTGTGTTGAATCCCTTTCTCACTGCTGGGCACAGCTGCCTGCTCTGTTTTCTCAGAAAAATGGAATTAACATCAGTGTCTCCTTCCCAGGTTCTGGTGAAGAGCAGAGGTGACAGTGCCCTTAGAGAGGAGGCCACCATCATTCTGGCTCATGGTGAACTAGTGTCACACACTCACTCTTCAAGGACCAAAGAGGACATAAGGGACCAAAGAAAGCATTGCATTAGGGGCCATCTCTTGGATTAGCTGTATCCTTAAAGTTAAAATTAAATACATCCAAAAATGCAACAAATACCCATCAGTGATAAAGACCAAGGGGACCCTCAGCAGTGTATGCTGGTCCCATGGAAGGTCTGCCTTGAGGGTGAGGAGGAGGAGTGAGCAGATGGTGGTGATCAGCCACAGGGCCTTGGTGGCAGGAGCAAGCACGTGCAAAGAGGAACAAGTGAAGCTGGAGGTCAGAGCAGCTCTGCACATGTCTGATGAGCAGCACCAGAGGAATCGTGGCCATCGCCTGAAGGTTGATCAGACTTAGAGGACACACAATTCCAAGCCCATGGGGCAGACCACGGCAGGCTGCTGCATACCTGTCAGAGCAGCAGGAAGAACTCCAGCTGCACCAAATTGGGAGCAAGGTCACCTGGAAGTCACTGGTAGGAAGCATTAGGTGTAAATCTTAGCCGAGTCTGGGAGAGCCTCACACACCTTCAGGGCCATCCCCTGTCATGCTGTGCTGGGAAATGTTCAGCAGGGGACTCCTGCCAGTGTTGTGAACTTTCAGAGAGCAAATACTCCCACCATAGCCAAATGCAGGTCATCAAGAAAACACCAACCAGAGACTCAGGCCTAGCCCAGGTCCGGTGAGTGTGTGGAGAGCTTCCTTCTACCCTGCACCGGCGGGACCAGTCCCAGCCCAGGCGCAGTGTTGGCCGGACCCTCTCCCAGCCCCTCAGGCCACCCCCCAACATTCCACAGTACCTCCCCCACCCCACCCGCTGAGTAGGAATTTCTGCCAACTTCCGGGAACACGCAGACTCAGTCCTAGCCCAGGTCTGATGAGTGTGTGGAGAGCTTCCTGCTACTCTGTGCCAGCAGGACCACACCCAGCCCAGGCGCAGTGTGCGTCAGACCCTCTCCCACCCCCTTGGGCCGCCCCTCACCACTCCGCAGAACCTCCCCACGCTGCCTGCCGAGTAGGAATTTTGCGGTGCTCTGGGAATACCCAGACCCAAACTTAGCCCAGGTCCAGTGAGTGTGTGGGAGAGCTTCCTCTTCCCCCTACTATACCTTGCCCTCTCCAGACACAGCTCAGGCCGGGCATACATGCCTGAAGGGTAACCCTGCAGCTGCAATCCCTGCAGAGAGTGTAGAGGATAGAACCATGCTTCTAGTCCAGGAGCAGAACATCTTGCCACAGGGGCACAACATATTCACCCTCAAGGGCAGCAGCAGGAAGGAGCTGGGAACAGCTGCCAAACCTAAGCCAGACGCAGCTGGATAAGTCCAAACTTTGTAGAGCTGCACCTAAACGTCAGTACGTGAAAAGGTTATAACTACAGCAAAGATCTGCAACAAAGGGCAGAAGACAGAGCTACACAAAATGACGAGAAGGAACAAAATGAAACCTCAGAACCCAAGCCCACCTGAAACAAGTGCAGAGGACACTAACACAGAACAAATTGGAAATCACACAGCTGAAAGCAATGAATCAACTGCTTCTGAAATAAAGAAACAGCTGCAGAAAGATATAGACCTCAGATTGGAAATGAAAAAAGAAACCCCTGAAT
>NW_004524595.1:9312931-9348123 GCF_000260255.1 Octodon degus | reverse complement strand
CAATTAACCACTAAGAAGAATATATGCCGTGTATTATTTGTTGAAACTGTACTTCCGATTTGATTTGAAACTGTCTCATTGCTGTTTATCAATAAAATTTTGGAAAAAAAAAAGAAAAGAAAACACCAACCAGTTCACCAAATTCCTCAAAGTGCAACTGGTTCTTGTAAGCCCAGTAACTGCCCACATCAAGTGTTAAACTCTAAGTGACTGAATGCGAAACCTACACTCACCCCTTCCATACCTGCTCTGTCTGTCCCTAGCAGATTAGCAACAGAGCTGTTCTCTGCTCCATCCCTGACTGGCACTGGTACCTGACCATGCTGCTCAAATGCTCTCCAATGTCTATTCTCAGAAAGTGGCTTAATAGCTTGGGGTAAAGGACAGAATCATTTCAGATACAGAACTGGGTGTCAGCCCTGTCTCAGCATGTGAGGAGCCACCGTCCAGGCACACACCATGGGAAAAGTCTTGCTCAGTGTGAGAATATGCAAGATGTCCAGGAGGATAATAAAAGGTAGGCAAGAGACCACGAGGGCCCTTCAGCCACGTGTCTGCCATCTTCAGGTCAGACCTGAGAGTGACACGTGCCTTCTCAGCTCCCTTTCCGCTGAGAGTCCTTAGGGATGGCTCAGTACTCTCCTGCGTACACTGACCTCAGTAGGGCTGAGTGCAGTGTGGAAGAAGGCTCCTCTCTCCAGCTCGGTGGGCAATGCACAGACCTGGTGTTCTAGACCCAGGAGTCAGCATAAGGCTGCCCACAGCAGATCCCAGATTTGGACTTTGCCTTCCCAGTTAAGACCCATCCTTGGCTTCCATCTGCCTGCAGGCTGCTTAGAGGGCAGTTCTGTGAATTTACAGTGAAATATTCTTTTCTTCTCAAGTAATTAGGTCCAGAGGAAAAAGGGATTGCCTGCCAGCCTGCCCAGACCACGTTGAAGTAAGCCTTCAGCCCTGACAACATGTGGCTGCCTGCAGCACACCCACTGATGAGAGCTGATCACCAGATGTGAGGGGGGCGCAGACCAGGTGAGAAAGTTTCTGCCCTAGAGCCAACCAAGGCATTGAAGATTATGCCACACAAGGCCAGGACCTCAGGGCTAGGGATCCTAATTCCTACACACACACACACACACACACACACACACACACACACACACACACACTGTGACCTTAGGTGACTCAAGGTATCCTTAGGGCTTCAATCTTCATTGATCCAAGGATCTATTCTTGCCTCCCCTACAAAAGTATTAGAAGGAACCTTTCGAGAGAGGGGTACAAAGGTGCAACCGAGATGATTTACAATCAGATTCCTTACGATGTTGCTTACAAAGGCAAAGTAACACCAGGAATTTGCTGGAGGTGAAAATGGAGCTTTATCTGAAACTCTATTAATCATCTAACGCCTGCTGACCTCTGTAAATCCCCAGCTTGCTTCTATGTAGCCAAAATGTTGAGGTAGCAAACACTTCTTCAGGTGCCTCTCCCAGTGCAAGAACACAGTCAGGACACTACAAATGTCCCCAAGGGGCTGGACACATCCAGATGAAAATAGGACCATGAGACACAGCCCCATTCCTGGCTCAAGCACGAACACAAAAGCAGCAGTTCCACAGTCTGGCAGGCAAGGAAAGGGGCTGAGGAACTGGTGATAGAGGGAGGTGGAAGGGATTTTTCTCCTTTGGTTTTCTGAGTGAGCTTAGCAAGGACCAGAACCCTGAGGCCCCCCCATGCAAAAGTGAAGATGCCAAGCTAAGGCTGCCAAGCAGTTTCTGCAGACACCGACCTGCCCCACAGACGCTGAACTCAGTTGGTACCCTGCGCATCAGATGATGTCATAAGGACCTCTGTGCACATGACCAGAGGCAACGCTTGATTGAGTCTGTGGCAGCAGGGAACCCAAAGGACAGTTCCACAACCCCCGCCCCCTGCCCACCTGGTTTTCCCTGAAAGCCAAACCACAGAACAGATCTGCTTGCCATGGGGCCCTAGCTGGATCCCAGCATAGCTCCATCAGCAGAAAGGAAAAGTATTTTGGAGCCCCAGTTCTTCATACTATTTATCCTAATTAATAATAATCTTAAAGGGAACAGGTCACACTACTGAACATATACATGATCTGGAAATGTTTTATTGGATTGATCTCTTCTGTCTGTAATTATGACTCTACAAGGGAGGCATGCTTTTATCCTCAGTTTAGAGAATGGAGAAATTAAGTTAAGTAATTGCTCCAAAGTTATATAGTGACAAAGTGATTATATTCATTACATAATGCTAGCTGCTGTAACAAACAGATGTTCAAAGCTTATAGACAAGGCAATAGCAAGTTGCATCTCACTTGTGAGAAGTCCCATTGCTGTTTGAAGGAGGGGATACTCCAGTCCCTGCTGACAGAGGCTGTGCTCACTGTCTCAACCATATGGCCCTGGACGCTTCTCTGGGCATCTTCCTCCAATCAGATGATGAAGCAGAGGACCCTGAAGTGTCACACAGGAGTGTTTCCAGCCCACACACAGGAGACACACACAGATCGCTTCCATCTATACTCCAGGAGCTAAGTCACAGGGACTGGCCTAAATGCAAGCGAGGGCTGAGAAACGTCAAGCCTGGCTGACTGGGCATTTCCCAGTTTCATTCTATCTGACGAAAGAGAAGCACAGAACTCTGGTGGTCAGCATGGTACCCCTGCCACAATTTCAGAGTGAGGATTCTCATCCAAGGAGCCCTGCTCCAGAGCACAACCTGTGTGTCATTCTGTGGCTGGCATGGGACCAAGAGCTGCCAGTGAGGAGGTTGCTGGCTCGGGAGGAGCTGGAGATTCGAGGGAAGAGTCTGTAACAGGGAGGTGGCAGCTGTTTCTTAATGCCCAGAGCTACACAGTCTCTCTCAAGAATCTCTTCCATGAGCTTGTCATGGGTTCTGAACTCTTGCCATTAGTATGACAGCCCTCCTGGCTGTGATCTCAGCAATATTTAGGAATCTCTACAAAGTTGCAAATATTCCCAGGTTTAGCAGATCCTTTTCCCAAAGGGGAACATGGAGCAACAGCCCAGAGAGAGTCTTCGAGACCTCTGTGGTTAGCAGAGGTGCAGAGAGTGTAGATTTTCAAAATGAGCCTTGTGTTGCTGGGATTGGTAAGCAGACCAGTGCACTTAAGCAGAGCCATCTTTACGCTCTGGGGATATGATGATTTTAAAATATGTCCACAAATTCTTTGATGTCTTTCCCCTCAATGGGGAGGCAGCTTGCTCCTCACTTGACCTTATAGTATTTTAAGTGACTTGTTTCTCATGAGTAGAATACAGTAGAGTATGTAACTTCAGGAACCAAGTCATTAAAGCATTGATGTTTCACTTTTCTCTCACTTTTCTTGGATCATGTGTGTCATGATATATATCTAGATGGCCCTCTACAAGCTCATGGAATCACAGATGGGACCTTTGGAAGGCGACTTAGTATGGGGACCTGACAGCTGACATGCTGTTAAGGGTAGGTCCTGGTTGCAAGAGGTTTGTCACTCTGGGTGTGACCTAAAACGATGCATCCCCTTTCCTGGCTCCTCCTTGACATTCTGCTTCCTGTCTACCATGCCACAAGCAGTTCTACTCCACCAAGCCCCTCTGCCATGCTGTTTGTACCTTGAAGCCAACCAAGTATGGACTAAAATTGTGAACCTAAATAAATCTCTCTTTCCTGAGTTGTGGGTGTCAGGTATTTTGTCCCAATGATGAGAAAGTAACTAATACAATGTGCTTTTCTGGGAAATGAGCTGTCATGCTGTGGTGACATTAGACTATGAAGAAGAATAGCAGGTGGGGAATGAAGCTAGCCAATAGTCACGTGAGGGGACCATCCTGGAAGCAAATCTTCCAGCCCCCATCAAGCTTTCAGATGATCACAGTCTCTGCCATGTCCTGGTGTGATCACCTAAAACAGAATGAGCCAGAACCACCAGCAAAATTGTACCCGAACTCCTTACCCCGAGAAACTACATTATATTCTTGTCATCTAAAGCCACTAAGTTTTGAACTGATCTGCTCTTCAATTCCAGAAAACTAATATGAAAGAAGAAAAGCTGGTGGAAGAGCACATTCTCATCCACAAAGAGCCTTGAAGCCACCAAGGTAGCTTTGGTCTTTTGTGCAACATGAGGAGGCAAGGGACATGATAGAACATGGAGGGAAGTAGGAAAAGGGGACATAAAAGCACCCCTCTGCTAGAGAGAAGAGGAACACTCATATTCCATGTACCTCAAGCTTTTGCATTTCAGTGGTTCTTGACTATCAGTGATTTTGCCCTCCGTGGGACACTTTTCAATGTCCTGAAACATTTCTGATTGTCAAAATTAGGCCTACACATTCACTACTGGCATCTGATCCAGAGAGCTTTCTAAAACAGAGAGGCCTCCCCCCAAAAAGGAACTATTTAGCCCAAAGTGTCAACAGGACAAGCCTAAATGACCTCATCCCAGCCTTTATCTTGACACTATGATCTCCCATTAGGCATACGCAACTCTGGACCTCCCCAGAGTTGGAGGGTTGAGCATTTGACTCTCATGTTGGGATGCTTTCCAATTCTGAAAACTCAGAGGAGGGAAATAAAGCACTGGCCAATCAGAAAGACCGTGGCCAGATTTCAGGAGCTTAAGACACAGCTGTGGGCATAGGATGAACCCATGAAATGGATACTCTGAAAAAAGAAATCAGAAGCCTGTTGTGCTAGTGAATTAGCTCTGAGATCATGTGTCTTGACATAAAAGGATTTCTCATTCACATCCCTATCCAGTGGAATCATGAGAGTCTCTCTTCCAAATAGTGACTCAGTCCCCAAAGACTGCTCCCACTTGTACTTTGGAACTGTGTTGCAGTAGCATCCTCTATTGACAAGGGTAGAAAGAAACAGAAGGCAGCTTAGTGCTGGGGAAATACTACGGCCATTCCTGGAAATGCTGAAACCCATTGGCCAGAACAAGTCTCCTGGTCCCCTCTAACTGCAAGAGCAGTGGGTAAATGGTCCTGGGCATGTGAGAGAAGAGGACACTGGCCAGCACTGGAAACACCAGCACACTGGTGTATTTCCTTCCAGTCATTGATACCAAGGCCCCACCCAGAGGGCACAGGTGTGGCCTATACTCATTAGTGCAATTCCAAGAGAGCCATTCACCAAAGCTGTAGTCAGTAGCAAGCCCCCAGGAAGGCAAAGAGAAAAGGCTCAGGATTCATGCCCATTGTCTTCATCACCACAGTCAGCTCCACAAGAGAACTTATTACTGTTACAGGGAAATAACAGGAGACCGTCCCACAGCTACAGGCCCAATTTAGAAAGTTCTGGTAACTGTAAGGCACTCTTATCAGACATATTTGACTACAATTTTGCCTCTCAATTCCACATGAATGGCTTTGTAACTCCACATAGTTTTCCAAAACAATAAATAAATCTGGAAATTACTTTGTGACATCACCTTCTCCAGTCATTTATACCCCACCATCAAAAGGTGTGCACACCTTACCCCTCTGCTCAGCAAGTTTGTCTGAACCCTTATGACCACAGAAACTTTAGTCGTTTGATTAAAAAAAAGGGGGAAGTCTCTGAAGATGCAGGTTAAAGATAAAGACAGTAGTCCAACAACACTCTCTTTGTAGACATTATTTTGAACAAATATTTCATCAGACTTTTGAAGAGCTAAGTCTATATACTGGATTTAAATAGTTGAGGAAACACTGTTTAGGGGAATTAAACAGTGTCAGTAGCTCCAGTTTACCTGAGAAACCCCAGATGGAATCCACTCAGTTCTTCTGAGTTTCCATTCAGGATGCTTGAATCCCACTTCTTTCTCCCCTTCCTTTGCTCAGGCCTGAGCACAGCTTACCTGCTGAGAGGCAGCCCTGTGGGTGTGCTCTGTAATCCTATAGTACATATTGGAATGCAGTGTGAATGCAAGATTCTACAGGTAATAAAGTTTACCAGAATAGTGTGTCATTATTTTGGCATCATTATACAATTACTGCAGCTTTGGAAGGCAATAAATCACTACACAGGTGACAAATTGAGAAACTAAAAAGGACAGTTATTTTCACAGATAAAATAACTGCTGCCGCTAACGAGATGTAGTGACTTGGTGGTCAACCTTTTTAAAAATATCCTGTGGTCTTTTGAGGGCCAGTGGGAATCCATCTGCATCTGAAAGCAAGTCAAAGCAAGGCCCCAGCCTCAGAGGAGCTGGAAACCTAACAGCTCCAAAAGCAAATGCCCCAGTGTCACTCCTTGTCTGGCTGAAAGGAACCATTATAATGATGAGAACCACATTCCGGTGAGTCCAAACTTCAGCAGCTCCATTGTCCATGCCCAGGCAGCCCATTATGCATTCAACCTGACTCAAAAAGGGCCCCACAGAAGCCTGCATCATGTGTGTGTTTGCAGAGGTGTGCACGTGTGTCTGGGTACTGATCGGCAGCTTACAATTTCATAACACTGTGTCTTACGTTTTACTTTTCTGCAGTTTCACACGCACACACAAAAAGCAGCAGAGCATAGTGTATGTGGACTACAAAAAATTGTAAATCTCTAAGCTAAGCTCAAGCAGGAGATATTTTAATCCACGATGCCACACTCTGGTAGAAAGTGCACAAAGGAGCCGGTGGGTTGAGTAAGGAGATCTGGTTCCACTCTGCACTGTGCTGTTGAGACTGCAGATATCCCAAGCTCTCTGCAGGGCTCCTGAGTATGGAGACTGCTGAGAAAAGAGCTAGAAAGACCCCTTCCCAATACCTTGCAAGGAAGCTGTATATTTGAGATCAACCTGTACCACTAAAAGCAAAAGCATTTTTAGCTTTGACAGCAAGTAGTTCATGACTGGAATGAGAACACGCTGGGCTGGAACTTTGGTCTCTAGAGAAGAGGTTCTTCAAATATGGCTCCCAGACAGAAAGCATCAGTGTTACTTTGGAACTTAGGGATCAGAATTCTTGTACCCTCCCTCAGACCTACCAAATCAGAAATTCTGTGTCTGGGTGCTAGTAATGTCTATTTCCACAACCCCTCTGGGTGACTTTGATACATGCTCAGGTTTGCGAATCACTACTCAAGAAATATAGGCAACTTATTTCAGGATCCAAAGAACACAACAACACACACACCAGGTCCATGCACTCTTCCAAAGCACTACATCAGATTATCATCAAGTATTTTCCCCTTTTATAGAGCTGCCACATCTAGATGTGTGAGTGGGCACTATACAAATTGTCCCTGACCAGGGAATGTTTAGGGAAAAATATAAGCCTTGCTCAATATGCAGGGGCACTTTTTTTTCTAATCTAGGCCAAGGGATCATAGAGACTGGCAGCTCATTTTATTCTTGCTCACTATTTAAATAAATCCTGAACTTTATGGTGAAGAATAGGTTAATAGCAAGTAAAATCAGAACTGTGACTTTTCAGATGGCTGGACAAGCAGCTCGGCCATGTGCACTGGCCATTTTCCCATTTCTGAGAGAAAAATAGCAGGCGCCTGCAGCTTATAGAGGAGGGATTTCCTGGGCTCATGGCTTCCATGCACAGTTGGCGGCAGGAGGGCACAGCAAAGCAAAGCTGCTCAATCCATGGCACCCAGGGAGCAAGAGGAAAAGAATTTGGGACCAAGAATACACATTTCCAGCTCACATCCCCAGCAACCACATCATCCAACTAGGTTCCCCCTCAGCATGTCCAGCCACTGACTCAACAGTGGGATAATTCACTGATTGGTATAGCACCAGGTTCATCTAGTCATCTTCCAAAAGTCCTACCTTGGAAGACATGAGACTTTTAGGGGACATTTGGGGTGTAAACCATAATTCCATGAGTGGTAACTTCATTACCCACAGGGACTTCAGTTCACTAGAGCCAGGTTCCCACAGCCAAATGATGAGGAGTTACAAAACAAAACTAGGGTTTCTTGCCTACATGGGATCCTCTACCTTGTACCCACCCAGCAGCCAGGATTCTCCAGAATGATAGTAATTTTTGACCCTGTTAGATTCTGCTAAGACCCAGCAATAGGAACCAGCTCATAGGACAAAGAGCTGCATGAAACTCACACATCATCCATGTCAGGGCATCTTCCTCATACAAGGAGCGCATCAGTGTGCATTTCAGTATCCTCCAACTTGAAGCATCAAATCCTTCATCCACACAACTTCCCAAGGCCCCAAAATCTCCCAGGACAAGAAGTCTCCTCTTCAAATTAAGTAACTTCGTCGCTGTACCACCAAACCTCCCAAAAAGAGACTGCCAGAAGGTGGCCCGGGCTGTACCCGCTCTGCATGACTTCATTTCTTCATGGAGAAAACCCTACAGGTTTAGGCAGTTGGGTGAAGAGGTTCTCCCAACTCTCAACTTCATTCTTATCATTCACCACATGCATGAAAATGATCATTTTGTGTTGTTATACTCTGGGTAATCAATTCCAATCCCCTGGAGACTTCCTGAGTCTGCTAAGCACACTCATTCTCCAGCTTCTAATCTATTCCTTTGATTTGCACAAGTTGCACATACTGTCATCATTTTAAAGGTGAGGGGAGAAGAGGAAACTAGAAAGCAAGAGTACGGTGAGCAGAAAGGCAGGAGAAGAAGCTTGATCCTTTCATTCTTCAGCTCTGAAACCCCCTTCTGTCTGGAGGACCATGCCCTGTGCCCCAAGCCCTCCATGCAGCCCCTGTTCAAGGCCTTAGAAATCTGGCTCCAGGATTTACTAAAACAGGTGTTTGCTAAGTTTTCAAGGGCAAGTCTTATGACAATGACCATATAACATTATCATCATTATTGTCAGAGTTGAGCTGACCAAGACTAAATATTACAATGTTCCTGACACTCACAGTAATCACACAAGGGCAGTTACCATTATCTCCACCATTTCTCTGAAGAAGAAATGATGGCCCAAAAATGGTAAATATCTTGTCCATAATCATATTAGTTAAATAAGTGAAAAATCTGGTATTTGGGATCCAGCTTTCTCTCCCCAAATCCCTGGGCTCATGGGCCCTTCTCGGCCCTATGATTTTTGCATACTGTGCAGTGGGAGACCAGAGGAAGCTACCAGTCAGGAATGAAATCCTCCCCCACCTCAAATTTCAGTCCCCAAACCATGACTACTTGCCCTGGTTCTCATTCAAGTTTAAGGCCTTGCACATACTTCAATCAGATATAAAATAATCAAGAAATAAAGACAAGCTCTGGTCCTAGAAAATCCCTAACATTGGATTTCACAAAATAGTTGTTCAATAAATATGCATTGAATTAGCATGATCTCAAATTCACACCCAGCAAATTGTGCATTTCCATGGCAGGCAAGGCATTAGACAATTTCTTGAGTGTAACCTTGCCTAAGTCTCATGGGAAATCAAATCGTTATTTATATGCCTGTTTTCAGATGAGGGCATTGATTTTAGAGAGGCAGGCAGTTTGTGTCTTTGTCTGTGGGTTCATGGCTGGGGAGATCAGGAAGAGCAGGAGAAGCAGGAGCCACATACAGAAACACTAATCAAACCACTAATCAAACTAATCAAACCACTTACACTCCACCCTTCTCAAACATCATTCCCCCAGTACCTAAATTTTTACTTCACCTCAAATAGAAATACTTTTAGGAGGTTTATAAGTGTTTTGTGATATTACTACATAACATATCCCCTTAAAACTTAGCAGCTTAAAATAATCATTGTATTTTATTCACCATCATGTGGCCAGGAATTTATTTGCTGTTGTCTATACAGCAAACATTTGGGTTTCTCCCATAGCTATAGAACACGGACCTGTGTCATGTGTCATGTGAAGGCTCCAAGGGTGGTGATCCAAGGAGTAGACAGGAAACACAGCTGTGTTCCCAGTGAAGTGACTGTATTCTTGCGTGGTACCTGACTTCCCCCAAGTATGCAGCCCAAGAGAACCACGCAAAACCACCATGATCCTACGACCTGGCCTTCAATACTGCTGCATGCTATGAGTTCAGCAGCCACACACCCACCCAAATTCAAGGAGAGCAGATCAGCTCTCTGTGGAAGGAGGGCCAAAGACTTTGCCGACTTTAAAATACAAATCATTCACTTCAATGTAAATTGAAGTCAGCATGATGCCTGTGTAGGAAAAACAGTTTCCAAAGATGACTCTCATTGATCCCTTCCCCGCTATGACACACATGCCACTTTCATCAGAAGGTGACATCATTTTCCCCTCTCCATGGACATGGGTTCACCATAGGCTTGCGCTACTCAACGTGGCACATGGCACAGTGGCTCTACAGTTATTGGTTTAATCTTCAGAAGGAACAGTGTTTCCACTTCTTCTCAGGAGGGCAGGATGATGTCATGGAGAAACTGTTGTGAGATTGCACCCCACAGGAGGCTCAAGGCAGCCCAGAGAAGAGGTCACACAAAGGAGAACAAGAGAACCCTGATTGTAACTGACCCAGAGCCCCAAATGTATGACATCGTTGACATGCCCACCCCTCACCATGGGAGACTTTGTAGTCAAAAGCAGACATTGGGGAGCACACACAAGCAGTCAGTTGTCACCTTGCGCTCACCAAACTCCCGACCCACAGAAGCATGAGGAAACCAAATGGTGGTTGTAAGGAGTCACTAGGTTTTGGGAGGAAGGTTGATGGAGAAGAGAGAGAAGTCAAAGAAGGAAAAAGAGTCCCCTCCCCTTGTTTGCTTGGATGAAATCTGGAAGCAGGATAAATAGGTCCTTACCCCCTACCTGGGGTTTCCTTCTGCAGTCTCACCCCACTCCTGTCCCACTGGCTAGAGGGGTCACTGAGCATCACTGGATAAGGGAAACACTTTCGAACCACTTCCCAAGCCTAGTCACATGGTAGTTTTAAAGAGGAAAACTAACAAAGCTGTACTCACAGCCCTGCCTGGCAGCTGGGTTAAGAATGGAAGAGGCCAGAACTCCTGTTGGGTGAAGCTGGGCAGCCAGTGGGACAGGAGTAGGGTGAGGCTGCAGAAGGGAACCCCGGGTAGGGGGTAAGGACCTATTTGCCCTACTTCCAGATTTCATCCAAGCAAACAAGGGGGGGGGGACTCTTTTTCCTTCTTTGACTTCTCTCTCATCTCCATAGACCTTCCTCCCAAAACACAGGGGAAATAGGTTACGTATTAAACTGATTTTTTAAAACTTATTTTACTTTTACATGTGATATATTTCAAACATGCTGAAAATACTAGGAAACAATTTAATAAACATTCTTGTACTTACTATCCAACATTTAAATAGACTTTTGAGGAGTTGTTGAGAATCTTAATAAGTTCTCCTAGCATTACTATTTACAGAAAATATGTTCTACCTTCTAAAACCCTGACTTGACAGTGAATTCCTCGGAGACCCTTGGCAATCAGCAGTGGGACTGAGAATCTCCCTCCAGCATGTCCCAAAAGAAGGCCGTGGTTCCATCTTCCATATCCATAGCCTTCTTCTTGCTCCACCACTCACATAGGCAGAGAGAGCAGTTACACAGCCCAGAGAAGGGCTGCTTCTTAGGGAACCACTTGAACCCAGGCCCGTTACACGTATTCTCACTTTGCTCATAAAATGTACCTGTTTTGTATTCCATCCCTGGACAGGTGGTATCCAGACAATGTGTTGGACCACACCAGACCTTTTACTGATGTGTCACTTGCTCAAAGTTGATATTTACAAACTAACAAACACCTAGAGACAATACCGTGCAACTCACAGCAGAGTGCAGATTCTGGGATACTTATGCAGAGGTATTTATGGGCACTTTGTGATCTTCCTATTGCACCTCTAGATTCCCCTCTGCTCTTCTTTCCCTTAGTGGCTGATCTGCATGGATTGGATCAGGGTCCCCTAACTCTAACTTTCTAGAGGATTCAGTTGGAAGGAAGCACCAGTCAAAGCTGAAGAAACAGGGGCAGTGCCACCAGGATATCTATCCTCCAGTGTCCTCCCTCCAGGGCCATCATGGGTGGTCCCTAAGCAAAGCCTGAGCTCCTGCCTAGCAACTAATTGGCCCAGCCCTCCTTCAGTATTCTTCAGATACGGCCCCCATCCTGTCTTCCGTAGATGACCCAGTCAGGAGCCGCCCATGCACAGACTGAGCAGCAGCCCTGCCCTGTGCCCTGTGGAGGGGACACGATCTTGAGGGCTCTACAGCTCCACATGTCCCCAGCACTGTTCCCCTTGGCCTTTCCAGGCACATGATAGCATAAGCTATAGGTGAAGACTTGCCTCTGCCCCCACAAAGAGAAGTCACCCCAAATTCTGAGCAGCTCTGTTATGCTTTATGCTTCTTCATAAAAGGATAGGATGTATTATAAGCAAAATAGGCTTGCTAAATATAGTCTATTCAGTCTAGAGAAAGCTAAATTATTCATAACCAGACCAGGATACACAAAGCACACTAAACATAAATCCATTTTTGATTTGGGTTTTTTTTCCTGGGGTCTATGTATTCAGCACTCCTACATTGATCTGTAACTACCCCCTGGTGCCTACACATGTTCAGGACCAAGGTCAATTTTTGAGCTGTAAGTGAGCCAGGTCTTGCCTTCTGGAGGACAGTGGGCACTTCAGGGTCACCAGTCGGCCACTCCATGTAATCTGATTCTGAAGGCATCTGAATCTTGTGAAAGAATCATCAGCTCCCTGCAGAGCCTCAAGAATAAGCAAGCCCTAAAAAAGACATCATCAAATCCAGGACAGTTCAGCCTCCAATTGTACCATGAAAGGTAGGACTGGGCAGCATAGCAGTGACAATTAAAGCCACGTCTGACTCTTAGATAGGATTAATGCTGAAGAAATAATGTGCGGATCCCCTCCAAAATGGAGGTCTCCGACTGTATAGCTCATTTCAAATTATTTTCAGCCCAAGCTCTTTTTGCACAAAAGTGGCTGATTGGATTATTTTCTATACTATGAGAATCACTGTTGAAAGTACAGATGCCTCTGAGATACTCAATGTTGGCATTTTCCAAATAAGACAAAAGAGAAGAATGAAATAAAACTTGGCTCAGCTGTCTTCTTCCTGAGTGTCATTCTTGGATCTGAAAACGAGGCACCTACTGTGACCTGGAGGGTTATGGGCACCTCAGAATGTTTCATGAAAAAGTGGAGGGCGGATTCCATAGGAAGAGCTAGATGGAGGAGCAACTAGACAAAAGCTTACCATGGATGGTACATCTACGCTGAGTAGACAAAAATTTGTTGGGAGCAGATTATCTTACTCCAAAAATGAATACAGAAAAAAAAAATGAATACAGATTTTAGGGAACAGTAGTTGGAAAGAAAGAGGTTGTATGTGAGGACAGAACTGATATTCAGGTTGATCTGGACTCTTAGGATGATAGGACCTGTATTCCCAGTACACGGCCATTGCCTGAGGCCCTTAGAGGTTTGTTGTAACTTGTACTTCCTGGATCTGGACATAAGTTGTGCCGATTTGGAAGGCAAATCTGCTGCTCCACTCATGTGAATGATTCAAGCAGGATCTTTTAACCTTCTAGAACCTGAGGTCAGAGAGACCTCACTGTACAGATCCCCCACGTAAGGACCAGTGAACAATAGCACAACTCCATGTGCCTTGTGTCTCCTGACAGCAAAATTTCACAGTCTCCAAGATGGACCCCAACATAAGGGTGCTTTATCTTGCAAATTATTGCCTGGCTTCCTTCTCTAGTGTGAGGAGAGTGCTTTATCGATCAAAGAAAAGAGCCTATGATGACAGATTCTGCAGCACCCGTGGAGCAATCAACCCTCCTAGAAGCTATTGAACATTTTGTTCCATTGCCTGCATCACTGGATGAAGAGCTCTCTGAAAATTCTGCCAGCAGGACAAGTCTCATCCACAGAGAAAGAAGGCGCGATGAACTGGCACTGGGAGGCGCAGGAAAGAGGCCTGGGCTCTGACCCCAGCTCTTCTGCCTGTCAGCTAGGGCCTTTGAGCAAGTCTTTCAACCTCTCTATAACTCTATAATTAGATGAGAATGTTGTAAACAGCATTTGACAAGCACCCTGTAAACACAAAGTGCTTTACATCCATAGGAGATAACTATTATTTTCATGTTAGAAACACCAGTCTTGAAACTATGCTCTTATGATTCCTTTTCTTTAAACCAATGGTTCTCGAAATGTGATCCCTTTATCAGCCTCACTTAGAATCTTGCTAATAATGCAAAGGATCAGGCCATGAAGCCCCAGAATGGAGATGGAGGTGGGATGAGGGGAAAATTCTATTTTGATACATGCTCACTGTGACAACCACTGCTCAGAGGAGCTTGTGTCTTGTGGCAGTAGGTGTGCTCCTTTCCCAAGATGACCTCCACTACCTTGGTCAGCCCACCAGTCCCTTTCTAGCCAGAGAAAATCTGTGGTTGGAAAGTGAGAAGCAAAAGGGGTCCCTGCCTTTGAAAAGGTGCAGGCTAACTGGGAGCAAAAATGGCTCCATAGACAGTGGATAGGTGATTAGAGATTACAAGATTGTGTACCCATCTGTTAATGGCTTGTATCTAGATGTCTCCTCAAGCCCAAGCCTCATGCGCTCATAAGTGAGGTTTTTGGAGCTTGCTGGATCTAGGGCACATGATACTGGGGTTCTCGGTGGATGGTGCTAAATTAACCCACATATTGGAATTAGAACAGCTCTGGATATGACTGAATGGATTTCCTGAAGACAGAAGTCCCACACAGGATGTGGGCAAAACCACCCAAAAGGCTCAATGGGACAAAAGGGAAAAGCTGCTATTGCTTGTCATCTACCATACTATGACTATTTCTCCTCTGCCTTGTCTTCTGCCATGCTGCCCTGCCCTGGAGCCAGCCAATGATGGACTGAAACTTCTGCAAACTATGAGTTGAAATAAACATCTCATCCTTTAACTTGGAGGTGTCATGTATTTTGTCTCAGCAACAAGAAAAGTAACTAAGACACCATGGCCTTACAGGGACAGGCACGGAGACAGGGACTGAAGGCTATGGGCAGAGAAGAATCGTGGGTCTCCAGGGACAGCTGTTGCTTGTGGAAAGGCTGAAAAAGAAGGTGCTCCTTGCGTGTGTTTGAGGGCCAATAGGTTAGAGGGGAGGCAGTATGCATGAGGAACCAAGCAGGGAGCAGGGCAGATGCAATGAAGGATGGAGAAGAACCAGCTCGTGAGGCCCAAATAATTCCCTGAAGGCACTGCTGAGTCTAAGGCTGGTTTTCTGCATTCAGTTCAGATGCAGCCTCTTAAATTAGTAAACCATACAGGCCCTTCCAAGTCACACACTGTGCTTAATCCTCAGGCCCCTCCAAATCTATCTTCTCCCCCCGCCAACCACATCAAGCCTATAAATAGAGAAGCCTCAGGGGAAAGAGTGGCTGAAATTACATGGTTTATTAGGATGATTATATATTATTTATGTAATAATTACATACATGATTATATAGCATTATAATCATGTCTATATTCTGGCTTTATTAACCATAAAATATCATTTTTGTTTTTAAGGTTTCTACAGGTTTTTTTTTCAAAAGATTTTAATTATTTGTAATTTTATTCAAATGCACCCTGAGGTTTTAGGATGAAAGATGCTGCTTTAAAATTCCAATAGATAAATATTTGGCATCTATTAGCATTTCAAGAAATTTATTCTACTACTAGAAATATGAAAAGATTTGGCTACCCCAAAGCGTGGTCAACAAAGATACTGTCAGGTTTGAAGCCTTTGTGGGTGGAATCATTCACAAATATGTTCATTCAGTCACAAGAAACGTATGGCATCCTTGCCAAGCACTGCACAAGCAGAGACAGTCCACAGGAAGGAAAGGCTGAACAGTCTCCTGGACTGGGCCTTGGTTGCCAGCTCTCTGAAGACTGTACTCTTTGCCACTGCCTGGACGTGGTTGTGTCTGCCTCTGTAGGTTTCGTGCAGCTGTGGGAAGCTAGCGCTGCGGTCTTTCCATGCAAACTTGTAATATTAGTATGTGACTTTTAGCTGTATTTTTCATAATTCCATGTTCAAACTGGAAAGTGTAAGTGACAGCAGAATACTATGTAGGGGAAGGCATGCTGCCGGCTACACACAGTCAGTTCAACCGGCTCTCTCCTGTGTCGAACTTCATAGTGCCCATGCCACTCAGCAAGTAAAAGAGCAACTATAGGTAGCAGTGTTTCAACCTGCTTTCACGTGTGCAGGCCTCTGAAGACAGGTGCTCACTGATAGTAAACAGACATGTAAATTTTCCTATTTAATTATTAAACTTGAAAGGTGTTTTTTATAATTCAGTGAGTTAAATATAAAAAGGGACATTTGTTATTTATATGCACTAACTATATTATAGATTTTATACACAGCTCAAGACACTGTCTCTTCAGTCATGATGGCTCAGCCAAGTCAAAGCGTTGGATGCGCATGGTCCTAAGTAAGGCTATTGGTCAGAGCACACTGAGATTCTTCTCTCTGTGAGCACTGGATATGTAACAGGTATTCTGATGGCGAACACTAATAATGACGCAGAAAGAAGAAGACCAATTCAAGGGTTCTGTCTCCTCCATGCAAGAGCAAGAACTCTGAAATGAAGAAGCCAGGGACCACCAAGGCAATCTTAATGCCTCTCTTGATACCAGTCTGCTTCAAGCCTCACAGCCCCAAGAGACACCCCATAGTCAGTCTCAGCCAGCAGTGGCAAATCTATGCCTTGCATGCTACAGAGGGCTGCTTATATCATCGAAAGCTCTGAAAGGTTCGCCATCACTGGTCTAAGCCATAATTGGGGCACTGACCAAATAGAAGATGAAAATATATATTTGAAATAATTTAATATTTGCAATACTTTAATAGCCATCATGGAGGAGGAGATGAGAATTTTGTTGAAACTTCATAGACTTATTTTAAGGTTTACTGTCATTTTTTATTTTACATTACTCATCCTGTGTTTCCTTGTCTGTTTGGCATTTAATCCCCTAAAGGTTGTCTGAGCGAGAGAAAAGAAAAGATTAGCTAACCACACTTGGTGCTCGCAGCTCACCTGAACTTCCATCAAGGACAGTTCTCCTGGGCACAGCACCCACACTATTGGGCTGTGGGATATCTACAGAGGATCCATAGCAAAGATTGTTTTAATAAGAATGTTACCAGAATTCCTCCCCAAATATCTTGGGTGGCAACTGCCTGTCTCATGCCCTAAAACCAGGTAGCATGGTGGTGTTGGCAAGTTCTCAGCAGTCAAGGATCATTTTTTCAGATCGACTCCACCTAGAAGTTCTGCTCCTTCCATCTAAATCCTGGGTTGACTGCAGTAAAGCAAAAGACCCTGGGAAAGACAGGGGACAATGGCATTTCTGAATCCTATAGCAGTGAGGAATGTTCGAGTCCCTCCAAAGCAACTTGGCAAGAACCTGTCTCAAAATAATAAGTAAATCAAAATATGACTTAGAAAAGGAAACTTTTTTCTGCCTAAATAAGAACCAGGGCTAGAAGAGCTGGCCAAATGCCACTGGCAAAGACACAATGTAAATATTAGCCTTAGAAATCATGTTTGGTGAGGCCAAGGAGTCTCAGAACGACTTTTCCGGCACAAACTAGCACAAACACGGAGCAGCATAAAGCACAGAAGGTATGTTCATGGTGTAGAAGTAAAACCATGGCATCAAGAAAAAGAACAAGGGGCCAGGGAGATAGCTCAGTAGAATAAGCACTTGCCTGGCAAGCGCAAGGGCCTGAGTTCAATCCCCGGTTCCGCCAAAAAAAAAAAAAAGAACAAGAACAAGGCACAGACCCTGAAGGAGAGGTTTTCCTGAGTCAGGTGTTTCTAAAAGATGCATCAATTCCATTCAAAGGATGGAAACTCTGTGCTGAATAGAGTTCTGCTCGTCTACCTTCCTGCCTATGTTGATGAGCCAGGAAGCCAGCCTAACTTTTATTTCATATTCTTTAGGTCCTTGTCAATTCTATGGCCATTGCACCCAGTTTGCAGTAAAGAAGCAAATCAGAAATTCTTATGAAAGGATATGACAGTGAAGCAACCCCAGCTGGCGACAATTCTCAAGACGATGAAACACAAGTAGCTAGGTCAACTCAGTCCTCCTCCAGAGCAGGATCTGGAGGAGGCCCAACTTCTTCTGAAAACCTGTCCCTCATCTTACACCAGGCCAGGTATTCAAATGGCATTGATGCTCTGAAGGAAAGTACTGTAGTCAATTTCAGGACAAGGTACCAAAGATGTTTGTCCTTACAAGGTACACAGCAGGTACTTCCTGGTCTCCAGCCTCAAGAGCTTTCTAGGAGCCCCTGTCAGCTTCATCCTTCTGGCCTCCTCAGCTCTCTCATCCTCACTGTACATCAGAGGACTCAGGTCAGTACAAGCCTACAACAAAAGCTCACAGGCCACATAAAAATTAACCTTTCCAGTACACATACTCCAAAATAAGAAAAGTGAAACATAAAAATCATTTAATACTATATTTTGTTTAACTCAGTATATTGAAAATAGCAGTATTTTATCAGGTGATGCACATTAAAAATTATTAATACATGTCACACATAATGTTTTCTCTTGTAAGAGGTCCTTAGAACATGGCATGTATGTTCTGCAGGGATACACAACTCAGCTGGGGCCAGCTGGGGCTCCTGTGTTCAGTGACTGCATGTCCTATATATATGGGTAGCATCTGCCAGTGTGCCTTAACCATGCATCCAAAAAAGTGCAAGGGAAGCCAGACCTCTGTTTCTGCTGGATCTGGCCAGGAGCCAGTGTCCACTACCCAGCAAGCTGGATCTTGCTTTTCATCTGGGATCTGCCATCAGTTTCAGTTGCACTGAAAAAGTTAAAGCCTTTTTTTAAAATATCCAAAAGGATGTCTTATTTCTTCCTATGAATTAGAAAGACTATTTTTGAAATCAAAGAACACTCTGCAGAGGAGAGCAGGTCTTCATCAGTGACCTGTGTGTGCACTCTGCACCCGAGGCACTCCAGCCCCCGGAAGCAGTGCTCAGTGTGTTTCAGGAAGGTAAGTGTCAAGCCCCTTCCGGCCAGCTGATTGGCCCTATGTCAGCAGAGGAGCCCCAGAGTGCAGGGGATGAAAGTGGGCTACTGGAGGGCTAAATAGAGAAACATGCTTGAGACTTTTCTTTGAAAATCAAATCCAGGAAGTCTAGAAAGATCAGAACCTCTGGCACATGGACACAATGACTAGATAATTCATAAATGAGTTAGTGGCCACTAGCATCTCCTCACAGGGCTTGGTGATTCCCCCACAATGTCTGCCTGAAACTGGAAACAATGCCCTCTCCTCCCCAGGGGGAGTCAGATGTTGCCACTCCAGAGAGAAGAAGGAAAGGAAGCACAGGTTCTAAAGGAGAAATGTCCAGCACAGAACAGGAATAGTGGACAGGTTGTGGTAGGCAAACATTACCTGGGAGGTATCTATTGCAGGCCCAGGATTGGTGTGCAGTGCTGGGCATGCAGGGAAGAAAGGGTGCAGCCTCATAGCTGCAAGGAATTCTTTGAGATTCTTCAGGTTTTCTCTGAGTAGGCTGAGATCCAGGACATACCTGCACAGGGACAGCACCCAACACTAGCTGAGAAAAGGCCATCTGAGACATGAACAGTCATCAACTTACTTATTCAAACATTCAACAAGTGTATGTTAAGCATCAAGTTCCCATTGTAATTTAAGAAACATATCCATCCACTTCTTCCCCCAATAACTGTGTTTTAACTACTGCTTGGATTCCTACATCTGTGAGCCTTTCTTTCTTCAACCCAAGTGACTTGAGAGCTCATTATAAGAACAAGAGTTCCGTGGGATCACAGAGCATTGAACAACCTATCCAAACCTTCCAAAATTGTTGGCCAAAGTATCACAGTAAGGACGTGAAGGCCAGGGCCTAATGGTTAAATGAAAGTTTACCATGCAGAAAAACAAGAGGTGCACATCCCAGCTGAAAGACACAGTCACTGTAACACAGTGGAGGGGAGAGTGAGCAACATGGGATCTACCTGTAAGGACATCCCATGCTGCCCTAGGTCAGCTCACAGAATGGACCTGCACTGAGTCCTCTGGCTCAGGACAGTGTGGAATGTGTTTGATTTCTTTTGTAATTTCACTTGTAAACATCTGATTTCACACTGCTGTATTTCTAAACAGGCCCAAAAATAATCCCCAAATTTGACACACTCAGATCTTCCCAACAACCACGAGTTTGGGGAGCTATTCTTACAAACACCGTAAGTGACTTCAACAATTTCCACCAACACAGCTGTAGCACTTTTAATGTTTACAATCCCGTGTCACCCTGGGTCTGAGACGCTCTTCCAATTAAACCCCGGTTACACTTCTCTTTCCAAGTGCGAAAGAATCCAATTAAAGTTAATGAAAGCAATCAGTCTGCAAGTCTTCGGGTGTTCTGCCCCATTTGTGAATACAGGTAATAACACCACTGACCTCATGGAGAGAGAGGAGGCACCATTGTTCTCTGCAAATGAGCCAGACCTGAGCCAGCTACAGAAACCTGGAATTTAGGAGGTTGCCCTCTTTGGATTCCCCCACACAGCTCGGGATCCCATTAAGCGTTAACTGTGGGAGTCTCTCCTCTGAGAGCCAGAGACTCATTTGGCCACCATATGGCTTGAGCTGAGCAGCGTCTTTCTTCCCAGAAGTCTGAAATTCAGAGACACCCTACACTTATTTTCAGGGAGTCCTTCAGTGCATTATCCTTGATTTCCTAACTGGAGCCAATGAGGCAGCTCTTATTCCCGGAGAATAGCACCATTAGAGCCCCCAAAGCTCCTGCAGCTGAATGAACTGTCCTCTCTGCCTGAGCTCACACGTTAAGTCTCATCTCGTGTGCACTGCTGTCCCCATTCCTTCCTAGGCTGCCTCCCTCCCCACACCGCAGCTCTAGGCCGCACTGGTGCCTCACTTTTTCTGTAGTCATTCCTGTGTCACAATCAAGCTGTTTGGACCCAGAGCCGGAACTGAAAATTGCTGCTCTTCAGTGGTGACCCCAGCCTTCCAACCTGGCCTGGTCCGACGCCAGTGAATGAACACAATCCTGCTCCCAGAGCTCTTGCTCTGGCTGGGGAAACAAAGCTGACACTCGTGAGCAGTTGGAAAAGCGAATAAGGCAGTAAATAATTAAGTGCTACTCAATTACATAATTGATTAATTATAACTAATTGCTACTTAAATGAACTGCTGTAGCCCACATTGATCTTCCTCGGCTCTGACCTCCTAGAGCAGCAGTCATGGTCTGAGCTGTTCCCTTGCCACTCGCACTCCCCATTGTCCCAGGCAAGGCTGGGAGCCCCCCAAGGGCAGAGCAGGTCTGATTTTTCACTTCACTCTTCCATCTGCTGTAACAAATCAGACCACTCAGAGCACAAGACTCTGCAACAAACCTCTGCTGATTAATGTCAGAAATGTGGGTCTGTGTTCACACAGCCAACGTGCCTGTGAGTCTAATCTATGCTCACACACTTGTAATTGGTTTTGCTTCCTTATCTTTAGCCCCTTGGCTTGTCGCCAGAGTATCCCTGGGAGTCCCCATGTGTGCTCTTCTGTTCCATCCTGACCAGGAAAGTCCATCTACGGCCAGCTGTCACTGGCCACTCTGTCCTGCTGGGATCTATCTTGAGGCTACCAGATGACTAGCTCACCCGAGATCCAATCCACCTCACACTTTGTTTACTGAATGGTGGGAAGAAGGACAAGCCAGGGGCTTGCCTACCCAGAGAGTTCTACTTGGATTTCTGTGGTGCTTGGGGTCCCTTACAGGTTCTGAGTGATTTGAGAAGTCTCTGTTAATCAGTTCATTTCCAGGAACTGGAAAAGTAGAATACCATCAAGGACTGGGTGGCCTGAACAACAGAAATTCATTTCCTCACAGTTCTGGCAGCTAGAGGGCCAAAGAAAAGGGGTCAGTTGGTCTGATTCATCCTGAGATCTCACTTCTTGGCTATCTTGTATCCATACTGGGTTTTTTTCTCTGTAGCTTTCTCTGTCATAATCTCTTCTTCTTAAAAGGATACCAGTCAAAAGGACCAGGGTGCACCTGCATGAATTCATTTTTACGTTAAGTATCCTTTTAAATGTCTTATCTCCAATACAGTCACAATCTGGGGGCTAGAGCTTCGATACATAAGTTTGGGGAGGAATTAATTCAGCATACAAGACCCACAAATGGACTAAGTGTTTGATAAATATGTGGGTTTGTGGCATAGGGGGGTGGGCACACACCCAGATCTGGGGACAATGCAGGAGGTGGGATAAACATGATGGGTGAGGCTCAGCCAGCCCTGGGCCCTTCAGACCTGGCTACCCACTTTTCTACATAGGAAAGTTCTACTCTCCTCAAAGGGGCCCATTCCCTTTTCAAGCCAAGGACAGAGATGCAGTGTTGGTGGATGCCTGGAGCCCAACAATAATGGATAGGATGTTTGTGCTTAGCTTTGAAAGGGGTGCTGCTGTCTGCACAGCTTCTGGGGTGCAGAAGACACAGGTGAGCACTGAGTGCCTCCCACGTGAGTCTCATGCACATGGAGATGGTGCAGGTGAGCACCTTTCAGGCCAGTTTGTCACACAATATAGAGAAATCCTAACACAGCACTGAAAAGCACACTTCGTAAATAACCAACACCTGAAAGAAAAACATAGCCCCAGCACTGGGGCCTGTTCCCTTCCTGCACAGCAGAAGCCTTCCTGTGTAGTTGACTGCACCACATTCCCAGTGGCAGGGGAAGCAGTAATTATAGCAGGGCTGAAAGAGCACTCGGGGTCAGGAAAACAAAGAGGAGGAAATTGTTGCACAGATTGGCTCAAATATCAGACTCAACGAAGAAGAAAACACAATTTGTTCATTTGGAAAATGACTCCGGTATCGTGAATGCCCCTTTGCTATTGGAATTCAGGCCCCTGCAGAGCAACAGTCAAGGGGCAGAGGGTGCTCTAGGGAGAAAAGGCTGAGAGGATGGGGCATTTGGTGGCTTTCAGAGAGGATCCTCTGCTGTGTTTGCTTCACATCAGTCAGGCCCAGGGGCTCACAGCCTTTCCACGGCCAGTGTCCCTGAGTGGCCAGTGTTGGTCTGAGATCCTACAGCAAATGACACTATGCACACAGCAATACCTTGCCAGGGCACAGGGTCCTTGGAAAGAGGGCACAGGGCAAGGATCTCTTCCAACCTCCTGGGTCCCTTTTGGAAGCCATTTGGTTTTCTCTCCATTTCTTCCCTTCCTGTGGGACATGGTAGATAGAGCTGTTGTGACCTAGTACAGAGGACATAGGCATGGTTGGCTGTAGGCAGACTGACTTAAAGACCCCTGTCATCCATGGTTGCCTCTGGGTCAGGTGATGCAGTTTGCCCAGGGTGACTCAGCTTTATATGGAGGGTCCCAGCTCACTGTTAATATCCATAGTTTCCCCATTTGAAAATTCACTTAACAGATATCCTCTTTCTTTGAAACATATAGAACATAATCCCCACTCCTCTGTGCCCTTTAACCGTGACACCTGTGATGAGACCAAGCTCTGCCGGCAAAGGTACAGTGGATCAGGGTCCTCTCTGTAATGTATGCAGGCCCTCTTTTTAAACAGTATGAATAATTTCGATGTTGGCCAAGGAGAGATTCAGTGTGGGTGTGGGACACCAGTTGGCCCCAGACTGCAGGCTCGCTCTGAACACAGTTCACTTACTCGGTGGTCTGTGAGCCTGCCGAACCAGCCAGCAGGGCTCCACCAGATCCATGCAGACGAGCCCCTCCCTGCTGTCTCGGGTGCCAAGTACCTTTGTGTGTAATTCCCACCCTCAAATGTCATTCGCACAGGTCCTGTATCTTCATACTCTGTGTGAGCTGAGGCTTCCCCTCACCATCGTCGGACACGGAGACAAATAGCTCTCCACACACACACACACACACACACACACACACAATACAGCTGCGGTTTTTGTCATCCCGGGGAGCTGGCCGCATACTAGGAGGAAGTTTTGTGAATGAAGTAATCTAAGCTGGAAGTTCAAGACTAGAGAAGCTTTAGGTCTGCGAGGGGTTTACAGCCGAGAGAAGAACACACTGAGATGGGGAGGTAGGGAACCTAGACAACCAGGAGGAGACAGGAGACACCAGCTGGAAAGGCAGTGAGGAGCTGAGCTCCGAACGTGTCCTGAGAGCCCAGGCTGCTGGCACTCCTTCTCCTGCCTCAACCCATTTAACAGCACTCCTAGGATTTAACTGACTTAAACACAATGCTGCTATTGTGGAGCAAGTGTAGCTTTGGGCTAATTAAGACTGAGAATTGAAATAAAGAGCAAAGATTGAAATGCTCACAATCATTCAACGACTGTCCTTGGAACAGATCTGGGTGGGCTGCTCAGCAGCCAGGTGACAGACCCAGCAGTGCCCAGAGAGGGCAGCTGCCCCTGCTCCGGCAACCCTCCACACCCTCGTGAGACCTCACACTCATCCTTGCTTCCTATTCACACAAAAACTGTCCCTATGCTTTGCAGCTCCTAAAATTCTAATTTGTATTTGAATTCTTCCAGTTTGGTCCATGAACATATACCCGGCAATATCAAGGACGGAGTTAGTTAAAAACCACCCAGAGAAAGCACTAGAAAATGGATAATACCTACCACTTTAGAAATAAAAGCAAATATGACAGACTTTTTTTTTATGACAGACTTTTTTAAAAAACCCAACAGCTATTTAGAAGATAAACAGTAAACACAAGTGGAATTATACCAACTAACTGTATTACCAACAGTCAATTGCTGTAGAATAAACATTCTTATTTCCAGGGCATTCTAATATATTCAAAGACATGGAGAATGGCACCAGAAGAATTTGTCACTGACACTTGCTAAATTAGATATTCTTGAGGTTTGCCTATATGGATGACAACACTTTTAGCACTTCAAGGTCCTTGGAAGAAAAAGTCTGTATAAAAATTCAGGATGGTATTGTTATCATCAACACTTGAAAATTGACTGTGATTGTTATAGCAGCTTTAAAATCAAAGAGACCTACGAAGAAGGGGAAAATTATATGTGTACTCTATATTTGAATTTTTATACATGAGATTGAAAACATAATATTGTGATGTTTATTTCAGATAAATTTATTTTTACCAGACATTTCTTTGAGCCAAAGTCAATGCCTAGCGCAGCAAGACCCACCAGCCAAATCATTTCCATCAACAACCCTCCGATTAAACAAAGCATCGTGTTTGACACTGCAGCTCTCAACCTGTTCAACCATACGTTCTGTTTTGGCTGGGGTCCTAATTAATGATTAATCTATGAAAAGGAGATAATAATACACACCTCATACATGCCACACACATAATTATAAGGATTGAACCAGACCACACACACACACCCTGTACCTGGCATGGTGGAGGTTGGGTAAATGGTTTATCTGTTTTTCTCTCTCATTCTCTTAGTTTATAAACTCTTAGGATCTTTACTTGTGTGTTGCCAAGGCTGTTCAGAAATAAATTTTTTAAATGCCAATAAATGAAAATACTAACAACGGGGGATGTTTTCCAAGACACTCAAAGAAATCAGATGTCTTTGGTAGCACCTGGAGACTGACTGGTGGGCACCAATCCTCAATATCTCAGGACCAAATTTCCACTGTCATCCTGGTCCATCTCTGCTTCAGAGGAAAACCAAAAGATGCGAATTAAGAAATGGACTGAATCCCCAACACTTCTCAACTGTTTTACTAGAAACACATTTGCATACTTATATCATTTTCACTTCTTTGGCTGCATTAGATCCTTAATATGCCACCTAAGAAAGTCTCCAAATGTAAGATGTTCCCAACCCTTCTATGCAGCAGATTTGAGCTACCCAGTCATCTTTTCATCATCTGTTCCTCTCCCTTCTCCAATATTCCCTCAACTAGATTTGTCCCTCTACTGGTTCTGTTTACTCCAACTATATAACATGCTTCAATATCAGTTGCAAGCTCCAGAATTCACAACCTATAAATTCTCTAGGGCAAAAGGCAATGGCTCACATTTGTGTGAAATCATTCAGAAATCATTCAGTAACACTGTCATAGTCAGTGCTCAATAACTCAAGAGAACTTAATGGCCATCAGTGGCTGTTAAGAAGGTGTCTTGGTTACTTTTCACGCATTGCTGTGACAAAATATCCAACACCCAAAACTAAGGAAGGAAAGGTTGATTTAGCTCACAGTTTGTGGAGGTTTCAGTCTATACTCGGCTGGCTGCCAGGCAGAGTGGCACATGGCAGAGAGCAGCAGAAAACAGTGAAGAGCAAAAGAGAAGGGCAGCAGCTATGGCTTCTAGCCAGCCTCTCTAACCTCCTTATGTTGTAAACAAGCTACCCTGGGGCTAGGGGTATAGAATTCACACAATGTCCATGCCCTCCTCTTGCACAGGATAAAGGTATTTACAAACTAAGAATCCTGGCTCTCTGCTGAGTCACTTAATTAAACTTCTCTAAACTTCTCAAGCTGACACAATGTATCAACCAGTACAGAAGGACAAATGCAAATTGATAGATCTACTTTATAGATCTAATATAAAGCATAAATTCAACTTGGACTTTTTTCCTATTTGATTAACTTTTCCTGATTTTTACTGTATTCATATTGAAGATACAGATGTGTATATATGCATACCCACTTATATTAGCTAATAGCTTATGGAAACATGGAACTAGATTACATGTAATTTTTCACTATTTTATTATCTGTGACATTGCATACAAAGGGTAGACGTGGCCTTATAATGACATGCAATTAAATGTATCAGGATATAGCCACATCCATCAAAATGCCATTCAAGTTACCACAGCAGGACATGAGGGAATTTGAGTCATAAGTTAATGTTCTGATATGTGGGTAACTCCTAGCCACAATTTAAGTTTAACCAACCCCGTAACTTCTTAGGCTTTCTTTGGCAAAGGACCACAATGCATAAAAATAAAGTATCTCATCCTGGTTTTTCTCCTCTAGGGTATCCCTTTATGTGAGGAGAATTACATGCTCAAACCCATGAAAAGTACTTGAATTGGATTTCTGTGATCATTTTTATGGGCTGAGGCCATATCTGCACCCAGCGAGGCCATGCTTTCTGTCAGCAGAACCTTGGGCCCTGACTGTGTTTACTGCACTTTACTCTTGTCTTTGGCCTCATCTGTCTTTCATGTTGTGATATCATCCTCGCTTCTTGCTAGGCATAAAATATGAACTTCTCTGAAAGCTGTGCATGTCCACTCTAGAGTGTGCTTTTATAACTTCCACTGACAAACCAGACCTCTCAGGGGAAGACAAACCACAAACATCAGCCCCCTCACCATGTAGCATTCACCTGGATCCCAGCTCTCGGCTTGCCTGGTGTGCTAAAGTAACCTGTGACTTGCTGTCATTCACTCTCCATTGATAGTCTTTAAATGAAACTGTGATGACAAAACCTAAAGAAAAGGATCAAGTATTTCCATGAAGATTTGTGAATCACAGACCCAAAAGTGGGTCTCACTGAGTAAGCACCAAAGGCCCAATCTCTGAGCTCTAGTCCCTAGGCTGTGACTTCTTCTACACCCACCATGCACCCCGATGCCCGTCACTCACTGAATCAGTATATGCTCCGGCCTGTCATGCATGTGATATTCTACCCCCAATCTGTTTTTCACTTTGCGTAACTCACTTTCCAGCTCCCTGCTAAGCAGTCCCACAGTCAAACTCTGTGGTGTTGACTGGTTCATGAATGAGTGCCTTTGTTGGAGCCTTTGAAATAGGTGCTAGGGAAATGAACTTGAAAAACCCTCTATCTTACTCAGCCCTTCTACTGGCACCATCTCACTTGGTCAAGTAGGTAAATAAAAGGTTTCTTTGCTTAAAGAGACAGGCATGGAGAAGGCAGAGAAAGCTAAATAACAAAAGAATATATCAGGAAAAATATTTAATGACAATGAGGAGAGGGCAACGAGAAAAGTTGGAAACATGAGAGATGGTTAAGGCAATGATCCTGAGAATCTTCAGCAGATTTTTGAAACTAGCATTTAATTGGTAGGATTCTCACCCTGACTAACTGTATAAGCTGATACCTGTGAACTAAGCAACTGCACTGAAGATAGCAATATGTAATACTAGGGCCATGCTTGGAATGCCTGTTATTTTGGTCTTCTAAATATATACTGCTTCTAATGTCGTATCAATTACTGCTATACTGTCTCTCAAGTAAATGTTTGTTTTTAAAAAAGGCTAATAAATGAAAACAAGAGATAAGAAAAAAGTGTCATAAGACTGTCCTGCTACAATGCTGTATATGGTTAGATTTCTAAATTTCTGTGTAAAAATATGTAATTGTTTATTCCTATTTTCTAATATTTTTTATTTATTTTTTGTTTTTTCTTCACATTCTGTAGGGATTTAAAGTTTAACATATCAGTGCTTGATAGAAAATACCTGTTCCATGTTATATCCAAGATGTTTGATATTCAGACAGATTGTGAGGTTAAGCTCAACTGCCTATGTTATAGGGTAAGTATCACAAAGCTTCTCTTCTGGAGGGTTAACAACCTAATTTTTGCAGACCAAAAATTAGAGAAAAAGAAGGACTGCAAGCACAGTCAACATTCTGGCCCTAGCCATTCAAGGTCAGGGAGGACTCAGGACATAGGAGAACCTGTACTGTAACATCGTGTAATTCTGTGGTGTCCCAAATTTTCTGATCAAGGAGATTATGGGACCACAGAGGATAGTAATCAATGATGTGGAGTGTGCCTAAGGGGAGTCACATGGAGAGAAAACATTCTTTCAGGCTTTCACAGAGAGGAAATTGGTCAAGCAATGGCCGTGACTCATCCATGTGGCTTACACTGACAAAGGATCTACAAACTGTGGTACAAGGTTTCAAGATAAATCCTGAGGGTATTTGACTGACCTTGTCAGATACAGAAGTTACATTTCTTGTTATATAGGTCTTGCTTTATCTTGGTCTTAATCATCCTGCTGAAAAGTATAAAAACGAGGTATAAAAAGTAAAGCCATATTAATATGCTGAGCTGTAAAAGGCTCAAGTCAACAATTTCTGACATTGCCATTCCTACTAATAACTCACTACTCTTATGGACTACTGGACTATGTTGGATTATTTTGCTGAATTCACTCACTACAATATTTAAATGGTAATGGAATACGAATCTCTGATAAAACTAAACTAAAAGGGGATATAAATGAAAGACCATTTTGCATCTGTATACACAAAATAGTTAGGATCGATATACAGCTCCTTTCTCTTAATTCAGTAAGAAGAAAGATTTGTACTAATAGTGTTTGGACAAGATATCATGTCTGCATCTTGTACTATGAACTACTACTACGAAGATAACAATATGAAATGTATTAATTATTGTAACTGTCCTACAAACCTATTTGAAACTCTCATTGTTTCTCAATAAAATTAATTAAAAAAGAAAAATGTTTGATGAATAAGGCCTCTCCATGAAAACCACCGTTTGCTCTTTAGAGCTTGAGTTGCTACTCTGCCACAACCTCCTCTCTGAGGGCTCAGGCTTGAGCATCTGTCTGAAACAGAGTAACCTCCCCATCTCAAGGCTCAAACTCAGATCTTTCAAAGTTTCCCCTGGGAGAGTTTGCAAACTGGGCTCCGAAAGACCCCCTAACCCCTCCAGAGAGGCCTGCACAGGGCAAGAGCCTTGTGTTTCAACACAAACTGGAGACTTTTGATCTCAGAGTTGAAATCTAAGGACAGAATTATTCTGGCCCGGGCTGCAACCAACTTCTTCTGACCTAGATGGACTGATTCCAACCTTAGTGCCTATCAGAGCTCATGGTCTGAAGGTAAAGATATCTTTTCCTCGTTTATGATGGAAATTTATTTATTATATCAAAGGAAATTATGACAGCCAAATCCCACTTCCTAATCACATCAGGTTCACATTTCTGTATTACCTTTCATCCTCCTTATCTATGCAAGCACAAAAATTTTATGGCTACAAGAAGGCATTATTTAACATGCATGTCCTTTTTCTATAACATTTTTGGTTTTTGTATTTTTTTCTATAGTTTCTATTTCACAATAGTCTTCATTTTTCTAATCTTAATAATGTAAGGGAACCAGATGATTCTTAAATTTATAAATAAAGGAAACTTTGAGGCACAAAACTAAGGAGTCATCTCACTGGGGAAGGCCTCACTCAGCAACTAAGAAAGTTGTGATGTCTCAGATAGAGGCTGCAAGGCTGGAGACCCCAGGAAATAGTTGCAGCCTCAGATGGTCCAGAAAGTGGCTCAGTGTCCCAAGGAAAGAGCTACAGCAACTGAGGACACGGGGCTTTGATTACAAGGGAGAGGCCATCCCTGTGAGCTGGGACTGGCTCATCGGATTCCACTAAGGTCAGAGAGTCTCCCTGTGGCTCTAACTTTGTGTTAGTTAAGCATGTTGGAGTGATAGAGATAACTCAACAACCTTGACCACATTACTTGTTTCTGGGACAAGATACCTGACACCTGCAACTTAAGAAAGAAGAGATTCATTTTGGCCCATGCTTCAGTCCATAGTCAGTTAGTTCCAAGGCAGGCAGGATACAGAGGGGCATATTGGAAGAAAAGCTGTTCATGTCATGGCAGACAGGAAGCAAAGAGAGAGGAAGGACCTGGGGGAGGGGGAGATAACCTTCCAGACAAACCCCTAGAATCAGTCTCCTCTGACCAGCCCCAGCTCCCAACAGCAAGCCAGCTATACCCCTCCCCATAATCCAACCACCTTTCAGATACATGAGGCTTGGGTATTATTTTAGAGCTAAGCCATAACACTATCCTTTTGGAAATACTGTCCAGCTGAGAAACTGTTCGGGGCAGTGAGGCACAGAGCTGCAGCAGCCATGCGCAAGTTCCCTACAGTATGGGCAGGATTCGGGTCTTAGTTCCCTGGCAGGCTCATGTACACATGGTTAATGCCTCTGATTCTGAGGGCCTGACCACAGCCTCTGTGTGTAAAGGCATCATCAAGGTTTGGGGCACGCAGCACTGCACAGCAGCGAGCACACCAAGCTGCATGGTTTCGAGTCCCCTGCCCAAGGGCAAGAGCACACTTCCCAGCACTTGGCCATCTCTCTGCCTATAACGTATAACACTCCACAAACATGGAGTAACTTAATGAGAACATGATTATGGCTCCTCAGGGCTGGTTATTTTGCTCGTTCACAACCTTTTGCTTTTAGATGAAACTAATACAAATACTCTTGTGCCTTTGGCTTTTCTATCTAAGAGATTGTTAGGTTAGCTGATGGTGACATTCCCGCATCTCAGGGTCTTTTTGCTCATAGGGCTTAAAAGTTCTAAGAAGGTGACTTACAATATGTCAGAAGAATCTAAAAAATGAGTACCAATAGATGTCATATGTAATTCAGGAACTCAAACTCTGACACATGGTGGTCCCATGAGTGCCGTGGGCATTGCCTATGGTACCAAAGTACAGCACCAGCTTCCCTGCTTGGGTGTCCCCGAGCTGAACTCCTCCTTCTCCTGTCCGTGCACAGGACTGGCCTTAGCCCACAAGCTAGTGTGGGTTTTTCTATTCCACACTTTGGCAAAATGCCACCCTAAGTTAAACCTTAAATGTTAAAGTTAAACTTTAGAATATCCATTTTGTATCTGTGTATTCAAAGTGAATGGGATAGATATATAGTTACATTCTCTTAATGAATAGAGCGATTTGTTCTAATGGTGTTTGTAAATAGGATCTCAAGTCCACATCTTGTACAGCAATTAACCACTAAGAAGAATGTATGCAGTATGTTAGTTATTGAAACTGTCCTAGCGATTTGATTTGAAACTGTCTCATGGCTATCTGTTTATCAATAAAATTATGAAAAATAAATAAATAAAGTTAAACCTTATATGCTTTTGCCTTCTAACTGGATAACAATGTGATTTTTCAATATAAAATTAAATTGAGCTAAGAGAAATGATTATTAATTTGTTTCTATTTCAATCATTAGATTCAAAAAATAAATCATTAACTCTCTCTTATTAAGTGTACTATATTGGGGCTGGGGAGATAGCTTGGCAGTCTAAGCACCTTCCTGGCAAGTGCAAGAACACAAGTCTGACCCCCAGTACCACATGCCACTCTGGCCCCAGACCCCCAGGTTCACCATGCTAACCCTGAAACCTGGCATGATGGCACACGCCTGTAATCCCAGCCCTGGGGAGGTTGAAGCAGGAAGATCACTGCAATTCCAAACTACGTAGTGAGACCCTGTATCAACAACAACAAAAATAAATAAATACATATTTTTTAAGTACTATGGGACCGGGGAGATAGATCAGTAGAATAAGTGCCTTCCTGGCAAGTGCAAGGTCCTCAATTCAATCTGTGACACCACAAAAACAAATAAATATAGTACTATGTCCTATCCAAAATAGAATATAACAGAATAAAAATTATTGGACATGTTTTTAAGACACCATAGAATCCAATGACAATTCTTTCCCTAAGTATATTTCATCTTTTAATAAGATTAAAGCTAACATGGCTGTTGTTCTAAATAAAAACACATCTTTCTATATAGCCAGTGGCTAGTAACCTATGATCAAGCCAACAGAGATGATCTACCTGGGGACTCAGATGTGAGGAAGCTCACACGGTAGCAATTGCCTTGCCCTAACTCTCAGCACTACTAAAGGCTTTGGCTTGGGCTCATTGCTCTGGCTCTTCTCCTGGATAGCTCACAGAAGAAACCAGGGTCCCTTAGGAGTCTGTCCCTGTCCATGGCTGCTTGGATCAGAGCCTGAACCAGCCCTGCCCTGGCCCAAAACAGGCTTTGGATTACTTACTCACATGCTTACAAGTATGACCTTCCAAAACGGAATGTCTGAATTCCCCAGTTCCCCCTCACACACATATAAGAGATCACACACTCTGCAGAAGATACACACATTCCTCTCCCTATATTCTCTGTCTGAATGGATAGCAAAGCTGAGATATTTCTAGACTTTGCCCATCTCCTCCATTCCCCAATAGCCCAATGGCCCTGAACTCCGAGCAACATCTCTGCTTATTCTCTACTCTAGCACATCATTGTCGTACCCTGTCATCTGAACTATTGCAATGTAACGAGTACTATAGTTAAATCAAGGAAATTCTAAAATTCTTTATAAATTTAACACATCACGCAGTCATTGTGTGTATGGTCCTTGGGCACAGGAACACTCCTGACCTTGGCTAGTTCACTTTGACACATGCTATGTGAACAGGAAGAAATGAGAGAGAGAAGTAGTGTAAGGATAAAGTGATAACCAAACACGTCAGCATCCTGAAATGAATTCTCTAGAAAGGAAAAGACTGCTGGGATAGGAGTTATCAGGAGCACTTCATAGAGGAATTCGAGCTAAACTGCCAAGAAAGTCCAGGGCCTGAATCTGTGATGGAAAAAGGCCAGCAGAGCAGTTTTGAGAACCAAAAGACACATCAGCTACACAGAGACAAGGGAGACTTCAGTCTATGTTTGGAGTAGTAAGAAGTAGGGAGGAGGAGCAGGAGGAGGAGGAGGAGGAGGAGGAGGAGGAGGAGCCAAAGCAAGGAGCCTCTGAGTCTTGGCAGCTAACAAAGATCAGGGAGGTTGAAATTCTTAGAAAAAAGAATGAATGGGTGTGGTTTTATCCTGAGACAGAAAAGGCACAATGGAAAAGAACCAGTAAGTCACCCTGGAGGACTGGGGAGTCAGATCAAAGGTCTAAACAACTTCCTGGCAAGGGCAAGGACCTGGATTTGATCCCTGGTACCACATGCCATGCCAGCCCCAGTTGTTTTGACCACCAAAAACAGGCATGGTAGTGCACACCTGTAATTCCAGCACTGGGGAAGCTGAGACAGGAGGATCACTATGAGTCCGAGCTGCACACCAAGACCCTGTACCCAAGAAAGAAAGAAAGAAAGAAAGAAAGAAAGAAAGAAAGAAAGAAAGAAAGAATCAAAACTACTTAGGCTAAATCCACTTTTTTGGCTGGGGTTTCAATGACATTTTGTCTACATGTAGCCAATTTAGTCTGCCAAGGTGAAGGTCAGGGACACACAGCTCTAATCTCAAGTAGTGACCAGTTTCCCCAGGACTTGAAATAGCACCCACTAAAGCTGCGAAGTCTGTGAACTCCAGGATCAGTATTGTACATTAGAAACATTCAGGGGTTAACAGTGGGAGTTCAGCAGGGAACTTCAGAGAGTAAAATTCACTGAGAAGAGGAAAAAGCACCTCACCCTTCCTGGGAGAGCTGCACATCTCTCGTGGCTTCAAGCCTGTGGTGTTTAAGTCAGTACCTAAGCAATGGCAGAGGGCCTTCACACCCTGGTGCCTGGAGAAGGTAAGTCACTGACAGAGTTTGTGATGATACTTCGAGAGCAAGTGAATATTTGTGTCTTCTGACCCATTGGGTAAATAAACCCATGGGGAGCACTGCTGTCCTCTAAGGTCATGGGCCCATCCATCTCCAAGCCAAAGAGATAGCAGCTAAACACGGTGGGGGCCAGAGGCCCAACCAGAATATATGAAGGGAGGTGTGGGAGAGCTCAGGAGTGGAAAATGAGGGTGCATGAATATTCCCTAAAATTTCTGCAGAAAAGAAAGAACTATAGTTATTACTTAGAATAACTGTACTTCAAAACCTGCTCTACCACTTGATTGTTGTCATACCCAAGGAAGCTGCTTATCCCAACTAAATTTCAGGATGTGTCCCAATAAAATAGGAGTAAGAAGGCCTCGCCTCCCCATAGTTACACCATGGGACTTGCTGAAGAGATGAAGGAACCAAAAGCCAAAGAAGCATTTTATTAACTACGTAGCCCCATGCTCAAGCATAGGCAGATTGGTATTATGCGTGGCCCCAGACAAGAAAACAGAGATATGATTGTGTGGAGTCTACCACTGCCTACAAAGTGTTTGTAATCTGACTTGGCAAAGAGAAGCATCATCCAGAGGCCATATCTGATTGGATTCAATGATGCTATCAAAACTACTATGAGCAGAGCTGGCCTGATAGCTCAGCAGACTAAAGCGCCTCTTTAGGCAGAGTGCAGGGGCCAGGGTTCAATCCCCTGTGTGCCATGCCAGCCCTGCCCCTGCTCCTGTAATCCCAGCACTTGGGAGGCTGAAAACAGAGGATCGCTATGAGTTGGATCTGTGTAGTGAGACCCTATAGATCCTGTATCCCCTGTACTAAATAT
>NW_004524595.1:9307141-9312831 GCF_000260255.1 Octodon degus | reverse complement strand
TACAACTAACCAGAGACCAGAAAAAAATAGTTGTAGATGTAACCAGCAATCTCCAGAAAGAGTGTGAACCACAGTGAGCTGGACCATAAAGAATAGAATAAAATTTGCAAAGATGGAAAAGAAAAAAATAACTATAAACATGAAAATTTTAGCCCACAAGCCCAGCTTCATAAACACACTATTGGTTAATGGACACATAGTACTCAGAATTATAGTCTTTTTTATATCATTTTTTTCTTAGTGATCAAAATTAAAACATCTGGAAACTATAAGGAAGGATAAAAGAAGAAAATCATGATTTCATCACTCAGGATAACAAATGTTATGCTGTGATATAGATAAAGCTGTGAGTGAAATAACAGGTACATTCACTAAATATTTTATACTTTCTCTTATATGAGAAACTTTAAGATATATGTATATAAATAAAGATCAAAACAGAAGATGAGGGTTAGGAGATAGCTCAGTAGAATAAGTGCTTGCCTGGCAAGCGCAGGATCCTGAGTTCAATCCCCAGTACAGAAAAAAAAACCAAAACAGAAGACGAGTAAGTAGAATTAGGGACATCTCTTTCTAATGACTGAGGGAGCAAGAAATGGAGGGAGGAGAGGGAAGAACAAAAGGTATTCAGGAATTGAAGGAAAAATGAAGCTCTTGCAAGTGGGAGGAGACAACATGTGAAAAGAGCAGGGAACGAGCGGAGAGGCAGGGACAAAAAAGAATTAAGAAGAGTTCTGTACATGTAGGAGCTCCCTACAAGGGACCTCATCACTGAGCACTGCAAACATATGCTCATAAAAAAGATAGTCTTGTTACATCTTCTTTGACACCATTTGTAAGGGCATATAAACTCCTTAACACTTTCCATTATTGTTGACATTTCAGCACATATCTAAATGATGCAAGCAATATTTTGAAGTCTGTGATTGGTACTATAGGTTCTAGAATAAGAATGTCTCAGTTATTTATTATCTAGATTACTTAAAGTTGTGTGAACTCTACAAACTTGGTTTTCTATGTTTAAAAAGGATAAGAGTGAAAATATCTAACACTAATAGTTGATGACTTTATCTAATCACAGACTTCAAAATATTGCTTGCATCATTTACATATGTGTTAAAATGTCAACAATAATGGGAACAAAGTTCCCAGTATATAATCAAACCTTAAAAGCAACTATTATCATTATTAACCCCATGTTTTTCTCTTTCGTGATATCTATAATATTTCTAGGATAATTTCAAGTCATGAAATGACTGGGGAAGGGTTTGTCCATATTGGAAGTCTTTTAAAACATATTTTCCAAATTGTAAGCCAAAATATATGTACTAGAATTAAGATGATTCTTCTAATCAAAATGGACTGGCAAGAACTATATTTACACTCCTATCCAAAACCAAAATCAACCCTGAAAATACAGTCATATGCATTTAATCATGAGTTTGGGAGGATACATTCTCAGAAATGTCTCCTTAAGTGATATTGTCATTGTAGAGACATCTTGATACTTAAACAAACCTGATAATACAATCTACCACAAATGTACATGGGCTAGACTACTGCTTCTAGAATATGCTGTGTACAGTATGGTACTGTAAGAGTACTATAGGCAATTATGACATAACAGTCATGTCCATGATGTTGCTGGACAATAGGAAAGTTTTAGATCCATTATAATCCTACAGGACCACCATTGTATATGAGGTCCACCCTTGACAGAAACATCATTATACTGCACGTGACTGTATATAAAACAGTAACTTTCATACCTTGAGTGTAAAAAAGTATAAGATAATGGCTTCAGAGAGAGAAAATATAAATTAGGTAAGCCCTATGACTGTCCAACTAACTGTGAAGAGAAAAATCCCAAATAGTAGCACAGGAAAAAAAAAACAAACCAAAACAGAGCCAGCATGCTACCAGAGTTGAAACAATAAGGCTGGTAAATAAAGCTTGGTTCAGGAAAGCCAAAAAATAAAAATTGTAGAGCAGAGTAAGGGAGATGGAAAAGTCACAGAGAGAAACAGTTCTTAAACACTGTGGAGTGCCCCCCTCAAGTCTTCTGATGAGGACAGATCAGAAATGTGTGCATGAACTATCAGAAGTTGAGGAAATAATAACCAAAGGAAGAGAAGGATCAATCCAAGGAGCTCATGCAAAGTCAGGAAATCTTCATGTTTCTACCAACCATAAGAGAAGAGTTTATATCTAATAGTGCATTGAGCATTGAGAATTCTCTCATTAGTATCAGTTCATTAGTAAGGAAAAAATAATCCTAGATTAAAGCCTATATTGGTCTACCTAAGTCCAATTTGTGCTGTCATTACTGACTATTGCAAAGGAAATAATTTACAATAAAAATATTTATTTGACTTACAGTTATGGAGGCTGGGAAGCCCAGGCCTTTTCCTTGCATCTTACATGACAAAAGATGTCATGTAGTAAGAAAAGGTCACATTCACTGGATTAGGCAGGTTTCCATATGTATTAGTTATTTTTCTCGTTGCTCAGACAAAGTACTTGATACCCCAAATTAAGGAAGGTTTATTTAGCTCACAATTTGTACAGGTTTCATACCATAATCAGCTGGCTACAGGGCAGAGTGGCACATGGCAGAGGGAAGCAGTTCATCTTGTCAGAAGACAGCAAAAGCAACAAGAGCAAAATAGGGAGAAACATGCCTCTTCCTGCCCCTTTTGTCTTATCCCGACTGCTGGGAATGGGGTGGTGCAAATCTAGTCAGTGGACTGATCCAGCAATCACCCACCCACAATCCCAGCACCCGTGATCCCAGCATTGCTCTAAAAATCATTCACAAATTCTAGGCTCAGCTTCTTTTGATAAAGCCCCATTTAAAAGTGCATGAGGCTTTGAGAGGACATCTAGACATGAGCCATAACACCATACCTAAGAATGACAACTTAAAAGGGAAAATTCCATTGGAGTTTTTAGTTTCCTAAGATTAAACCTATGGTCAATCAGCTCCATTATTTCTGATCCTGTGTGAGGCAGGATATTGCAGTGGAGAGGACATGAAGGAGCAGAGCACCTCAGGGTAGCCAGGAAACAGAGAGTGTGAAAGAAGGCAGGGGCCAGGGCCAAAACACAGTCCCCAAGGGTAATCCCTATGGCTCAGTCCTTTCTATTAGAGCCCGCCTCCTAGTAGCCCATGGAGCTGTGAACTCCCCAATGGATTAATATGCCCATCATTCTATTAATTCCAAAAGCCCTACCTCTGAACACATGAGACTTTGGGGCACATCGTAGAGCCAAACTATAGCACTCACCATGATGACAAACCCACTCTGATAATGAACCCACACCCAGGATGACAGGAACCTACTTGTAGAGGCAGAGGCCTCATGACCCGAGCATCTATTTGGAAGCCCCACTTCTCAATACTTGTACTTAAGATTAAGTTTCCAGTGCATAATCTTTAGGGGAAACATTCAAACAACAGCATAGTCCCATCTTTAGATGGTTTTTCAAACTTCAAAATGCTCAAACTATTTCTAAGTGATTTAACTGTGTCCCAAAGCTCAGACAACATTATGAAATGCAAAAAGGGCTTACTCCTAACAAGGTAAAAATAAACAAATCTAGTAATAAATCAAAAATTACCAGACATATGGAGAGTATGATCCAAAATGAAGGAGAAAGAAGAATCAAAAATATCCAGCAATAACACAGATAATAGAGTCCTAGCCCAGGCCTGGTGAGTGTGTAGGACAGCTTCCGGCTACCCCGCACTGGCAGGACCTATTACGGGTCCCAGCCGAGGCGCAGCGTGGGTGAGACCCTCTTCTACCCCCTTGGGATGCACCCCACCACTGCGCAGCACCTCCCCCACCTCGCCCACCGAGTAGGAATTCCTGCCGCATTCTGGGAAACCCCAGACCCAGTCCTAGCCCAGGCCTGGTGAGTGTGTGGGAGAACTTCCGGCGACCCTGCACCAGCGGGACCTATTACTGGTCCCAGCCCAGGCACAGTGTGGGTGAGATTCTCTTCCACCCCCTTGGGACTCCCCCAAACACACCACAGCACTTCACCCACCCTGCCCGCACAGTAGGAATTTCTGCCACATTCCGGGAACCCCCAGACCCACTCCTAGCCCAAACCCGGTGTGCACCTGAACTTCAGTACTTGCTAAAGTTATAACTACAACGAATATCTACAACAAAAGTCCTAAGACAGTGCTACACAAAATGACGAGAAAGAACAAAATGCAACCTCAGAACCCAAGCCCACCCATAACAAGTGCAGAGGACACTAACACAGAACAAATTGGGAATCACACAGCTGAAAGCAATGAATCAACGGCTTCTGAAAGAAACAGCTGCAGAAAGGTATAGAGGAACTCAGATTGGAAACAAAAAAAAAGAAATCCCTGAATTAATAACATCCGCACTAAAGAATCAAATGCAGAAACATATGGAGGACATCCAATGGCCACCCAGAACAAGTGGAGAGGACACTAGCTAGGCTCAAATGCATGAATTAATAGTGTTGATAGTAAATAAGCAACAGCAGAAAGGTATAGAGGAACTCAGAGCACAAATCTTTTCTGAAATAAAAAAAGAATTCTCAGAACTCATAGCATCTGAAGTAAAGAAGCAACTACAGAAACATAGGGAGGAAACCCAATCTGAAAAAAACACTGCAGTAAAAGAATTGATAACTGCTTCTAAAGAAGACGTTGATAAAAAAAAAAAAAATAGAGGAGAATAGAAAAATGCCAGGGTCCTTGAATGAGCAATACAGGAAAGAAATAGATCACATGAAGCAGAATCAAAGAGATACAGAGGAATTTAAACTCTCAATCACAAGCTCGCAAAACAGTTTAAGTGAAAGTGAAGACAGAGTTTCAGATCTTGACGATGTTGGTGCAGCTAGTGAAAAGGTAAGAAAGGATCCCTTAAAAACAACGTGGATGCAGGAAAGAATAATCCATCACCTGCAAGATGATGCAAAGATGAACCATGTGAGATTAATAGGCATCAAAGAGAAAGAAGGAGTCAATACAAATGACATTTTAAAAATATGGGCAGAAGTAATAGCAGAAAACTTCCCAAATATGAGGAAACAATCTGACATTCAGGTAAGTGAAACGTACAGAATGCCAAGTAACCTCAACCCAATGAAAAACACACCAAGACATATAATAGTCAAAATCCCAGAAATTTAGCACAAGAATTATACAATGAAAGCCACTAGAAAAAAGAAGCAGATCACATTGAAAAGAAATCCCATCAGAATTATGGCCGACTTCTCTTCACAAACCATGAGGGAAAGAAGAGCATGGAGCAAAGTACTTCAAGTCCTCTATGAAAAACAATTCGAGCCCAGATTACTCTACCCTGCAAAACTCTCCTTCAAGTTTGATGGAAAAGTGAAATACTTTCATGACAAAGAACACTTAAAGAATTTCGTGATGACAAAGCCAACCCTACATAGGCTACTGAAAGATGTTCTAGAGAGGGACCAAAATGATCAGAACTCCACGAATGGCATCAGAAGCAACCAATTAAATAGGGCAAGCAATTAAACACAGAAGAATAAGGAGTAAATGACAACAGGTAAATAACATGTCAATCATAAGTCAATACATCTCAATTCTAATCATCAATGTAAATAGACTCAATTCACCAATTAAGAGAAATAGACTGGCACAGTGGATTAGGAAACAAAAT
>NW_004524595.1:9294555-9295624 GCF_000260255.1 Octodon degus | reverse complement strand
GAAGCCTTTATATTGAAGTGGATGCCACTTGAACATATACTCATAAGTGAAATAAACCAGACACACATGGGTAAATATCATATGGTTTCCCTATTTTAAGAACTCAAAAGAAGAAATACAAATAGAAAGGTATAATACAAGGAAAAGGAAAGCAGGATCTCGAGGACTAACTAATCAAGCAAGGGAAAGGAGAAGAGCTAGGAAACATGAATAAGTCAAGCCATATGTAGAAGATGGCAAGGCAATGATCCTTGGAATCTTCAGAAGATTTTTTAATCTAGCAGTTAATTGGAAAGATTCCCACCCTGACTAACTATATGTACTGATACCTGTGAACTAAGATACTGCACTGCAAATGGTAATTTGTAATAGTAGTTTCATTCTTGGAGTGCCTGTCATTCTGGTCTTCTGAATACGGACTGCTTGTCATGACATTCCAGTTGCTGCTATGATGTCTCTCAGGTAGATGGTTGTTCAAAAAGAACGGGGTGGTGAATGAAAGCAAGAGACAGGAAATGGAATATTGTGGGACTGTCCTGCTTCAGGGTTGTATATGGTGAGATTTTTGGACTTACGTGGAAACATAAGAAGTATATAATTCTTTATGCCTACTTTAAAAATATATTCTTATTTTTAAATGTTTTTTATCATATTCTGTAGGGATTTAAACTTCAACATATCAATACTTGATGAAAAATACCTGTTCCATATTATGCCTAAGATTTTTCATATGCAAACAGATAATGAGGTTAAGCTTAACAGCTTAAGTTGTATGGTAATAATAAGCTTGTCTTCCGGATGGTTAACAACCTAGTTTGCAGACCAAAATTAGAGGACAAGCAGGGCTGCAAGGAAAGCCAACATTTTGGCCCTAGCCTTCTAAAGTCAAGTAAGACTCAGGACACATGAGAACTTGTACTGTAACATCATGTAACTTGGCAGTGTCCCAAATTTTCTGATCAAGGAGATTATGCGGCCAAAGAGGAAAGTGATTGATGATGTAGAGTGTGCCTAAGGAGAGTCACATGGAGAGAAAACACTCTCTCAGGCTTTCACAGAGAGCACATTG
>NW_004524595.1:9288960-9293655 GCF_000260255.1 Octodon degus | reverse complement strand
CCACAGGACTGTGCACACCTCAAAAGTCATCTCTGAAATTGCTGGGCTCCAGACCTTGTTCCCTGCTCTAGCTGTGATTTCTACCACCCTCTTTGGTTTTTTTTTTTCCATAATTTTATTGAGAAACAAATAGCAATGAGACAGTCTCAAATCAAATTAGTAGAACAGTTTCAATAATTAACACATTGCATACTATCTTCTTAGTGGTTATTTGTTGTACAAGATGTAGACATGACATCCTATTTATAAACACTATTAGAACAAATCCCTCTATTAATTGAATTAAGAGAATGTAACTGTATATCTATCCTAACCATTTTGAATAAGCAGGTACAAATAAGGGGGATATAAATGAAGGACCATTTTGTATCTGTATATACAAAATAGTTTTAGGATAGATATACAGCTACTTTCTCTTAATTTAATGAGAAGTGAGATTTGTACTAATAGTACACAGGATATCATGTCTGCTTCTTGTACTATGAATAACTACTACAAAGACAACAATATGCAATGTATTAATTATTGTAACTGTTCTACTATCCTGTTTTGAATGTCTCATTACTATTTGTTTCTCAACAAAATTAATAAAAAAAAAAGAAGGAACAGAAAAGACTGAGGTTTGTAGTGCTATAGAGCATACCTACAAAGACTAAAGTTGAAATCCAAGAGATAAAAAATACAAGTTAGGCAGTAAAAAAATTTATTGTAATAATTTATTGAAAACAAGACATAGAAACTAACCAAAATGAAACAGAGAAAAATAAACAAATTATTAATAATTTTAGTAAAACTTCAAGTAAGCTAGTATCTAATCAAAAAATGAAAACAGGTTGAGCAAAACATTTGAGAAACCAATACCCCTCATTTTTCAAATTTGACAAGACTTTCTACCAAAAGCATAAGTAGGGTCCAGAAGATTAACAAAGACCAAACAGAACAATGCAGACAATTAAATCAAGGCATGTCACAGCCAACTTAAGACCACAGAGCAGTGAAAATTTAAGAAGCTTCCAGAGATTATGCATAGTGAACAGAGGAATAAGGTAGGGCTTCTGGCAAAGTCCTCCTTGGAAAAATTGAAAGTTAGAAGACAGTGGCAAAACATTTTTAACTACCAAAAAGAAAACGGTCAGCCTAGCATTCTGTAGCCAGGCAAAAATATCTTTCAAAAGTAAAATCAAAATAAAGTGTGAAACAAACAAACCTGAAAAAAGTCATCAACAACAAAACTTTAATTCAATTAATGTTAAAGAAAGACCTTCAAACAGAAGGAAAATGATGCCAATGAGAACCTGCACCTACACTGCTGTGGTTTCTTTTTAGATGGTCCCCCAAAAGCCTCATGTTCAGAAGTGGGGTTTTTGGAAGATGATTGGATCACGGGGCCTCTGTGTTCACCACTGATTAATTCATAGCTGGGTGTGCTGTCAGGAGGTGGCCTCGGTGGAAGAGCATTTGGCTGAGGTTATGCCTGGAATACCTCCCTCCTGTCTTCTCCCTTCATTTTCTGCTTCTTGTCCACGACGCTGTGAGCAGCTCCCTTCACTCTGGTCCTCTCACCTTGTCATTTCTACCTTGAATAAGAACAGAAGGTTCTTATGAACAATTTTATGCTAAAACCTTTGACAATGTTGATGAAATGAATCAATTTCCTAACAGATACAAGTGAACAAATTTCATTCAAGGTATCTTAAGTAGCCTTATACCTATGAAGGAAACTGAGTTTATAATTAAGAACTTTTCACAACTTCCCCTCCTGCCAAAATATCTAAACCCAAATAGATTCAAAAGGATGTATTATAGCAAACATTTAAAGTTAAAATAATATAAATTCCACACAGTCATAGAAAACTGAATATGAAAGCACATTTCTTATCTCGTTATATGAGGTCAATATTACCTTGATACAAAAACTATATAAAAACATTATAATAAAGCAAATTATAACCCAACACTCTCACAATTTTAATACAAATGTTTTGTTTTAGAAAACTGAATGCAAGGGCCAGCCAAATAGCTCAGCAGATTGAAGTGCCTGCAAGCAGGCACAGGGGCCGGGAGTCTGATCCCCAGGCCTGCTGTGCCGGCCCTGCCCCTGAGGTGCACTGAGATGGCAATTGAAACTGGACGTGGTGGTGCACACCTGTAATCCCAGCTCTTGGGAAGCTGTAAACAGGTGTATCACTACGAGTCCAATCTAGTAGTGAGACCCTGTTGTAGACCCTTCCCTAAAATACAGGAAAAAAAAAACTGAATTCAAAAAACAAAAGGATATTACACTGTGACAAAGTGAACTTTGTCCCAAAATTATGATATTGGCTTACACTGGGAATTAATAAGAATTATTCATTCTATTAATTAATCAAAAGAAAATCAATCACCACCTCAAATGATGCAGAAAATGAACTTGACACACCCAGCATCCACATCCATTACTGCCTATCAAAGCAAGCAAAAGCTCAAACTAAGCAAAGGTGAACTTAACCATATAAAAGGTTAAAAAAAAAAAAAAAAAACACCTACAGCCAAAACAATACTTAATGGTAACAGACTGTAAGCTCTTCCCCTAAGATAAGAAAAATTTTTTTTAAAAAAGATGTCTGCTTTTTGCGCTTCTATTCAATGTTATACCTGAGATTTAAGACATAAGATTCAGGCAAGATGGCACCTTTTTAGAAATCCCTATGGATTATACAAACGGGTTTGGAATTTGTAGATGAGCTTAATAAGGTTGCAGGAAACAAGATCAATAAATAAAAATGAATTTATTTACATGGAATAGCATTCAGAAATAAAATTTTTAAAATGATATCACTTACAACAACAGAAATACATCAAATTTATGGCTAAATCTAACAAAAGACTTCCAAGACTTCTATAGTGAAAACTACAAACCATTACTAACAAATATCCAAAAGGAATTTTTTTAGATGGAGAGATAAACCAGGCCCATGCATCAGACAATGAAAACTATTGATCTTTTTTTCTAGGCATTGACAAGTTGGTTCTTAAATTTATATGGAAATGAAAAATATCTGGAATATGCAAAACAACTTTTGTCATGCTGAAAAGGTAATTTTAATAGATAATTCTTCATCTTACATAGGAACACAATAAAATACAATACATTCTGAAGAAATACCAGAAGTCATGAGAATGTGAGTGAGGAAAATTCAGCTGTCCTACAATACCCATTACCTCAAACCACAAGAGACCACAATCCCAACCCAAGACTAACATTTACACATTTATGACTGGCTTATAAGACTTCAAAATAACAAAAATTTGGAAGAGCTTATTATAAGCTATAACAATAATTCTAACGGGTTTTCTTTTGTTTTTGTTTTTGTTTTACTATTTCCTTTTTTGGTACTAGGAATTAATCTCAGGCCTTCATTCTTGCCAGGCAGGCATGGTGCCACTGAGCTACGTCCCTGGCCCAACAATAACCAATTCAAAAGCCCTAAAAATCAAGATGGTATAGTGTGGTCATAAAGATATCCATTTAGAGTTGAGCTGTAGGGGACTCAGGTCACAATTTCTGACATTGCCAGTGAAGCGGAAGACCCAATACTATTATGGACTACTGAACTCTTTTAGACTATTTTGCTCAGTTTATACACCTATAATATTTAAATGATGGAACTTAACAAAAAAGGGATATACAGATGAATGTCCATTTTGTATCTGTGTATTCAAAGTGGTTAGGATAGACATTCTCTTAATGAATAGAGGGATTTGTTCCAATGGTGTTTGTAAATAGGATATCAAGTCAGCATCTTGTACAACAATTAACCACTAGGAAGAATGTGTGCAATGTGTTGATTATTGAAACTGTCCTACCAATTTGATTTGAAACTGTCTCATTGCTATTTGTTTCTCAATAAAATTATGGAAAAAAAGATATCCATTTAGATAAATGAATAGGACTGGGCATAGCTCAATGGCATTAAAAACTCAACTCTTTGGTAAGCTCCAAATAAATTCCAAATAAATCATCACTCTAAATATGAGAACTAGAACTAAAGCCATACAACTTTTAGGGAAAAATAAATGCGTTTTTTTGTTTGGAAATGTTTTCTTAAATATGTCAAAATATATAAATTATAAATGTAAAATTCAGTCAGTTAGATTTCATTATAGATAAAAGCTTGTATCCTTCAAAAGACATAGGTGGAAAAAGTAAAAGGACAAGACTGTGAGAACATATTTACAAAATGTATATCTTAAAAATAATATATAAAGGTATATAAAGTCCTATAATTCCATAGTAGACAAATAACCCAATCTTAAACTGTTAGGTCAAATGACCTAAACAGATATCTTACTAAAGAAAGTTTTCAGAGACAAATGAGCTCAAAGAATATGAACAGTGCTCTTAATCATTAGGAAAATACAATATGGTACCACTGTGCCATAACAGATAGGCTACTTTTTGGGTAAGAATGTGGAACTGGAATGCTCATAGGAATGTGAAATGGTGCAGTCACTCTGGGAAAGTTTAGCTGTTTCTTCATAAGTTAAATAAACACCTAGTAATGTCCAGTACACTCTCTTCTTAGAATCTTCAAAAAAAGAAAGAAAGAGGGCTGTGGAGATGGCTCAGTGGAGTAAGCGCTTCCCTGGCAAGTGCAAGGGCCTGAGTTCAATTCCCGGCTCAGAAAGAAAGAAAGAAAGAAAGAAAGAAAGAAA
>NW_004524595.1:9284086-9288860 GCF_000260255.1 Octodon degus | reverse complement strand
AAGAAAGAAAGAAAGAAAGAAAGAAAGAAAGAAAGAAAGAAAGAAAGAAAGAAAGAAAGAAAGAAAGAAAGAAAGAAAGAAAGAAAGAAAGAAAAAATATGTTTCTACAAAAGAGTTGCACACACACATGTTTATCACAGTTTTATTTGTAAGAATCAAAAACTAGAAATAATCCAAATGCAAGTTGAACAGTCCAACAATCCAGTTGAATAAATTGTGGAAATATCCATGAGGCAGAATACTGCTTGAGAATACACAAGGAAATGAACTGTAGATTCACACTACAATCTAGGTGAACCTCAGGATAATTAATCTGAACAAAAGAGAGGACAAAAAACAGGATGCATATGGCTTCCACGTGCGTCGAGCCTGGCAAATGGCATGGAATCCATAATAAGTGGCTGCCTGGGATGGGCATGGCACGAACAGGGAGAGGGGAGAGTCACAGGGCACAGGAGGAAGCTTGTGAGGGTGACAGCTGGGACTCAGCAGTGTTTTGTCATCGTGACTTCATACGCCATGCACATGCCAGTGCCAACCATCTCATTGCCGTGGTGCAGAATATGCAGGGACCTGATGGCCAGGTGTTGTGTAGCCCCACTTCAGTGAAGTGGGGCTGCACAACACGCCTCTGCAGAACTTCGTGTCACAAAGTGTGCCATTGCCAAGTCAGTACAGGCTCCACCCTGTCTCCTTCAGCAGCCCTGCTTATTCCTTTATTTCAAGCATTTTCCCAAATTTATAGGCAAAATAAAAGGTATTTCATTGTTATTCTGTTATATTTTTGTGACTATGTGAAATTTAAAATACAGTCAAGTCTTAGTGCTGGTGAGCTTCAGAAGTCATCAAACCTGGAAGTCCTAGAATCTTGGAAACAGCATTTCAGCCCTGCCTGCAGCAGCAGCAGCAGCTCCCGAGCGGGGTCAAGCCCCCCATATTCAGCCTTGCTGCCTTGTACTTGGAGTAGGTGAGGTGCTGATGGTGCCCAGTATGATGTGAATATTCTGGGGAACTTTCTGGAATTATTTGTCATTCCATTGTTTCTTATGGAAAATTTTACCTGTAGTCATCATTTTCACAACTCATCATCACAAATTTCAGAACAAATTAATGAGTACCGAGGTAGGATTGTGCTCCCTTTTTTGCATTTGAGCTTCTATTGCATATGTGTAGGCTTTGCCCCTTTCGGTTAGTGGATATGTTTGTTTTTATTTATTTCTTATTGTGATTACGGACATATGTCTTTCTGGACTTTTTCTGTGCAAATGTATACAACTTTCTGAAACAAAAATAGGATCATGTTTTATATACTTATTTTGTAACCCATTTTTTACACTAACCTCTCTGTGTGGATACATGCACAGCTATACCATCATTTTAATGGATAAGGCAGTGGTTCTTAATGCTGCTTCTTAGCTTAAATCATATTTCAGTTTCAGAAAATAGAATGAAGCTCCCCTCAATTCTAAGGGAGTTGAGAGTAACTTCACAAATCACTTTTTTATTTGCTACAACAGCATAGAAATTATACCAGAGTCTCTTGTGAGTGACAGCGAGTAATCCTCCTCAGCCTGAAAAGGAACATTATGAAACTGATTTTGCTAACTTTTTCCACAGTGCACCCAGAATAGTGCTGATAATGAAATTTTCAGCTAGCCACACTTCACTTGACAAATTATGAAGGGATCAATTTGTTCCCATTACTCTCCACTTCATTAATACCCAAGATGAGTCCACTCCAGTAAATACTGAGACAACCTAGAGATGTCTCTTTGTCAAGATCTTGAGAGAAGTAAATCAGCAACCTTCCCTTAAAGTTCAAAAGGAAATACTTTGATTAAAATTAAAAGCTGTTCTTCTCAAAGGTCAGACATAAATTTGGTAGTGTCCTCTGAGAAATAAAATTATTATTCATTCAATGCAATGCATTACAATGACATGGTGGTGGAGAATTTCTAAGTGGCACAACCTGAGAATGAAAAGTTACGGTTTATCTAGCAATAGTAATCTATCTTCTTTGCAAGTTACCTTTGAGTGACACTTAATATCCAGGCTCTGTCATCCAGTGGTCTGAAAGGCCCTCTCAAATTGGGATCAGTAGAACCTTACGTAAAATCATCATTCCATTCCCTTTAGAATTGTGTTTCGAACAAGCCAACCATACAAAGGAGGAAATATTCAGTCTGAAGGTCAGATTGCCTGACTGACCACACTGACTGAGATTTTTATATTTTGAAACCACTGATCAGAAACAAAGCTTTGTTTTTGAAAGGGGGAGAAAAATCAGAAATTGGGTTGAAGTAACCCGCCTGTGGCAGCCTGAGCATTTTAAGAGCCCCCTGCGTACCTTTTCCTCATTTCTTTATTTTCCCCCCGGTGATTAGGAAACCATTGATTATTCAGCAGACACCAGGGGCTCCTCTGTGTCCCCAGTAATTCCGAGTGCCAGTAGAATGTGAAATTCAGTGCCTGTGTCCACAAAGGGGGGGAGAACAGCTCCCCCTGCACAGGCCATAGGGTTAGGTGCAGCGGCCCAGCACAACGTGCACCCTGAGCGAAGCGTTGGAAGGTAGCAGCTGGCTGACAGGAGGCAAGAGAGAGGTGAGAGAAACAGCCACTCAGGCCCACCCTCCTTCCTCTTTCCTGATGCACAACACCCATCTAGAAATAACAACAGTAAGGGATATTTTAAAGTCCCAATGATCCTTAAAATAAATCAAAGGAGGAGAAAGTACGTTCAAGCAGAGAGGCTGGAGATCCCCTTTTCCACATTGATAAAAGCAATTACACCTCCATAGTGAAGCTCTCAGTCTATTGGTGTTTCCTTCCCCAGTTTAACACTTTTATCAGGCACTGTACAAGCGTTAGCAATTTCCAATAAACTAGAAAACTTAACAGCTCATTTGCAAGTGAGAGGAGTCCTTTGCATAAATGAACAATCTAACAGGGAAACCCAGAAGAAGCAGGTCAGGGCTCCCTCAGAGAGGTGCCAAGGTGTATGGGCAGGTCTTTCCTGGAAGGTGAGGACAGGAACCGGCAGGAGTCAGAGAGATGAGACTCATGGGCTAACAGGCCCTTGGGCAGAATGATGAAAGTGGCTATGCCATTCATGCTAGCTTTCCAGGGTCTCCCATCTATGGAGAATAGAGCATGAGGTGTCTCAGCATCCACGATCAGAGGAGCAAGTTCCTTATTTGTCTCCTTTCTCTCTACTCCATATATGAGTTATATGTATATGTATGTATGGGGGTTTATATATACATACAAGGCATAATCAAAAATACAGTAACTGCTTAAATTGGTTTTTTTTTAATTTTAGGGAAGGGTCTACTGGGCATTCAGGGTCTCACTACTAGATCAGACTCGTAGTGATTTCTCCTCAGGCAGGGGATCTGGGAAAACCTTGCCATTACCCACAGCTTCATTTGAGATCTGCAACCCAGGAGATGGTTTAGACTTAGGGAATTAGAACCCCAGCTTGGGATAGGAATGTTGGTTGCCAATATCAGAACCTTTCCCAACCATCTGTGGTAGGCATAAAGATGAACAGAAGGAACAGGGAAGACCTAGAATGGAGAGGTGAGAGACAAAACAAGGCTGGCCAACCCCACAATGGTTATGTTGCCACCAGAGAGCTACCATGAAGCTGGCTCCCTGATGCGAAGTTGAGGTCGCTCTGTAGATACCATGGTGACACCTTGCCCTGATTTTATAATTCTGAATTAATTTGCAAAGGCGCTGAAAATCACAGAATGGGAGGAGAAAGATCTAGTCATCTGTGTTAGGGACAAATATGTGTATTAAACTAATTGAATAATAACAGAGACCAACCCAACAATAAGCTGAATTTGCACATTAGAAGAGCCTTCTAAGTAGATCATGTTGTAGAGCATTTGATGAGGAATGAGCATTCCTGAGCTACCACCTGGGAAATTACTGAATGCAAAAAAAAAGTCCAGAGAATTCCTTAGACATTTAAAAAGAGGAAACAAAACAGCAGCAAATGCATCTATTTAAAAGGTGTAAATATAGCTAGCTTCCTGTATTTATAGCAACATTAAAATCCTGAAATGAAATGGAATAGTTTTTGTGAGTTGCGAAAGGGAAACAAAAGTGTCCCAAATGTGTAGACCCTACAAGGTGCTGTTCAAATATAAAGGTGTCAGACATGCTTTCACACGCCAGCAAGAATGAAGAAATATAGCACCCATTAGTCCCTTATGAAAAAAAAATGGATGACAAAATCCAGCTGTTCAAGAAGAAATGGAGCTGAGATCAAAGTACCCCTAATGAGCACTCAGCTTGTATGTTTAAATGGAAGCTGTCATGGTTAATCCTGTGCGTCAGCTTGCCTGGCCATGGGGTGCCCTTATTAAACACAAATTCTGAGTGTGTCCATGGGAGTACATCCAGAGGCAACTCCCACTTGAAGCAGTGGACCCAGTAAAATACACTGCCCTCCCCACTGGGGCTAGGCATCATCCTGTCCCTTGGAGGCCTGCATACAATAAAAGGCAGAGGAAGAAATTAGCTCCCTGTGTTTCCCGCCAAATCTGGGACAGTTCATCTCATTTTTCTCCTGCCCTCAGACTGGGATTTATGCCATCAGCTGTCTTGGCTCCCAGGTCCCCAGAGCTAGCTTTCCAGGGTCTCCCATCTATGAACAGTAGAGCCTGAGATTTCTCAGCATCCATGATCAGAGGAGCAAGTTCCTTATTCATCTCCTCTCTCTCTCTCTCTCTCTCTCTCTCTCTCTCTCTCTCTCTCTCTCTCT
>NW_004524595.1:9281994-9283986 GCF_000260255.1 Octodon degus | reverse complement strand
TCTCTCTCTCTCTCTCTCTCTCTCTCTCTCTCTCTCTTTCTCCCCCATATATGATTTTTATGTATATATGCATATGGGGTTTTATATATACACACAAGGCATAATCAAAAGTACAGTGACCACTTTATTTTATTTTATTGTATTTTGTATTTTAGGGAAGGCTCTACACGGTGTTCAGGGTCTCACTACTATATCAGGTTCTTAGTGATTCTTCTGTTTACAGCTTCCCAAGTGCTGGGATTACAGGCGTGCACCACCACACCCAGTCTCAATTGCCATCTCAGCATGCCCCGGGGGCAGGACTGGCACAGCAGACCCAGGGATCAAACCCCCTTGCACCTGCCCCTGCTTGCAGAACTTTAATCTGCAGAGCTATTTGGAATGCTTAAAATTTTTAATTGATTGTGGAAAAGACACATTGCCATTAATCACTTTCAAAACAGCCTATCTCCCTGCACTTTTCCTACCATTCTTGCTACTCTGTAAAGGAGTCTTCTTTTGTGAGGGTCTTTCCAAGGTTTCCTTAACTGATTCAAAAGATTCACAGTCTACTAAAATTTATAGTTTTAGTTTCTTTAGGAACCCCATACTGATTTTTATAGTAGTGATACTAGTTTATATTCCCACCAAAAATATAAAATGCTTCTTTTTTCCTTGCAACCTCCCCACTTTTTGTCTTTGGTTGGATTCTTAATAGCAGTCATTTGTTCTGGAGTGAGATGGAGTCTCAGAATTGTTTTAATTTTCATTTCTCTATAGCAGCACAATTCATAACAGATAAATCTGGGAAGCAGCCTATATGTCCACCAACAAATGAATGGATAAATAAAATGTGGTATAATGCACAATGATGCACTACTCTGCTATAAAGAAGGATAAATTGAGTCATTCACAGGAAAATGGATACATCTTAAAACCAAAATGTTAAGTGAAGTATACCAGACACACAAGCCTAAATATCACATGGTTTCTCTTGTATGAGAAATCCAAGAATACATAAAAAACAAAATAAAAGATAGACAATAGAACATAAGGAAATACATCTTTTGCAAATGGGAAGAAAATGAAGAGGTTATGTAGGGGGACGCTGGAGAGGCAAAGAGGTTGAAAAAAGAATTAAGATGTGTTCTGAGGGCCTGCAACATGGCTCAGTGGACTAAGCATCTGCTTAGGCAAGTGCAGGGAATGGGGTTCAATCCCTGGCACCACGAGCCATGCGGGCCCCATCCCAAGGCGTGCTGAGCTGGCCAAGACAGCAAAACATTAAAATGAAAGGCACTCACAAGAGAAGATTCTAGAACTGCTTCAGAAAGTTGCAAGAATGGCAAACTAAGTGTATTTAAAGGAAGAAGAAGGATTTTTGAGGAAAAATGTATGGAATACACCTTTTATTGTATTACTTTTTTAACATCTGCATTTTTATTGTACCTCATGATAAAAGTGTGTTTGTTTGTGTGTGTAATATATGCATAGAACCTGAGGTTTATTCACCAGAGAACCCTAAGCAGTGAAACAATTTTATGCATATTTAACGAATTTACATACAAAAATTGGAAAAAGTACTATAAATGTAATAAATAATATATAGAGTATAGCTAATGGTGGTTACCTTTGAAGATAGAGACAAAGAAGTTCCAAGAAGCCATTTTTTCCATAATTTTATTGATAAACAAATAGCAATGAGACAGTTTCAAAGCAAATCACTAGGACAGTTTCAATAATTAACACACTGCATACATTCTTCCTAGTGGTTAATTGCTGTACAAGATGTGGACTTGAGATCCTATTTACAAACACCATGAGAACAAATCATTCTACTCATTAAAAGAATGTAACTATATATCTATCCTAACCACTTTGAATACACAGATACAAAATGGACATTCATCTGTATACCCTTTTTTTGTTAAGTTCCGTTATTTCAATATTATAGGTGTGTAAACTCAGCAAAATATTCTAAAAGAGTCCAGTAGCCCATAATAGCATTGGGTC
>NW_004524595.1:9264124-9275736 GCF_000260255.1 Octodon degus | reverse complement strand
AGGTGCAGCTCTACAAAATTTGGACTTATCCAGCTGCGTCTGGCTTAGGTCTGGCTGCTGTGCTCAGCTCCTTCCCGCTGCTGACCTTGAGGTTGAATATGTTGTGCCCCTGTGGCAAGATGTTCTTCTTCTGGACTAGCTGGGTGGATCTATCCTCTACACTCTCTGCAGGGATTGCAGCTACAGGGTTACACCCCAGGCATGTATGCCAGGCCTGAGCTGTGCCTGGAGGGGGCAAGGTGGAGTAGAGGTGAGAGGAAGCTCTCCATCACACTCACTGGGTCTGGCCTAGGACTGGATCTGGGGTTCCTGGAACGCGGCAGAAATTCCTACTCGGTGGGCGGGGTGAGGGAGGTGCTGCGGAGTGGTGGGGTGCGTCCTAAGGGGGTGGGAGAGGGTCTGGCCCACGCTGCACTTGGGCTGGGACTGGTCCCACAGGTGCAGGGTAGCAGGAAGCTCTCCCACACACTTATCGGACCTGGGCTAGGACTGGCCAAGAAGCCATTTTAATTGCTCTATTACCTCCCATACAATTTTAATCAATGTGATTTACATGTAATGAAACACATAGCTTTTAAGTTTACAGATTGGCTAGTTTTGATTACTTTTAATAAATGTATAGCGGGCCAGGGAGATAGCTCAGTAGAATAAGCTCTTGCCTGGCAAGCACTGGGTCCTGAGTTCAATCCCCGGCACCGCAAAAAAATAAAATAAATATGTAAAGGCACATAATTAATACCTTACTGAAAAATTATAAAATATACCCAGGAAAATGTCCTCATTCCTCTTTGAGTCAACTCTCTCCCCCTCGAAGGTCACCACTCTTCCAATTTCCATCACCTACTCTAAAATTCTATATAAATAGAAACATGGGGGTTTTTTCATTAAGCATCTTTTAATGATTCATTCTTGTTGCATGAATCTCTAGTTGATTTTTTTGTTAAGTAATACTCCATAGACACACTACATTCTCTTATCAACTTGTCATTAGCTTTCATCTACTATTTTAAAAAGCTACTATGTATCTTCTTATATATTGTCATTCCTTTTGGATAGTTTTGAAAAGACTTGCTAGGATACAACTAGCTGCTATACATAAATACCTTATAAGAAATAGCCTATTGTTTTTTCACAGTGGTCATATCATTCGCCAGAGGATAAGAGGTTCCACAGGCCTCTTCAACAATGTTAAACCTTTTAAATTTTCACTATGCTAAGTGACTGTGTAGCAGTATCTTATTTATGGTTTTACTGTGTTTTTCTTATAACTAAAAGTAGGGGCTCTTTTCCATATGTTTATTGGCCATTCATACATGTCTCTTGGGAAAGATCTGTTCATCACTGTTTTGCAGATAGTTTCACCAACTTGTGCTTAACTTTGGGCTTTCTGAAGAATGCTTTTGTAAAAGCAAACATTATTAATTTCAATGAAGTTCAATGTATTGACTATTTTTAATAATAAAAAATATTATTATATTTTTATTAACATAAAAAATAGTTTTTAATGATTTCAGGGGAAATTTTGTTCTTGGAAAATGTCTTAGTTACTTTTCTCATTGCTAAAACAAAATACCAAACACCAAAGAAAGGAAGAAAGATTCATTTCAGCTCACAGTTTTTTAGGGGTTTCAGTCTTGGGTTTACCTGGTACCTCAACACAATGGCTTAGCAGAGGGACATCACAAAGGAGAAACAGTTCCATACAAGAAGAAGGCAGCAAAACAAGTGACAAGCCACCACCACAGCTTTTTCTGTCCCTTACAGACTACTCACCCTTAGGGCAGGTAGCACTTAGACCTTAGTCCTCGTATTGCACTATGAATCGATCCCAGCGTTACATCCTTGATCCCAGCAGTGCAAACCCCACCTATGACCTCATGAGGCTTTAAGGAGATGTCTACACACAAGCTATAAAACAAGGTCAGGAAGATGTTTTCATCTTTCTTTTAAGAGTTTGATAGTTTTACCTTGTGCTTTTAGGAGTGGATATAGTGTGAATAGGTTTTGTATATTGTGTGAGTTAGGTTTTGTATATTGTCCAAACATTGTTTACTAAAAGTTATGTCCTCTCCCCATTAAATTGCATCATAATCATCACTGAAAATTGAGAGACTCCACTTACATGAATTTAGTTTGAGATTTTTAAATCTTCAAATTGATACTTTTTTCTACCCTAAAAAAAAACACAGATTTGATTGTTATGTCTTTATACATCTTAAAATCAACTAGAACAAATATTCCAACTTTACCTACATTAGAGAAAGCTTTTAACTATTTTAGATCCTTAGCATTTCCATATAATTTTTTAATTAACTTGCTAAACATTAATAATATTGAGGGTTTCAGTGTATTAACCTGGAACAACTCACTATTTATTAAGTCTTCCATAATTAATCTGTTCCATATTTACAATAGTCAATACAAAGATATAGCACATCTCATGTTAAACTTATTTCCACGTGTTTTATTTACTTAATTTTACATAAAATATTTACATCCCATTTTACATTCAAGATTTGTTGTCAAAATATAGAAGTACCACTGCATTTTGTATACTGAAGTTTTATCCAGTAGACCTGAAAAATTGACTTGATTGCTCTGTCTTTTTTCTCTGCTATGGATTTCCAAGAATTTTCTATGTGCATCATCATTTCATCTAAACATGACAAGTTTTACTTCTTCCTCTGCAATCTTTTCTATTTTTTCATGCCTTCTTTCACTGATGAGGCCAAACCCAGGAAGGAAGAATAACAGTGATGATGGTAGTGTCCTCACCCTGTCCTCACCCTGTCCTTGGAGGAAAATAAATGTGTAGGGTTCCCAGGGCGATGCTCAATGCTCAATGTTTAATGTCTGCTACTTGTAGACATTTCGTGGATTCCCTTTATCAGACTTCAAAGCTCCCCTCAATTTTTTGTTTGCCGACAGCTTTTGCCATGGGATAGTTTTTAATTTTCTACTTTTCTTGAGATGGTCATATGAAATTTTCTTTTACCCTGATGGCATAGTCACCAACATCATTTGGTTTTATAATGTTAAACAAATCTTGCATTCTTGAGAAAAACTATAACTGGTCCTTTTTGTAAATTGCTGGATTTGATTCACAAATAACTTCCTAATGATTTTTGTGTCTTTGTATATAGAAATATTACCTTGCAATTCTCAATTCTCTCTCCTCTCTCTCTCTCTCTCTCTCTCTCTCTCTCTCTCTCCCCCCCCCCCCCCAACCCAGGGCCTCAAGTTTGCTAGGCAACCACTCTACCACTGGTCTACATCCCCAACCCCTGTAATGTTCTTCCCTTTTCTTTTCCTAACAAATTTGACTCTTTGGCTTGCCATTACTTTTTTTTTTTTCTCTTTTGTTGCTTTCGGCTTTAATATCTGCTCTTGTCTCCTTTTGGTCCTTTATCTTAGTTTGATGCAAATTTGGTCTCTACTTTCTAGCTTCTTTAAGTAGAAGCTTAAATCACTGATTGGAAACACTTCCTCATTTCCAATATAAGCATTTCAATGTACAAATTTTTCTTTAGAAACAAACTTAGATATATTCCTTACATTTTGTTACTCGTGTTTTCATGGTCATTCTGTTTGAAATGTTTTCTTGCTCTTTATGTTATTTCTTCTGCAATCCTCTCAGTTGCTTGTGAAAAACTGTCAGTACAGTCCTGCTTCCAAAAAATTAAAGGATTTTCTATGTATTTCATTCTGAAACTTTAAAATTAACTGTATGTTATTTTATGGCCCAGAATAGGCTCTGTACTAGTGGCTATTTTATATACACTCTAGGAAGACAGAGATTTTGTTGTGACTATCAAATGAAGCCCATCGGGGTGACACTGGCATTCAGACTCTCTGTTCCTTCACTGGCTCTCTTCAGTTTGTTCCCTCACTCAGCTGTGGATACTCTGAGCCTCCATTTATGACTATTGACTTGTCTTCTTCTCTCTTTAGTTTTCTTGGTGTTGGCTCAGGTATTTTTGTTTTTAGTTTGCCAGTAGTAGCAAGCTTCTTTGAAAGCTTTATTGAGACATAATTGATGTGTCACAAGTGGGACATATTTAAGGTGTAGAATTTGATAACTTTTAACATATACATACACATGAGAGTCCGTTACTAAAATTAAGTTAAAATCAACACTTCCAACACCCCCAAAAGTGCTAGGTTTGCCTCCTTCTTTCCCCATTTCCAGTAATTCACTGACCTTTCTCTCACTATGCATGTATAATTTGGTTTTCATTTCTAGAATTCTACACACATGGACAAATATACCACATGTCAATTCTACCTGAAATCTTCCACTTTGGGCAATTATTTTAAGATTCCTTCGTGTTTGTGCATATATTAATAGTTTATTTGCTTTCTTTGTTGGGCTGGGTCTCACATCGGTACCCCACCATTTATCTAGCTATTCACCAGTTGGTGAAAATTTGGGTTGTTTCTAGATTTAAATTATCACAGTGAAGCTGCTTTGGGCATTTAGGTGCAATTCCTGATGGACATGTATTTTCATCTTGGAATGGTGGGGTTGTTAGGAGGCATCTACTGAACTTATTACTCAACTACCAAATTCCTGAAGACTGAGGTTCAGTCCCCAGCACAAACCTCTGCCCAGGGCCAGGGAGATAGCATGGTGGTATAAGCGCCCGTCTTGCACAATACCAAAAAATTTTTAAAAATAGAAAAGCAAATGCCTGCCTGTGCCAAAAATACTGCCTAATTTTTCCAAAGTGTTTAAATCATTTCACATTTTTACAAAGTTATGAGAATTCCAGTTTCTCTTTATAGTTGCCAACAATTAGTAGTCAGTCATTGTGGAGTGTTAGACTGTCATCATAGTTCTAATTGCCTTTCCTTAATGACTAATGACGCTAAGCACCTTCTCCATGTCCTCCTCTGCTGCCCATATATCTTCTCTGGTAGAGTCTCTGCAAATCTTTGGGCTATTCTATAATTAGGACATTTATCTTTTATAGTTGAGTAGGAGTTTTTCATAGAAATCCTATGTAAGACATAACTTTTGTCAATATTTTCTTTCAGTTTCTATGGCTTGTCCTTCCTTTTTAATGAATAAAAATTTTTAACTTGGATAATTTATAATTTTAATATTTAAAATTTGTTCTCCTTAGGACATACTTTAGGGATTCTTTGCCAAACCCAAAGGTATGTAGATTTTCTCTTTTCTCCAGAAAGTTTTGTAGTTGCACTCTTATGGTAAAACCTATGATTTACTTCGTCTATTTTTATGTTGTATGAGGGAAAAAGTCAAGACCCATTTCAGTACATAATCTACACAATTTAAATTTATCTCTATATATTTCAAGTGTTTGACACAGGAGCTAGGAATATAGCTTAGTGGTAGAGCATTTGCCCTGCATCCAAAGGCCTTGGGTTCAATCCCCAACACTAAAAACAAACAAAAGCAAATTTTTGACATAATTTAATTATTTTTATAATTTAATTATCTGATTACTTATTACTACATAGGACAATGTTTGGAATACTTTAAGTGACATGGCTTTCTGTCTCTCTGACAATACACCTGACATAAACCAACTTGAAGGAGGAAAGATTTCTTTTGGCATGCAGTATCAGTGGTTGCAGTCCACAGTCCATGAGTTCCATCAGTTTGGGCCTGAGATGAGGTAGAACATCATGTGGAAGGACATAGTATAGCAAAATGGCTCATCTCAATGCAGCCAGGAAACAGGGAATGAAGGACAGAGCCAGAGAAGAGGGGGCCAAGGACAGAATATAGTCCCCAAGTCACACCCCCTTGACCCACTTCCTTTAACTAGGCCCAATATACTGAGACCCCACTGCCTCCCAATAATGCCATTGAATTTTTATATCATCAATGGATTAATCCTCTGACAAAGTTAAAACCCTCACCTTCTGAAAGCCTCACTTCTGAACACTTGAGACTTTGGGAGATCTTTTAAATCTAAACCAAAATAAATTCATACAAATAATTCTTTTATATTGATCGTGTGTCCTATAGCATTGCTAAGTTTACCTAAAGTTTTTGTGCAAATTCCTTAGGCTTTTTCATGTGGGGGATTATAGTACTTTATATCTCCTTTCCTATTTGGATGTTTTCCATGTCTTGCTCTTGCCTCATTGCACTAATTTGTTCCTCAGATTCAATGCTGAGCGGAACATGTGAAAACAGCCATTCTTGCTTTTTTTTTTTCCAACCTTAGGTAGAAAGTATTAATTCTTTCAGGATGAAATGTAGTTTTGTACTTGTACATTTGTTACAGGTTTTTCATAGATTAAATATTACCACATTAATGAAAGTATTTTTATTCCCAATTTGCTATAATTTTTTATCACGAATGTCATATGCAACAGTTGAAATTATCAGGAAGTTTTTCTTTTCATTCTGTTAATATGATGAATTATGGTATCACATATTAACTCAAATTTACATTTACACTTTTAAGTTCAGCTCTTCGTGATAATGTATTATTTTTTGTATTGTTGAATAACTCAAATTAAGAAATATTCATTCATTATGAACCATTTTAGTCTACTAATTTCTTTTCATGTAAATATCTGTCTCCTTGGGCTACCCGAGGGCTGCTGACCTCATAGAATAAGTTATGAAAATCTCTTTCCTCCATAATTTCCTGAAAGGATTTGAGCAGAACTGCTATTGTTTTCCCTTAAATATTCCTCAAATTCATTGAACTGAAGTTTATTTGTGGGAGTGCCCTTTACCTACATATTCAACTTCTTTAACAAACAGTTTTTCAGGTCATCTTTTTTTTTCTAGAATAAACTTTGGTATTTTGTGTCTTTTGAGAAATCTGCTCATTTTACCTATAGTGTCAAATGTACAGACATAAATAATTTATAATATTCCTGTTTTACATTTTGTGTTTATAGAAACTTCAGTGATGATTCTGGTCTCATTGTGGACATTGGCAATTTGTACTTTTTTTTTTCTTTTTTACTACTGTGTATGACTTAGAGACTGTCAATTACAATGATGTTACAGAACCACATTTTACTTTCGTTGATTATCTTATTTTTCTATTTCATTGATAACTCCTCTTCATGTTTTCCTTTATTTGCTCACTTTAGCTTTCATTTACATTTTTATTTTAATTTTCCCCCAAATTTTAAGATAGAAACCTAGGTCTGAACTCAGGAAACTATTTTTTGAAGGGTTAGAGAGTGATTGAGGCTTTGAGGTTCTTATGTATAGTCAATTCTATTATTGTAGTATGGAAGCAGTTATAGATGTTGCCTAAAGGAATGACATTGTTGTGTTCCAATAAAACTTTATTTACAGAAAACAGGTAGCAAGTTGGATGAGGGCCATAGACTACGAATTGACAACCCCCAATTCACTGATTTGAATTATTTCTTCTAAGATAGGTACTTAGTGCTATAAATTTCCCTCTAGGTTTTGTTTTAGATGCATTCCAACAATTGTAATATGTCGTGTTTTTATTTTTATTTCATTCAAAATATTTCTAATTTATTTATTCTTTGCCTGAAGGAATATTTCTAAATATGTTGCGTAGTTTCCAAATATTTGGAGTTTTTCCAGGCATCTTGCTGTGACTAGGTTCCAACTTAAATCCACTCTAGTCACAGAACATGCATAGCATAATTTGAATTCTTTCCAATATTTTGGGAGACCTTTTTATGGCCAGGATAAAATTGTTTGAAAGTGGTTTTATGACTCATATTTTACTTTTTTTCTTGGTAAATGTTTCATGTGCACCTGAAATAAATCTTGTTGAGCAGAATGTTCCATAAATGTCAATTAGGCAAATGATTGATAGTGTTATTCAATTCTTCTATGTAATTCTTGATTTTATGTCTATTTTTCTAACAATTATTTGAAAGGGGGTTTAAAATCTGTAACTACAATAATTGATTTATTTACTTCTTTGGAGTCTATCAAATTTCATATCATGTTCAATATTGCAAATATCTATTTTTAGATATGTAAATAGTCTTACAAGAAATGATTTTATGATTCTATTTTATATCTCATAATTATAGCTTTTCCTGTCATTGTCATAGTTAGCTATGGCCTTCTTTTGGTTTTTAATACCTATTTTCTACTTTACAGTGTATATGTTTGATTTATCAAGTTTTAAAGTAAGAGTATATTATTAATACTTCCCAAAAAATATAAAATCATTTTCTCTTCCTTCCTGGGTTGTGTACTATCTTACTTCTATATAATATTTCATTACTTTTACCTCAAAAAATTCTTTTAAAGAAATTGTTTCAACAAGAAAAAGTACTTATATCTTGTTCAAGTAGTTTTCATTTCCTACCCTCTTCATTTCTTTGTGTAGATTCAGATTGTTCCTATGTTCTTTCTGCCTATAGTACAGGTCTGCTGATGATAACCTTTTTAATTTTTATGTAGCTATAAAAGTAGTTGGACATCTTTGTGGAAGTAAATTATTACTAGGTGTATAACTTAACTTTTACTTGAAAAATATTGCTCTTTTGAATTGCATTGCTTGTACCAAAATATCTTGTATCATCTGGTTTTTGTTATCTATACATAATGCTTCTATCATTTACTGCTTTTGAGAGAGCCTTTATCACTGGTTTTGAGCATTTTTATTTTTATTCAATTTAGTATAGTTCTCTTTGGGTTTCTTATGCTTGTGATTTGTTAAAATTCTTTGACCTAGGAGCTTAGTCTATTTTATCAAATTAAGAAAGTTTGATCCTTTATTTCCTCCCCTGTTTTTCTGAGCTCTCCTTCTTCATGAATTCTAGTTATACGTATGACAGGCTCCTTGAAATTGCTCATGCTTCATTGGTGCTCTGTTCCATCTTGCAGTGTTTGTCCTGTATTGAATTAGGGATGATCTCTTTTTCTAACTCTTCAAGTTTGATTGTCTTTTTTCTACAGTGTTGTGTCTGCTGTTAGTTCCATCCAGTATATTTGCAATCTCAAATATTGTTTTGCATTTCTACAAGCTCAGCTTAGGTCTTTTTCATATTTTGTTTTCCTCTGTGACCACAGAATTCAGAAAACTTGTTTTTTACAAGGCTAGAGAATAAATATGTTCAGCTCTGTGGGCCACAAATATTTTCTGCTGATTTTTCTTTACAAAAGATTTTTAACGATAAAAAAAGGAAGGACACAGAGGAAACCACAGGGTGGGAGAGAGAGAGAGAGAGAGAGAGAGAGAGAGAGAGAGAGAGAGAGAGAGAGAGAGAGAGAGAGAGAGAGAGAGAGAGAACAATCATTCTTAGCTCCTTGGTCTTTCACCTTAATCCAGAAAGTCCATTTCCAATAATCCCTCCTGACTATTCATTCTAAAGCTATATCTTTCTGAGTTTGTTTATATTGATTGACCAACTGTTTTTCTCACTATTGCCATAGTTCCTTACTCTTTGCATGTTGAGTGATTTTTGTATAAATTTCAGATATTATGAACTTTGGTGTGATGTTTTTATATTTATTGAAATATTCTTGAGCATTGTCCTGGGACCCAGGTAAACTTCTAAGATACAGATTTCTTTTAACACTCTTAGGCAGAAGCAGGGTACCTTTAACCTTTGCTAATTTTGGCCCACTACGGAGCTGACAACTACCTTACAAGCTGAACATTTTCCATGGTTCAGCATTGCAATTTTCCCACTCTGGCTGTCAAGAAAACACTCTATTCCGGACCCTATATTATCAAGAATTGCCCCTGCTGCTTTTCTGGACCTCGGGGTATTTGTCCACAGGCACATGCTGACCACTGCTAGGTTGGGCTCCTGAGATGAGCCTCGAGAAATCGTTGGCTATCTCTCCATGGAGCTTCTCCTTTCTACTGTTCTAATCTTTCAAGGATTCTGCTCTGAGTATCACAGCTGTTTTGGCCTCTCCAGTATTTTCTTATCTCCATGATCCCATTCAGTCTGCTATAGGTTATACACTCACCCCAGCAGCATCTGGGGTGGCCCCAGGGCTCCCCCAACTCACTTCCCTTCACCCAAAGTCATTGTCCCACACTATCTGATGCCCAGTGACTGATAACTATAATTTCAGTTTTTTCTCCTTTTCTTTCAAGAGGAGAAACATCTGGTCCATGTTCCTCAATCTTGTCCAATGGCAAAGTGCAGCTCTGTTATTTTGAAGCATTGACATTAGCTTCTTTCACATTTAGGATTGCCTGAGGACTTTACTTCTGTTTTATATCACTTTAGCTTTTCTTTTGAAAATTTTGCAAAAATTGCCTGGCTGGTGTTATTATGAGTGATATCTTCAGCATTAAAAAAATTAATATCAGTCAGCCAGATAGCTCAGCAGATTAAAGCACCTGCTTAGGCAAACGCAGGGGCCAGGGACCTGCCTGCCATGCTGGCTCCGCCCCAGAGCCGCACTGAGAGGGCAATTACTAGGAGTGCATCTGTAATCCCAGTCATTGGGAGGCTGAAAAGTAGGAAGGATCACTACAAATCCAATCTGTGTAGTGAGACCCTGTAGATCCTGTATTAAATACTTTTAAAAAGAAAAAATTAATAACTTACACTATTTTGCAAATTAAAATGTGAACACCCTCAGGCAGGCCAAATAGCTCAGCAGGTTAAAGCTCCTGCCTAAGCAGATGCAGGGCCCGAGAGTTCCATCCCCTGGCCTGCCATGCCGGCCCCGCCCCCGGGACACGCCGAGGTGGTAATTGAGACTGGGCATGGTGGTACGCACCTGTAATTCCAGTGCTTGGGAGGCTGTAAACAGGAGGATCACTACGAGTCCGATCTACACAGTGAGACCCTGCAGATTCTGTAGACTCTATCCTAAAATACAAAAATAAAAATAATAAAACATAAATAAAATGTGAGCACCATCATAGAGAGGTATAGTAAATCATTCAACATAACTTTGTCATTTAAAAAAAGGAACAAAAGACAAAAATAGATTATGTAGTAGAATAGAAAGTCATACAGTATGCATTGGTGCAGGCTGCTGCAGGCTCTACCCTTGGGCCTCCTGAAAGCATACCATTTACCATTAGTGCTACATCTGTTGAAAGGCAGGAGAAGAAATGTTCTAGGATGTCCTTCCATGTTTCATGTACAGACATCCCTGCCTCAGTTACTTTTCTCTCATTACTGAGACAAAATACCCACACCCAAAGTTAAGGGAGGAAAGATTTATTTAGTTCCAGTTTGTAAGGGTTTTAGTCCATAATCAACTGGCTCCAAGGTAATGTGGCACATGGCATAGGGGCGACAGCTCATGGCAGTGGAAAACAGCAGCAAGAGAGAGAGTAGAAACAAGCCTCTTTCTGTTCCTTATGTTGTATGCAGGCTACCTGCCCTAGGATGAGTGTCACACTCAAACACTTACTCCCAGCACTGGATCATGAATCAGTCACAAACTCCAGATTCAGCCATCTCAGAAAAGCCCACCTGCCCTTCTGATTGCATGAGGCTTTTGGGGGACATCTAGCCACAAACCATAACATCTTATTCACTTGACTCCAGTTCACAACTAACCAGGACAGGATATCAGTTCAGCCTGTTATTTTAAAAAGTCTCCTTCTCCACTTCCTCCTGCTCCTGCTCCTGCTCCTGCTCCTGCTCCTGCTCCTGCGCCTCCTCCTCCTCCCCCTCTTCCTCCTCCTTCTTCTCCT
>NW_004524595.1:9254373-9263832 GCF_000260255.1 Octodon degus | reverse complement strand
CTCTTTCTCTCTCCCTCTCTCCCTCTCCCTCTTCCTCCCCTCCTCCTCCCCCTCCTCTTCCCCCTCCTCTCCCTCTCCCTCTTCCTCCTTCTCCCCCTCCTTCTCCTGCTCCTGCTCCTCCTCCTCTTCCCCCTCCTCCTCCTCTCCCTCTTTCTCCTCCTCCCCCTCCTTCTCCGCTCCTGCTCCTCCACCTCCTGCTCCTCACTAAGGCAGTTTGTACTTAAATGCTTGGGGCTGCTGCTGTGCTTGGGCAGTGAAGAGTGTGATGCTGTTGATCTGTGATGCAGGTTCTTGTCACTCTCAGTCGGCACTACATATGTGGCTCACAGTTACTCCTGTTGCGCAGGCCGGTCCATGGACAACTTTGCTCCTGGCATCAAGGCCTCCGTATCCTCCCTATTTCGTGGCCTGATTGTGAAGTATTCTCTCTTTCTACAGCTTTCCCTTCCAGTCTCTCTATTCCACTTCTTCCTCAGTTATCTCTTGAACAGGTGGCTTGATCCCTAAGACTACTCACCAAAAAAGGTAGAAGTTGCTTATTTATCCTCAAGAACAGCTAGACAGGGGAAGTGGCTTCTTCTAGGTTCTTGCTAAGCAGAAATCAAAATAGGGTTAAATGTGCATGACACTTGTGAAGGAGAGTGTCTCCATTACTTTTCACTTGTTACTGGAACAAAATACCTAATGCCCAAGATTCAGGAAAGAAAGGTTTACTTATCTTACAGTTTGTGGAGGTTTCAACCCACACTCAGCTGGCTCCAAGGCAGAGTGGCACATGGAAGAGGGCAGCAGTTCATGGTGGCAGAAAACAACAAAATAGCAAGAGCAAAAAGGGAGGCGCAGAGGCAGCAGTGGCAGCAATGAGCAGCCCTCTCCTCCTACCTTATATCGCATTCAGGCTATCCACTCCACGGCCAGTGCAGCACTGACACCCGTAATCCGAGCAATGGATCATGAGGCAATCACAAACTCTAGAAGTCTGCCCTATGACTGCTCGAGGCTTTAGGGGGACAACTGGATAACAAACTATAACAGAGGGGAAGAAGAATGAGAAGAGAACTTTTTAGCCTATTAAAGAAGTCTGACATTTATGAAAGGAGAGAGGGAAAGAATGGAGATTTAAGAAAGAAAAAACTTCAGGGCTGGGGAGATAACTCAGTGGAATAAGCGCTTCCCTGGCAAGTTCAAGGGTCTTAGTTCAATCCCCAGTTCCACCAAAAAGAAAGAAAGAAGAAAGAAAGAAAGAAAGAAAGAAAGAAAGAAAGAAAGAAAGAAAGAAAGAAGAAAGAAAGAAAGAGAAAGACAAACTTTGGACTGCAGCACAGTCTCAATAAAGGTTTGGGAAGGCCACTAGAAGGCCTCAAGCCCAAGCCATACGGTGGATGGGCTGTCTCTGCATGGGCTGAGGTCTGTGTACTCTCATGCCATGCTCAGTATTAGCACAGAGTACCTTTCCATAAACATATTCTTCATGAGAATGAAGTGGTGAACTCCATAAGGAACTTCTAAATTACCCATAGCTTTTAAATTGTGTCTCCTCATAGGAGAACCTGTACTGTAACAACATGTAACTCAGTTGTGCTCCAAATTTTCTGATCAAGAAGATTATGGAGCCACAGAGGAATGTGTTCGATGATGTAAAGTGAGCCTGGGGAGAGTCACATGGAGAGAAAAAACATTTTCTCAAGCTTTCACAGAGAGCAAATTGGTCAAGCAACGGTCGTGACTCATCCTCATGTCAGACACTGACAAAAGGATGTACAAAAGGAGGTACAGGGCTACAGGATAATCCTGAGAGTACTTGATCTTATCAGATACAAAAGTTACATTCCTTGGTATATAGGTCTTGCTATATCTTGGTCTCAACCATCCAGCAGAAAAGTATAAAAACGAGGTATATAAAGTAAATCCATATTAATATGATGAGCTGTAAAAGGCCCAAGTCAATAACTTCTGAGGATAATCCACTAATATTATAGACTGCTAGACAGTGTTAGATTGTTTAGTTGAATTCAAACACCTATAGTATTTAGATGCCAATAGAATACTCACCTCTGAATATTTTTTAAAAAAATTTAAATTTAAATTTAAAAAAAAGATACAAAGGAAAGATCATTTTGTATTTACATATACAAAATAGTTAGGATAACTTTACGGCTACTTTCATTTAACTCAGTGAGAAGAAAGAGGTATACTAACAGTGTTTGGACAGAATATCCTGTCTGCTTCTTGTACTACGGATAACCACTAAGAAGATAACAATGTACAGTGTATTGACTATCAAAACTGTCCTATTAATCAGCTGTGAAACTGTCTCATTCATATTTATTTCTCAATTAAAAAATATTTAAAAAATAAATAAATAAATAAATAAACTGTGTCTCCTGCAGTCATGGAAGGAGAAGGGGGAAATCAACCAATGCCTTTTCACCTGCTGTTTACAGCTGCCATACTCACTGGCACATGAACTTCGCTGCTCTCACCATAAGCCACCAAGGCCCGCGACCTCATTCACCCTTCCAAGGCCTCCTACACGTTGCCCATGCCCACCTTCCATGGCAATGACACCTGTAGAACAATACTAACTGACATAACTCTGTTCTGAACTACACAAACCATGGGAAACTACACCTGCTCTAACAAAACAGTTTAGCATTATTATAAAGCTCCCTAAATGTACTTCTGGGCATATTATAAGCAGAATGAGGCAGCTATGTCTGCTACTGTGAGCATCATAACTGTGGATTTCTTGACTATTGCCCATTGGTAAGAAACACTGGCGCATTAGAATGTAGACTTGAAAGCAGCTCTGTGCCTGCATAGATGGAAATTTAGCTTAAGTGATGGAGGTGCTATTGTCTGAATGCTTGGGTCCCCCAAAATGCGTGTGTGGTATCCTAACCCCCAAAGTGGTAGCAGTAAAAGGTGGTGTCTTTAGGAGTTGATGCCTTCATGAGGTCATGTCTTCATGAAGCAAATTAGTGCCCCCATAGAAGATGCCCCTACTACCATGCAGTAAGAGGGCACCATCTGTGAAACAGAGACCACACAGAGCACTGACTCTGCTGCTGACTGGGTCTTGGACCTCTCAGCCTCTCTAATCATGATGAATAAATTTCTCTTGTGTATTAACTAGCCTTTTCGGGGAGGCTGGTAATAACAGCCCAAATGGACTAAGATAAATGCCAAAACAGATGTAGCTCCATAGGTTTTAGTCTGTACTGAGACTAAAACAGCAAGAGCAAAAAGGGAGGGATTCAAAAGCTACAACTCTTGTTGCATAGGTCTTGCTTTATTGTGGTCTTAACCATCCAGCAGAAAAGTATAAAAATGAAATATAAGAAGTAAAGCCATGCTGTTATGTTGAGCTGTGGGGGACTCAGGTCAACAATTTCTGACATTGCCAGTCAAGCGGAAGACCTAATACTATATGGTCTACTGGACTATTTTAGAATATTTTGCTGAGTTAACACACCTATAATATTCAAATAATGGAGCTAAACAAAAAAGGGTATACAGATGAATGTCCATTTTGTATCTGTGTATTCAAAATGGTTAAAATAGATACATAGTTACATTCTCTTAATGAATAGAGGGATCTGTTCTAATGGTGTTTGTAAATAGAATATCATGTCTGCATCTTGTACAGCAATTAACCACTAGGAAGAATGTATGCAATGTGTTAATTATTGAAACTGTCCTACCAGTTTGGTTTGAAACTGTCTCATTGCTATTTGTTTCTCAGTAAAATTATGGGGAGGGGGGAAGGGAGGGATTTGAGAATTGCTGAAGCCTAAGTGGCAAGAAACTGAACCAGTCAGAACACAGGCAACCTTCCACAATTTTATCAGATGCAATCTTCTCATCTACCCTAGAAAAACATCCTGTAGTGCTAGACCCCATTGAGTAAACTGAGGCAGGGAAGAACATCAAAACCAAGCACCACACTTCTGTACTTCTACCCTGCATGTATAAGCTATTGGACCATGTCTTTTGCTCCATTTAGTAGAACTATCATTTTCTAAATTTAGCATACAATAAACACCACTAAGAACCTAATTGGTCTTTGTATCTGGTAGCAAACTCTGCCCCTTGGTCATTCAGACACCTTAGAAACAGTTTTCCACCTCTGGCGCCTCTGTGTTCCTCCAGCTGTGCACCTGCTGCCTGCAACCAGGCTCTCCCAAGGTGAGGGCGGGGTGGTACTTGCTTGCTTCTTGGCAGAGGCCAGAGTGCAGAATTGATTGAATAATTCCCAAGGACATTTGTCAGTGGTAGACACCTGGGAGGCACTTTGACAAAGCACTTTAACCCACAGAACTAGCAACAGGCCACTTTCAATACCATTTCCCCACTTACTTTTACTGCAGCGTATACTTACTGAGGTCCTGCTCTGAACCAAACTCTCTGCTAAGCACCTGGGGTACAAAAACAAGGACCAACAGGGAGCTGTTGAACTAGACTGAGGGGGAAGCTTGACTCTGGATTAGGGTCATGGAAGGGAAGACATGGGTGGACTAGAGAGATTTCAGAGGGCTGAAGCCAACCTTCTTTGAGCAGGATGGGCTGTATAATTTGTGGTATATATATATTTTTAATTTGTAGCACATGTTGCAGCATGAAAATGTGGGGTCAGTTGTTTTAACTCCAGGAAAAGCTTTCCTTTTCCTCACTTTGTCTTTAGATCGCTCTGCAGACTGCAGCGCCACTCAGACCATTTCAGAGGGCTAATAGGAGTCAAGCATTGAGGACATTTACAGGGATGGGAAACTCAGGACAGATGCAGACCCTCACAGGTGCCTGTCGCCCACCATGTGGATCGGCGGCAGCCCTGGTTCTCATGGATACAGAAGGCGCTGAGTCAGGGGAGAGAAGTGTCCAAATTTATCCTGGGAATATGGTGGGGAAGAGGCAACCCTGTGCTCACACCACCATTGCAGAGGACTTCCCTGCACAACACAAGTTCAGAAACTTTTAAGTAAGCAGCCACAGACCATCAGACCCCAAGACCAGGACCTTTCTGAGTGCAGGGCTTCCATGGCTGCTCATGAAGTGGCTGCTCATGAAGTGGCCTGAAGCCAGCCATCACATTAGGCTTCGTGACACAAGAGTGGGTGAGGTGCAATTCCCTCCATACCCACGGAGACAAAGCAGGAAAACAGAAGGCCACTTTGGACACTTAAAGGGAAATGTGACAGAGAACGTGAGATCAAACGGAAGCACGGACTCTTACAGTAACTGGGGAAAGGAGGCCTCCAGCAGACGGGAAGAACAGCATTTACAAAGCACTCAAGGTAAGACAAGAGGAAGCAGAGCACAGCTGCAGAGGTGCAGCTGCAACAGCTCAGAAAACTGATGTGGGAAAAGGCCGGGTGGAAATGCAACTGGAGAGCAAATGGGATGGATCAGAAAAGAGCATCAAAATGTGCTATGGACTTCTTTGTTGGTTGGGTTGGGTTGGGTTGGGTTGGGTTGGGTTGGGTTTGGTTTGGTTTGGTTTTGATATGGAAATTCAGTGCATGTCTTTCTAAGTGAACTACATCTCCAGCCCTTTTTATCTTTTATTTTAAGACAGTGTCTTCTTGATAAGTTGCTAACTTGTCCAAACTGAGTTGGCATTTGTGACCCTCTTGCCTCAGCCACCTGAAGTGCTAAAATTATAGTCATATTCCACCCTGCCCAGATAAATTTCTTTTTTTAATTTACCCCAAAGCAAAGGGGAAATCCTAAAAAGTTTCAAGATAAGAGTATAAGCAAATGTCTCTATGGCAAGGACACTTTATCAGACCTGGTGACCAGAAGACCAATTAGGAGACTGGTACAATACTCTAGCTGAGCAGCTTGCAACCCTGGACAAGGAAAGCAGCAATGGGATTGGAGAGATATTCAGAGGACGAACTGTAGGATCTGATGGACAATTGAAAATGTGGGAGCAAAGAAGGGGCATGCAGAGGTCACACTCCTGGTCCTGGGTCATGTGGCTGGTACTGTCATTCCATGAACCAAAGACCCCAGAGTAAGGGGCAGGTTAGGGGTAAAGAGAAAAGCTCAGATGTCTGTATTATTTTGTAGTCCACAGGAGACAGCTAGCAGAGGCATTTGGTGGACAGTGCTATAGGGTGCTGGAAGCAGGGCAAGGTTCTGGGTGCTGGGAGTGTTACTTTTTCTTCCAGCATATCCTTGGTAATTGTTGTAGGCTGAATTACATCCCTGACAAGATATTGGAATCCTGTCCCAGATAACCTGTGAATATGGTAGAGTTTGTGAATGATGGAGTCAAGATGAGGTCTTTGGAGTAAATGGAATCCATAAATGGGGCAACTGTGGACACAGGCACAGAGATGCACATGGGGAGAAGACTGGGTAAACAGGAAGGCAGAGACTAGAGTATAGCACCCACAAACAGAAACACCAGCTTGCCCAAAACCACCAGAAGCAGGAGATTCAGATCAGCATATAGGGTGAGTCAGGGTGACAGGTCTACCCATTAACTGCTATTTTCAAAAACCTGATGGAAATTCTTAGAACCATTACCTTAACCATCTTGTTTATATAAATGTATTGTTTTGCCCCTACAATATTTTCTAACTTTTCTCCTTTCTCTCTCTTCATTGTTTACTCCTTAAATTCTCTCTTTCCATTTAACTGTGTTATACCCTACAATTTTTATTTCTTCTTTTGAGTTCTTACACTAAGAACTAATATTTACACATGCGTGTCTGGTTTATTTTACTTATGAGTATATCCTCAAGTTGCGCCCACTTACTTACAAAGGCTTTGAGTTTGCTTTTCTTTATAGCTGAGTAATACTCTATTGTATAAAAATATCACATCTTTTTCATCTTATGTATACACAAGATAGGATAGATATACAGCTGTTTTCTCTTAGTTCATTGAGAGAAAAGGTTTATACTAATATTGTTTTAGACAAGATATCATGTGTGCATCTTGTCTTCTGAATAACTACTACAAAGACAACAATATGCAACATATCAATTATTGTAACTGTCCTACTAACCTGTTTTGAAGCAGTTTCATTGCTATTTTATTTTTTCTCATTAAAATGAATTTTAAAAAGAAGCAGGGGAATCCCAGTAATTAATACAATAGAGAAGCCCTGGAAAGTGCAAGGTGTCCCCACATATTCCCAGGACAAATTGAGGGAACAGCTACCTCTCAGGTGAAAAGAACCATCATCTGGGTTTTTGAGCAGATGCCTGGACTGTGCACCTGGAAAGTGGCTGCTCTGCGAAGCCTCAAGAGATCCTCTGGAGCAAGGCACAGGAGAATGGACCTGTAATCTAAGAGGCTAAGACACAAGGCAGGAGGATCCAAGGCTCAAACCCAAAAAAGGCAGTTTAGCAACTAAGTGAGACCTTGCTTCAAAAATTAAAATAAATAAATAAATACATACATACATACATACATAATACATACATAAATATAAACAGAAGTATAAACTTAAAGAAAAGACTGGGGATATAGTTCAGGGCAAAGCCCCTGAGTTTCACTCCAGTACAAAAAATAACAATAACTCCTTCCAAGAAGAGAGCAAGTCATCAGCCTCCTCCACCACCTACTAGTTATTTTCCTTTTCATATCATGAAAAAGTTCAAATTAACTTTAGGACTGGGCTCTCTAGGGTTAACACATCAAAAACAAAGTCCCTGGAAGATGTCATGCTACGTGCTGGGGCTCTTCCACCTCTAGGAACCCTCACCCTTCTCCTGTCACTTTTGTACCTGCTGTGTACCCCCAAATCCTGATCTTCCGCCTGCCACCTCCCCTCCCCCAGCTTGTCTGCCCTCCCTCCTGCCTGGCCTGGTAATTCCCATCATCTATCTGTGTGACTGATGAATAGGAACTTAATCAGAGTGCAGTCAGCTGTACCTTCAACTCATGGACTCATTTTGAGGTGTCTTAATTGAACCATCTCCCTGGGAAAGATGAACTGTAGATAACAATTGGGAAGGCTTGTACAAAGGGTAAAGAGCTGAGCCTTCTAAAATGAATCTATGTCAAAGTGAAATTGCAGGAACCTGAGGTTCACCAGAAGTCATTCCATCAGCCAGTTACTCAACAAATGTTTACCATGGGCCCGGGCTGTGCCGGAAGCTGGAGGGAGTATCTTGCCCTCAGACCTCAGAGGATACAGACTTGTGGCTGTCACTCCCCTTGAGCCATTTTCTCTGGCTTTGACAGGAAAAAAGGTGAAGACCATGCAGGAAGGGGGAGCCTGGGGTAGGCCTCCTTGGGACACCAAAGAAAGAGATGACAAGATGAAGAAGTGACCCAGATTTGAAAGGCCTCTCTACATGGGGTAGCTGCACCTGCTGGACAGAAACAAAGATGACCACCACAGACACTAGCAAATACTTTCCAAACCGATTCTCCTTGTGACAGACAGAGCTGTAAGGCTCCAAATCCTGCTCTTCCTTGCAACAGTCTATGTAAGTTCTTCCCAGTGAAAATATGCGCACAAGCAAGGCCTGCTCCTCCAAGTCCAACCCAGAGAGATTCCCAGACAGTCTCCTCCTCTCTTGCCCTATCCAGCAGGCATGGTCACTGTCGTGGTTTGAGTGCAAAGTGTCCCCCAGTGATTTAAGCGCTGATGTGATGGATTAACTAATGGTTGAGGGCTTGATTTCCATTGTAGAGTTGTTCAGAAGGGGGCCTTAGGTCATGGGTGTGCTCACCTCATCAGCAGACTAATCTGAATGTCCTAATGGGAGGTGACTAGAGTTGTGATCTTAAAGGGTGTGATGAATTAACTAATGGTCAACTGGGAACATCCAGCTATGGTTCTTTTGGGAGGAGCTCTGATCCCTACCTTGAGCATTGCTTCCTGGCCCAGTGAAGATCCCTCAGCTTGTAAACAACAGAAAAGTTGCACAGACTTTCTGGTTTTCGCTACTGACCTTTGGACCTTCCCAGGGCAGGTCCTTGATATAGACTTGCATGAGCTATTGTTGCAGGCGCTAGACCTCCAACTAGACTCATGCAGGACATTGCTGTAGGTTCCAGGCTCTCAGCTGGATTCTTTGGGCCTCTGGTGTAGGGACAGATGTCCCACACTCTTTTGCATTTGACTCATTGAATATCATAGAGTAATCCAATAAATTATGTGTCCTGTTTTAAATCTTTTCCCTTCTATACCTGACTACAAAGGGTATATTTTATCCCTATTGTTCTCTCTTTCTCTCTCTCTCTCTCTCTCTCTCTCTCTCTCTCTCTCTCTCTATCTCCCCCCCCTCTTTGCTCCTGGCTGCCATGAAGTGAGCAGCTTTCCTCTGCCATGATATCTCTGCCTTGGGGCCAGCTGACCATGGACTGAAACTTCTGAAACCATGATTCAAAATAAGACCTTCCCCAGTCCTAGCCCAGGTCCGGTGAGTGTGCGGAGAGTTTCCTGCTACCCTGCGCCGGCGGGAACAGTCCCAGCCCAGGCGCAGCGTGGGC
>NW_004524595.1:9221083-9246903 GCF_000260255.1 Octodon degus | reverse complement strand
TGTTTGTCAATAAAACTTTGAAAAAAAAATAAAAAAAAATAAAAAACAAAATAAGACCTTCCTCCTTTAAGTTATATGCATCAAGTATTTTATCCTAGCAACAGAAATCTCATTAATACAGCTACAATGAAAACTGGGGAGGGCTCCTACCCCTAGGGGTCTAAGAGGCACCCAAATGAAGGATCCTGAGAAAGCACAGTCCCACATTCCAGGCCACTGGTGACCCACCCTAGATATGAGATGTTAATCTTTTGATTTGTTGGTGTTGGTTGCAATAGTTCACCTTCTCCAGCTAACTCAGGGAGTACAGGGCAAGCTCCTCCAAGTATCAGCCCCAACCCTTCCTTAATTAGGGCATAGCTAGAAAAGATGTGACCTGCTCAGAAAGGGTATCAAAAAGCAGTGGCTTAGCTGGGTGAGGTGGCACATACCTCTAATTCCAGCACTCAGACAGAGTGATCACACATTCAACCCCAGCCTGAGCAACTCAGTGACTTAACAAGTCCCTGTCTCAAAATATCTTTTTTCATACTTTCAGGGCTAGGGATATAGCTCAGCATAAAGGCCACAAAGAAATAAAAAGAACAGAGTCTTCCTCTCATTAGCAGAAACCTTGTCCAGTGTGCAGGTAAAGCCAAACTCTGAGCTGCAAATTGCATTTCCAACTATTTGAAAGAGAAAAGAATCTGTTCCACCTCCCTGAAAGAGGAAAATTAAGAGCAGGGTCTGCAGTCTCCAGAGCAGGAGATTCCTCTGACTATCCAACTCCTGCTTAGAAATTGTTGGTCACTGAACATCAGATAAGGACCGAGGCCAAATTCAACTAAAGGTAAATCCTGGCCGGTATCTGTGCTCAAGAAGAATAATTAGTGAAGTAAATCAGGTTCTGTTTATCCTTCTATGGCATGTAAAAATTACTAGCTACCTTCAGCAAGGCTATGTATCATTCTAGATGTCAGGCCTGGAGAGTGCTCATTTAGCCTGGGCCCCTGCTATGAAATGCAACCCAGCTGATATTCAAACATGCATAAACATCATCATTTGCTAATAGTCACTAATGGCTTTAATCACAGAATAAAACAAATCAATAATTAACCTTAGCAGTAGAAGTGCAACTTGGATTCAAAAATAATGAATTTGCTAATGGTTCTTGCTGCCATTAGTACATACATGTCAAGGTAACTATGCAGAAATGTGCCCATTTGCAAGTAGTTAATCTATTCATAAATGATCAGATTATGGCTCAAACTGAGATATGTCTTAAAGGAGGGTTATAAGTAATGCATCTATCAAGTTGTCACTAATTTATTAAGAAAACCATAAGCTTCTCCACAAAGTCATTTATTTGCCTCTTCTTCCTGCATTATGCCTGGTAGATGCAAAAAGAAGATGGAAAAAATAGCAGAACCAAGCCCTCTGGCTTAGGAAGCCCAGGTTCCAGGAGAGAAGGTAATTACAGCAAAAGCATGATAATGGCTGTAAGAGAAGTTTGCTTTACTGCAAGGGCCACACACAGGCAGAGGCATGTGACCTACCCAGGGAAGCCTTAATAAAGATCACGCTTTCAATAAGAGAGATGACAATGGACCTAGGCCTTCAACGATGAGTATGATTTGCTGACTGGATGAAGGGCAAAAGACCAAAAATAAAAATCAAAGGAACATGATACGTCTAGGACACTGCACATGGTTCTTAGTTGTGTGTGTGTGTGTATGTGTGTGTGTGTGTGTGTGTGTGTGTGTGGTGTTTTATACAGGGTCTCTCTACGCAGTTCAGACTCATAGCTCATAGTAATCCTCCTGTCTCATCTTTCCCAGTGCTGGGATTGCAAGCATGCACCTCCATGCCCAGTTCCAGGGCCGGCACAACACGCCCTGGGTCCTGGAGTTGGCAGAGTGTGTAGTACTGGGGATCGAACTCAGGACTTTGCACGTGCCAGGCAGGTGCTTATGCCATCAAGGCATCTCCCTAGCCTGGCTCTTAGTTGTGTATGTGCATGTGTTTTGATAATGAAAGATACTGAAGGACTGATTGACATATAAGTAATTAAAACAAGATATATCCACATTAAGGATTGTGTTTCTGTGTTCGTATAATCAGTAGATATATGCTTTGTTGTTTTTTTTAAGATAAGATCTCTTTATGTTCTCCAGGCTTAAGTTATTCGTCTGCCTTAACTAACATTATAAGCAGGCACCAAAACAGTTTTCATTTGAGTAAATATATATTTATCCTGTTTGTCTCAGATCATCAGCAATTAATCTGCATGCTCAGATGATCACAGAATTTCTAGAAGAGATGGGACTTTAGCAATGATATGGATGAGAAGGTAGCAGGTTCTGCAGTATCTCCTCACCCTCCCGCCCTCCCCTCCCTCCGCTGAGACTCAGAACCTTGCACTTGCCAGGCAGATATTTAAGCCAATGAGCTATCTCCCCAGTTCCCCAAAGAATTTCTAGATTTTGGAAGGTTCTGAGTTGGATACCCTCTCTGAGAAATGCGAATTTGAACACAAAAATTGACTCACATTCTGATCACATTCAGTTTTATTTACGGGTCACTATGATTTGTTTCTTGATATTTTGTTTCTAACATAAAATTTGCACAAGTACAGTTTTTTGGTGAATGTGGCAGAGTTTTTCTCCCTTCTATGAAGCTCAGGAAAGCAGATAGCTATGGTTACCTCCTCAATGAGAAATTTCCCCTTCTTCCGTGCTGAGAAAGCCTTGATTTTGTTCAAGTACTCATCCCTCCTCTTTCTGATTTGTACAAATTCTGTTGGTAGAAACTAATACAAAGTTCCGTTATCCTTGCTAGTGATTGGTTTAGGCCCAAATTTGTGACTAAATTCTGATGAATAGCATGTAAAGTGGGCTGCTGGGGCTTTGGGGAAGTTTTTCTTTCTGATACAAAGAAGCACACTCTCTCTTGTTTTGTCTCAAGAACTATTGGAAAGTTATCATATAGGAAATAGCTTCTTGGTGGAAATAACTGAAGACAATGTCAGTTCCTAAAGACAACATACAAAAAGGTAAAAAGAACCCAAGTCTTCCATCATGCGGTTGAGTTCCTGTAGTTACTAACGTGGAGTATCCTACTTTTGCACTTCTTTTCTGGAATAATAAATCCCTTCTGATTTCAGGCATTTGAATCAGAGTTCTCTGTAGTCTGGAACAGCCTCACTATCACAGGTAGCATAGGGCAGGCATGAATCTGCTGTTACCCACTAATCCTGCCATCTTTGTTGTGTGTGCTTGCATTTATCTCAATGGGCTGGAGCCTCTACTGTTTGATATTTCACCACTTCTTTCTGGAAGCTAAAGTCTCTCGGTAAGTACCATGAGCTTCTGAGTTAAATGTTTCAAGTTAATCAACAAGTTTTGGTCTTTATAATTTCGATCATGAAGAAAAATCATGAAGTAATTTATTAATAATTATGGAGGACTTATTTTGTTTTAATCCTTGTTCTCGGTGTTGAACAAGAGACCTAATGTATGATCTTTATCTCTAGAGTAAATATCATAGTAATCATAAAGTAAGGTGAAAATGGGACAATGACGTTTTCATAATAACAAGTGGGAAACAGGTGACAACAACTGGCCAGAGAAAAATTCCAAAGAATATGGAGTGAAAATGTAAGGTTTTATTGTATTTGGAAAATATGAAATATCATTAGCAATTTTGAGATCCTGGACATGGAGTGGTATCAGTCTGTAATAGAATGATGAGTCTTATAAGACAGAGAATAAATTTGCCAGCAAGAAGACCAGAGCCATAGTCCTCATAGCAGCAGTGTAAATGAACAGAGACACAGATTATTAATAATTAGAAGGTCATACTGTAAGAATTAGTGATTTCTTAGGGTTAGGGGATTAGATGAGGACAGAAACTCAGATAAGTCTCAAGTTTGAAGTTGTGAAGACAATCAAGGATGATAGCAACTGTGTAGGCCATTTGCTGAGTCGTAAAGAGTAGGCTCCAGTGGTATGGAGAAGTTCAATTCAGAGACATTTCAAGCATTTGGAGCACTGAGTTGTATAAGAAGACAACCAACAGGTGCTAGTCAGTAAAAGCTGTGGTGCCTAAACTACATAGGACTGACCAAGATCTATCTATAAAGCCACTGTAAAGCTTATATGCAAAATAAAACACCAGGATCCCTGAGCCATTAGGACCTCCAGATATAGCCTACCCCCATCACAAATGATAGTATGCAGTGTCACAGTGATATCATTATAATGAAAAAATACTGTTACATCTTGATAGACATGTACCCCATGCCATAGTGACAGACAGCTGCCATATCTCACAATGACACCCAAGTATATCAATTACTATGGTAGGTTCAATATGTCATAGTGACAAATGTGACATCTTTGCATTATCTTTATAAATATGACACCATATTTATGATGTCATCATGATACAGAGATACAAGTCAACATGAGAGAGAAATAGCTTATTGGCTATTAAACAAGCAACATCATAACAAGTAAAAACACAAGACTGATAGGACAGTTTTACAGTGCCATTCTCAAAAGTGAGCTTGATATCTTCCACTGTGGATGAAAGTGATGTTATTCTTGTACACAGTTATAAAGTCATTTGATGGTTTGACGTGAAGGTGAAGATTTGCATTTTGCAAAATTAGTCCTTACAATAAGCACTGAGCATTCTTTATTGAGATTAGAGATTCAAGAACTCACAGTTTTGAGTGGTGACTGATGTTTTCGGCATCAGATCCCTTCCTGCTGTAGAAGTAGCAACCAGAAGGGAAAGTGTGAGCTCCTGTACATGAGAACCAAGTCTTTCCAACCACTTTATTCACTCTCTTTTTTAATAATTGTGTTGCATTTACTATGTGCTAGGCACGTTGTCAAGTACCTTCCTATGCTAAATTCATCTTTATAACAACTTTGTAAAACAAGTATCATCTATATAGTTACATTCTGTTAATGAATAGAATGATTTGTTCTAATGGTGTTTGTAAATAGGATCACAAGTCCGCATCTTGTACAGCAATTAACCACTAAGAAGAATATATGCAGTGTATTATTTGTTGGAAAAAAAATAAAAAATAAATAAAATAAAACAAGTATCATCCCCATTTTACTAGTAAATAAAATGAGGCTTCAAAAGTTCATACAGCTAATGGGCAATCAAATTGAGATTCAAATCCAAGAAGTCTGACCCCTGGATCTATGTTTCTTATTTATTCCCAGGGTCCATACTCAACCTCTTTACAAATGCTGCCTCTTTGAACACTTTCAGTTATAATTAAGAGAATGCATCTCATCTAATTAAAAGGAAATTATTAGGCTCCCTAATAAGTATATGAGTGTGGCCTCAGACAGAGATTGATGTAAAGGCTGAAGATAAATGAACAGGATCTGTGTTCTCGCTCTTGATATCTCAACAAAAGTTTCTTGGCATTGACACTGTTTTCTCTAGGCTCTCCCTGATTGTTACCAGATGGCAGCCTATGGCCTTGGACATGTTTCTGGGTTTAATCCAGAGAAAGAGAGAGGCCCCCAGATCTGACATCAAACAAAAGTCTTTGGATTTACTCCTGCTGATTCTTAATAACCTGAATAAGGCACAGGACTCTCGTCCAACAGTTTGTTGTAACCAACTAAGGGTAGAATGGCTGTGTCAATGGGATTCACTGATCCAGGTACTCCTTGCCCACTTCCAGAGCTGGGAAACAAGCAAACCTTTCTAAACCAGAGCCATCAAAAATTTCCTTTCAGCCAAAGAAAAAAAGGGATAAATCCTGAAGAGGAAACTAACAAATGTCCATTTTATAATCTTATCCTCACCACCAAGATTAGAACTTAATACGGTAAATGCTGAAGGAGTGTTTGTTATTAGATGGAGGGTGGGTGGATGGATAAATGGATGGATGAAAGGAAGGATAGATGAATGGATGGATGGCAAATTCTTCATTGGGCCAGAGGAAAAACTACAATTGGCACAATTTCAAAGTTCAAAAATTCTAAATTAGTTACCAGAAAGAGTCACTTGGCCACAGCACCAGGCAAAGGGATCATTGACTTTGATGCCGAGCTTGAAGGAGATGTGGTTCTCCCAAGAACTCATAGTTTTGTCTACAGTATCTTTAGTGACTATCGTTGGCATGTTGGTTTGGATAACCATTATTGACTCTCAAATTTGAAAGAAAGAGATGTATTTATATCTCCTCATTATTCACAGTTGTTTAGTTCTTCCTTCACCTGTAACTGGACTTTGAAGACTATAAGGTTCAACTGCCTCTACCTTAAGCAGCCCTGATTCTTGTGTACATTTTATGAAAACCATGTCCCCAGTTCCACTTGAAGGCTTCCAGAGTTTGGCTTATGTGCATTTTAAGTGGCTTGCTTGGGGTTTGATTTAAGGTTTAAGTATGTTTTATTTTGGAACACTTGGAAAGTCACTGAGGAAGAAGTACATACTGCCCATTAAAAGAAACTATACTTTTCTCCTTTGCATCATGGAACATAAAGGGCCTGGCCTACTCTTTCACAATCTTCTTAAGTAAATCACCTGCCTATGCAAATTAGACCTAGGAATAATTAAAGGCCTCTGCAGGCATGAGAAAATAGTGGCTAGTTCCTTGATATCATTCTCCAATGGCAAGTTCCAGGAAATATTTTCCCTTGGGTCCCCTAATTTCCTCTGAGCTAATTAATAGTAACAGTTATACTTAGATGTCCCCTCATAGCCTCATGCACTCATAAGTGGAGCTCTAGCTCTTGGTAGGTATCTGGATCATGGGTGTGTGATACTGAATTAGTCCACTGATGGGTTTATAGCTATGTGTAACATTGGGAAGTGAAGACTTCTAGGAAGAAGTTGGTCACTTTGGTACCTTCTACTCCCTTGATCGCACTTGCAGTCTCTGGCGTGCCATGCCACGGGCTGTTTCTCCTCTACCATGCCCCTCTGCCATGGCACCCTGCCCTGGGGCCAACCAACTATGGACTGAAAACTCCTCAGACTGTAAGGTGAAATAAACTTTTCCTTTTTCAACTTAAGAAAGAGAAGACATAAAAGTTTGTAAGAGGACATTTATGGGTCATAGCCAAGCATCCCTGCGGGGTAGTAATTCCCACCTATACAGTGAAAACTAAAACTGTGACAGCCCATCTCTGGGCACATGGACACAAAGCTACTCCTGTTGAAAACTCAGAGGATTTCGACATTCAAATTCCTGCATGCAGCTTCCTAAAGTCCTTTCCCTCCTGCTGCAGTTGTCCTCCCATTCCCCCAGCAGTGCTCAAGTGACCAGACAAGCAAGTACCACTGGCTAATGGCTAGGGAGATGAGGTGAAAATCTGTCATGCCCTCTTTTCCAGTGTCTCTGCCCTTATTTAAAAGCTATTTCATTACATTATAAGACCCAAGACACTTGTAACTATATTGAAAATCAAAGTCACTTAGGAATAGAGAAAGTAGAAATGGCTACAATCTGGTTTGGAGAAAACTAGGAGGACAAAAATGATTACCAAAGCAAGGTGAATGCCAATTTTTCTTGGTCATTCATGCCAAGTATTTCTGGAAATGGAGACTTTCCAGAATCATGATAATGCCCAGGGGCTATCTGCCCACTATAGTGGACAACACAGACAACTAGAGTATATAGTATACTAGTAATAGCCAGCTACACCTCATAATCAAGCACTCAGTGTTCTGGATGAGCATCCTCCTTTCCCTCCTCCTTCCCTTTATTGGATTATAAAGTTCCTTGGGCCAAGAGAGAGGAAAGGGTTTTTTCCTCCACCCTCCTCAGGCCCTGCAGAAAGTTTACACAGGATCAGTGCTTGGGAAACTTTACATAGTTGGATGCTGCTTAACAGTAGGCACATGTTCTGAAAAAATGCTTCATTAGGTGATTTTTGCCATTGAGTGAACCTTGTAGCAGAGTACACATAAACTAAGATGGCTAATCATTGGGCAATATAGTCTTTCAAGAGTTCAGTTCAATACTGACTGAAAGGTAGTTCTGTGGGACATTATTGTGGTTCACTCTATTTGCTTCCATCACATTCTATCACATTTCCTTCTCTTTCCCATGAGCCCAGACACCTTGCTTGTGATACCTTTCCTGCTGGGCTATAAATTGGCCAAGTACCTTTTACCCTGACCTATATCTAAACCCCTAAAACATTGAGACTTTCCAGAATCTTATGACTTACAAGTGCCCACTGCATACTAGGATATGAAATGCCCAAGCAAACAAATGAATAAATGAAGCTTTTGTCCCAGTGGAAGCCCTACTTGGTATGTCCTTTAGGTAGCTGGTATCCAGTGAATGTTTGTCCATGGAAACATCTGACCAGCCTTTCCATTCAGAAAGCCACCTGATGGATTACTGCCATCCTGACTCAGAGGCTTATAGTCTGCCTCTGAAAATCTGGGACAAGAGTTGAGTGAAGCCAGTAAGAAGCCCTTGGTCTGTAGAAGTGACTCTGTCTTTCCAAGTGCAAGGAAAGGAAAGAAGCATTTTGGAGCCAATGCTAAAGTAATATCAGGCAATTAAACTCTAAGGGTCTGTTGTAAGGTCAGAAGTGAACGTAGCCAAATTTCCAAACAAAGTTGGAACACATTTAAAGGAGCAATGCTTCAACTCTCTTTATTTTCAGCTGAAAATAAATAGCTGAAGAATTATGTCTCAGGACCTCAGCTTTAACTCAGCAAGGGACAGTTCTGCAAGAGGAGCTGTGAGCCAAGGAGTGAGACAGTGGATGAGCTCATGCTCTGGCCGCCACAATCTGACCCAGCCTGCTGAGGGTGAGAAAGGTGGAGGCTCAGATCAGCTTTTTAAAAGGTGGAGAGAAATGGATGTGACTGGGCTGACCCCAGGGTCTAGAGGAAAGGCTTACTTAGATATAGAATGCTGCTGGTTCCGGATAAGACATGATTTTGAGGTGGGGGTTGCAGAGAAGGACGCTAAAGAGGAAGGATAGAAATACAATTTGTAAAATCTTTGTATTGTGATAAAAATCCAATACAGTTTGGCTGAGTGAGGGCTTGAAATTTCATCAGTTCTGTGAACCGTCCCCAGAGTGGAGGGGAAGGGGCTGGGTTTTATCATGTCAAATAGTCAGCAATAAAAAATCTGTCCTGCAGTCAGGGCACAGCCAAGCTGACATTTCAGCCCAAGATGCATTCCTTTTAAGGGCCAGGATTTGAAAGAATGTGCTTTTCAGCCTCTCCCACAAGCTCACACAGGCAAAGCTGAGGCAGAAGGAGCTGTGTGTGCAGCGAGATGTGTTTTTCTCATTACTCTCAGATGCCATCCAAGGCTTGCACACGGACTCCTCCTCCCTGGCACCTTTCCCAGACAGAGGGGCTTGGCTGCAGGGCTGTGGAGGGGAACACACTTTGGAATGGGGGTGAAAGGAAATGTGTTCAGGTCTAGCTATTCTGAGGACTCACTGAAGATCAGGATTTGGAAATCGAGGGGAGGGAGATAGCCTGCCTCAGAAATCTACCCATTTGCCCCTGGATGGTTATTAAAAAAAAAAAAAAAAAAAAAAAAAAAAAAGCTCAAGTCTGAAAATTACTCGAGATGACCTGGCATGGAGTCAATATTCATTCATTCACTCACTCATTCATTCATTCTCAAAACCATTTCTTTACCCAAAATCTATGCAAAGAAAATAGCATCAGCCATAAAGCCATGTCTCCAGCGATCACAAAGCAATCACTGGGGAAGTTCTTCTGATCATGGGCTGTGGTGCTTTGCTAAACTCTGTCATGATCTCTTCGGGAAGTAAACAGAAAGGACTGGGCATCTGAAAGACTGGAAATGGCCATGACCACATTTTAATACTCTCAGCCAATCAAGCAGTAAGTATAGATTGAGCATTCCCTAGGGATCAACGCATTGGGATAGACATCTGGTCATCCTGGAAGTCTGGGTTCAGTATACACAACTTCACCTTATAGACATGTTTGGCAGGGATGTCCCAGTACAGAACACTGATGATCAAGTAGCCAGAGTCACACTGAATAGTGAATCCTGGAGGTTGAGAGGAATGGAGTGATGGAGGAAATAGATAAATGGAGATTGAATTTGATTTGCTGTGTGTGTGCCTAGGTGGTAAAATATAACACTGAACCCTAATCACATATACCATTAATACATATTAATTAAAAAATAAAACATTTTCAAAAGCTGGATTCATTCTAAACCTTTTATACACATTAGACTCTTCCAAATAAGTTTATTTAAAAAAAAAAAACAAGTTTATTTGTGAGCACTTTTTAGTATTTAAAAAGCTCAGTTAAAGCTGACCTTTTTTGCTATAGTATTAAGTGTCCTCTTTACCTGGGCTTTGCCAATTTCAGCTACTGAGATGAAAACATTTCCAGGTAATCTGACAAGTAATTTCTGCATTTGTACCAAGATTATGCATAAAGCTATACTCTAAGAAAGCACTGAAGTCACCCGTCTTAGGAGCTCTTATCCTCCTTAGTAGATGCATGCTGTCGACACAGTGCCCAGTAAGTGTGCATTTTTTCCAGCCTCTAAATTATTTCAGAATTATCATTTACATTCTGTACATGTAATTAATTAACAGTTGGTTTCCATACAATAGTCATTCTCATGCAGTTACATGGCTTCTGCAGCAAGAGCTATACATACTTTGGGCACTTCTACAAAGAACTTTGCACACTAAAAAGCACAGATTATGTGTCATATGTGACAAATATCAGTTCTCGATGGGAACCCGAAGAACAGAAGAAATCCACAGTATTGACACTGGCAGCGAGGCCGACAGCCCCACCAAATCAGGCTGTCAGCCTCAGATCCTAAACTATAATGTTAAGGTACTAATGTGCATGAGATATTAATGGGAGTCAAGATACCAAGGTATGAATAGCTTTTCAAAATGTCAAATGAACCCAAGACAAATATGTTAGGGTTTGTTTTTTGTTTGCTTTCTTACTTGCTTGCTTGTGTTTCTCTCTCTGGTCTTCAATATGGCTTTAACATGCTTTGGTCTACTGTGAACGCCATAGGGTAGGCATCATTTCTGCACTCCTCTATGTCAGAGGACATAACTCTTCTGTGGGAATTATTTCTGTGGAGAACAAGTAGCTCTGTCTTGGTCCTGAATATTTTGAAGGATTATCTTGACTATGTGAAGTTTTGTATACCTCTCATTTGCATCCCTACAGTAGTCTGAATGCAATACTCCAAATTCCAAGTATTTTTTCTGTTTTATATACAGCTATATTCACATACCCACTTTACATGTGTAGATATACATACATCTGTCTCCCCTGGTGTCCCCTGCGAGACTATGATCCCTAAAGGTACAGATCTTGCACTATTTGTTCCATGTGTCCTCAGTGCCTGGTACACAATCATCACCCATTAATCTTAATGGAAACTTCAAATGAATGAATGAACAAATGAATGCAACTATAACCTACTCTACTAAGGCTTCAGATTCTTGATTTGGATAACTTGATATAGTAAATGATGTTGGGTCACACACAGGAGCCCTAAAATATTCTTGTTTGGGCTCTGGCAGGCCAAGTAATGTCCCATCTGGTATTACTCAAGGCACCCTGTAGGCTGGCATCAACCTCTCCTCATTCCCAACTTCCCAATGCTTCCTTTTACAAACCCGCCACCCCAGCCAAACAGCACAATTCCACCACATCTAAATTTGGCTGACATTTCCCTGCCCCTGAGCATCTTCTAGCCTATTCTTTCCATCCAAAGTATTTTGACAAAATTTCACTCAAACTCCACTAAATCCTAGCACTGTACCATGCACTGGCATTACAAAGATAAGAGGGACATGGTTTATTGCTCTCAAGAAAGTCATAGTAGCCACATAGACAGAGGCCTGCAGTGCAGTGTAGGATGCATTAAGACAGAGATAATTATGGAGCAATATGTTAGTTAGCACAGCAGGGGTCCTGGATGAGACTTTCTGGGACAGAAACTATTCAAGCCAAATCATTCATTGAACTACATTTACCATTTTTGGGGTGGAACAATTAATTCCACAAGCCAAAAATTTCTTCGTCTTCTACTTTCCATGGAATAAGCACAGAGGGTTTACCCATTGGGCTATCAGACATCCTTATCCTTACATCTAAGTGGATGAGTCATACTCAGATCTATTCTACAAATAGGACTCTCTGAGATTAAAGAAGGAATTAAGTAGCAGCTTGCCAGGCAATCCAGCACAATGTTGGCATTCTTTTTTTTAATAATTTTATTGAGAAACAAATAGCAATGAGACAATTTCAAATAATTAACACATTGCATATTGTTGTATTAGTGGTTATTCATTGTACAAGATGCAGACATGATATCCTGTCCACAAACACTATTAAAACAAATCTTTCTATTCATCAAATTAAGAGAAAGTAGCTGTATATCTGTCCTATTTTGAATATACAGATACATTTAGAGTGAAAGTCGTGATATTGACATTGTCCACACAAGAATACATTGTTTTGCAGTTGCATGCTGTTCAAGTAGCAAGGCTAGACAACTAATAACCTTGGCCTGTTGGTCAACAAAGCGCTCCCAGAGGAGTGAATTAGAGTTCCTGAGTTCTGACCTTCTAGTAAAATCTCTAAGTTAGGTCTCTGATAAGGTCTCCTTTCTAGAACCTATGAATAAGTACCAGTGCCTAGAAAGAAAACTCTAGGCCAAGAACAAAGCAAGATAGGAAGACATGCTTGGCATCCTGGCTCTTCATGTTCCAGAGGGTAGCACAGGCACAGACACCAGCAATTCAGAGTCAGGAACTCTTTCTGAAGAGCTGTCATGGAAAGACAATTTAGCGATACTGAAACCAACTGATTTTGCTTATTTTTGTTGCAATATGTGCATGTCTCTACACAAGCCATAAAGAGTTGTTTCAATAAATATAAAATTAAAATTCTGAATTATAAAGTACTATGATCATAGTTTAATTGGCAGCATTTTTTCTCAGAGGTGCAATTATTGTACATCTTAAAATCAGTCACTTCTTAGATGCTAAGAAACACAAAGGCTCCTTGTTTATCAGTTAACCCACTGAATCCTGACTGTAATTAAGTTTTCTCTTTATGTATCGCTCCAGTTGAGTTGAAAGCTTCTCCAGTCCATTAACTACCCACCTGAGCTCCAGAAAATACGTCAGTATTCTTTGTGTTCTCTGGGAGAGAACAGCAAAATGTGAAAGCAAGAAAAACTTTAATATTTAATGTTGGTCTGTTGTCCTCATTTCTGGTTTTAGGAATTGGAGATGACTTCATTGCTCTGCAGGCAATGATATTGACAGAATGGGCTTCACTCTGTGCAACAGATGTGCTCCTGGAGACGATGAGTTTAATTTAGATTTTTTTAAATTCAATTGTCTTTCCACAGAAAAATAGCTCACTGAAGACATCACACACACACACACACACACACACACACACACAGAGAGAGAGAGCTTGAGAAAACTACAGATAAGGATCCCACAAGTACTGAGGAGCAAACCCCAGTTTTCTGCCCTGACTTCTCACCCCTGCTATTTTACAGGACAATTACCTCTTTAGATTTACAAGCCCAGAGAAATTCCCAGCTCTTTCCACATTACCTTGTGAACATGGAGCCACATGGTGTTACTAATAAGTATGTAATTCATGTATCTACAAGCCTTTGCTATAAGCTTTTGTGTCAAGAAATAGGAACGTGAAAACCAGATAGTTGGCCTGAAGGAGGGATTGCAATTGATGGGATTTTTAAAAATAAGAAAACGATCCAGATTCAAGGAAATGGTGTTCAGTCACAGTATCCTAAGAGTGCTCACTGGAAGGATTTTCTCCTCCTGTCATTCTGAAAATCTTAATGGGTTTGAATTGATTCACTGAGCCATGCCACCAGAAGGAAAGGGAAGCGTCAAGCCCCCATGTTTCTAGTCAGGCACTTTGGGGCTCAGACCAAAATGCACTTTAGAACTCTGAGATTTGAAAGTGTTTCCACCACAAAACAAATAAGCAGATCACTGAGCAAGCCTTTCTGTGCTCCTATATTGTTCTCTGTGCTGTCCTGGGTCCCTCTGTAGAGAACACAGAGGATGAAACCCAAACCCAACTGTTCCTCACTCTCAGAAAGCTGATGCCAAGAATACAGGCTCAGTCTCATTCTAAGAACAAGAACAAGCCATTCCCCAGCTTTCCTATGCCTCACTGCAGTTGCTATGGGACTACTGTGTCTGCAGCCATCACACCATTGCCTCCCACACCTTCACCACAGAGACAAGTGGGACATGTTGCCAAAGGAGCAAACCCAGGAGGACCAGCAGCATCTGGCATCCCTGCAGAGCCAAGAAGAGCCCCCCTAGGGCAGCTCACTCTGAGGCCTGGAAGCTGCAAGGCCTCCTCTCCAGGGCTTTCATGCTGCATGGCAGATACCACCTGGTGCTCTCCTCACCACACAATTTAGACCACCATTCTGGGCCCTTCAGGCAAGCCCTGGTTTGAATCAGATAATCAGAGACACAAGCAGAGAAGGCATTGCTCCACAGGGTGAGACATTGTATGTGAGAACTCATGACAGCTCTATAGAAAACACAACATGGTTGTTGTTCCATATGTTGGAATTGAGGCCAATGGCCCATCTCTGAAATCATGGGCCTCAATTCAAAGCTAAAAAGAGCCTTTTTCCAGACATCTCTATGTACAAGAGATTCCCATCTTTCTTCCATGCAAACTTTTGTCTAAATAACTATAAGAATCTCATAGAAGAGAGGAAAGCACAGCCTTAAGGATAAGGGAAATACTAGTGATTTAGGGGGAGGGACCACCTGTGCATGTCAGGGTGTGGGAATCAGTGAAGGATTCTTCTCCAAATGGGGTACAGTAAGCTCAAGTTCCAAGCAATTCAAAAGAATGTCACTTTCCGATCTGCCTCAAAACAAGAGTTGAGTCCATAATGCTCAGCAGTTTTGCTCCAGCTCCACTTTCCCAACAGGAGTGGATAGGGACAGAGAAAGGAGCAGAATATCAAGAGGAAAACTATTCAACCCACATCTCATCCCCTCATCTTCTGGCCACAACATTGTGGATACCCCCACACACCCCCAATCTACAAAAACTTGTCCCAACCTTGATGATCCCCAAGAAGCCCATTGTTCAAGCGCAAATCTTATAGTACTCTGTCATGGTGAAGTGCTCAGTCCCAGGCTTTCCTTGAACCATGCAGATATTTAAGGAAGAAGTAGCCCATATCTGTGCTGGCAGATGAAACCTAGAGATCATCTCCCTCACAGTTCTGACTTGAAGCTTGCTGGGGATGTCCCCAAGCTCCAAGGCCAAGTTCCATAATGAGTTCCTTGATCTAAGGTCAAACTATTAGGCAACAAGACTTCCTACTAACATAATGGAGTTCTCCAACATAGAATTGCTTATTCATGAAGTTACAGTATTTGGACCTGAATACTATACAAGCTTTTTCATTTCCTTACCTCCCCTAACAATCTGTCATTGGAATTGTACATTTGATTCCCAATTATAAGCTAAGACTTACCTCTGGGGCCCTGACATTGTTTTAGTAAATGCAAAGTTGAACCCAAGACAAAGCCAATAAAGGAGGCATCTAAAATTCCTTGGCACCACAGTGTAGTTAGAGTCTTATTTAAAACAACTATTCATTTTAATGACTGTTCAAGTTTATTTTCATAAAAATGTGTTTCACATAAGCCCCAAAGTTTCATATACAATTAATTCTCTTCACAAAGAAGTTGTGTTTCAGACCCAGAATGGTCATGCTGGTCTCCAGGACTGTGGAGTTTGTTCCTTTCAAGTTGTAGTTGCCTTTTTAACACTGCAATTAAGCTTGGGGGGAAAAATCATAATGCAAACCAAATAAATCCTGCCCTTCATACAATTATGTATGGTATGTGGTGGAGGAAAAAAATGATTCAAGCTTTGTTCATCTTAAAATACACTTGGCAGCCACCTCACTTAATAAGCTCTTTTCTCTTTCTGAGAACAAGAAAGTTGTGAAGTCCAAGCAAAAATGGAGCAGTATTGGCAGCCCCAGAAGGAGGTGACAGCACCCTGAGGCACAGACCTGTTTGCAGGGGCCTGGAAGGCTGCTGCTCTGATTTGGTTTCTCCAGTATCCACGTTTGCCCTGTCTGGAAACATCTCTCTGGCCTTGTTTTCTTGGTCGTTCCCACCTTTGGTGGAGCCTAGTTTTCATATGAAGCAAGGCCCAATGGAGAGCACTCACAAACCCCCATGGCCCTGGCCAGAACCTCATGACCTCCCTCAATACTGGCTGCCCTTCTCCTCCTGTCACAAAGGATCTGTCCTGCTGACATCCCACCTGACCTCTCAGTGGGACCTGCCCGCCACATCCCAGGAGCTTGCTTTCTGTCTGTCATGACTGGTCCCAATCATGAATAAGACAGCCCCTTTGTATATTCCCCTTTTGTGTTCACAGACCTTGGAGCACTGCTAGAGAAGCCCTGTAATGCGCCCACTCCCTGCCCACCCGCTCCTCCATGGCTCCCTCTGCCAATATGAGAATTCCTAACCTGGACTATCTTAAAGCTGTCCACTATTCTTTTGGCCTCTAAACCTAAAGAGCACTGCAACTGGCGTGACTGTTCTGTAGTCTGCATGGAATCGTGACATGCTTCCAGCTTAGGAACTCTCAGAACTCCCATCACTGGCCAAAATGTAAATGGACTAGAACATTGACTTTCAGGAGCCTGCATCTCACCTCTTTTTCACAGTTGACTTTTCTACCATCTTCCTTCTTATATAGCATGTAAAACAAACTGGACTGCTCACTGATCCATGCAGATATCCTTGGAATCCCTATTTCCATGACTTTGCATTGCTTCTTCTACTTAGAGGGCCAAAAATGCATTTGTTTGTTGGTATCCTAAATGCTATTCAAGACTTGGTTGAAATGCCACTTCCTCCCTGTAACAAGAATTTTTTTTCTTTTACATACAAGCCCCACAAACTCCTAACATAACTCACTTAAAGCTATTACAAGTTTCAACCTCAAGAGTGAACCACAGCAGTCCCAGTCTCAGATTTCTGCTATTCATGAGTGTGCTTCACCTGGCATACTAATCAAAGTGCCCCCTGAGGGCAGAGTCTACCACCTATTAATCTTGACATTTCTCCTGCCTAGTAAGGTGGCTTGCTTTTAATAGGCATTAAATGTATATTTGTTGACATCATAACTGAATGAAAAACTTTCCTGGAGTTTTATTTTATATAGAAGAAGTTTAGAGAGGGAAAGAAGGACGTAAGCTTGCTTAACTTGTGCTGGATTCTTTTGGATCCTTTCTTACCTCTTCACTAGCTGCACCAGCATCTTCAAGATCTGAAACTCTGTCTTCACTTTCACTTAAACTGTTTTGCAAGCTTGTGATTAAGATTTTAATTTCCTTCTATATCTCTTTGACTCTGCTTCATGCAATCTATTTCTTTCCTGTATTGTTCATTCAAGGAATCTGTCATTTTTCTAATCTCCTCTATTATTTTATTAATGTCTTCTTTAGAAGCAGTTATAAATTCTTTTACTGCAGTGTTTTTTTCAAATTGGGTTTCCTCCCTATGCTTCTGTAGTTGATTCTTTACTTCAGATGCTATGAGTTCAGAGAATTCTTTTTTTATTTCAGAAAAGAATTCCACTCTGAGTTCCTCTATAACCTTCTGCTGTTGCTTATTTACTATCGACACTATTAATTCGTACATTTGAGCCGAGCTAGTGTCCTCTACACTTGTTCTGGTTGGGCACCGGGTATCCTCCATATGTTTCTGCATTTGATTTTTTGCTGCAGATGTTATTAATTCAGGGATTTCTTTTTTTGTTTCCAATCTGAGTTCATCTATACCTTTCTGCAGCTGTTTCTTTATTCCAGAAGCCATTGATTCATTGCTTTCAGCTGTGTGATTCCCAACTTGTTCTGTGTTAGTGTCCTCTGCACTTGTTATGGGTGGGCTTGGGGTCTGAGATTGCATTTTGTTCCTTCTCGTCATTTTGTGTAGCACTGTCTTCTGACCTTTGTTGTAGATCTTTGTTGTAGTTATAACCTTAGCAACTACTGAAGTTCAGGTGCAGATCTACAAAGTTTGGGTTTATCCAGCTGTGCCTGTCTTGGGTCTGGCTGCTGTGCTCAGCTCTTTCCTGTTGCTGCCCTTGGGGGTAAACCTGTTGTGCCCCTCTGGCAAGATGCTCTGTTCCTGGACTAGCTGGGTGGTTCTGTCCCCTACACTCTCTGCAGGGATTGCAGCTGCAGGGTTTCACCCAGATCTGTATGCCAGGCCTGAGCTGAGTCTGGAGGGGACAAGGTGGAGTAGGGGGGAGAGGCAGCTCTCCCACACACTCACTGGGCCTGGGCTAGGACTGGATCTGGGGGTTCCTGGAACACAGCAAAAATTCCTACTCAGCGGGCAGGGTGGTGGGGTAGTACGGAGTCAGGGGGGCGTCCCAAGGGAGTGGAAGAGAGTCTCACCCACGCTGCGCCTGGGCTGGGACCAGTAGGTTATGCTGTGTGCTGAATTCTTTTGGGAGGGGCACTTTATCACAGGAAGGTAAATAGCAATAACAATCCTTAAAGCGTCAGATTAAATGTCACTTCCTACAAGTGAGGAAAGGCTTTTGTTACCACCTAAATTAGTCTCTCTCTCTCTCTCTCTCTCTCTCTCTCTCTCTCTCTCTGTCTGTCTGTCTGTCTCTGTGTGTGTTTCTGTCTGTCTCTCTCTCTCTCTCTCTCTATCTCTCTGTCTCTGTCTCTGTGTCTCTTTCTCTCTGTGTGTGTGTCTCTCTCTCTGTCTCCCTCCCTCCCTTCCTCTCTATCTCTCTCCTTCCCCCTCTCTCTTCCCTCCTCCCTCCTTCCTGCTCTCCCTGCCTCCCCCAACTCCTCCAGTTCTCACTCATTTATACAGTACTGCACTGATTCTGATTAGTGACCTTGGAAGGGAGACCTGGCTCTAGTAACCCAGGTCCCCCTCCCTCTGTGCCTTGGGAGCAAGTTCTTTGCGAGAGGCCTGTCTTGCACAGACTGCTCTTCCCAGCTGTGCCTTCAGCCCAATGCAGGTTCTCCTGCTGCTAGTGGGAGTCCTGCCCTGCTGAGGGCTGTGTGGGCCCAGTGGCTGAGCAGATGAACTGAGTCAGTAGAAAGCATACCGTCTGCCTGCAGTACAAGCTACATTCTCCCTTAGCAGCTTCATAGAGAGTTTGTCTGCTGTTTGGTATACCCAGTTGCCTTTTTGTTTTGTTTTGTTTTGTTTTGTTATATCAGGGATCAAACTCATCCTTCTACTTTGATCATCCTCAGTTGGCTCAGGTCTTGGGTGAAAAAGGAGAGAGTTCTTTACTGGACCTTCTGCACACCACACCTCCACCCTCTAACTAACGTTGATGATGTCATCAGTGGTGCACTCCAGATCCTCAGCTCTGCCAGGACTGTACACCTCTCTTTCTTAGTATGCCCCAAAGCTATGGTGAGTGCTAAACCCCAACAAATGTAAAGAGGGAATCAATTACCTAAGCTATTGAGCAAAATGAGTAGGAACAACTGAAAGGAGGAAACAAATGAGAAATGAAAGATGAGGAAACTATAGGAAAAACCCTGGAGAGGACAGGAAGGAGGGAGAAACCAAGGTATACAACAGAAGAAAGGAAGAGAGTAAATAAAGGGAGAGAGGGAATTGAGGAAAAAGAAAAGGGTAAACTAAGTCAGGAAAAGGAAACTGCGGGCAGTGCTCTCAACACCTACAATTAGTGAGCCAACACATTGGAGGCCAGGCTTTGCCCCCATCTTGAGCTTTGGTCACCCCCTGCACCATCAGCAGTCAGTACCTGACTCTCAGGCCCTGGGGCTGTTGGGAGGACAAACTAGGAAGGTTACTGGTGAAAATGATTTGGAAAGAGAAAGCTCCCTGGAAAACAGGGTTAATCTGCTCAAAAGCTGCCTCCAGGAGCTGCAGCTCTTGGGAAAGCCCAGCGTCACCCCCATAGTCCACCCTGGCAGTGATGAGGCCCACCGCAGAAGCTTGGAGGATGGTCTCCTTCCATAAAGGCAGGCTCCTCCTGCCTCACCTTCCCCAAGGCCATCCTCTCCTCTCCCCACTGGCCCCCACCATGCTCTTCAATTCTCATTACCCTTCTGCTAATGGAGTAGAGCTGGGCACTTGATCAAAACTATTGGTTCTGTAACTCACCCAGACGCATCATAAGCTGAGACATTTATGACTGTCCTGGGATGTATATCTGTGTGATCTATTTCCTCGGTGAGCTCTCTGGCTGCCCCTGGAGTCTAGACTCATCTCATTTCAAAGTGAGTTTGGAACAAGGAACCTGAGGCCTATTGTAGGTCCTTCTTCTGACATTCCACTGCCCCTGTAAGCCCAAAGGCTCAGGAAAAGGACATAGACATTTCTCAGAAAAATAAATAATGAAATAAATATTAATTATTCTGTATTAGTCCAATCTACAGGCAAACTCATATCATCAGGCAGCGCTCACTAATGAATATTTCCTAGGATTTCAGCATAATGAAAACTTAAAAAAATAAAATAAAATAAAAAGTAATGCAGCTCTACTGATAGGAAGCCCGTCCTTCTGTTTCCTTCCATGTACATCACTCACAAAAGGGCGTTTCCATATTCACAGCTGAAAGATACCTTTACAATGATGACTAACTTTATTAACACTTGATTTTCTTATCTGAGCCTCAGATGATACAAATGAAATCTGTAAGCTTTTGCTAGAGTTGTCATGAGGCCCCACAGAGTGTGAGGCTTAAACAATAAAAATTCATTTTCTCCTAGTCCTCGAGGATAAAAGCTCTGGAGCAAGGTGCCAGTAAGATTGGTCCTTTCTGAGGTTGTTGTTGGCCTAGATGGTCCTTCTCTCCCCAGTTCTTCACACAGCATTCTGTGTGTGTGTGTGTGTGTGTGTGTGTGCGTGCGCGCGCGTGCATATGTGTGTGTACCTATGCCCTGATCACTTTTTATAAGTACCTCAATTGTATTGAATGAGGGTCTACCTTGTTGGCCTCATTTTACCTTAATCACATCTTTAAAACCCTAACACCATGCTGGGGATATAGGTGAATGGCACAATGGCTTCCTGGTAAACTTGAAGTTCTGAGTTCAATTCCTAATGAAAAAAAAAAAAAAAAAAAAGCCCCTACCACCAAATAAGGCCTCTGAGCTTAGGACTCTAATACATGAATTTTATGAGGGGCAAGATTCAACCCATAACACACCCTGCCCTAATTTTTTTTTTCACTCAATCCAGATCACAGTACCTGGGAGAGGAAAACAAAGGCCTGCATCCATTGTCTACCAAGAACATGGAAATTGTTCATACACATCAGGAGCTCAGCCATAACCAAGCACAACCTGGCTCACAGCCTCACAACACACCAAACACACCATTTGCCCAGCTATAAGACTGCACAGTTCTGAGGGATGAAAAGAGACAGGTGGCTGCCACCAGAGAATCTAGGTCAAAGGTCCAGGGAGTAGGAGATAGAGAGTGAGATCTTCAGCCCTGCTAGATGGGCGAGTAGCCCCCAAAGGAAAATGGCTACACAACCCTAGGCAGCTGACTGACTGACCTCCCTGAACCCCTTCTGAGATGTGAGAGTCTGCCAGTGGGGGAACTCGATAGGGCTACCTCATTTCCCATCTGAGGCTGGGTGAGAATATCTACCTTCTGGACAGCACAGTGCCTGGCACAAGGAGCCTACCACGTTAGTCATGGTGACAACGCAGGCATCAGAGGATGTCGGGTCAGATGTTCTTTCCTCCAACCCTGCTACATTTCTGGCTCGGAGCTTCCTGCTCACATCCTATAGGTGCCTCAGCCCCTTTCTCCACACATTGCTCAAGGCACATCCCCAGCCTCACTATCTCCAGGAGGGATTTCCAGGACTCTAATATAAGCCTTTCACTGTCTCAATGCCCAAGTGCCTTGAGCCAAAACTGCTTCCATCTGACCCCTGCACACTGTCTTGGGTGCTGACTTCACACATGCTCTCCTTAGCCTTACACAGAGCCATCTAGCACGGGAACTCACCTCTGTCTTGCCCTTAGCTGTCTCCTTTCCACAGTCTGCATTTGAACCCTCTGTGCCTCGATTCCCAGCTCAGGAGCTCCTGGGGCATTTCCTCTTGTGGGACAACCCACTGTAGGCCTGGGTGACACCTGCCCTGACATCCTGAACATGAATGGATCTTCCAGCCTCCGCGCACCCCAGGGACAAATGCACTGCCCTCACCTTCCTTGTAATCATGGCTCCATGAATTTAATGCTTGCTCCACCATGACACCATGTCAGAGACTTTACAAACATCAGCTTCTGTCCGTACACTGTGAAATAAGTGGAATGACTCCATTCTGCAAGGGAGACTCCAAGGTTATAGCCAACTTGATTTACTCAAAGGCACACACTCGCAAGAAAAACAAGTTCTGAAGAAATAAAAGAAGTTGCATATTGGCTTCAAAGCCAGCATTTTTATACCATACCAGTGGTCTCCACTGGGAAAAATAGATATATGTATCATGGGAAGGGCACGTGATGGAGCACTGCAAAACCTTGAGAAAGAATAGCCCATTCACAACTCATAGTGGTTTAGCCCATGGTTTTTTACCTTGTAAATGTGCAAGGGTAATCTGAATTCAGTAGAAATCATGCTTTGAATGTTAATCTTTTCCAGGGATGTTGACAGGCTTGTAATTCTCTTCCTCTATGTTGGGCAGTGGCAACTGCCAGGGGTAACAGTGGTCACCAGGGCTAGCAATGGAAACTTTATGGGGGGCTGTCTTGCTATATTATAATGTTTGCCAGGGTAAGCGGATTAAATGCCTGTTTGACTTGCAATCATTTTCAGCTTATAGTGGAGTTGCCTGGAAGTACCCCATTATAAGTCAAGAAGCATCTGTACTGCTATATGCAACAAGGTGCATACGAGCAAAGGGAGCCAGATGTCAATCATAAATATGGCTCTGTGTGCCTGAGTTCAAGAGCAGGCAAAGGTGATCTGCACCGCTGATGCTAGAACCATGGCTACTTCTAGATGGGTGGGGCATTGGGGGTGGCTTGAAAGGAACATAAGGGGTGTGGAAATATTTCTTATACATCTGGGTGGTGTTCACATAAATACATATGTATGTATAAATTCAGGCACTATGCTGTTATATATGTTATACCTCAATAAAAAAATTTTAAACATCTTAGGGAGGACATATGTAGTTTTTAAAATATATTCAATATTATAATTTCATATTTGAAAACCAAAAAAAAACCACCCTATTCCTTTTGAAACACAAACTTTAAAAGAATCCTCAAGATGTATATGTTTCTCCAAAAGAGACATATGTTTAAAAGGCTGAAGCGAACTGCAGCACACCGATTGCATTCTGTCTCAGTTCCTTGTGTCTCTCTGGCTATATCGCTTGACTCAGGCATCTCTGCGGCCAGGCACCACATTTGCATAGCCACAGTGTGGGGCTCACTGGACTCACAAGAAGGCTCTTGTAACTGATGGTTCAGTCATCCACAAACTGACTCAGCCATCTCTGCTCTCCGAAACTCATATTATGCCCAAGAACCCAGAAATTCAGGCGTTAGGATATTCTTCCCAATCCTGTCCATCATTCAACCACAGTTTGCCGTGCAGGAAAAGGAAAAAAAGACACTGTGGAAAGTCTGGCTTTGAAACAAGGGGTGTCTGCTCAGCAGGCCTGGCTGGGGCTGCATGCTGCGGAACTGATTCCACCCCAGCAATCATAGAAAATTTCCCCAGCCAATGTCTCTGCCCCCTGCGGGCAGTGTGCTCCACATGCTGACTCTGGCACAGAGAAGCTGCTGGAAGTTGTTCTGGCAGGCAATGGCCTTTGCTGCTCATAGAACAAAGCCTTTAATTTGTGTGGCGGGAAGCTTAGTGCTTTCACACTGTCATTCTGATCATGAACTCCCAGGGGAAGAGGAGGAACCTGTACTTTCCACGTTCCCACCTGCCACCGAAGGGTCCTAGCCTGAATCCTAGGGCTTGGTAAGCACATTCAGGTGAGTTCCCTGCCCCAACCCAATCTCCTGGAAGTTTTTGATGAAAGAGCTAGCGTGCGGGGCACAGGGCATTACAAGCTTACCAAGGCTCTAAATTCTCTAGACCAACTGTGGCCACAGAGTTTTTGAAGAGTATCTTTGGTGAAAAATAGTGCCAAGCTGTAGAATAGCTGTGCCATGTTGAACACTGGAAAGAAAATGCAGCAGCCACTTTGTGGTACAAAGGGTAGTGTGGTTCTTGAGTCGCCACTGCACAGCTCTGCTTCAGTGGTGCATTGGACATGATCTGAGCCAACTTGTCCTCTTATATCCCAGCCCTTTGTGGTCAAGATGCCTGAGAAGATGCACCATGGGGAGGAGGAGGTGGAGACTTTTGCCTTTCAGGCAGAAATTGCCCAGCTCATGTCTCCCATTATTAATACCTTCTACTCCAACAAGGAAATTTTACTTCGGGAGTTGATCTCTAATGCTTCTGATGCCTTGGACAAGATTCAGTATGACAGCCTGACAGACCCTTCCAAGTTGGACCACTGCAAAGAGCTAAAGATTGACATCATCCCCAACCCTCATGAGCAGACACTGACTTTGGTGGACACAGGCATTGGCAAGACCAAGGCTGACCTCATAAACAACTTGAGAACAATTGCTAAGTCAGGCATGAAAGCATTCATGGAGGCTCTTCAGGCTGGTGCAGACATTTCCATGATTGGGCAGTTTGGTGTTGGATTTTACTCTGCTTATGTGGTGGCAGAGAAAGTTGTCATGATCACAAAGCACAATGATGACAAGCAGTATGCCTGGGAGTCTTCTGCTAGGGGATCATTCACTGTCCATGCTGATCATGAGGAGCCAATTGGCTGAGGTACCGAGGTGATCCTCCATCTCAAAAAAGACCAGACAGAGTACTTGGAAGAGAGGCAGGTCAAAGAGCTGGTAAAGCAGCACTCCCAGTTCACTGACTACCCCACCACCCTTTATCTGTAGAAAGATTGGGAGAAGGCAATCAGTGATGATGAGGTAGAGAAAGGTGAAAAAGAAGGGAAGAGAAGGAGAAGGATGATGAAGAGAAGTCTAAGACTGAAGACGTGGGTTCAGATGAAGAGGATGATATTGAAAAGGATAAGAAAAAGAAAAACAAGAAGTTTAAGGAGAAATACATTGATCATGAGGAACTGAGCAAGATCAAGCCCATTTGGACAGAAACCAGGATGACATCACTCAGGTGGAATATGGAGAGTTCTACAAGAACCTCACCAATGACTGGGAAGACCACCTGGTAGTCAAGCACTTCTCTGTGGAAGGTCAGCTAGAATACAGGGCATTGCTATTCATGCTCCAGAAGGCTCCCTTTGGCCTATATGAGAACAAGAAGAAAAACAACATCAAACTCTATGTCTGTCGTGTGTTCATCATGGGCAGTTGTGATGAGTTGATCCCTGAGTACCTAAGGAAGAAGTGGATTAGGAGTTCCTACTGTGGGAAACCTGTGCCCTCTGTATGGTGTTCCTGTGGCTCCCTAGCAGCCTGAGTGGCCCTGTCCCACCTCTCCCTCTGCTGAGTCTAATTTCTCCTTCCATGTGGTGAAAGCAGGGAGTAAGGGCCTTGAGTCCCATCCCCTCCATAATTTGACAGCTGAGTTGGATGTTGTGCATTGTGATCTTATTTTGTGTTTATTTTGTTCTGAAATTAAAGTATGTGAAATGAAGAAGAAAGAAGAAGAAGAAGAAGAAGAAGAAGAAGAAGAAGAAGAAGAAGAAGAAGAAGAAG
>NW_004524595.1:9153984-9220983 GCF_000260255.1 Octodon degus | reverse complement strand
AGGAGGAGGAGGAGGAGGAGGAAGAAGAAGAAGAAGAAGAAGAAGAAGAAGAAGAAGAAGAAGAAGAAGAAGAAGAAGAAGAAGAAGAAAGGGTGAGTGTGTAGTCCCTTTTTGCAGTCCTTGTTTTGCATCAGATCTCATAAAATCTTCTCAAAATTTTCAAAATTTCTTGGGCAGTTGTCAGCTTTGAGTTATAGGTAGGCAGCAGAGCATCTTGGGTTCATCTATACCTCACAGTATAGATGTCTTCATTACAAAGGTACTTGCCTCATCTTTGCCAGACTCTGGAACAGTCTGACTTCTCTCCCTGCTCCTCGGTATCACTACTTGAGAGAAGTTTCAATAACTGACTACAGGCTCATGAATGTCCATTGATCACTGAATCCTTGGTCATACTCCATTAAGATCATCAGAATAGATTAATTTATTGATTATCTTTGAGTACCACAGGAGGGGCCAAATGCAGATGAATGGAAAAATAGAGAAAGAGCAGACAAGAAAATCCTCCATAGAGAAGCCAAGGGCTGCCAGAGAAGAATCTCTAGATCATCTGACTTACCCCTGAGACAGATAAGAAGATCCTGGTTTTCACATTTTTCCCTTGATGGCTGAAAGAGGGATGTGGCTGGTGGCTGTTGCGGCCATCCCTTTTGCCTTGCTTTTCTGTATGTCAACTGTTGGCATCCAACATTATTTCATGTCATTTAGTGACATCAAGACTGCTAGCAGAGCTGCACTTTGCCATCTGAATTGAGCTGAGGAACCTTAAGCTAATTGGCAGCACCTCTTCCTCTCATACATTTCTGCAAGAACCAGGGACAGTGGCCAAAGCATCCTCCCAGAGATCTCACTATGGAAATGAGCCAAGGCTAGGAAAAGTCATACTCCATGGCCAAAGCTGTATCCAAACCTAGGAGTACCCCTGACCTGGACCAAAGCTGCAGAGCTCTCCCAACTAGGTCTAGCTCACTTCATCTCTGCTACTCAACTTTCAGAATAAGTCCCACAGCTCTTCTACAAAACAAGGTTAAGTGTACAAGGACTTCAGTGTAAAGGTACTACCATCCTCCATCTCAAGACATCCTACAAATGTTGACTCTTCTACTGTAAGACATACAAACCACACAGAAACAGAAAGTTCTCACAAATGTTGGCAGCAACTTTCACACTGATGTGCATACTAATCCCTTTCACCTTCCTTCATGACCATTTGGAGGCATTTCTAAAGGGTGTGGTGCCACAAGGGTCATAGAGGTGAAACAGACCTGTTCTCTGCCCTGCAAAGGCTTAATCCAGTAGAAGCAACTTGTATTCAGTAATAACTGGGCATCTTGGGAAACTATGGAAACTTGGGAAGAGCCCAAGTCTCTATGAGGGTGCAAAAGAGAGAGATGCCTCCTAGTTGGTAATTCAAGAAAGACAAACCACAGAAGAGGAGAGATTGTGTTAAGTCTTGAAAGAAAGATACCTCATCTTCATATACAAAAGAAAAAAAATATTCCTTAGGAGAAAGCAACCTTTCAGGAGGAGAAAACTTGACTCAGGACCAAAAGCAAGAACATGAGAAAATGTAGGGCACATTCAGAAAGCACCAATGAAATTAACTTCACTAGCCAGACAAAGCATGGGAAAAGGGGCAATGCAAGATCAAATCATGATAAGATTTGATAAGAAATGGCTTCATTTAAGGAAAGACTAAATCTCAGAAGACCCTAAATGCCACACTGAAAGCTTACACTTTGTTCCTGAGACAATAAGAAGTATGAACACAATGGGGACCAGGGGACAGAGGAGGTTGGGGGAGACTGCGCAAACTTCACCATCAGAAGAAAGATATGGAAGCTGACAAATCAAAGGCAGAAAATACAGTATTTTCATCTTAGAAAATAAAAACTCTACTTTCTTTTAAGCTCTCCACAACCTCTATCCATAAGTTTTCCCCCTTCTCTTTAAATATTCAGATTCCCTTCTCTTCTGCTTCTTTCTCCCTAGACCACAAATAGCTAAGTCTATCACTTATATTTAGAAAATCAAACTTATATAAACTTCCGACCCCTCCTACCCCTTTCCTCACAAATGAGCTTCTAAAAATGACAGCGAGCTTCCTAAAATGGATGATCTGGGGCACACTTCACTTTCAAACCCCAGGGGATTCTTAATATGATCCATCAGGGATGGGAATAGAATTTTCAAGTCTTAACTTTTATTTGTTCTATCTAAAAATATGCAAGTAAAATCACGTTTTACTAATTCAGTAAAGCTCTGCCATAACTCACAAGTGGAATCCAAAAGAAATTCATTCATGCAAAATTCAGACTCATGTTCATGTGAGATTAATGAAAAACAGCATCCAAGGGTCAGTTTTGTGCTGTCACTTAATGGTATCAAATTAAAAGGTGTGTTACTTGCACAGAATACTAGCAAACTTCTTAATGGCTCTAAGAGAAGTCAAAAGGCAATAGAATATTATTTTCAAAAATCTGATAATTATCTACTTAGAATTCTATACCTTGCTAAGTTATCACTGAAGAATACATTGAGATTGAACAAAATTTTCACCAACTGACCTTCACTGAAAGGATAATTTTCTTCTTTCAAACATAACGAATAAAAATGAAGAAAAAGGAAAGATTTTTCCAAACTTCTCCAATAGTTATATAAATTTAAAGCCAAAAGAGTGAGAGGTAAGAATTGAATGGAGAGAAAGCTAAAGATCTAGGACTCTTGGGCCATGGAAGCCAAATTATCAGAGTTTGCAATCATTTCAAAAACAGAAAAATAGCAAATTGGTACTTAGGAGGTGATTTAATGAAAGTGCTGAATAGCAAGAGCTGGTTGAGGCATGAGTGGGAGATGAGGAAGCTGGCGGAATGTGCCTAGAAAGCCTCCAGTAAGCTCATGAGATCAATTTTTTAATCATGTCACTCAAATCTTCTACATCTTTACTAATTTTAGTTTTCATCTTTACCAATTTGTTAATTATTGAGAGAGGAGCTTTTGTCCTCTATTGGGGCTGCTAAGGAATTTGCTGATAGGCACTGTGCAGAAACCTCTCATAAATAGTAACAATGTAAATAATAAAAGCTTGTGATTAATTTGGAGTCATAAAAATCAAGATGGAACCAAAAATATTGGGCAAAAGAAACTTGTAATGTGAAGGAGCAAAGCTTTCTAAATTGTTTATTTCATTCATGAGAATTACTGGGGTTTGATTACCTTTTTGTTGGGTAGATTATATACAAAATTTTTAAACTATTTTAAAAATGAGAAATATGTAACTTTTGTGTCAGTACAATAAATAAGGAAAAATTTTAAATGGTATGCATGAATAGGAAAAGAGAAGACAAATGAAAGCAAAAAAAAAAAATCAGTTATCACAAAATATTAAGTGGATTAAGACCCACCGTTAAAAGCCAGGTTATCATATTAGTTAAAAATTAAATCTAATTATATGATGTTTATAAGAAGCAAATGTAAAACAGAAGTAGTTACTATATGTCAAAAGGTGGGATAAGATAATCTAATAAATACCAGCCAAAAGAAACCATACAAAATTGAGTTTAACAGGGAAAGGATTTATTAGAGACAAAGACATTTGCTATCAAAAACTAAAAAAGTTCTGGGGAGATGCCGCAGATGTCTAAGCACCTGCCTGGCAAGTGCAAAGATCAGGGGTGGTTTTTTTTTTTTTTTGCCATAATTTTATTGATAAACAAATAGCAATGAGACAGTTTCGAATCAAATTGGTAGGACAGTTTCAATAATTAACACACTGCATACATTCTTCTTAGTGGTTAATTGCTGTACAAGATGCAGACTTGAGATCTTATTTACAAACACCATTAGAACAAAGCATTCTATTCATTAAGAGAATGTAACTATATATCTATCCTAACCACTTTGAATACACAGATACAAAATGGACATTCATCTGTATCCCCTTTTTTTGTTAAGTTCTGTTATTTGAATATTGTAAGTGTGTAAACTCAGCAAAATATTCTAAAAGAGCCCAGTAGTCCACAATAGTATTGGGTCTTCCGCTTCACTGGCAATGAAACACCGGGTTTGATGCCCGGTACCAAATGCCATATTGGCCGGGAATCCCAGGTCTGCTGTTCAGGCCACAGAATCCAGGCATGGTGGGGCACACCTACATAGGAAGACCTCTATGAGTCCAAGCTGTATAGCAAGACACTGTACCAAAACATGAATAAATAATTTTTTAAAAAAAATAGTTTTCCAAGCAGACATAACTTTTATTTGCACCTAATAATAAAATCATAACATATATAAAGCAAAGATGATATTTGCCATGCAAAACTGACAAATCAGAAATCACTATGGGAAATTTTAGCACCTCTCTCGATAGCTAACAAATTAATGAAAAGAAAAATTATTGAGGATATAGGAGACTTGAATGATGTGATTAAAGCTTGATTTAATGGACACACAGGAGAACGTTCATGCTTCCTCGTCTCCCAGGCACTCTTCACCCTCCTGCCTCCACACTCAATGCTCCTTTAAAATGACGTCCCAGGTACCAAAGTCTTCTTTTTCTGATTTTAAACTGATTGGAGATACTGACAGTTTGACTTCCACTCTCCACATAATCCATTTCTCTTCAGGGATCTGACTGCATCTGCTGGTTCTCTGTTCTCACCTCTTGCCATCTTGATCCACACACCTCCCAGACAACCATGTCTCACACTGCAAGACCCTTGGAAGAGGCAAGAGGGTACTTGGCACAGATGCTAGCACTTGGGGAGCACCCTAGTGAAGGCCAGGGCATGGCAATGGATGAAGTTTGGGCAGCCCGGAACAATGACAGCCTCCCTCGGACTCAGGACAGGGACCTGGTGTGCATTATTCACGTTTCCAACGTGCTCAGTGCCTGGCCCATGAGAGGTATTCATTGAGAGTGTATTAGGTGCTTGAGCTGCAAATGAGTTTTGCAGACCTGTAGAGAGTTTCAGAAATATAGCCTGCTGAGCAATGCAAAGTTACCTTCAGTCTCTGAACCTCATCAAAGGCTTCTACTCTAGCCAAGAAGCTCTAGCCTAAACAATGGCCAAGACTATAGTCAAGAAACTAATATAACGCCCTTCCCATTAAAGGTTCTCTTCAATGTCACATTCACTGCTTTATAAAACCAGAGTAGTGTCTTAAATCGTAAGACGCTGTGGCCCTGCTTGTTCTGTCCTGTACTTCTCTTCCTCTCTCTCAGGTACAGAAACTCTTCGCTCCACCACATGCCTACCTCTGGAGATGCCATCTGTCCCTACGAGAGACAGGAGATAGGCACCCTTGGCTCAGTACCTTCTGACCAGTGAAAGCAGTCCCCTGGAAAAGAGAATGGCCATTTTCACAGACATTTCTTAAGTACATAAGCCAAACCCCAAGCTGCTAAAAAAAATCTGTCTTCTGTCCTTTCACATTCCTGCTGCAATAGAAGTTCATTTTCTCATCATATACTGTAAATTACAGGCTGAAAAGGTGGGTCGCATCTGACTTCAGCCTATAAATAGCTGATCTTCCTTCTCTTCCTCAGAGGGGCCATTCTGAATAGTGGCTCAGCTCAATGTATCCTGGCAGAGGGACAAAATTGCAGAAACAGAAATCAAATCTCCCTCCAGTGAGCCCAGGGGCAGAACCCGGAGTTCTTCATGCCTCCACATTAGAGAAGCCCCTGCCCGATGCACACTTTTTTTTCTACGAGGCAACATCTGGGTAAATCCACTTCTAGTCTCTCTTCATCTCTCTTACGCACCCCTTCTGCAAATAGCTCCCAGCACTGCCCCGGCATCTTGTAAAATAAAAATCAAAGCTGAGCAAATAATTTAAGACTCATGTTTAAACCTTTCCCAGGTCCCTGAATTCATTGCCTCTTAAAGTGAAAATACCTATGCCAGAGGCTCCTTTGGCTGCTCAGGGATTGCATCACTCCCCCTCCCACCAAAAAAGAATTTTGTTTGGCATTTAAGGAGCTCCTTGCAGAGCCCATACAAGTCAGTTCTTAATCAGTTGACAATATTATTTGTTGCCAGCCCCATGCCTGACACTAAAGAGAAGTCAAGGTGAATGAAAAACATGACTTTTGCCCTCAAGGAGCACATAATCCAGCGGTATAGACACAACACACTCAATGAAACAACAGAGCACAGGAGAAAACTGGGATTAAGTGTTCAACCAAGTGGAACAGATGGGAAGTGTGTCGTCTACAAAGACAGAAGGCTGCATAGGGTGGTGGGGATGGAGCTGGCAGGCTTCCAAGAGACAGAGAAGATTAAAGGAAGTGCCTAAAGCCAGGAAAAGAGCACATGAAAATGCAAGAAAGCAAAATAAAAATCCTATTTGAGGACAGGCAACACCTTAAAAAAATGTATATAAATTGTCCAGGGCTCATTGTCACACACACATACACACAAACACACACACACACACACACACACACACACACACAGAATTCTTAAGTTAAACTCTTAATGTCCAGCACGTCAGAGTGTTGTCTTATTTGGAGACAGCACCTTTATGGAAGCTATTGAGGTAAAAGGAGGTCACGTGGGTGTGTCCAAACCCAATGTAACTGGAGTCTTTATAAAAAGAGATTTGGACACACACAGAGGAAAGACCAGGTGAAGATACAGAGGAAAGATGGCCATCTGTGAGCCAAGGACAATGGTGTCGAAGCAAACCAACCCTGCCAGCACTTGGGTCTTAGACACCCAGCCTCTAAGATTATGAAAAAATAAATTTCTGTTATTTAACCTATTCAGCTTATGGGACTTTGTTATGGTGACCCTGGTAAATTCAAATCTTTAGGCTCTCCTTTGTCCCAAAAGTCCAGTCACAGGCTCTCTTGGTGTGAACTAAGGCAGAAGTTGTGAGGATGCAGATGCCAACCTGCATGGGAGAATTTAAAGGCTTTAGAGACCAGCCTGGGCACAGGTCTTATGCAGAGATGAAGGGGGAGTAGAGTTAGGATGTCACTGAAATCTGAGGAAGAACTCCAGGGAGACAGGATGCCATTTCAATTCCCACAAATATACTTCTCAACAGAAATGGGCACCCTCTCCCTACTCTTCCCAATACCCAATCTACAGAGTGCTTCTACACTACCTTTTAGCAGCCAATGCTCTGCTGACTCCAGCCAGTGGCAGCTCATTAGAAACAAGCTCGAGAACATCCCATTGCACCGGCTGTAGCACTTCTCTGTGCAGTTCTGAGTCAATGGAGAGTCAAGGAAGAAATACTTCTGGGAGAAGCAGCCACGAAGAAACTCTTCCAAGTACTGTCTGATTTTTCATTCAGACTCCACGATCCTGGACTCTTTGATCACTCGGTTCTGAGCATCTCTTCTGCAGTGACAAACCAGGTCAAGCCCCAGACATCACAGCTCCTGCTGGAAGAGGGGACTCAGCCAATGTGTTTGTGACACCTGGAAGGAAAATGGCCCTGGGGGAGTCCCAACCTCCCAAGACATGTAATGAGTCTGTGAAAGTCTAAGTACATTTCAACTATTGGCGCACTCTATTTAATTCTCCAGACTCCATAGTTGCAGTGCACATAGCATCTTCAGTACAGTACCATCTGCAGGTATAGAAGAGCTACATAGAACCAGAAAATTTCAAGCACTGGTGGGAAGAATCTCCCTTAGCTGGTATACAACCAACTGTGGAAAACTGGCCAGCCGTACCTACTAATGCGGAGCACCTGCAGACATAGAACCCAACCCTTCCATGCCTAGGTTTATCCCCAACATGCCTGTAAGCACAGCAAAACACAGGCAGTGGCAGAGCTGCCCTACCAGAATACTCCCAACTTAAGTGGGAGGGAATAAGTACAATAATACATGACAATCTGAAGCATCTCAGGGCTGAGGAGATAGTTCGGTGGTCTCTAAGCGCCTGCCTGGCAAGCACAAGAACCCGGGTTCAATCCCAGGTACCACATGCCAAGCCAGCCCTGGAACCCTGAGCACACCATGCCAGCCACCAAAACCAGGCATGGTGGCACACACCTGCAATCCCAGTGCTGGAGAGGCTGAGACAGGAGGGATCACTACAAGCCTGAACTATGTAGCAAGACCCTGTACCAAATAAATAAATTATTTTAATTTTAAAAAAGAAATTTGAATAATCTCATAAATATGATGTGAAAAATGGAAATTTAAAAACACAACATATTATATGTTTTTATTTATATAAACTTCATAAACAGGTAAAATAGTTGCCCAGTGGATCTAGAGGTCAGGCTTGGGACTATCCCGTAGATGTGAGGCATGAGGGATGTTCCCCAGGTGCCAGTAAGGCTGCTTTCTGAACTCAGTGTGGGCTGTATAGTCATGCTCACACTGAAAATCAACCAAACTCATATTTGTACAGTTTTGTGTATGCATATTTCAATAAAAAGACTTTAAATATTAAAACCACACCTGGTGTGAAAATTATTCTGAAGACAGCAGAGACAGAAGTGACTTTCCCAGCATCAGAGGCAGGGTTTGAATCCAACTCTGGATCTTGAGAGCAGGAACTCAGCCGCTGTGAGATGCCACCTCCTAGCAGATACCTTAACACATGTGTCCTGCAACTGATTCTTGTGAAAATTCTGTAGAGCCCTCGGCACAATGCTTGGCATTTACTAGGTGCCCAGTATATATCTTACATGGAGTAAATCCCACTAGACATCGCTTCCAGTGCCTAACATGATTCCTCCAAGCCACAGCATGCCACTGTACAAGAGCAGATCATAAGGACAGATGACGACATCCATAGCATGGATATTAGAAATTAATCTTTATGCCAGAATCCACATCTCACGCACCCCACTGCAACCCTCCTGGAAACCTCAGAATGCACCAGTGCAGCCCTGAATTTCCTCAGGGTCAAGCACTTTGGTCTGCAGCTGATGATAGACTCTCTTTCCAGGAGTCCTGGAAAATCTATTTCATCCTGGCATTTAGAAAGATATCTCTAGGCCTCAGGGACTGACTCCAGGTCAAGAGGTTGCTTGAAGGATTTTGAACACAGAATATGGGATGTAAAGCCCAGCAGAAATTAAATTGGACAACGTTTTCTGCAGAGAAATGTAGGTACCTGGCTTCAGTCTGCTTGCTCACACCCTCGAGTCACTTGCCCAGCCAACAGCCTCGTGCTACTGTACAAAGGTAAATAAGATGCAGTGCGTGCCTCCCACATACTCACATGGTGCAGAGGAATCAGACTTGGAAAACAGTGCACCTGACCACCGTTGGCTAGAGAGAGTGACCATCTCATCACACAGCTGCGAGAGCTCAATGAGGCATTGAGGGGATTGGGCGTAATACACAGTCCATCATCTTGGCCACCTCCACTATTGGCAACAATGTGCCACGGGAGTATGTGTGGGTTTTCATGAGGACTCTCGAGAATGTGGTCAGCTGAGTTGGTGCAGGGCACTCAGGGGAGGCCTCAGAGCTGGCACTGCAGGAGGTCTCTTGCTGATGGGACATTTCAAGAACACTCAGGCCAGGGGTAGTTCTGCCTGAAGACCCACCTACTTGCCCCAGCACTTACACTTGCTCAGTCCACAGAAACCAGGAACACCTGAGCCCACACTTCTGTCCACTCACCAGACGCTCCAGCCTTAACAACCCTGCTCTTCAGAAAGCACTGGTGACCTCACCAGCCACTCACAGTCCCCCCCCCCCCCATCCTATATCACCTACCAGGGCCTGGCCCTGCCACCAACGGCTCAGCTCACAGATTTCCACTCCTTCCCTTACCAGCCTAACTTTGTAGAACCAGACTTGGATTTCTGCTGAGAGGCTCATATTGACTACCCTACTCCCCACAAATGTCTTATCTCCCCTTCTCTGACTTCGCCTTAGATCTGTCCCCACTTCTGGGGTGTCCCCAAGCCTAGAATTGATGTCCCCAGAGAAGTCTAGCCCCAAGCAGATGTAAAACATCTGGGGAGCCCTTGCTCCCCTTCCTATTTCCCATGGGAGAAGAGAAAATTGTGCCTGTCAGAAATGTGATAGAATTGTCAAAAGTACATCAAAACGGCTATATACATTATGATCTCTAAGTCACAGTTCCATTTGTGCTGTGACGGTGTAAAAATAACAAAATTTCCATCAAGATGGAAAATAAAAATGAAGACAGCACTTCAACAGTATTTGAAAACAATGTCTACACAGAAGTCCCTTTTCTCCCTGGCAATGTCTCAGTGGTGGCCACATCTTAGTTCTGCTCTTTTCATGCACGGCACAGCTAGGAAGCAGGAGACCTCGATCCCTAGGTCTGTGGAAAGGTCCAGACAGTGCCCCGTCTCCCTCAGCCAATTCTGTCCACATAGATTCACAAGGCATCAACCCAGACAGGCCCTCTAGTCCCCAGGCCCTCTAGCCAGAGGACTTTCACATTTAATTTGGTCTGGAGGAAGACTGGAGGGGACATACTTCTGGAGCCGCCAAGAGAAATTTCCCAAGGAGTGGTTGCTCAGTGTCTGTGCTTCCACCTACTGCAGCACTGACCATCCAGGGCTGTCTGTTCTCTAGTTAACCTCAATTACCCTTCACCTTCTACCACCAGACCCCCAAACCAAGCCCCATTTCTTCCCAAGAGGAAGAAGAAGCTTGAGAAACACTTATTCAATGACTTAGCAAATGGATTAAAGCTGGCATGAAGGCATGAATAAGTAAAGGCCTAGAACACAGGGGGGAAAGAATATTTATCTTTAATGATGCTCATTTCTATCAAAATAATGCATGCACATTGTCTAAATAAAGCTTGCCTAGAACTAATGCAAAGACAGGCAGCAGTGTCTTTCTAGACCTCTCCTCATCCATCAGTCCTGGCCTCAAGACAACTGTTGCTGTCTCCTCTACCTGCTTCTTATTCTGTGTGCCTGAAAATATCTTCATTTATTGATTTTAGACATACATTGGTTTCCCACCACATTGCGTATGGATTTAATGCTCATATACAACCCAATCTTCATTTCCCTCTCATCCTCTCTTTACATTTACATGTTACTAGATCAATTTTCAGTAATTTTATTTAACAGTAGTTACATTGTTTGTAAATATCCTGTGCTGCTAAGGTAGATAGAAAGCAGACTGTGAGAGGTGAATAATAGTACTAAGGCTCTAACCCTTCATATGCAGCTGTCAACCCACCTCTACTTTCAGGTCTCCAACACACACCTGCCTTCCTTGAGGAGCTTCATCTCCAGTTCCTGATCTTTTTCCATAAGAGCAAACTGGTCTCTATCTCACTGGAACCACCCTTGGCAAACACTTAAATTCTAACTCCCCTACTTAACTTAGCTGCCACTCCATTCAGCTCCTGTTTTCCAAATATTTGTCATTAGTCATCCACTGCTGTCTGCCTGTCTATTGTCTTTCTCTCATAGTATTACAACTATTCACTCCCTTATGGTGATTTCGGGAGGGGAGAGAGAGAGGGAGAGGGAGAGGGAGAGGGAGAGAGAGAGGGAGGGGAGAGAGAGAAGGGAGAAGGGGAGAGATAGGAAGAGAGAGAGAAAGGGAGAAGGGAGAAGGAGAGAGAGAGGAAGAGAGAGAGGGAGGAAGAGGGAGAGGGAGAGAGAGGAGAAGGAGAGAGAGAGGAAGAGAGAGAGAGGAAGAGGGAGAGAGAAAGGGAGAGAGAGAGAAGGGAAAAGGGGAGAGAGAGGAAGAGAGAGAGAAGAGGGAGAGAGAGAGAATTTATATGATCGATTGATTGATCAATTTATGTTTAAATAATGTTAGGGAAATGGAGTTCTATGTGGTCAGGGTTGAACAGTTCAAATCTTTTTCAGGGTAACCCTACTTCCCTCTCAGGGTAAAGCGTTGTGACGGACACTGTGCTGTGCCACCCAGATCCTCCTCCTTGTGCCGCGGCAGAGCACTGATTCTCCCAGTGAACCTCTGTGTTCCCTGAGGTAAGATAGGTGTCTAATCTGGATGTCGCTTCATGTTTACAATGAGCAAAAGACAAGGGTAGATGTTGCCAGGAAAATTTACAGGAGCCAGGGAGGTGGCGCAGTAGAATAAGTCCTTCCCCGGCAAGCACAAGGGCCTGAGTACAATCCCCCAGTTCCGCCAAAAAAAAAGAAAAAGAAAATTTACTGAGTAAAAAGACATGATTCCTTGATCAATTTCTCATACCCACAAATTTGATCTAACTCTCACACCTACAGCCCATTAATCCTGAAATTAATTCCATAAAAAATTTATATAGCAACAATTCACCCAAAAGGAAGCACTGGCAGGAAACCCATGCCCAAAGGGAGTATTCAGACATTTCAAAGACTGTGGACGTACTCCACATTGACATTGATACATAGGAACCTGAAGTGATTCGTGTATCTCTGTTAGAACAGAAGGCAAGAAGCCTACAAAGTTGGCAGAAGGCTCCAATGGGACACTCACAGGATGTTCTCGTGGGGCTCCAGAGCAAGGCCACCCAACTCCCCAGAGAACCATATGCTCCTTAAAAACTAGTCCCTGGCAAGATGTTGGATCCCAGTTCAGACAGAGAATGTGACCCAAGGCATCAAGAGGACCACTGGGCAGAACCACAAACCATATAGTGGGTGGTCAGACCCTCCATTCATAAGCTCAGCAGCAATCCACAGAGAGGTCAGAGCAGTGCACTTGGGCGGAGTACACGGGGCAAAAGTAAGCTACATGAACAGATGACTAAACCTCTGTCATCTACCACTGCTGCATGGGTGTCTCTCCCTCAGCCCAAATGACCAGTCTCTTATGACCTACAAATGGAGACAGAAGAGTCAGAATTCTGTTTACAGACAGAGTGGGTGGCCCTGTGGGTGACAAACACAAACGAACGGCCATGCATTGCATCCCTACCTGGGCAGTCCTCACCCACAGCCCCACTCTCCTTGGTCCACAGATGCCTACATAGTAGACAATACGGGCAAATGTTATTTTTTTCAGTTGCCATAAGACTCAAGTTAACCAAATAATGACTGAATAATGTCCCTTCTTCAACTCTAAGGGCTTGGATTGGCAACCACAATGTACCAACCTTGGAAAACAAACAAGGCTGTGTCATATTAACCATTAATTCACTCATAATATCAAAAGAAAAGATTTTCCAAAAAGACTCGTTAGCAGATGCTCACTCAATATTTCACTTCCATTAGAATCTTAGAGAAGAAAGGACCTGAAATCTTTACTAAATTCTCTAAAAACAAAAATGGAGTTTGAATAGGGCAAGAGGCACTAATTCACCCAAAGAAAGCACATGAAATCTTACCCTACATGTGCTATACACAAATCCAAGCCTAGCAGCCAAGTAGAGCCTGCACTCTCCGTAGGCTTGGGACTTCCACCTGAAATGTCACTACGTGAAAGATCAGCTTCTCACCACAGAAAGGAGAATTCTGATCAAAGTGGAAGCATTACCATGTTTTCTATGCAATCGGCCCTCTGTCTCCTCTCCACCCCAGTCAAAAGCAGCTCTCTGCCTCCCTCTGAAGCAAAATCTTTAGGGTAGCAGATAGCACTTCTGAAAGGCTCTGACCTCTTTTCTTTCACCCTCATTCTTTCCCCCTACCTTACATTATAATTCTGAAATAGAAACTGGCTAAATGCTCACTAATCTCATTATTTCTTTCCGAGCCCACAAGACTACTCAGCTTTCCTGGTAGTTAGACTTGAGCCATGTAATATGGGCTGTAGACAGAAATTAAATACAGAAACTCCCCACCCATGGAGGATACAGCCCAAAACCCTCAGTGAATGCCTGGAATCAAGGGTCATAGCAAACCATATAAACAGTATGTTTTTATCCTACTGACAATCATCTATTAAAGTTTAACTTATAAATTAGGCATAGTAAAAGATTAATGACAAAAATTCATAATAAAACAGAACAAGTATATATATACTTGTAACAGAAATTATGTGTATGGGGATCTTTCTATTCCTCAAAATATCTACCTCTGCTATATTCACCTCCTCTTCTTATGGCAGTATAAGTGACAAAGTGGCTCCATGAAGGGTGAAGTGAGGTGGTGATATAGGCACTGTGACCCAATGTCAGGCTACTCCATAAGGGTGACCAGAACACAAGCACTGCAACACCATGACATCAGGTCTCATAATAGGCAGCCACTAAGTGAGCAGTGTGTATGGTGTGGATGTACCAGATGAAGGGATGGTTCGCATTCTAGATGGCATAGTGGTACAGCCCAGGAATTCATCACCCCACTCAGAGCAGCACATAATTTAAAACTCATGAATTGTTTATGTCTGGAATTTTCCATTTAATGTTTCTGGACAGTAAACCCTGCAGGTAACTGAAACTGGAAAGCAAGGCCCAAGATAAGTGGTGGGGGGATGCTGCCTCAGATGTGCAGTCTTGGCCTTAAGACCCACATACAACCATGCAGACTCTCTCTTCCCCTTCTACAGAGAGCATGGAGACTGTGTTTTGACAGTGGCAGCATGACAAGATGGAAGAAGTCCTGTCCTTTAGTCACTGTTGGGCTAGAGTTGCCAGGAAAACCTCTGGACTCCCAGCAGACTGCTTTACGGTAAGTCACTGAGAGTTGAGAGGCTCGCTGGCACAGCAGAGCAGAGCATCACTTGACCAAACATTTGGAATGCAAAACATTTGGAGTTTCACTGGTCATTATTGGGAACCGGATTCACATACGTGGTGAGTATACAACTTATGGAGAGTGGCTGGAAAGAATCAGAAGTTTTGAAAGGGAATAAGAAGATTGTAAAGCAATGCTTGGATTGCAAGCAAAAATGAAAGAGAAGAGAGAGAATCCAGAAGTAATGGCCTAGCAACTAGACCCAAACAGGAAGAAATAAGACTGAAAGATGTTTTCAGCAGCCGAAGTCCTTCAAGACTTCTCAGTCATTCAGGACTCAATCCTACAGCAAAGAATAAATTAAAGATTTTCTCCTCTCACCCAAGCTTACTGTCTCAGGACAGCTGCCACTAAACAAGAGTCAGAGGCATCGTGGAAACCAAGCACATTAAATAAGGCTGGTCTGATCACTGTGTTTAGGAAAGAACTTCAGGTGAAGTTGTGTCCACATGGACCTGCATACAAACAAGTGAATCAGAAACCTGCTGAGTCTTTCACAAAGTTATGTTACCAAAGAAATGATAATATTGGCCTTGGAAAAAAAGGTTGGGTGTGTTGGCATATGTCTATAATCCCAGTTGTATGAGGTTGAAGCAGGAGAATCCAAAGTTCAAAGCCAGCATGAGCAACTTAACAATTTTGTGAAACACTGTCTCAAAATAAAATATTACTAAAAGGACTGGGGTTACAGCTCAGTGTGAAGATCCTAGATTGAACTTAGCATTAAAAATGATTTTTAAAAGCCCTCAAGCCCTTCAACTTGCACCAAAAGGAGGAAGCAATAGGGGAAGGTAACTCTGCCCACTTCAGGTGTACCCATAAAGGATGGTGGACAGGGGAAACTTCCAGAGATGGAGCCAAAGACCATAGGAAAATAGATGAGAGAATTCCTCCCAGAGAATAGAAGTAGGGCTAATCAAGGAACTTTTCAGAGCTTGGCTGGGCTTTCAGCACAGGCCAATGACTTCTATCTTGCACTGTGACTACAGGGCCAGTACCACCTCACCTCCATCACTCTCATTGGGCCAGGGTGCCCAAAGGCAGACTTGACTCACACTTAGTCACAATGAGCCATCCCTAGATCTGATGGGGCAAACTCCAGGAACCAGAACAGGATGGAGGAATTGGACTTTGAGGAGAAATGAGGATGGTCCATGCATAAGAAAGGGATGCACAGACCTCAGGTCTCAGGGGACAGACTGTGGCAGTGGCAACCAACCATCTGCCATCTCATGCTGCTTTCTCCATGAGGAACCATCATGGAGAGACAGCTCCCAGGCTGTGGCTGCATTCCCAGCCCTACTTCTGTTGGAGAGTGGCCCCTGCCGCATGCAGGTGTGTCTGCGCTCTGCTTGCAGGAATACACACAGAAGGAGCGCGCATTGCCTCAAAGCTGGGTTTTATTTTCAAGTGTACATTTTCATGGCCACTTTCCTTTCCCCCTCTGTTAACCAGAAGCAGAAGGCCCCACGGTCTTGGGTATGGATGGAGTCTAAAGGGGGAAAATACCCAGATCCTTGAACATTCATTTGGAGTAATGTCACCTTCTAACCAGGACCTCCCAAAGAGGACTGTCCCAGAGGTGAGAAATAAACCTACTGTCCCCAGCCACTGAGTTTAGACAATGCCTGCCAAGAGCAGGAGTCACCCTACTAAGCTACCGCAGACTATTTGAAGCAGTGTCTCGTCCCTCATGTGGGCCTTTCCAGCCTATCCTCAAAGACTAGAAATTTAGCTAGCACAGTGGAAGGGGCTGCATTCTGCACAATTGATCACACTACTACTACTTCAGGTGTACCCATAAAGGATGGTGGACAGGGGAAACTTCTAGAGATGGAGCCAAAGACCATAGGAAAATAGATGAGAGAATTCCTCCCAGAGAATAGAAGTAGGGCTAATCAAGGAACTTTTCAGAGCTTGGCTGGGCTTTCAGCACAGGCCAATGACTTCTATATTGCACTGTGACTACAGGGCCAGTACCACTTCACCTCCATCATTCTCATTGGGCCAGGGTGCAGGGGCCTGCAATCCTAAGCAATCAGATCATGCATATGGTTATCGGATCTGGCTTCCAAGGTGGAGGCTCGCTATTGTACTGATTTCATCTCATGTGACCTTATCATTATGTCATTGCTGGAGTGGGTTTACTTGCTCTCTTAAATATAAAAGAGACAAATTTATAGCATTTTGTGGTGACTGTGTGATCTTCCACGGAAGACATGTCACAAATACATCACTCTTACAACACAGTTTACCACCTGTACACTGTGTCACATGGGCCATGCCGCTTCATCAGAAAGGATGGTCACAAAAGTTAACTTTCCACATTGTTCAATAAGCTCGATGCTCACCCGTAAGAGATTCACAATTCCCTCTCCAATGTCCCAAGGCACACCAGTGGAGAACCAATGATTTTGATGTTGGAAATACCCAAGCCCATAATATATAAACTCAGGCATCCCTTGTGAGTTTTCCAAGCCCAGAGCCACAGGGTCTCCATGCACAGTTTCAACCAGAGTAACTCTAGCCTTCGCTTACACAGAGAAGTATTTCTGCAAAGGTCAAATTTGATTTTATGGCTCCAGGTGAACCGGGACTGGAACTGCTGTTTCCATTTCAGAGAGTCAGGCCTCCCCGGGGTGGAGGAGGGAAGAGTCACTGCCACAGCGACAGTTGAGAAGCAGACAGCGCCAGCGGTGGTCCAGGCACAGAATCAGTGAGCATCACAAGATGAACAAAATGACTAAAGGCATAAATAACTAAATACTTACATTCTAAAAATCAAACAGCCATAGGCCTCACATTAACATGACTTTACCTTCCAGGATATTCTTGCCCAGAGAGGTAAAATTGTTCAAATCAGAAACCAGAACTGACCCATTAAGAACTTCCCAGATGCCCAACACACAAGAACCAGGAGAGATCATGAGTGACTGTTGTTTGAGCCACTGAAACAATAAAAATATTTTTTAAAAAGAAACCGGCTAAAAAATTAATCAAAATTGGGGTATAACTATGAATGTCCATTTTGTATCTGTGTATTCAAAGTGGTTGGGATAGATATATAGTTGCATTCTCTTAATGAATAGAATGATTTTTTCTAATGGTGTTTGTAAGTAGGATCACAAGTCTGCATCTTGTACAGCAATTAACCACTAAGAAGTATATATGCAGTGTATTATTTGTTGAAACTGTACTTTCGATTTGATTTGAAACTGTCTCATTGCTATATGTTTATCAATAAAACTTTGAAAAGAAAAAAAAAGACAGACAGACAAACAAACAAACAAAAGGCCACAAGAGACAAAAATAAATAAATAAATAAATAAAAATTAAAAAATAAAAAATAAATAAAAAATTAATCAGTTCATCCAGTGGTAGTTTGTGGCCACAGAACCTCGAGCTCTTCTCCTCAGATTCCCAGAAACATCTTGCAGGGGCCTGCAATCCTAAACAATCAGATCATGCATATGGTTATCAGATCTGGCTTCCAAGGTGGAGGCTCGCTATTGTACTGATTTCATCTCATCATTATTCCAGCTTTGCTCTTCTTTGAGGAAATGAAACAAGACTCTGTCAAGATGGTGCTCCTGCTCCAGCCATCAACTGAATGTCTGTGTCCCCTTATCAGACTCTGAAGCCTGAGCCCCAAGGTGCGGAATTTGGAGGGGAGACCTCTGTGAGGTGGTCAGGAGTGATGGTTAATGTGAGTGCTTAAGCGTCCTTGTAAGAAGAGACCAGAGAGCTTGCTTGCTCTCTGCTCTCTTCTATGTGCAATCATAAGGAAAAGAGCCGCCCCCAAACCCAGAAGAGGACCCACAGCAGAACAGATCCGCTGGCCCCTTGATCTTAGACTTACAATTTCCAAAACTGTAAGAAATAAATGTGTATATTTACCTGGGCACGGTGGTGCATGGGGGCTTTACCCCCACTCTGGGAGGCCAAAGCAGAAGGTTGGAAAGGCCAAAGAATAAGGTACTGGCGTGGGCAGCTTAGTAACCTAGCAAGAGCCTGTCTCAAAATAAAACAAGTAAAAGGTCTAGGAATGGCAGTCAGTGTGAAGGTCCTAAATTCAGTCCCTACCACTGAACACAAAAGGGTTGTGTTTAAACACCCAGTCTATGTTTTGTTATAGCAGCCAGAACTGACAAGGGCACAAGTAAGCAAACAAACATGACTATCTGCATGTTATTACATTAATATCCAAAGGAACCAGCATTTGGAAATACCTACAGACACACATACATCCTGGTCCTGTTTCCAAAACTAGTTCACTGTGTGTCTCAGGAAAAGTGTCCTAACCTCTCTGTCCTCTCATAATAAATCTATATAATACTATATAAACACTTTCTTGCAACTATTTCAGACAAGGTGAAGCATGACATGCTGTGGACGAAGGCAAAATAACAAATACATTATATATTAATCTGTCAACAACACAGGCACTTGTATCATTGAGACCAGTCACTAAATCTTTTGAAGATTCTGGCACAAATTATTACAAAACAGACACATGCTTTCACTCTGGTCAATGAGGAACCAAAAACCATTTAAACAGGCAGCCAACATTGGGAAGAGAGTTGAAAGACAGGAAATAAGAAATTAAGAGTTATGTGAAAGCGAAATAGCTAGAATATTAGAGGTAGAGAGAGAGGATTTTTTTGTGAACAGTTTTATAAACTGAGCAATCATTTTTTTCCCCCATGGCCAACATAGTGAAGCTAATGGTAAAAGCATTAATTTATCATGAGGTTTTAAAGATCTCTCTTGTCAGGAATGAAATAAACACGTGACAGGGTAGCCAGACAGTTATTGTTTATAGGAAGGTTATTATAATAATTAAGATTAATAGCAATTACTTGTCATGTTGGTAGGGTTTTTTTTTCCTTGGGAAATAACTGTAGCCATATTAAATAACTAATTAACACATCTCCATGTCTGGCTGAGGATGCATGGATTCACAAGATCTTCCGCATTCTCTGGTGGGCTATAACCAAGTAAATAAATAAGTAAGCACCATAAAACGATCAGCTCAAAATTAAACTAGGCCCCTGGATGGGTGGCAGGGCTGAGTGAAGACAGAACTCTTAATCCCACTGTTGATGACCAAATGCAGATTCCAGGTCACATGGCTCGTTCGTGTGTTTCCATGTATGTTCATGCACAAGGATACGTCTTGAGACACTTGTGTGTCTTATAATAATTTGAATAATCTTATCTTCATATGAAATGGGATTTTTTTTTCACTCTTCAGTTACCGCACTGTAAGAGAAATCTTACTGCCTTAAGTATTAAAGCCTCAAGGCTATTTTTATTGAACATTTTCTAGAATAACATGAACATGGCTAAGAAAAGGATGCATCTTCATGGTACAATTCTTTCTCTTTTCAAGGGGGCCTTGCCCCTTACACAGCTCAATATTAAAAAAGAAAAGAAACGCCAAGAATTCATCTATCCTCACCTGAACAGTGGTGCTGATCCTTTTCGGAAAACACTAAGGTCAGAAGCAGTGTCTTCAGGGGGGACCCTAAAGCTCCATGACATGGTAGCCCTCCTGGAGCTGTCCCTGAACAGAAGCAGAAAGTGTCCATGAAGAAAGGCTTGGTGGCAGTCCCTCCTCAATTCACTTCCTCAGTACCCCGTGCCCACAGTCAAATGAAAGGTGGAGGAGGAGTCTAAAGGTCAGACACAGACCAGACCAGTTAGAGTCCCTTTGGTTCAGGGCAGACTTTGCACCTCCTCACCTGACCACAGAACTCAACCCTGAGGCACTTCTTTTCTATTCTCTGTCACACACACACACACACACACACACACACACACACACACACCCATCACCTGAAAAGCATATAAATTTCCATTTCTACTGGAGCCTTTCTTTTCAAACTGGTAACTATTTTCATTACACAGGAGATGTGTGTGTTTATGCAGACTGGAGCGGCACAGGAGGAAGGGAAGGTGGGGAAAGTAAAGGGTACTCGTGGAGCCTACTGGGAGACATTCAGAACACAGGCTCTGGGTGACACAGATACGACTCCTGCTCTCCAGGCAGTCTACATCACATGATAGGGACAGACCTGTAGGGCAACCAGCTTCCCAAGAAAGCAAAGATGTGTTCTGGACAAGAGTCTTGAGAGAAGGCTGGACTGAGCAGCCGGGACCAGTCCCCATCTTGCCTTCTGTGGAAACCCTCCCATGGCCCCACCAGCTCAAAGCACTCAGAAGCCACTGGTGTTCACCAGGGTGGGGAAAACTCTATTTGGCTTCCCTAAGCCCAGAAGAAACAGACTCAGCTTTGCAACATGATTCTGCTAAACTCTGACAGAACACAAGAGAGTGAACCTGAGCAGAGAAATCTCACTCCCCACAGGAATCCAGGCCTCTCACCACCCCCAAGAGCTGCCTCTTAGCACAAGAGAGTCCAGCCACTGTAGCTGTCTTGCCTCAGCCAGGTGCCTTTGCTCCTGGTCTTTGTTCTCCTGGGGTGCGTCACCTTGCTGCCCAGAGTCTAGCATTCTTGGTTCTTTCAACCCTCAAGACTGTGAGATTATCCCACCCTGGAGTCACTTGGGGAGCCCAGCTTCTCTGGGATCCTCACCCCACAGAATCATGGTAGGAAGCAGATATGGTCTCCACTTGACAAAGCCCATCATGCCTTATGCAGAGGGAATGGCCAGGCCCCCAAAAGGTCACAGTGTCCTCCAGCCTTAGCCAATACCTGTTCTAGAAGAATGAACTGAAGTAGAAAGGACAGTTCGCTTCTAGGTGCCCACCCCCATCTGCAACAGATCAAGGTGAAGCTGGTAAAAGGCATGGAGGATGAAACAGCTTCTTGGAGGAGCCGACATTTGCACCTGCTTTGGATCCAAGCACAATTTTGCAGACAGAGGCAACAGGGTAAGATGGGCAAATAGGGGAACAAAGGAGAAATATGACCAGAGGAAGAAGTTAATTTGTTTCATCTTCTTTTTTCAGTTGTTTGTACTTTTTTCTCTTCTTAATTTCTCATGCATTTCTTTCTTTTTTTCTTTCTTCTTCCAATTTTGTATGAATATATCTGGTGATATGAATAACTGGTTGGAAGACAAGACTATGCATTGCAACAAATACTGTGAAAGTCATATTACTTTGTTAAGTGAAATTCGGTGTCACTTGTAATTTTTTATGTTTTAATACTATCTTGTACTCGCTTTAAAAAATAAAAAAAAATACTTTTAAATAAAATTTTTAAAAGGGTATCCAAAGGAAGGAAAAACCCAAGTAGAGGAGGAGAAGGAGCAAGGCTGAAAGGTCCTCTGATACCAGGGTGAGTTTGTCATAAAATTAAGCCCTGAGCTCTCCACAATCACTCAAAACTGTGACATCCACACTTCTTCCAATGGGAGTCCTGGAGAAGCCAGGAACACACACAGCTGGGGTGCTCAGTAGAGTGTGGGCAGGAAAGGGGGAGCTCAGGTAACAGCACTGGAGGGGAGGGCAGCTGTGATAGGGAGAGGGGACAAGGTCACCAGGAAGAGTACACGAGGGAGGTAAATTTTAATCAGAAGAAAGGGGCCCATAGGACACTAGCTTACGAGGGGAGGCAGGTAAAGAAGGACACGCAGCGTGAGTGGCAAAAGGAGGAGGAAAGCTGGAGGGCTCAGCAGCCAGCAGAAAGCTCAAGGCCAAGTCTGTCCTGGACAGAATGGGTGCCAGCACCTCCCCAAGCCATGTTCCTCCTACCGTTCATCCTCTGAAAGTACTGAACAGCCATGTCCATGACAGCGCTGCTGGGCAAACCTCAGAACACTGTCTGCCCTGGCACTCCACTATAACCTGGCAGTAAGGGTGTCCAAGAAGTGGTCCTTACAAAACAATCTACCTCCATCCTCTATTTGCTCCCACAGAGATGTTCTTGTAGCTAAACTATGCTCCACCCTTTCCCAACGTTGCCCTTCCTTTCTCCTACCCTTCTTTCACTCGTGCTGTTTCATCTGCTGCAACGCCTTTCTTTTCGGACAATTTTGCCAGCTGAAGTTAGTGCGCATGCTCCCTTCAGTCTGTCTTTCAACTCATCAAGGTGGGAACAGGCATAGACAGGTGGACAAGCCTTTCCTCCAAGCACCATACATAGATATTGGCCAGCTGATGGCAGCAGCCATGACACGAGACGGCACAGATACGCGCAGTTGAGTGGGATGAGATGAGACCGGACAACCACAGGAATCCGTATACTCACTATGGCCCCAGAACGATGGCTCCCCAGCAGCTATTAAAAATCCTCTTGGCTTCCTTTGAGTCTTCACTGCTCTCTGGGTAGAAGAAGCCTCGTCGGCATTTGCTGTAGCTAGTTTGTGGCTCCTCTCGGCGATTGCCTGGAGAAATCGGAGCGCTCCTACAGAGCATTTGGAGATCCCCCAAGAGGAGGCCCCTTCTCAGAATTAATAAAAAGTAAGTATGACTGTGTCGCTTTGGGCTCTAACACGGCCTGGGATTCCTCATCAAACAAACACCAGTGTGGGAGGAGAGGTCACTGTGGATATTCCAGTGCTAACATTCAAACGCTAATAACTTTACCATGTAGATTAATTTTAAATGTCAGACCACATTGCTGTGTAAAGCTAAGGAGCTTGGGAAATAAGGTACATTCTCAGGCTTCCTGACAACCCCAGTACATTCCATGTTTGATCACTATTGGGGTGGGCAGGGTCAGGAGAGAGAAGAGCATTTGTTTAACAGTTCCTGGCCCTGCAATACAAACACAGGGACCAAACACATCTGAGCCCATCCACTGGCTAGTTTTTCAACCAGGAAAAATAGTTTTTCAGCCAGTAATGAGACTGTACCCAGACTGGCAGAGTGGGCGAGGCCTCAGATACTCCTGCAGCCAGGTTCCAAGCCCAAACGAATGTGTATGACTTGATTAGAAGGCCCCAGAAAGCAGCATTTGTAATAGAAGTGCTGGCAATGCACAGCTGTGATCCTACCCTGGGGTGCAGGCTGCAGGGGGAAGTTCTGCCTGGGGAGGGGACAACAATAAAAAGCGGGCAACCCTAGCCCAGGGAAAGGCTTGAAAGTAACAGGGATGCAAGGCAGAGACTGCAGAGAGACAGAGAGGAAGGAACAGATGCTACACACAAAATCCACCCGGGGCTGCCAAGATCGCAATTAAAAATTCACATATTTTGGACTGAAATTCTCATATTTTAAGAGAACTTGGGCAAAACCCTCCTCCCACCAATATTAGCATTGCAAAGCCAGCAGTCAAGACAGACCCAAATTATCATCCATTTTGCAAAAAGGATGAAAATTGTATAGCATGGAGTCCAAAATTCTTCCATGAAAACAATCATTAGAGTGCACCTGGCAGTCCTTGGTCCTGCCCCACCCCCAGCCTCCAAGAACCAGGGACAAAGCACCAACCCCCTCACCTGGGAGCCCCGGCGGGGTACCAGTCACCAGGAGCTCTCTGGACTCCTTCCAGGGTGAGAAGCCACCTTTGTACAGATCCATGTGCACACTGAGTTCAGGAGGCACTAACACTGGAGCATGAGGGCAAGCACATAGTGGGCCATGTCTCCCAACCATATCCCAAGGCAGACGCATCTAGATTAGAACTGTTTTCTAAGACAGCAAACAGAGTGGGAGGCAGGAAAAGAGAAGGGCCCAAGAACCACAGGAAAGTAAAACCCTCCCTAGCAAGACCCAAACAGGGCTTGACACACACAGCCTGAGCCTCTACTAAAGGACACCTCAAGCCTGTGGGGCCCTATCCCCAACACAAACCCCAGATACATGTCTCTACCTCTTCTCTACTTTCAAGCTTCCTATTCCAACCTTGTTTCTCACTGCCTCCCATCCGTCTGGTTATGTGGCCTCCATGCTTAAACCTTTCCAATGGCCCACACTGCAAACAGAATTAACTTCCACCCCAGCCAGGCTCTCTGGGGGCGTGTCCAGGTGGCAGCTCCTGCAGGGCAGATCAGCATTGAAAAGATGGAAAGGCAAGACTTGTCATGGGTGTGAATTGGTCTAGCCAAATAATAAAAATACATTTATATATACAAGTGCCATATTTATTCAAGGAATGTAAATATAAATGCAATACTAACCTAAGTGGATTCTGAAATTCAGGTAGCATGGGGTAAGAGCTAGCTGGGGTCTTTTACTTAACAGACCAAGAGACGAGATGGGCCTTAGCAATATTTGTGTGCTGAGGCAAAACATCAGAGCTATTGGGATAGTGTCAGGATTTAAAACAAGTGCCAGGCTGGGGAGATAGCTCTGTGGTCTAAGCACCTGTCTGGCAAGCACAAAGACCCAGGTTCGATCTCTGGTACCACACGCTGTGCCAGCCCTGAAATCCAGGGCACACCATGCCAATCACAGAAACTGAGCATGGTGTCACACACCTGTAATCCCATAGCTGGGGAGGCTGAGACAGGAGGATCACTATGAGTCTGTGTAGCAAGAGCCTGTACCAAATAAATAAACAAAAGACTTAAAACAAGTGCCTACCTCTCTTGCTGGTTTACAGGCATTGCAGAGGGAAGCTGAAGAGGCAGGACAGTATAGGTCTTCTCAGTGTGGGCTACAAACTCATACATCAAACCTAACCTATCGCCTTCCCACTATCAAACTCATTCATATCTCTTATTCTCTCTAAGCTTCCTATAAAATTATATGATCATAACAATAGTTAGTCCATGGGCTTGTTAGGAGACTTCAGCACATTAATCTACATAAAGCATTTAATCCATTGTTCCAAGACTCAGTCAATGTTCTTTATGTTTCTTAGAAGTAAGAGATCAGTACTGAAAGATGGAAACTCTCACCTGAGGCCACATGGTAAGATGGGGACAGAACTAAAACCCCAAGCCTGAGTTCAGATTTCCCATCTTTGCTCTTTCCCTGTGCTGCAGAGGGTATGGTAGAAGCATCACATCTGGAGCCAGAAAATAATAAAGCTAATTGAGCCATTAGCACCAATCTCTTCCCTCTACATTGAGCCTTTGGGGGATGTTTTAGGTGATCGATATAATAAATAACTCACATAATCTGAGGTTGCTCTCAAGAGAGCATCTTGAAAACCAGGAAGAGAGAAAGGGTGAGATGATGACTAGACTTCAGATGAAAAGCACAACCTCTGTGCATGACCAAGTTTCTCCCTTGCTTATCTTGAAGCACTCTGTGCCACAAAAAGGGGACACAGGGATCCCAAAGACCCAGGACAGGTAACCCAGGTGCTTCAGGTTCTACAGGGTAGTTTTCTTATCCGAGATGCACATCTTGGTCATGACATAGTGTTCAGGCCTGACTCACAGGTCACAGTGGCAGGCTTTGCTGGCCTCTGCCCTGAGCAAAAGCTTTTTTCTGTCTGGGAAGGACCACACGTGCCTGAGAAAATCTCACAGTGCCCAGCTTCAGGACTCACTTTCCATTGGCTTCCAAACATTCAGAAGTTGTCCTGGATAATGTCCTCTGGCTCCCTAGGATAACTCTAGGCTCAAGGACATAGTTGGAATTCTCAGAACCAGTCTGGAGGAAGACTGTAGATGCCTATGGGAATCCTTAGCAAGTCAAGGAGCTGACCAGAGTACCAGAAAGACAAAAGTCTTCATCTGTTTGCTTAGATTTGATTGCAAGGCATGGCCATAATCTCAGAGTACATGAAGGAGAAGTTAGGGCCACTGACCCACAAATGACCCTAGTAGACATGAGTCCAGATCATGTTGGAAGTGAAATGGATGAGACAAAATATGTTGAGTGTGTTTCTGAGTTACTTTTCTTGTGTTGAGACAAAATACCCAACACCCAAAATTAAAGAAGGAAAGATTTATTATAGTTCAGTTTGTAGTGGTTTCAGTTCATTCTTAGCTGGCTCCAAAAGAGACTGGCATGGCAGGGCCATCAGAGAGGAGAAACAGTTCATGGTAGGCAGAAGGCAGGGAAGTAGCAAAAAACAGCAGCAGCAGCAGCGAACAGCCTTCTTTTTGTCCCTTATATTCTATCCGTGCTACACCCCCTTAGGGTGCAGCATATTCACACCCAGGGTGGGCCGTCCCATTATGTACCCAGAATTATGCCAAACAAATCAGTGGTCTAATTTAATAATCACACACCCTTGATCCCAGCACCACACAATCCTAGCAGCACGTGCTGTAGATGCAGCCACCTCCAAAAAGCTCCACCTATGACCATATTGGGCTTTCAGGGACATCTGGATACAAGCTGCAACAGTGTCATGCTACTTCATGAAGTAGACCGTGTCTATCAACTGAGGAACACAGCGCAGCATCAACTCCAGGCTGCAGCTCCCTCCTGGGCGGGCACTCATCTAGCAAATGTGGCTCAGATGGGAAGCCTTTCCATCTTGCACTGGCCAGCAGAGAAGTACAATACTAAAATGGGCAGACCACATCTGTGTGCAGAGGGGATTACAGGAACACAAAATGCCTCGGCAACAGAAGGACACAAATTAGCACACGGGACCTAGGAGCAAGTGCAGAAACAGAGACAAAGACTTTTCTCCAGGCCAAAATATTATAGCCCCAGTTGATCAGAAGATAATAGTGGACAGATGCCCCCAGAGAAATGGAGTCAGGACCCAGGGCTTTGTCATTGGCCACACTAATCACTCCAGAATGTAGCCTCGCTTGAGAAGCCTCTTCGGCATGGTGGCTTTCTGTCTGAGAGTCCTCCATTATGCACTCGCCGGCCTCTGCTCACACACAGTGTGCACATGAGACACAGATACTACCTGGGAGAAATCATTCCACTTCTTATCCAGGCCTCTTCCCCTCTGCCGCAGGCATAATGCGCCATGAGTGGAGACTGAGCAATCTCCAGTCCATGCCTGTCTAAGCAAACATGCTAGCTTCCAGGGTCTGCTAGGAAGCTGGGGACAAGCAGACCTTAAAGCCCTGAGTTTCTTGTGTTATTCCCAAACAATTAAAGCCTCATCCCTCTGAAATGCCTTCTCCCAGAAGCATCAGGCAGGAAAGTCCAGGGAGGTTTGGTTTCTACATCTGAGACTGAATGTGCCAGCGTTTGAGGCTTTCTCTCTGCTGATCCTCATGGCTGTGAGCCCGGTGCACCTGCTCCAGCCCACAGCTTGGTCTCCAGGGTCTTCCCCTGCCCCTGAGCCTGTGCTCTGAGCTTAGTGCGCTCCAAGCCTGGCTGTTCCTGTGATCCTGCCCGTGACTTCTCAGGTCTGGAGCTTGTCTGTACATAATTAACTGCCTGTTCCTAGAATTATGATTGTTTGATTATACTTACAGCCATTTCTACTTTAACTATCTTGGTGGATGTTTCCTGCCACCTTGATTATACCTGTCTGCAGGGGTGATGTCAGGACAGTTAGCAACTGATCCAGCACCAAATAATCATAAGAGATGCCCATGGCAAACCACTAGGGTGTCTGTACCTGGGCATTGGAAAGGTTTTGTGCAGTTTATTCTCTATTGGCTTCACAGAGCCACAGAAGAGCATTTTTTCCAGACGCCACCTTCAGTCCTGCTCTATCAAGATCCTTCCCTGTCACTTAACAACATCTTAAGTGGATCCACCTGCTCTCTGATCACTTGATGTTGAAGGGTCCAGTCCATATGTCCACATCTGATTTAAAGCCCTCAATGGCTGGGCTGATGGCTTCTGAGAGGGAGAGAGGGTAGCTCTCTCTCTCTCTCTCTCTCTCTCTCTCTCTCTCTCTCTCTCTGGCATTATCTCTTCTGGAACAGAATTGAGGGTGGGGGTGGAAAGATGGCAGGCACCCCCTAATGGGTGGAGGGTGGTCATCTCTGGCAGTGAAAAGGTCTCCTTGCATTTGCCTGCCTCTATCTGGTTTCACTGGCAAAAGTATAGCTGTCGTATGTGTGTGTAGAGGTAGGAGGGGCCTATGTCCAGTGTTGTCACAGTGCCATCCTTGCTGAGCACCACTCCCTGAGTCCCCATCAGCAGTCCACACTCAACACCCTTCAACATGCACTACTGAGCCATGGAAGTACCCACCTGGGCAGGCCCAGTGGCCTGGCACCCTTTCTAGAGAACTATACAAAGCCCTGAAGCCCTTCTCTGTCCTACCCTCAGAAAACCTACAGAGAGCACCCAGTCTGTCCTCATCATCTTCCCCCAATTCCTTCATTGAGCCCCTGGCCTCACAGGTCCCCAAGGCAGGATCAGGATCTAGCCCCTTTGGTCACGCCTGCAACCCTAGGGACACAGGTAAGTGTTCCTATAATTCCCTTCCCTGTGGTTCCCTCACTTCCTTCCATTTATTGAAACCTTCGCCCATCCTCTGAGGCTCACTCTCATATCCATCCTGGACATAAGTCCACTCTCTGAGCACAGACTCTTAGACTATAAAAATAGACTCCAGAGATGCCCTGGTTGCCACTCCCAGACCAGGATTCCTTACTGTCCTCTATCTAGGCTTGGCTGCATGTATACATATGTGTGTAGAGGCACACAGGCTTCCTGGATGACCTTCCCACACCACCTGGGTGAACAAGAGACTTTGGTAGCCAGGGTGTGCCCACTCTGAAGATGCTCTGTCAAATACTGTCCCTCATATGACCCAGGATGACTCTGTATCAGTGTCCTGGTCAGTGCAGGACTTTGGGCAGGAACAGCTCAGGTGGACACAGCAGGTGACAGTGGCAGGATGTGGGTCACACAGCACATCAGAGGCATCCTTCTGCCTGCCAGCAGAAAAGACAGCTTCCCCACTTACCCCCCTGGTCTTCTCCTGCACAAATCACTGGGAAAACTGTGCCCAAGTCAGCTCTGTGAGTAGATTTTTTCCTCCCTTTCATGGCTCTACATTTTTTGTCTAAGAACAGGTAATATGGCCCTTCCCTTCCTTTAGTTTACAAAGATTTTATTCCTAAATGAGTTATGAATAATTAAAATTCCACTCCATTTGTTCTATATTGTTGTTAATTGAAAAAATTAAAGATGCATGTGCTGCAGCCTCCAAGGTGGCCCCAGGAGAAGCCGGTGGACAGCTCAGGCGGTGGCGGGGACAGCCCTGACACCTCCCAGGCCTGCTGCCAGCACTGCTTCTAGCGAGGCCCCCGCTGACTGCTGGGAGCATCTCCCTGGCCTGTCCTCACAGTCGTCTTCCGGCATGCTGAGGATATAATGTCACTTCTTTCCATAACATGCGCTTCTCTCCTGCCCATGTGAAAACAAGGAGGACATGAAAGGAGCATATTTCTCATCTGAGAAATAAGGAATGAGAAAGCTGCCCTCATTCCTCTCCCGAGGCCACTCAGGATGATACAGGGTCCCAGATGCCAGCGAGACCTTCTTGGTGAGGGATGTGACATCTCCCAAGGACACTGGATAAAGTCTGAACTCTGGTGACCAGAGTGTCACCCTGCCCAGCCCTTAGTGCCCATAGCTGGCGGGTAGACCTGGAGCTGCACAAAACAATGTCAGTTTCTTTTCCCTTGAATCTGCAACGTGAGTGTCCTCACCTCACTCAATGGAGGCCTATCCCCATTCTCTATCTTTCCTTTTGATGCAGAATTTCTCTCTGTCTCTGTCTGCTGCGCGTCAGGCAGCTCCCACTGCCTGCCTAACAAACAATCGCTGAAAGAGTGAGTTATGCCCATAGATCAGATTAACACCCATTAAGGATTAAGGACCATTTTAGGCAGGGTGTGTTAACAGTTGTAACAAACAACCAGAATCCCAGGGGCTTAACACAATAAACATTTATTTCTCAATTACCTCTCCTGCAACAGAACCTTACTCTCCTGGGTGACTCTCCTCAAACGGTGACTTAGCGCCCCAGAGTCCTCTGTTCTTACAGCCTTCCTGTTCCCTGAGAGACCCATGGAACTCTGTGTGACTGACAGATGAGGAAGAAGGGAGGATTTCTTGCCACCTGCTCCAGCATTTCTGCTCTCTTCTCCTGGTGAAAGCCAGGCTCAACAGGCTCGCCAAGGCTCTGGCATTGAGTTCTTACTCCACTTGCAGAGCAAGGCACTTGCAATTCCTAGCCCCTTGCAGCCCTGCAGGATGACCTCACATTGTGTCAGGCCTGGGCTCAGAAGTTTGTCTGGCATGTGGCACCTTAACAAGCTTCCCTTGGCATGAGATGAGCCATCACAGTTAATAAGATCTCTACTCCAAGAAGAGCTGTCTAGGACTCAGGGACCCCCTTTGGCTGAGATTCCAATTGTCTTGGCAGGGGCCCTTTCCCTTCATGGGCAGAAGGACAGCCTGCCCCTGGAACCAGGCTCAAGTGCCCCCACCACAGTGAATGGTCTCTTCCCAGAAAAGCACAGGGTAGTGGGACTGGTGAACAGGCTCCTTCCCAGAACAAGTACCAGGCTGAAGGAAGTTCTGTTTCCTTGTCCACATTCAGTAGTCCCAGTTAGAAAGGAGTTGAGCTTCACATCCAGGAACCCATGGAGAAATGCATGCTGGTTTGTGGCTTTTCTCCTTGGTGTACGAGAGTTCAGCTCAGGAGGCTCGGGTGCTCACAAGCCTCAGCACTGGCAGCTGATGATGTGGGCACCATGCTCTGTACAGCCTACCCAGAGCCTGGAGAAGAACAGGCAGCCAGCACAGCAAGTATAAACATGAGGCTTCTGGCAGCCTCCCTGCAAAGCTCAGCTTTTGTGCCCTGGTGGCCCAAGATTTTCAAGACGCCACACAGTGTGCACAGTGCCCTGCAATCAGAGCAGGAAACAGGCACCTGACCACTGAACATGGCCAGGCGATGGGCCTTTGGTTCCTATTATGGGCTTCTGAGGACACCCCATGTGGCTTCGTGGAGCGCCCGTGAGCAATGCCCACCACCACCCTGCCTGCATCATGTTCTCAACCCAGCTCCAAGACAGTCTGTACAGATCCTAGAGCCATCCTGAGACATCCTACAGGGATTCCAGAGAAACACTAGCTGCACCTCGAAATCCTTGCCTTGCCTCCCACTTGGCAGTGCTGTCACCATTGCCATCCTGATTGGTGGACAGATGCACAGCTTTGAGCACAGCCCTTTTCAGGAGGGACCAGGGTGCCCCGCTCCCTTGGAACACTGAGTTCCTTAGTACTTTTCAAGGGCTTGTGAGGAAAGAAGAGATGGCCTGCTTAATAAACACAGTCTCACTTAGTGCAAACCCACATGGGCATGGCCTATCACAGCTGAATCTGAACTATTTCAGGGTTGCCTTAGTTCAACTCCTCATGGAGCCAGCATTTTCTTACTAGTTTAGATCAATCAACCACCCACCAGTCAGGGTGCGCGACACTCCCAGCAAATGGCCCCAAGGATAATGGGATGAGAGCAGAGGTAGTTTTTGACTCCCCTCTAAGAACTCAGTCTAGCTGAGTGGACTAGACATACCTGAAAAATGAGATGAAATAATAGCAATTTAAAGCCAAATGAGTTTAGAAAGGAGACAGAAAGTAAAATTATAACAGAGCTATTCCCAAATGCACACCTACCCCATGCTTCAAAGACCTTTAATCTTCACAACAACCTTCTGAAATAAGTATTATTATTAGCACCACATCACAGCAAGAAAGCCCATGCTTAGAGAAGTTAAGAGATTTTCTTGAGGTCACACAGCTAGCAAATGAGAGAATGGAGACACAAACTCCACTTGACAGATTCCAAGGCTCATGCTCATGACTACCACAAAATCCCAAAGCACACACGTCAAGGAGAGACGTCTCAGAAGTGGACTTTAGGTCCACATAAAGACCACAGGTCTGAAGGCCTAGGTTTCCAACAGTGGAGTAGGCTGTGTGTCAAGCCATGAAGGGTGAAAGGCTGGAATTGCCCCTGGCGTGTGAAAGAAGAATCAGGCCTGAAAGGAGGCTGGACAAATTCATTCCTGAAGAAAGATGCTATCATTGTTAGGGAAGTGGGACTTGACAGCCCCATAATTTGATAAAGTAGAAGGGTCAGAAGATTGCAATGCACTGGCAAAGATGCAGAATACAAATTCCAAGTGTATCTGTGTAAGGAAAACTGGTTGGTTGATGTAAACCGTTTAGGGGAGCAAGACTGACCAGCTAAAGAAAAGCGTTGCCAGCCAAATGTGCCCCTTGAAATGGACAAAATCTAGCAAGGTGCTAGGGTTGGGTTGAAGGGGCTGGTTATTGGAAATGGCCGGGAAGATTTGAAGGACTGGAGAAGGTGTGAGGGAATGAGAGCCACATTACTGGTGAAGCTATAGTTCAAGCGAGAGAATGCAGTCTTGGCCTTCCAGATCCAGAAGTCAGCCATCTACACTCAGAAACAAGAGGTTCAAGTCACTGGGGTCAAAAAGTGGGGAGATGGACCATCCTCTTAACCTGTTTTGAAACTGTTTGACTGCTATTTTAGCTTTTTTTCTCATTAAAATGAATAAAAATAAATAAACTTATGCAAAAAAAAGTGGGGAGCAGGAGCCAGGCTGGTGGTCCTAAGAAGTGCTTCTGGCTGTAGTGTTGGTGTCGTCCATGTCTTTCCCGCAGCTGTGTGGATTAAAGATGCAGGAGCTGGCAGCAGGCTGGCAGTGGTGGGCTCACTGCTATGCAGTGCAGCTGACCTCACCACCACAGGGTGCAGATGACCCCAGAAGTGCCCCACCCGTGGCACAGCAATCCCTTAGGAGGGTGAATAGACAATCAGACCCTGAGACCAGAACATCCGGTACCATCCAGAACATAGTGACATGGCTCCTGTCCCAGTACATCCATCTGGGCAAAGACAAGCATATTGCAGGCCTGAATCTGCTCTTTGCCATTTTCTAGAAAATGGCTTCACTGGTTCACTTAGAAAAAGAAGGAAAGGAAGGAATATGGGCCAATTCCGAGGGCTAATTGCCTTTGCTCTCAACAGCAGCCCATGCTTTTTCCAGCAAACATTTTCTCCTGTCACTAGGCTGCCAGACCCACTCTCCGTTTCCAATCAGCCCTGAAAATAGCCCTTGATAGAGATAATAGGAAGAACAAAGAGAAATTTGGAGGAGCAGAGAGAGGGAAGCAAAGGCATGCCTAACCGGCAGACAGGAGCTGTTTTCATAAGAACCCTTGAGTCAGTCCCTGATTTGTCTCCTACAACAAGGTGTAAGATAAACCTCAAGATGCAGACCTGGACCCAGACCAAGGGTTCTTTGGCTTTTTTAGGTTATAGATTCCATGAGGAATCTAGAAAAGCCATCAACTCTGCTTCTCACATCAGGAAAATGTAGATAGAGTAAACACATCTTCTGCATACAAATTGAGGACTCATGGAAATGCCCTGGAAGTCCAACCACAGACTCAGGTTAAAAGCCCATGGTACATGCAATCATCTTTTTAAGGCTTTTACTGGTGTGTACGTGTGTGTGTGTGTGTGTGTGTGTGGTGTGTGCACGCTGATGTACATGCCTATGTGTGGTTTGTAAGGGAAAGATCAAGCTGCACTTCTTACAGGCATAGGCTATTAGGCATAAAAGTTTTGGAATCCTTCTCGTAACTAAGGGAGTGAATGAGAATACCTGAAGGGCAGGATGGACACTCTCCCCACATGAGCCAGGCTCAGCAGAGACACACAGAGGGATTCGGTGCCCAGCCCTTGTGTTGGCAGGTGAGCCTGGAGACATCAAAGTCTCTCCTACAGGCCTCAGCAACAACGAGTTACCACCTGACTGGTAACAGCAGTGACAGACTGGAGAGAAGGACCTGTGTAAAGGCCTGAGAATTTTCAGTGTGAATGCACACACTGCGAAAGCGCAGGTTCTGACGGAGCTGCCTGGGATGAAGCCGGGAACATTTCTGCCTAGCTCTGGTCTCCCAATGCCTCTTTGAGCAACACAAGTCTATGCAGTTATTTGCTCCAGGCTAAAGCCCCAGCAAGCCCGTGGACCTCATTCGGCCTTCTTGGACCTCCATAGGATGCTCTAGGATATAAATATTTCCTGAAGTGAGAGTGATGCCACCAAAGCCTCTAAGACAAGTGTGCTCTCGTGACTAAGGGCTAGTCCTGGGACTTATGTCTGACACTGGCAGGAGTGTCTCCAGAAGGATGGTGGCTCTCATCTTTGCATCCTCAGAGGGCAAGGGCTACTGGGCCGTGCACACAGATGGTGTCCTCCAAGTGAGCTAGTGAGTGAACTAGAGTGGGCAGCTCTCTGGGAGTCAGGGGTGCTGCTATACCCTTTTGCACCCTGGATTTAGGAAAGGCAGAAGGTAAGGCTGAGGGCCATTCATGCCCACAGGTCTGGGTTGGGGTGCAGTGTCCACCCGCAAGGCTTTAATTATCAAGCACCGGCAGTGTGATCAATGCCATACTGGGTTCTGGGAGGAGGAGCCAGAGAGGAGTTGAAGGGTGAGGAGGAGCTAAGAATGTGAGAGAAAAGAACCCTGTGACCTGCATAGCTCCAATCTTCTTGTCTGCTGATGGGGACATGGAGGCATAAGGACAATCAAGGCCATATGGGTGCTTGACAGCAAGAATGGCACTGGAGCACAAGTCTCCCCCATCCATCTCCACCTTCTCCCGGGCTCAGCTAGAATGTACACACCAGTGCTTAATGAGTGCTGATGAATGGCTACAGCAAAATAAGCCTGCAATACCTAAGGACTTGGGGCCAGGGTTCACAGTGAGGCCCCCAGGAAAGCCCCTAGCAGACAGGGCTGGACGAAGTGAGATCAGCTGCCCTGACACAGCAGGGTCACCCTGCCCCAGAGGTCCTTCTGTTGGACTTCTAGTCTTCTGTGTGTGGCCAGGCCTCCTCTCTAGACTCAGGTCATTGAGGACATTACCTGTTTCCATCCTGCCCACCAAGTGGCCAGCACTTGGACCGGCGTAAGTCCTGACATTTCCTGCCATCAGGAGCATCCTGGACCCTGCAGATGAGGGACAGAGCAGAGGCTGACCCAGCAGTGGAGCTGACACAGGCCTCTGCTGACACATTACAGACTGTCAGCCTAATAGGCCTGGAGCCAAGTGCCTGGGGGAAGATCACTTCCAATCAGGCTTCGATCTGAGGCAGCCAGACAAACCCACAGCGAAGGCAGGGGATCTGGCCTGGGAAAGCATCAGCTGGGCCCTCCTGTTCCCTCAAACAAGCTCACTCCTGCTAAGGAGGAAGAAAAATAAAAATGGGATTTTTCTATATCATCAACAAAAGGGCCCCTCTTCCACCCTTTCTAGCTAAAAACATCAAGAAGATTCTGAAGGTCTGTTCCTTTGAGACACCGAGATGTTTTGAGGGTCAGGAAATCTCCAGCCAGTGTATCCCCCTTCCAGTTATTGGCTTATCCTGATACTTGCAGACTTCAGGCTGCCATCATGGGCCCTAGGTTCATAGACAGGGCCCGTGTAAGAGCAGAATCTACTCACAGGCCCTGCTGACCCAGATCACAAACACCTACTTTAAGGGTGCACGCGAGATGTTCTCAAACAATACAGTGACTATTTACATTTTTAAAAATCATTACATTACCTTCAGTCCCCTTCAAAGCAACTCAACCCTTGCTTCAAAACCACACCTACAGCCTCACTCCAGCCTCCTTCTGAAGCAGTTCTGGAAGGCCTCTGCTGTGAGCATCAGTACTTGTCCTGTTATCGCTGCCCCACGTCCCCAGCCAATCCACAACATTTACCTGCCATGGTCCTTTATAATTTGGGGCCAATACAGAAGTCACATAGTACCAGATCCAGTGAATGCAGTACATAAGAACAGACTATCATCTTTTTATTTGACAGAAATTGCTATAAGTGGTTGATCAATGAGATGTGAACAAAAAATAAGATTAATGGTTAAATTTAAAAATTGACATGGACATTAATCCCCCTCAAATACTCAGAATACCTCACTTCAAACATATTTATTCCTTGATTCTTGGTAAGATGTCTTTCACTACAGTAAATTTTTTTAACTAAAATATTCATCATATTTTTCAATCACCCCTTCTATATAATGTTATAGAAGCCAGGCCATAATTTAGTCAAAGAAGAGCTACCTTTTCAAAAACATACACATACAGGAGCACTTACACATCCCCCTGTAGTGTTCAAATGGATTCCGTAAGTACAGAAGCACCTGTTACGTGCAGCCTGTTCAGGCTGGGCTGAGGCAGCGTGCCTAAGCTGGCCGTCTCACGTCAGCAGAGAGAAATGGCAGTCACGCTGTCTCACTTTCTATATCCAAATACAAGGCATGGATTTGGGGGTGGTAGAGTTGAATTTGAAGTCAAAGGCCTTTCCCAGCCTTGGGGGTGGCCAGATAACGTCTGGAAAGTCTTCAATCACTCCCCCATACCACAGATTCTTCCCCTACTGCCTCCTCCTGCTCTCAGCCTTGAGGCTGTGAAAACATCAGCATACACACACACACACACACACACACACACACACCCCAGCTCATACACCCAGACTTCCCTGCTTCTTCTCCTTAATATGTACAGGAACAACTAAGTCCCCTTCAAGAAGCTGCTGCCTTGCGTGTTAGCGGAAACTATGACTGGATATAAGTTTGGATCAGCGTGAAAGCGACACCGATCAGGGCTGGCATTGAGGAAGCCCTTAGTCAGTGACAGCTTATTGTCAAAAAGTTGAAAAATAATAAGTGCTGGTGAGGATGTGGCGGAAAGAGACCCCTTGCACACTGTTGGTGAGAGTGTAAATTAATACAACCATCATGGAAAGCAGCATGGAGGTTCTCAGAAAACTGAAAGCTGTCATATGATCCAGCAATCCCACTTCTGGGTACCTGGCCACTGGGACTGAACTCAGTGTGTCAGAGCTGCACCTGCCCCCGCCGCCCCATGCTCACTGCAGTGCTGTGCACAATAGTGAGGCATGCAAACGACCTAGGCACCCGTCTGCTGAAGAATGCATTGCTAAGGGCATACATATACATCCCGCAGGTTCCATTCACCCTTAAAAAGAAACTCCGTCATTTACAGCAACATGGATGACTTATAGAGGACATTATACTAAGTTAAACAAGCCAGGGAGAGAGGACAGTTACTTCATTATGCTTTGAATGTGGCCCTTCCAAAACTCAGGTGTTGCCAAAGGGATTGTGCTAAGACATGGCACCTTTGAGAGGTGTTTAGCCCCTCCCTTCTGAATGAGATTAAGGCCCTTAAAAGAGAGGCTTCGTGCAATCTGAGAGCAGCCTGCTCTGCAGGGTCCTACCACACAAAGGCCCAAGGCTCCCTCCCTCCCAAAGATGCAGCAGTAGGGCACCATCCTGGAGGCACAGAGCAGTCCTCGCCAGAATATTAAACCTCTCAGCACCTTCACCTTGCATGTCCCAACCTCCAGAAGGGTGAGAAAAAGAACATAAATTTCTATTCCTTCTCAATTACCCAATCTCAGGGATTTTGCTAGAGCAAAACTAAGCAAGCTAAGGCATGTGTATAACTTTCCAAAGTCAAACTCATAGAAATGGAGAGAAGAAAGGAGCTGTGAGAAGCCCGAGTGGTCACAAAAAGGACAAGTGTTGTTTCAGTTCAGAGGAGCAAATTCCAGTGATCAACTCCACAGCACGCTGACTAAAGTTGACAAGGTAGTATAGATTTCAAGACTGCTAAAAGATAAGCTTTCTAAATGTTCTCACCCCAACATAATAAGTGTGTGAGGGGATGGATATGTCCATTAGCCTGGCTCGGTCACTCCACAGTGCTTCTATCAAACATCATGGTGTGCACCCAATACATATAGCATATTTATAAAATTATTATTGACTGTAAGTTAGTTAACTAATTAAAATAGGATGGTAGCTATATGGCCATGGTGCTAATGGCGAGAGTTGGACATAGACTGGGTCATCTGGTCTCCCTGGCTGTGTCCTCTCTGCCCCTACATGTATCAGACACAGGAGATGGTTACAGTTAACCTGGAGCTAAAGACCCCCAGATTCCAGGTGCTCTGTGCTGAATTTTTGCCACCCTTGCTTCTGGACTCAACTACAGCCCACTGAGAGAGACCTGAGGTAGGAGGCCTCAGGACAAGGCCTGACCCTGGGACTAGGCTTCAGAGGCTTGCTGGTGTCTGCTATGTGCTCAGGTTTGCTAAAGCAAGCGAGAAATGGCTTTGCCAATCACTTTCAAGGAAAGGAGGCCGGGTAGAATTTAAAGACTTATTGGAGCTGCCGTTAAAGCCTCTCATCTTTTATACAGATGACCTTTAACCTAAGAAATGTGTGCTCCATTTGTCCAAATCAACAGATGAGCATGGTCCTGACTCCCTGGCCACTCATCCAGTTGTGAAAATGCTAAAATGCAGAGCACTTCTTCCAGGGATGGTGCTCAGAGCTAATGCATCCCACTTACCATGGCCTCAACTTCATGACAGCTTCCTCAGCCCTCTGAGCTCCACAATACGGATGGATACTCCAAAATCCATGGCAGATGCCCAATAACTGAGTCTCAAGGAGGAGAAACTGAGTCAGACGGGCCAAATAGGGCAAGCATTGACAAAACCTTATATTATAGTGTGTTATGGTTTGTGTGTATTTGTCCCCCCAAAGCCTCATACAGTCATCAGATTACGGTTCTAGAGTGTGCAATTCATTCATGATCCAAGGCTGGGATTATGGGCCTGAGTGATGCTGGGATTATGAGTGTGCGTGCTACACCTGGCCACGGGCTGATAACCTGAAGGCAATAGAAGGAAAAGAGAGAGGTTTGCCTCAGATACTGCTGCCACTGCTCCTCCCTTTTGCTTTTGCTCTTTGCTGTTTTCTGCAACCATGAACTACTGTCTTGTGCCATGTGCCACTCTGCCTTGGAGCCAAACAAGTATAAACTAAAACCTCCACAAACTGTGAGCTAAATAAAAACTTTTCTTCCTTAATATTGTCCCAACAATGAAAGAAAAGTAACTAAGACACAGTGTAAGAAGGTGCAGGATGAGGTCTTCCCTGTCGCTATGGGCCTAGAAAATGATTCTGAGTCTCAGCACCCAGTCTCACTGCTCTGTGCCCTCTTTGGTCATAGCCCTAGACAGCCCCTGCTTAGCACTAGCTCAGGGAGCAGAAACACAGACCAGCCCACTCCTCAGATCCTGTTGAAGTGGTGGATCTTCCTGTTTGACCAGTTGAGCTGCTCTTTTCATTCTGTGTCCCCTCCCGCTCAATCTGAACACATACTTGCACTGTAGCACCCAGACAGCCATATTATCCCCCAAATCCTCCCTTCTCACTGGTGGCTCAGCTAGCTCTCCTCACCATGAAGCCCAGCAAGAATGCCACTTCCATGGCCAGGCTGTCTCTGGTCACTTAACCAAGCCAGGCCCTTCTATGATTTGATTCCAGGGCACCCTGTTCTTTCCCTGCAAAGCAGAATAACAGTGTGTGCTGACTGCCAGTTTCTCTAAATGATATCCACTAATTCAAATAAGTGAAATAAGGCAGGAACACTAAGAGAGGCCAAGATAGTCTAGGCTGAAAATATTCTGTTTCTCAGAATTCTTCACATTCCTTAACCCATTTAATTGCCCACTAAAAAGGAAAAAGCTTTTACCACTAAAAACAGATGGAATGCATACTCTTCATAAAATGAACTGAGTGAGTACAACTATTTGAACTTTGAGTTGACTAAGAAAGGGTTGAGGCTAAGCACATAGGAGACTCAAAAAAGTCTCTTCGGACATTAAGGGGTGCAAGCAGAGCCATCGAAGGACACTGTAAGTCTTGCCACCCTTCTCCACCTTATTGCATCACTGCAGGGGCTGTCTCATTGCACTTTGCATGCTTCCTTAGCAGAACTCTGAGAACCACCCAGCATCACAATAACTAGGTCCAGGACTGGGCATGAGCAGTCAAGGCTAATGAGTTGGTGTATTGCTTGATCATGATTGTAGAGTTATATTTTTCATCCTAAAGGGCAGATTAAAACTCTCTGCAACATAGCTAGAAGAATAAAATATAGGATGGAAGTAAAGAGAAGAAACTCGGGAGGGGCCATGACAGTCACCCACCCCAGAACAGCTTTGAGTCTAATCCCAGCTCATTAATTCACCTGCTCTACTGTGCATCTCAGAGTGTGCCAAGAGTAGTGTTGGGAACTGGGTCCAGGGAGACAAAAAGCAGATGTGCACATACAGAAAGAGCAGGCCCAGGTGCTTACTGGCAAGGGTCACCAGTCCGGTTATTTTGCTAAAGACATACAATAGTGCTACTGCCCCTGAGACAGACCAAGAAGACAGCCAGAGAGGACTTTGAACACGACTGATACTGGCAAGGGTCTCCAGGGCGTCTTCTCTCAGTGCTGGCAACCCTGAAACATTCTTCCTTTTCTAGGGGTGGAAAGCAACCCAAAAGTTACCAAACAAGAGATGTAGCCAGGTGGGAGAGCAAGTGGACTATCAGGATGGCCTGGGGTTGGGGGGGGGGGGACCCAGGCCACACCTACTAGAGGAATGAGAGGAGAGAGCAGATGCTGTCAGAGAATGCTGGAACCCAGAGACCTCACAATAGGAGGAGAAAGGAGAGATAAAATCCTCATCCTCTCACAATGTCCAGAGATACAGAAAATTCTAACAGGAAGACTTGCAAAGGAAGCCAGCAGAGAAAGAAATAGAAGAAAACAGCATTAGAGTCAGAGACAGCACATAGGAGTTCACTAGGAGGAAGTCATTGCCCAGGTCATTCCTAGGCATGGCAGGGGCCTCTTATGAGTGGGCACAACCTTGTCCCCAGTCCTGGACAGCAACCATCTCCCCAGTTGTGGGGCTCACTGTCATGATCTGGGAAGGCTCCTAGATTTTGTCCTACTTGTAAGTTAACAAGGCTTTCACTACAGTGTGATGGATACTGGCAAAAGACATGAGACTCCTGGGCCAGAAATGAAGAACTCTGTTTCTCCCAGCCCAGGAAGCAGCACAGGCATCACATTTGCATGGGTTCCTTTCCTTTCCCGAGTCCATGGAAGCCACAGGAGGGGAACCTGGTGAATGCCACACATGCAATGAGTTTCTTTACACCTGAGGGACTTCAGGCTAGGGAAACACAAACCTTTTTGAATAGGCATAAGCCTGAGTGACCTTGGCTCTGGAAGAAGTCATTATCTGCACGATAGTGAAAACTAAAAATATCCGCTTTCTCCGAGGCTCTTTGCCATACCAATATCCCAGGTAATAGTCTTGAATAAAGGCTACAAGTGCCTCTGCTCCCAAGTTGTGCAGACAGGAAGCCCCTGGAGAATCCTCTCGTGATGCCCATGAGCTACAGAGAAAGAGAAGGGCCGGCGGTATAGCTCAGCGGACTAAGCGCTTGCTTAGGTAAGTGCAGGAGCCAGGGTTCGATACCTGTCTCCTCATGCCGCACCGGCCCCACCCCCAGGTGTGCTGAGCCAGCGATGGAGTCGGGCATGGTGGCGCGCCTGTAATCCCAGCACTTGGGAGGCAGAAATCAGGAGGATCACTACTAATGTGGGCTGTGTAGTGAGACCCTGCACAAAAAAAAAAAAAAAGAAAACCACAAAGAAAGAGAGAGTTATACCCTAAAGAGACAGAGTTCTACCCTCCCATGACACCTTCCGTCTCGTCCCTGGATAAAGCCCAAGGATAGAGAGGGCAGGCCTGCTTGGTAGTGAGAGAGTCCTGGAGCCTGACCTTGAGAGGGTTGGTGGCAACCTCACTCCATGGGATGGCTTGCTCTGAGGAATGCCTAGATCATGCTCAGCCAGAATACAGAGCAGCAAGAAACCACATATGAGCTAATGAAATCCCTCTGCATCCCCAGAGACAAAGATGATCTAGTTTATTTTCAGGTTGCTTAGAATGAGTCGTATTTCTTGGCCACTGAATGAGTACTCCTTACTGACCCCAATCTCTTCCCGCTCTGTCTATGGCTCACCCCCACCCTCAACCCCAACCCCCCATACTGGCAGCCCAGTGATCCCAACAAATCCTTTAGGATGCTACCTTCCAGGCTCACACCCAGAGTTTCCAGAGGAGGAGCAAGCCTGCCCCGTGCTAACTTAGCACCGCAGGTGACTGGCAGGGGAAAAATGAGATGTCAGGACATCAGCTTCATCTTTCAGGAGCACAAAGTTGGTCACCAGCTCCCAGACCCTGTGCTACAAAGCAGCAGACAGCCATAGTGGAGAGTTTTCAGCCTCCTCCCTTCCTGCTGGGCACCTGCCCAGCACCCAGAAGCAGTCTCAGGTGGGGTGCTCTTCTGACTTACACTCTCCTAATCAGAAGTCACAGCCCAGTGCCAGCCCATCATCCTCTCACAGAATTTACAGCAGGGATGCTTATGTCTTGTCACAGGAGAGGCTCCACCCCCCAGCAGTCATCTCCCAGTATCTCTGCAGAGGTTTCGACAAACCCCTAAACCTCTCCTCCTCTCCCACGATCTCTTAAATAAATGTTATGTGATCAGTTACAACATTGCCCTATTTAATTGATTTATATGCACTTTAGAAAGCTTTACACTGAATAGGAAACACATTTATCATAAGGCTTGATTGAATTGCAGAAAGGAGAAAGGAGAAAGGGAATTAAAATTTATTGAACACTTATTATGTGCCAGGTAATGCACAAGGCACTTTACACGCATTATGGACTTTAATCTTCACCAAAGCTCTGTGAAGTGTTTCTCCCTGTCTGGCAAGTGAGGACGCTGAGGCCCACTGAGGTGAAGGACTTGGCCAAGATGACAAAGCCATTAGCTAGAAGAAGCAGAATTTGCTTTCAGACTTGTCTGACTCTGAGCCAATTAAAAAAAGCATAAATGAGGACTGCGGCCTTCATTGGAACATCACTTCATCGAAGGTGATTTGTCCTATTTGCCCCTCCAGCATCTTTATAACTGAATGTTCCAGCATGTGCCATGTGACACCAAAGAGAATGGATGGTCTGAGAAGATGAGTTATCCAAAGCTTCTACAAAGCCTCAGAGTCTATCTGCAAACATTAGCACTTTCAGAAAAATTTATGTGTTTAAAAAAAACTCTTAAGCAATTTCTATTCAGTATTGCTGTGACAGGGTCGAGAAAACGTTAGTCCATTCAATCTGTATCTATGGGAGAGAATGCACCATGTGTGGGCACCAAGACACAGCAAAGAGCCTGCCACTCAAGGTCCCTCAAAGCTCACATTCAAGAGGTCAGAGAGATGGACAAAATCTGCACAGTCCCAATTAGGTGAACAGGCAGGGGGCATTGCTGACAGCTAAGCACCAATAAAAAGGAGCATTTTCTCATACATGAGAATTATAGAACAAAGCAACTGTGAAAGTAGGTAGCTAAACAGAACCAATTCCCAGGTGCTTTCATTTATTTAAATTATTCTGGAAAGAAATAAGTTGTTCTAAAGTCAGCAGAATGAAACTTCACTGTGATTTCTCAGGATTTCACAGGATTGACCTAGAGCTGAAGCAACTGGCAGAAGCAGAGTCCGAGACTGGCTCCCACTCCCTCCACTGACAGACACAGGGCCTGGAGACTGACAGGAACTCCAGTGACACAGCAGGACCCTGACTAGAAATGGACAGGATTAGGGCTCAGAAAAGCCTCAAGCAACAGTACCAATATGAACCAGCGTGGAGTAAGTTAAGTGAACCATCCTTGCACTTAGAATAGAAAGGGTTGGGGAGGGCCACCCCTTTTTCTTTTCTTAACTTCACACACGCACACACACACACACTTCTATTTCTTTTTTAAATAGCTAGGAAGGGATCCAACCACAGAAAACTAATCTCATAATCCAGAGACAAAGATCAGACCAAAATCTACCTACAATCTTGGTGAGAGTACACACCGTGGGATGAGACTTGGACCTACCACCGAACTGTAGACACTAGAGTAATCTCACTATTTTTATATTTCTCTGTCTGATGGGTTTTCTTCCTCATAGTCAACTGGGTTAGTGTGATTTTGTTTTTCTTTCTCCATGTTTGTAGTTTTATTCCATGTGTGAGGTTATTATTATTTCTTATTTTTCTCTTTTCTTCTTTTATTCCTCTTTTCTACCTTCTTTTCTCTATCAATCATGATTCAAATTTCTAACTTGGCCCTATCACGCAAAACCTTTCTCTTTGTATTATTTTACTCATCCTGTTCCCCTCAGCAACTATCTTGCTTGATTTTATGAGACTTTCATGTAAGTAAACACTGTCTATTCTCTTTCTGGTTCACTTCAATACTCTCAGGTTTTCTCTTTTAATCCCTCCCTCTTGTATCCTGCAATTACCCAAAACTTTCGTAACCATCCTATGCATACCATAGTTACTCCTACTATATTTAACCTTATTCACCTCCCCATCTTACCCTCATCACTCTTAACACACCACACACACACACACACACACACATATACACACAGTAAAAATCACTCTACTAAGTACAAAAACACTGCATACAAGTTCCTAGAATAAGTTGGGTTATATTATATAACTATAGAATTTGTGTATATGGTTAAAGAAATCAGGATAATAGTTACCAGAGTCTGTCAATAGCCAGGCTGTGCTTGAGTCTGTGGTCATTGCTAACTGTACCACTTTAACCAGGATGTTATACTATTTTCTCTGCTGTAATACTACAATAATAAGGGGTCATAACCATCACCACAGTCCAGTACCAAAGGAATGAATCTTGAGTAAAACTGATTCAACTTCACATTCTTAATATATTACGAAGGTAGGTTCCTAACATAAACATAAACACCAAGAACCACTTATATCTATAAGAAAACCTGAGGAACAGACATCTTCTAGGAAAACCTAGACACCAGTGATAAAATTATGTAGCATAAGAAATCTATAAGCATCAAAACAAAATAAATAATAGAAAATGACAAGGAGAAGAACTAAAATGCAACTCCAGATGACCAGCCCACCCAGGACAAATCCAGAGCACAAAGAGATAGAGAAAATCATAGGCCAACCACTGGCACTCTCCAAAATGATAGCAGCAGAAGTGGAAAAAAAAATAAATGGAAGAGCCCATAGAAAAAATATATAATGTGAAAAATAAAATGGCAATCAAAATGAAAGGTATTAAAGCAGACACAGATTTTTTTAAAAAAATGCAGGAGCTTATAAAAGTGATTGAAATCATGAATGCCTAACATAGACAAGAACTGGAGTCAATAAAACAAATCCAAAGAGAAATCCAGGTGACTAAAAACTTAACTGAAACCTGGGCCTGGCATGCCAGTCCTACCCCTAGGGCACATTGAGAACAGCAATTGAGACTGGGCATGGTGGCATGTGCCTGTAATCCCAGCTCTTGGAAGGCTATAAACAGGCAGATCAATACTAGTCCAATCTAGTAGTGAGACCCTGAACACCCTGTAGACCCTTACCTAAAATAAAAAAAGACTTCACCGAACATTTATTCAATGTACTGAATGAAGGCACAGATATAATATCAGACCTATAAGACAGGAATGTGACTACCAGTAAAAGAAAGATATACTAAAAATAGCAAGGGAGCATGAAAACAATCAATGCAATAGCTATATGATTAAACAAAGAAGAAAAACATAAAATTGATTGAAGTCAGTGAGAAAGGTGGAGGCAGCACAAAAGCCATTAAAAACCTCTTCACAGAAATAATGACAAAAGACTTCCCAAACATGGATAAAAAATTTGGCATACAAATAAATGAGCATATAGAACTCCAAATAGCCATGACCAAAATTCTATACTAAGGTATATTATAATCAAGATTCCAGAAATTCAGCCAAGAACAAAATATTAAAAGCAGCTAGAGAAAAAAAATCACCTACAAAGAAGATCCCATCATAATCACAGCAGATGTTTCAATACAAACCCTCAAATCAAGGAGACCATAGGTTAAGGTATTTAAAGTCCTCACTTCAAACAGTCTTCAGCCCAGATTGATGTTCCCTGTAAAACTATTTTTCAAAATCAATAGAGAAGTAAGATACTTCCATGACAAAGAATAGATGAAAAAATTCTTGACCACCAAACCAGAGCTACAAAAATCTCTGAAGGATATATTAGCAAGAGATAGTGAAGACCACAAACACCAACAGAAATAAACCACTAAACAGATCATCCAATTAAACAGAGAAGAAAGAGAGCCAACAACAGGAAAATAACAAAAAAAAGGTAATATATAGCCATGATAGCCATTAATGTAAATGGTCTCAGCTCACCAACCAAAAGAAGCAGACTGGTAGAACAGATCAACAAAAAGATTCATGAATGTGCTATATCCAAGAAATACATTTAATCCAGAAAGAGATTCACAGGTCAAATTTGAAGTATGGAAAACAATTCCCCATGCCACAGGAACTCAAAAAATAAAAAGAAAAACAAGGAGGGTTACTATTCTATTTGCAAACAATGTAAACTTCAAGACAAAACTGATCAAGAGAGACAAGGACAGTCACTACATAATTCTTAAGGGAAAACTCCAAGAAGAAAAGATAATAATCATTAATATATATGCACCAAACAACTGTGCCTTCCACTACACACAATAAACATTAACAGATTTAAAAAACAAAATAAATAGTAACACAGTTGTAGTGGAGGACCTTAATACCCCACTCTCACAAATAGATCAACCAGACAAAAAAATCAACAAAAGAAAAACAATTGTGAGCAAATGGACTTGGTAGATGTGTGGAGTGTTCCACCCCAAAACATAAGAATACACATTATTCTCAACTGCATATGAGACATTCTCCAAAATAAACCACCTGTTAGCACAAAAAAACATATTTAAGAAAATGTAAAGGAATTGAAATCATTCCATGCATACTATCTTACCATAGCACAATGAAACTGGAAATCAATGACAAATCACAAAAACTGCATAAACACATGGAAATTAAACAACACACATCTGAATATCCAATGGGTCACAGAGGAAATTAAGGACAAAATTAAACAATATATACAATTAAACAAAAATGCCAGTATATATACCAAAACTTACGGGACACAATGAAAGCAGTCCTAAAAGGAAAATTTATAGCAATAAACTCTCACATCAGGAAAACAGAATAAGCTCAAATAAACAACGTAATGTTGAGCCTAAGACTTGTAGAAAAAGAACAAGCCAAACTGAAAGCTCATACAAGGTAGGAAATCACAAAGATAAAAGCAGAAATTGATGCACTTGAGACTAAGAAAAAGATGCAAAGAATTGATGAATTGAAAAGTTGGTTCTTTGAAAGATTAATAAAAGTGATAAATCATTATCCAACATCATCAAACAGATGAAGAAAAACACAAATTCAAGAAAGAGGAATGAAAAAGGGGGAAACACAACAAATTCTAGAGAAAATGAGAAAGTCATCAATACCTATGAGTACATACATTCTAACAAGATGGAAAACACGGGCAAAATGAACCGATTCCTAGACATAGTCAAATTGCTATGACTAACTAAGCTATAAAAATTCTAAATAACCTGATAACAGTTAATGAAATTGAAAATGTAATTTAAAATTTACCAGCAAAGAAAAGTTCAGGCCCTAATGGATTCACTGTTAAATTCTACAAGAAATTTAGAGAAGATCTAATGCTACTAGTGTTTAAACTCTTTAAGGAAACTGAAAGAGAAGCAATACTTCCAAATCATTTCGGGAGACAAGTATTACCCTGATTCCAAAACCAGAAAAGAAACCAACCAAAATGAAAGCTACAGGCTAATGTCCCTATTGAACATAGATGCAAAAATACTCAATAAGATACTGGCAAGCAGAATGCAGCAAATCATTAAGAAAGTTATAAACCATGACCAAGTGGGATTCATCCCAGTTAAGCAGAAATGGTTCAATATACACAAATCAATACATGTAATACACTATATCAACAGAGCCAAAGACAAAAATCATATGATCATCTCAACTGATGCAGAAAAAGCTTTTGACCAAGTTCAATGTCCATTTATGATTTTAAAAAACCTACAAAAAAATTGGAATAGAGGCTCTTTTTTTAGTCTGATAAAAAGCCATCTATACAAGTCAACAGCTAATATCACACTAGATAGTCAAAAAACTAGGGCTAGTGAGATAGCTCAGCAGACTAAGTGCCTGCTTAGGCAAGCACAGGGACTGGGGTTTGATCCCAGGCAGCACATGCAGCACTGGCCCCACCCTCAGGTGCCCTGGGCTGGTCACTGAGTCTGGATGTGGTGGTGCATGCCTGTAATCCCAGCAATGGAGAGGCTGAAAACAGGACAATCATAACAAGTCTGAGCTGCCTAGTGAGACCCTGTACCAAATACATTTTAAAAAGATAGTCAAAACTCGATGTGCTAATATCTGTGAACTAAACAACTACATTGCAGATAGCAGTGTATTATACTAAAACCATGCCTAAAATATCTGTCATTTTGGTCTTCCAAATGTGTACTGCTTCTAATGTCATATCAATTATTGCTATATTCTCTTTAAAGTAAATGCATGTTTTTTTAAAAAGTAATAAAAGTAAAAAAGGAACAAGAAAACAAAATGTAGCAGGATTGTACTGCTACAATGTTGAATATGGTTTGATTTCTAAATATCTGTGTAAAATATATGTAATTGTTTAACATTCTGTAGGGATTTAAATTTTAGAACATCCATGGTTGTTGGAAAACAGCAATTTCACTTTATGTCTAAAGTATGTGATATTCAGACAGATAGTGGTGTTAAGCTTAACTGCCTCTGTTATAGGATAATAACATCAGCAAGTTTCTCTTTTGGATTTTTAACAGCTAAAGTTTTCAGACCAAAATTAGACAGATAGATGGGCTAAAAGAGAGCCAATATTTTGTCCCTAGACCTTCAAGTTCAGTGAGGACTCAGGACGTAAGAGAACTGCTGCTGTGACAACCTGTAACTAAGTGGTGTCCCAAATTTTCCCATCAAGGAGATTATGGGGCCACAGAAGAAAGTGATTGATGATGCATAGTGTGCCTAAGGAGTCACCTAAAGAGAAAAAAAAATTCTCTCAGGCTTTCACAGACAGCAAATTGTTCAAGCAATGGCCGTTACCCAGATGGCTGACACTGACAAAAGATCCACAAGGTGTTATACATGGTTCCAGGGCAAATCCTGAGGAGATTTGACTGACCTATTTTTAGTTGCATAGGTCTTGCTTTAACTTGGTCTTAACCATCCAGCAGAAAATTGCAACCACAAGGTATAAAAAGTAAAGCTATATTAATATGCTGAGCTGTAAAAGGCTCAAGTCAACAACTTTGGACAATTGCCAGTTGTGCTGATAACTCACTACTGTTACGGACTATTGGACTATATTGGGTTATTTTGATGAATTCATGTACCTACAATATTTGGACTGGCATCAAGTATGAAAAGGTCCTTTAAAAACTTCTCCAAATACAGCTTCTCTAACATCAATGGAACACTCATATCTGACAAAACAAAACAAGAAAGGGAGATATAAATAAAGGACCGATATATATCTATCTATATGATAGGATAGATATACAGCTACTTTCTCTTAGTTCAATGAGAAGAAAAACATATCAATACTAGATGGAAAATACCTGTTCCATGTTATGCCTAAGATGTTTGATATTCAAACAGATAGTGAGGTTAAACCCAACTGCATGTGTTGTAGGGTAATAATAAGCTTCTCTTCTGGAGGGTTCACAACCTAAGTTTGCAGACCAAAAATTAGAGAAAAAGAAGGGCTGCAAGGATAGGCAACATTTTGGCCCTAGCCTTTCAAGGTCAGTGAAGACTCAGGACATAGGAGAGCCTATAGTGTAGCATCGTGTAATTCAGTTGTGTCCCAAATTTTCTGATCAAGGAGGTTATGGAGCCACAGAGCAATGTAATCGATGATGTAGAGTGTGCCTAAGGAGAGTCACATGGAGAGAAAACATTCTCTCAGGCTTTCACAGAGAGCAAATTGGTCAAGCAATGGTCATGACTCATCCACATGGCTGACACTGACAAAGGATCTGAAAACTGCAGTACAGGGTAACAGGATAAATCCTGAGGGGACTTGACTGATCTTATCAGATACAAAAGATATATTTCATGTTATATAGGTCTTGCTTTATGTTGGTCTTAACAATCCAACAGAAAAGTAAAAAAACAAGGTATAAAAAGTAAAGCCATATTAATATGCTGAGCTGTAAGAGGCTCAAGTCAACAACTTCTGACATTGCCAGTCCTACAGAAAACCCATTACTATTATGGACTACTGGACTATATTGGATTATTTTGCCTAATTCACATGCCTACAATATTTAAGTGGCAATAGAATACCCATCTCTAACAAAACTAAACAAAAAAGGGGATACAAAGGAAGGACCATTTTGTATCTGTATATACAAAATAGTTAGGATAGATATACAGCTACTTTCTCTTAATTCAATGAGAAGAAAGATTTGTACTAATAGTATTTGGACAAGATATCATGTCTGCATCTTGTACTATGAATTATCACTACAAAGACAACAATATGCAATGTATTAATTATTGAAACTGTCCTATTAATCTGTTTTGAAACTCTCATTGCTGTTTCTCAATAAAATTAATTAAAAAAGGAAAAAAGAAAAAAATGAGAAGAAAGATTTGTACTAATACTGTTTAGACAAGATATCATGTCTAAATCTTATCCTCTGAAAAACTACCACAATGACAACAATATGCAATGTATTAATTATTATAACTGTCCTACTAACCTGTTTTAAAACTATTTCATTGCTGTTTTACATTTTTTTCTTATTAGAATGAATAAAAAATTTTAAAAAACATAGTCAAAAACTGAAAGCTTTCATCCTAGAATCAGGAAGAAGACAAGGATGTCTATTATCACTAGTCCTATTCAATATATCTCTGGAAACATTAGCCAGAGCAATTAGAGAAGAGAAAGAAATAAAAGGAATAAGGACAGGAAAAGAAGAAGTCAAATTATTATGATTTGCAGATGACATGATACTTCACATACAAGAAACGAAAGCTCCAGCAAGAAACTTGTAGATTTAATAACAAAATTCAGTAGTGTAGTTGGATACAAAGTCAACACTCAAAAATTATTATCATTCTTATATACAAGCAACAAACTCACAGAGAGAGAAATTAGGGAAACTACACCCTTTACAATAACATCCAAAAAATGAAATACTCAGGAATTAACCTAACAAAGCGGTAAAAAATCTACACATTGAAAACTATAGTACTCTCAAAGAGAAGATCACAGAAGAACCCACAAAATGGAAAGATATCCCTTCTTTATGAATAGGAAGAATCAACATAGTGAAAATGGCCATACTCCCAAAATTATTATGCAGATTTAATGCAATCTCAATAAAAATAACATTAGCACACTTTACAGAACTAGAGAAAACATTCCTAAAATTCATTTGGAGCCAGAAGAGACCTAGAATAACAAAAGACATTCTGGACAACAAAGACAAGTCAGGGGGCATCACAATTTCTGACTTGAAATTATACTACAAAGCTACTGTGACAAAATCAACATGATATTGTGTTTTTAAAGAATAAATAAATAAATAAATAAATAAATAAATAAATACCTGAGAATCAGTGGACGAGAATAGAAGAATCAGATGGAATTCCAAGCACACTAATCCACATTATCTTGGAGAGAACAGCCAAACATGTTCATGGGAAAGAAGAGAGTCTGTTTTAAAAAATAGTACTGGAGAACTGGCTTTCCACATGCTGAAGACGAAAACAAGACCCATGTCTATCACCATGCCCTAAAGTAAAGTGTAAATGGATCAAAGATCTAAACATTAAAACAGAAGCACTAAAAATAGTGGAAGAGAAAGTAGATATAAGTCTTGAAGATATAGGTGTAGGCAGAGACTTTATGAATGAAATCCAGACCACATGATAAATACTACACAGAATGGGATCTCACTTTGTCAAAACGCTAGTACACAGCAAAAATAATCAACAAAGTAAAAGACAACACACAGGGGTGGAAAAATTTATATCCAGCTGTCTCTCAGAGAAAGGACCTATATCTAGGACATATAAAGTATTGAAAACAATCAGGCCCCTGAAATTCAAGAACCCAATCCAAAAATGGGCATCTGAGATGAACATACTGTTTTCAGATGAAGAAATACAAATGGCAAATAAATATGTGAAAACTGTTCAACATCATTGTTCACTGGAGAGATGCAAATTTAAATAACACTGAGATTCCATCTCACCCCAGAAAGAATGCCTAACCTCAAGAAATCAACTGATAACAAATGCTGAAAGACCTGCATAGAAACAAGAAACCTTCTCTATTGCTGGTGGGAGTGGAGACTGTGCAACCACTGTGGAAATCAGTGTGGAGATTCTTCTAAAAACTAAGATTAGAGGTCTAATTTGTCTCAGCTATTCCTCTTCTGGGTAGTTTTCCAGAAGAATTAAAAAAAATCATACAACAGCAATGTGTGTACAACCATGTTAATAGCAGCCCGATCTGTAATAAGCTAAATCTTAGAAACAACCAAAATCCCCATTAACTGATGAATGGGTAAAAAAAAATGTGTTTTTTTATATATAATGAAACTCAGCCATTAAGAAAGATCAACTTGAAACTCTCATAGGTAAATGGATGCAAAAACTTGAAACCATACTCATAAGTGAAATAAAATAAGACCCACATGCGTAAATGTCATACTGTCTCATTAGTGTGAAAAACTTAAAAAGCAAATAGATCCAAAATGTGAATAGGAAAGAAACTATTCAAAAGAAAAGAAAAACTGTGATGGGAGAAAAGGAAAAAGAAGGGAATATATATAGCCAACAAATATGTATTATGATAGTAAGATACAGATAGATAGATGATAGATAGATGATAGATAGATAGATAGATAGATAGATAGATATAGATAGACAGATAGTAAGATAATTATACAGCTACTCTCTCCTAGTTCACTGAAAGGAAAATTTTGTGCTACTACTTTTTTGAACACTATTTCATGTCTATATCTTGTACTCTGAAAAACTTTTATGAGTATAACAATATACAATGTATTAATTATTGCTACTGTCCTACTAGTCTATATAGAAACTCCGGTTTATTGTTATTTTTATTTTTTTCTGTTTAAAATTAAAAAAAAAAAAAAACAAATTAACCACAAGGAGCTGTGCTTTTGTGTTTGTTTGTTTAAAAGACCAACAGAGATTTTTCTTTTTGCTTGTTTAAGCTTCACTTAATTCAAGCTCCAATCTGCCCCTCTTTGATTGCATTTCCAAATCCTAAATAAAAGTGATAACTCTTTCTGCCAATTGTAACAAACTGCTGGTGCCAGTTATTGCTTTCTGCAAAAAGTAAAAAGCAAAAAAAAAAAAAAAAAGCAAGCTTTTAATACTTAGCTGACAGCTTTATCCAAAAGCAGGGAGAAAACCCTGGCCTTTCAAAACCATCCGATGTATTTGTAACAACCTCTTTACTGAGTTCATGTATCTTCTTTATTGTTCTTCATAAACAGGCTATTGGATCTCTCTAGCTTGCAATGTGAAAAATGAAAGAATTTCCTCCCATCCATGCCTCTCTTATCTCATAATTGTTTTGTTCTGAGAGGTAGGGGAGATCTGTATAAATGTCTCTGCTATTTTATGTTGTCCTCTCCAAGCCCATTCATGCTTTTCTCCAGGGCTTTTGACTCCTTCTGTTCTATTTCTGCCTGAACCTGAATCTGCGTACTGTTCTCTGCACCAAAACCCACTCCATTGTTTGAGATTTTATTTCAGAGGGTGAGGCAAGAAATTTAACAGTCAAAGTCATTCTCCAAGCCACTTTGCAGCCTGTCTGAGCTGGGTAGGTTGGAGGTAGAGGTGTCTCAGTGGCACTCCCTGACCTCCCAGGGACACACTGGTTTCTTTCTGCCGTGTCCCCTGGATGCTGCTTTCCTTCTCCCATCTTCTGTGGCTTTAAAGACTCCTCACCTCTCGAGTCCATCCTCTCAGTCTGCTGGTAAACCTGACATTTTCCCAGCACAGGAAAAGCCCTTGTCAGTGACAGTTGAGACTAGAGTGGGCAGAAGTGCTTGCTGGGAGGAGGTGGAATTTGGTAAATGTATTACAAATGTAGAAGATGCACACTCCAGGAAGAGGGTCTGAAGGGAAGAAAGCAGAAACTTTTCCTAAACCTTGACTCTTCTGTGGTATGCAGTGGAGTGAGCATCTCAGCCCTGAAGCTCTCTGCACAAAGGTCTGAGCAGCAGGTGAGCCCCACATGCAGAATACCATGAGCTCATGTTAGGTTCGGCTATGGTAATGCTAGGTATAGATGATCCCCAAATCTCAGAGGCTTACCATGACATCATTTATTTCTTTTTATTCTTGGCTTGGGAGGTTGGCCACATTGGCTGGACCTGGCCAGACTTGGGTTCAGTCCACCCCGTGAGTCTCTTCATTCAGGATCCATGACTGTGCAGGATAAAGTCATCTCACGGTGGAAGCAGGCAAATATGAGCACACCCAGTGATGCCGGCCCCCAGCCCAGTCCCATGTGCTGGTTATGTGACCAGACCTGAATGATGAGACAAATGAGGATACACCATCATGAGGAGAAAGAAAGAGCAAATATTAGGAGTCATGTATGGTGGCGCACACCTGTAATCCCAGCACTCAGAAGGCTGAGGCAGGAGGATTGTCATGAGTTCAAGACTAGGCTAGTCTACAAAATGAGCTCAAATTCAACCTGAGCTGCAGAGCAAGATCTTGTCTCTAAAAGACAAAAAAAAAAGACTGAATATTGCACATATTGTTTCTTAAGTATTAATCCAACCAGCCACTAATGCCAGAGGTTGAGGTGGGAGACGTGAATAGGGCCAGAGAGACCTACTCTAAAAATCATTTTTTGATGTGTGGACACGGTCAGGCTGAGAACAACTTTCAGATGTCAACCAGTCCCACATTCTCCCCAGTAGAAGTTTCTACTCGTAGTGATGTGGAATTCCCTTCCTTGAAGGCAACCCACCCTACACACACAAATTAAATCTTCTCCTTCTACACTGTGGTGGTGCCTCTGATGTCTGTGGGCAGTTCTTAGGGATGCTCAAGGCTTCCCTTCTCTAAGCAAAGGACCAATATGAAGTTGCTTTTGTACAAGGTGCATGGTTTCAAGTCATATTTCCTCCAGGTGTGCATGTCATGTTGTTATCACATTTTTTGCTGAGAACCCAGACTTGTGCCCAGAGCTCTAGAGCATCGATCACAGAGTCACAGGTTATGTCTTACTCAGATGAGATTGGGCATGTTCAGAGTGCTATGGTCATAGTTAGGTCTTACTCAGGTTAACCTTAAAGTCACCTAAAGTCAAGAACATTCTTAGACTCGTTGCTAAGTACTCACCAAACCAATAGTTAGTGGACTTGTCACATCATTTACATTCCACCAGGTGCTGGGGATACCTGGGAAAACAAATCTAACAAGGCCCTGGATCTCGTGAAGACTACTTGGAGAGACAGACCATGGATAAATAAAAAGGAAAGAAAAATAAGAGGAAGAGGAGGAGGAAGAGGAAGAGGAGGAGGAGGGAAGCTACTTCTCAGGTGAGATCTGAAGCACAGGATGGAGGCTGACCCAGGAAAGACAGGGAGGGTGACCCAGGGAACTCGGCCTGCACAGGGCCTTCCTGGGATATTCAGGAAGTGAGGCAGGCCTGGTAAGGAAGTGCCAAGCACAAAGCAGCACTAGGACAAGGGGAAGACCAATGGCTGTGGCTGACTGGACAGGAACAGAACTCATTCTGAGGACAGCAGGAAGCTAATAGTGCCTTTGCAGGATGCAATGGAACTTGGATTCTCAGCAACCTCTCCAGGGACTCTTGGGCAGGTCTTTATGGAGAAAGGGCCTAAGTGAAGAATTATTTTGTTCCCATGGAGTTTCTCTTTGTTAAATTAGGGCCCTTGATTCAGACCATCAACCAACAAACCAGCTTTCCTTCTAGAGAAAACGTGGGAGCTAAGAGGAAGTGTGACTATAACAGCGTAAGCCACAGCCCTCAGATGGATCAGCTAAGGTAGAAAAAGTGAAAAATCTGGCAGGATTTCAGATGCAGAGGCTCCAGGGACCGTGATTTTCAGGATCAAACACTTCATCTTCCAAACCAGCCAACCCAGTGGCTAGGAGCACAGTCCCAGCCATGAGGACTGGGTATGCAGAGCCATACTGTTAGGGAACCAGAAACAAGAGCACTCATACTAGGACAAGGCAGAGCTGCTGCCTGATTGCAAATACTACTGGAGTACAGACTTACCCAGCTCAGGAAGACAAGGTTCATCTCCTGCTTCTGTGGGCCTCCTCACCGTGTTGTTTGGGACCATGAGCTTGGTAGGCCAGGATTACACAGGATGATAGCATTCCTTCTCCACTCCTCATTCACCACCACCAATGCCAGCAGCACTAGAGGATAGAGAAAGCACATGTGAAGTCAGCGGCCCCTAAGACACAGGACAGTGGACAAGGAGTCGCAAAGAAAGGATCTATCAGAACATCAAGGGAGTGTCGTGGACAATTAGAGGCTTAGCAAAACTGCAAACCAGGAAGGTCCTTGGATGCACAAGAAAGCACACTTGATGTCCCCTGGACGCTTCTTTGCCTTCCATCCCTTGCAGCCTTGGCCTTGAAGGATCCCCTTCATTTCCTCAAGCCTCATCCTTCCCTTTTCTGACTAGGCCCTCCTGACCTCAACTGAAAGATACTGGGAGTCCAGGTAGTGAAATCTGAATTACTGAGAAGGATAAAGCCTCAAATGTAACATCCCTATTATATTTCTCAGGAGGAAGGGAAAGGTTTTAGATCAATATTTATATTATCCTATCTTTAAGATATATTAGCTAGGGCTGGCAAGATGGCTTAGCAGACTAAGCGCCTGCTTAGGCAAGCACAGAACCCAGTGTTTGATCCCTGGCACCACATGCCATGCTGGCCCTGCCCCAAGTGCACTGAGCAGGCCATCCAGACCAGGCAAGGTGGCACATGCCTGTAATCCGAGCTGTGGGGAGGCTGAAAACAGGAGGATCACTATGAGTCTGAGCTTCGTAGTGAGACTTTGTACCAAATACATAAATTAATAAGTAAACAAACAAATAAATAAAATATATTAGTTAGGGCTCAGGATATAGTATGCTCAGTGGCGCAAGTGCCTGCCTGGCAAGTGCAAGATCCTGAGTTAAATTCCCAGTATCAGAAAATAAAAACATAAAAAATAAAATATATTAGCTATTAGTATAATGGGGAAAAAATTTAAATCTTTTTTGATTATTTATTTGGTACAGGGTCTCATTACGCAGTTCAGACTTGTGGTGATCCTCCTGTCTCAGTCTCGGCAGTGCTGGGACTGCATGCATCACCACATCCGATCTGGGTGGCCTGCTCAGTGTGCCCAGGGCAGGGCCAGCAAGGTACTGGGGATTGAACCCAAGTCCTTGCACTTGCCCAACAGGTGCTTAGACCACTGAGCTATCTCACCAGCCCCAATGGGAAAATATTTTACAGGCATGTTTCACAGAGAGAGAAATGCCTGGAAGATCTTCATAAGTTTGTGCCCAACCCTTTCTGTACTTATGGGGGCCTTCTGTTAGACACTATACAAAAAACAGGAGTGCAGATCATATTAATTGAATGCAATTGATTTAATTTCTTTCCTCATTCTCTCTTTTTTGCTGTTTATCAGTATTTTCTCATTTAAAAAGTGAACCTATAATGATACTATATCCCAAAAGAGATGGTTTCCAGGCTTCTCGGCAGCTCCACCCCTTTCTGCATCCTTGTGTCCTGTTGCATCAGCAAAGCACACTGGGTAAGGACCAACCTTCAGGCTTCCTCTATAGCAGGTGGACCTGAGGTTTCCCCTCCCCTCCCCTCCATTCTCAGTGTCCCTTTACCAGTAGATAACAATTGTCAGTCACACATGAGGTGGAAATCAGATACAGTCTGGTTCCATTCCTGCTGATGACTCACTGATCTCTGTCCTCTTCCTTTCAGGCTTTGTAAGGGAAGAATCCTGGTACTGGCTTCCAGGTTGTTACCAGCAGAAGCCACAAATTGGGCTGGCCAGATAGCGCAGCAGATTAAAGCACCTGCTCAAGCAGAAGCAGGGTCCAGGGGTTTGATCCTTGGCATGCCATGCTGGCCCCGCCCCTGGGGCACACTGAGATGGCAAATGAGACTGGGCATAGTGGTGCATAACTGTAATTCCAGTGCTTGGGAGACTGAAAACAGGAGACTCACTATGAGTCCAATCTGTGTAGTGAGACCCTGTAGACCCTATACTAAATACAATAAATAAATAAATAAATAAATAAATAAATAAAATAAAAAAGAAAGGGCCTTCTAAAGTCAATTAAGACTCAGGACATATGAGAACTTGTACTGTAACGTCATGTACCTCGGTAGTGTCCCAAATTTTCTGATCAAGAAGATTATGGGGCCAAAGAGGAAAGTGATCGATGACATAGAGTGGGCCTAAGGAGAGTCACATGGGGAGAAGATACTCTCTCAGGCTTTCACAGAGAGCACATTGGCCAAGCATTGGCCATGACTCATCCACATGGCTGCACTGATAAAGGTTCTACAATCTGAGGTACAGGATCTCAGGACAAATCCTGAGGGCATTTCACTGACCTTCTCAGACCAAAAAGCTACAACTCTTGTTGCATAGGACCTGCTTTACCTTGGTCTTAACCATCCAGCAGAAAAGTATGAAGACGAAATTATAAGAAATAAAGCCATGCTGTTAAGTTGAGCTGTGGGGGACTCAGGTCAATAATTTCTGACATTGCCAGTTAAACAGAAGACCCAATGCTATTATGGGCTACTGGACTCTTTTAGAATATTTTTCTGAGTTTACACACCTATAATAGTCAATAACGGAACTTAGAAAAAATGGAGTATACCGATGAATGTCCATTTTGTATCTGTGTATTCCAAGAGGTTAGGATAGATATATAGTTGCATTCTCTTAATGAATAGAATGATTTGTTCTAATGGTGTTTGTAAATAGGATCTCAAGTCCACATCTTATACAGCAATTAACCACTAAGAAGAATATATGCAGTGTATTATTTGTTGAAACTGTACTTCTGATTTGATTTGAAACTGTCTCATTGCTATCTGTTTATCAATAAAACTTTGAAAAATAAAAAAAAAGAAAGGGCCAGCCAAATAGCTCAGAGGAAGCACTTGCAAGCAGGCACAGGGACCTGGGGTTCAATTCCCAGGGCTGCTGTGCCAGCCCTGCCCCCGGGGCATGCTGAGATGGTAATTGAGGCTGGGTGTGGTGGCATGCCCCTGTAATCCCAGCTCTTGGGAGGCTGTAAACAAGTGGATCACTATGAATTCAATCTAGTAGTGGGACCCTGAACACCCTGTAGACCCTTCCATAAAGTACAAAAAATAATAGCAATAATAAATTTTAAAAAATAAAATAAAATAAAAAAGAAGCCACAAATCAGCCAGGCATAGCTCTCTTGGTGTTAACAACCCTGAGCTTCGAATGCCAATGGCTCTCAGTTACTTGAATGTTCACATCCTCCTTGCTGTTCTGAGCAAGCAGCTAGGCCTTGCTCAGGCCTCCAGAACTCCTCTGGCCACCAAAGACGACAGCCAAGAGGGTGGTGGCTCCTGGCAGCTCTCTGTTTCTCTCCATCCTTCTCTGCTACTAAACACCTTCCGTGTTCCCAGCCCTGGCTGCTGGCCTCTTCCTGCATCAGTGACCTTCAGTGTTACAGCTCTTGGTATTATTGTTCGGCATAATCTACCGTGGGGATCCGTTGGTCTTCCCGCGAACGGTTCTACCTGGAGAGACACAGTAGCAGGAATGAGAAAAACAGACAAGAAGGCAAAAGCTGGGGTAGGTGGTCACTAGTCTGCCTGATGGGCAAGACTAACTCAACACACAACAAAACAATCCTTTATTTATACTTTTGCAAAGTTAGTAACAGGTGACACAAGGTTGCCTAGCGACTAATAGCTGGTCTGAGCCAGACAATATGTTTTTCTCAGGACTGAGGTAGCTTGTTTGCTTTAGGTACTGAGGCCCAGTCCCACCTACACACATCTGATCAATTTCCTACCTTCCTCTGGCTCCCAACAATCTACCTGAGATAGAAATCATAAAAAGACAAAAAAAAAAAAAAATGCCATCTCAAAAAGGTTCTGTTAGTACTTACCACACAGCATGGGGAACAGTGTGCAGACTAAATCTACTAAGGATAAGAGATGCCTGCTTATAAAGGGAAAAGGAAGGCTCATGTATGCACTGTCAAACTTTGGTCATGGTTAAGGGAGGGGTTGCTCGAGTACTTAATTGAAGAGGGCTGCTGAGGGGCAAAGACTCCTAGAAGAACTGCAGGGTGGAATCCTCTGGGATAGAACCAAGCTAAAACCAGCAACCACCAAAGCAAATCTCTACAGGTGTAGTGCTGGGGCACCTTATGCAGCCAGCCTATGCAAAGCCTTTGCAAAGCTTTTGGAGCAATTGAGGACAACTTGAAGCACCTTTTGGGGAGCATCAAGTGCCTCTCTCCTGGCTCACCCTCGGTACTCAGATGAAGCCCTCCCAGCTGGGATGGACAGCTGTGCAGGGCCCTGTCATCACACAGAGGTGATGTGTCTCTTGGTTCATGCAGCACTAGAGAGGCAGCAGAGGGGGTAAATGAAATTTCTGCTCAATGAGTTGATGATAATAACAAATAAAGCCTTTTTCTCCAAAGACTCAGAATCTGTTGGCTCATTTCAATACTCCAAATTATTCATTTAAAAATCCTCCCCACAGACATGATGTGGGTGAGGGATTAGTAATCACTAACCCCATTTTGCAGATAGGGAAATCAGGGCCCAGTGGGAGCTGGAGGTCAAAATCACCCATAGACTGGGTGCCCTGGCTCCCTGGCCACACCCCATTTAGAGAGGGAGTCATACATCCAAACTACCACAGCAAGCACACAACCAGAACTCAGTTCATAGCTTCCCAGGTCTATGCTGAAGCCACCACCCACTCTGACCATGTTCCTCATTCTGCACTGAGCTCCCTGAAGTCCAGCCTAGCATCTCCTCTTCTTCCCTCTCTGCCTTCCCAACTCCAAGCAGATGAAGGGCAGGGTGCACCTGCTACTTCTGCCTATCCACACTGAATGTGCTCCAAAGCCTCCAGTACTCGGTTGTGAATGCTGACCTGTCAGCTGATCTCTGCCTGGATAACTTCTCCAGCTCAGGCTCTTCCATTAGCCAGGAGAACCTGCCTGCCTGGGGAAGCTGCAGGGCCATCCTTCTCCTGCTCTGCCTCTGACTGTAGAAGCTCCCAGCCTCCAGGTAACCATGGTAATCACCAGCATTAACCATAGCAGTGACAGGAGCCTCAGCAGGCCCACTCTGACCCACTCCCACTGCAGATGGTCACTGTCCTCCTGCCGCTTCTGTGGGGAGCTATAGGCAGGTACTTGGGCCTGAGCCATGCCCCAGCTTGCTGCTTCCTGCTGCAGAGGAGGAAAGGGAGTCTGTCCATCTGACCTGAGTCAATGCTAGACAGAAGCCTCCTGCCACCTGTAGCAGGGTCTGGGTCAGACAAGGTCTAGGACATAGTCTACAACATTAGGGGCCATGTCAGAGAGGCTGACCAGGGCTTATTCTCTGAGCACTGCATGGCCAGGCATAGCCCTGCCTCCAAAGCAAGCACCTCAGGAGACCAGCAAGACCTGAGCAGTGAGAGCTTCTCACGCTCAGAAGTAGGGGCAACTACAATTACTTTCTCCCCCTTTACCTCTTGCCTTGCCAAGAAACCACAGCAGAGGCCTTGCCGGCAAGTTACCACACTGGCCTCTGACCCAGCCCCCTGTCCATTAGCTCTGCTGGCCCCATGCTCCAAGTTCTGGGAGCCAGCTCTGCCTGTTTCCTGGTCTCTGCTATCAACAACACCTCCTGCAAGTCTAACCTCACCTCATTCTTCTGTCTTCTTTCTCCTATTAAGCATTATACTGTTTTTCCAAGGTAGCACATTGCTGAGCCCTTGAGCCCAGAGCCCTGTCCTCCTTTGCAGCTGAGGGTCGGGCCACACCACACAGACAGGAACACCACCCCCTGCCTTTCTCAGGACTGTGGGGATGGGACAGCTTCCTTTATCCTGATTCCCTGGCCAGCCAAGACCACCCCAGTGTTACACAAGGCTAAGATGACTTCCTAAACTCTAGGCCCACAGATAGAGCTCTGCAAACTCCCACCAAACAATTGTAAAGATTCTTGTGTCCAGCTTCTTCTGAGAAATCTTTAAAAGGAAAGGGCAAAGGCGAAAGGAGTGAGTTTCCCAAGAATGCCCAAAGCCCTGGCTTCTGCCCAACCTACTTCGAAGCCCTAAGAGCCCAAGGCTGCTGGTGGAGAACGATGTGGTGCTCCCTCTGGCGGTGAATAACTCTCACTGAGCCCAGCATCTCCTCAGGAGCCAAGCCTGCAGGGCCTCTCCCCCTACCCTGAGGAACAAAAAGCCCAGGCGGGGTTCATGCTCAGCACCTCCCTAGACCAGATGGAAGACACCCTCTGCACCCCAAAGCCACTCCTACCCCTGGCCAAGGAGAGCCCATCCTGCTGCACACTGTCCTCGTGAAGCCAGTGACAGATCCAGAAATCTGTCTGATTTGCCCTAAAAGAGCTATCTAGGAAACATAGGCTTCTGAGCTGCTTCACAGTGAAAAGGTGTCTCATTTTTTCAGTGCTAACATCCCCTGCCCCCAGCACCTGCCCATCTGGGCTACTCTAGGTAGTAGATTTCTATGTCCCCACCTCACCTCTTGGGGACACAGTGTGTGATTCATTTCCACAAGCCCAGCACCCCACAGAGAAATTTTCTACTGGAGTCACAGAAGAATGAAAAACTAGTATTTGCAGCAACAAAAGACGTCTCACCACAAAGACACTCTCCTGAGCTGGAATCCCTACAATACCCAGTCTGTGCCCAGAAAGCCACAATCCGTCCCAGTTATGTTCACCCCCGCACCTTCCCGTACCCACCTAAACATAGCTGCTGGAGGATAAAGACCACTTCTAATTCATCTCTGAATCAAGTCTCCAGAAGAATTCCGGGGAAAGACTCAAGTGTGGGAGGCAGGGAGAAAAAGAAGGAAGGAGGATGGGTCTATTATCTAAGTCTAATCAAAGTTGGCATTCAGTACAAAGCCCCTCTCACTGCCTGTTCAGCCATGCTATCATCAGAGAGCCTAGGGTACTCTTATTTTAATTTAGTAAATTAATTAATTTTAACAGCTTTATTGAAATATAATTCACATACCATTAGAATTCACCCATTGAAAAAATAATTCAATGGTTTCTACTATATTCAAAAAGTTACACATCTATCACCACCATCCATTTGAAAACATTTTCATTCTCTCAGATAGAAATTCCAGAGCCATTTACTATCAGAAGTTACTTCCCATAGTACCTTCAAACCCCAAACCTTGTGCAACCAGTAATCTACTTTCTGGATCTGTTGATTTGCTTATTCCCCACAGATCATAAAATGGAATTAGACAATATGCGCATTTACATAACTAACTTCTTTAATTTAGATAATGTTTTCAAGGTCTATCATGTTATATTACATATTAGTACTTATTTTTGTCAAATAGTGTTCTATCGAGTGAACCTACATACATTGTTTATCCATTCATTGGTGGATATGCAATTAGGTTTTTCCACTTTTGGGATATTATGAAAAATATTTATCTTATGATATTAAAAACCAAAACTGATGCTTTCCCTACTCCCAAAGAGGATATGAGCAAGTCTACCACAAAAGATGGTAAAGATTTAATAAAATCTAAGACTATGGTTAGGAATTCCATATTGAAGTTTGAGCTTTCTGTATGTTGGGCATGGTACTAGGTATTTTTCACACAGCATCATCTATTTTTAACAGATAATTTTGAGCTAATAGCTGCATGACAGTTAAATCCTATGTTTATCTGCAAGCTTCTTCGCAGCCAAGGCAAAAATTTTTTTAAAGTGTAAGGAAATAGATGTAAGATATGAGTGAAGCACTTGAGAGACTGAGGCAGGAAGATCATTCTCATCATTCTGAAACCAGGCTGGGCTACAAAGTGAGCTCAAGGCCAGCCGGAACTGCATGGTGAGATCCTGTCTCAAAAAGATAAAAAAAAAAAAAAAAAGTGAGTGAAAACTATGATGAGAGTTTAGATTTTAAACAAAATGCTAAGAAAAAGGCACAGTGACTTGCATCGCTTCCTCCTGAAGTATTGCCCCTCGCTTAGAACACACTTATTCCATCATTCCTGACACAAAGCACTTCTAAAAAATTTTTCATGAGCATCTTCAGCTGTGTTGCACCTTCCTTAATGTCATGAATTGTTTCAAAACATTTACCCTTCATGATCATTTTGGCCTTGGGGAAAAGCCAAAAGTCCATGGCATCAGATCTGGTGAATACGGTAGATGAGGATACACTGTGTTTTGACAAGGCTGTTTTCCACTGAACGGTGCTCATCAACTACCACGTTTTTCACCACTGGGTAAAGATGTGCACAAAGGGGGACTTCCAGAACTGCTTCAGACAGTGGCAAAGAGGGATAATGATGGGGTAAATCGAGGAAGAGAATTCTGATGGGGGTGAATGGGGTGCATCCTTTACTGTAATAAAATTTTTAAATTTAAATATTCACTGCCTATATTTGATCACCTCTTATATTACAAGGTTGCTCCACTGTCACTACTGCTGGGCTGAAAATTCTCCTAAAATTGGGACAGCAGAGCTCCTTTTCTATTTTCAATCACGGTGGGTGCCTTTCCTTCCACTCATGCTTGTTTCTTCCCCTCTACTTGGGTAACTGCTAGCATCATTGATATTATTCTCTACACAAAACTTTATACCATGTTCCCTATTAGCCCAGTATAGTAGACTGAGAAGTATGACTACCCCATTCTGCAAGTCTTCAGTGTCCATGAAACATACATTTAGCACTGGTTAGATACAATGGGCCCGGGAGCCCGCAAGGCCTGGGGATATCATGGTGAGCAAGATGGACAGGGCCTTGCACTCATAGAACTCATGGCCCAAGCACGAAGTCAAGCCCTATATGAGTGAACAATAAGTAATTCTGAAGCATGGGGTGTTGTGAGTGAGACTAAGAGAGAACTGCGGTGGGGAGCATCAAATAAGCAGAGAGCACATTCCCACGGAGGAACCAAGGAAGTCTTTAGAAGTGACTTTGAAGCTAAAACCCTACATAGGAGGATCCAGCCATGTGGTTGGAAGGGGGATGGTGTTAAGGCAGAAAGAATGGTGTAAGCAAGAGCTGTGTGTTAAAGAGCTTTGTGTGGCCCAGGAACAGGGAAAAGCCATGGACAGGGAAGAGGTACAAGATGAATAACAGAGCTAATCAGAAGCCTTATGGTTCAGGAGTTCAGATTTGCTTCTAGGAGCAGTTGGGTCCATGATGTGCTTTGGCAAGGAGAACAATAGGGACCAATTTCAGTTTTAAGAATCCTGCTGTGTGGACAATGAATATGAGAGCAAGAGATGAAGCAGACAACCCTGTCAGGAGGCTCTCACGGTATCCCCAACAATACCCATCAAAGCCAAGGACAATGGAAAGCAAGCTGGGACTAAGTGAGTAGATGCATTCCATATACTCTAAGAATCAAGAGCACTGGTTGATGGACTGGTTGTGTGGCAAGAGGAAGGCCAAAAAAGAGGAAAGAATCTGAGTAACTCCTAGATTTTGATTTGTGGGACCAAGTAAATGATAATGCCCTCTACTGAGGTAAAAAGAGGAGAGAGGGGAAGGCTTAGGGAAATATCCAGGGCTCTGTTAGAGATGTAATTGGTTTAAGATGCTTATGCAACTCCCACATGGAGGTGTCAATCAGGTCACTCTGCAATGAGGCCCTTGTGGAGAGGCACAGTAGGGACTGTCAGAACAAAGGTGGCTTGAATAGGCCTCCACATGGATAAGATCCCAAGGTGAGATCTTTCAAGTCTCTGGAGCTTTACTCTGCATGTTTGCCTCCGGGCTCCAAAACAATAGGTTACTTAGGGGAAAAAAAAATCACAGATAAGCCTGGCTGCTTGGTGCCATGTAAATTAGACAGTTTGCACAACTTGTTCTCTAGCTAGTCATGGTTTTGTTTCAACATGTGCAATACTGACACACAAAACATTCAAAAGATATGAATCTTTTGATCAGAAGCTGAGGAGACTTGGGCAGCGAGCCCGATGCCAGAGGGCAAGTGGAATAGCCCCCAACATGAGAAAAAGTGTTCCTGTCAAGCAGTTAGATTCAGTATCAATGGGTTGCCATGGCAGCAGGAAAGTTGTTCTGACACAACCATTACGAACCTGCAAAGCAGACTGGCACGACCCTCTAGAGACCATGAGAAAGCAAGAGGTTGGAGTTCCATGTATACAAGAAAGAAGTTCCAGCCAACTTCACCATCCATATTCCCCCCTAGCTTTTCCTCCTCCTCGTCCTCGTCCTCGTCCTCGTCCTCGTCCTCCTCCTCCTCCTCCTCCTCCTCCTCCTCCTCCTCCTCCTCCTC
>NW_004524595.1:9142878-9153884 GCF_000260255.1 Octodon degus | reverse complement strand
TCCTCCTCCTCCTCCTCCTCATCCTCATCATCATCATCATCAATATCATCATGATCATCACCGTCGTTCTGCCAATAGGAGGGGCTTGTTTTGTATCCAAAAATCTACCAAAAAAATCCTTTTTTTCCTGAGAAATGATAATTAACTAAAGAATTGTCTCTGTGTCTACCAAGAAAAGATGGCATAGTATACTGCTACATTTCTGGGACATGATTGCCTTCTTTCCCTGAATTTACCAGAAAACCAGGGTGAAAATAACAGAGTTGTTGAGAGTCTATTCCCTAGGTAAAGACAATGTGACTGCTACTGTTTCCGAACAGGATGACTCAGCCTCATCTCTCCGCCACAGGAGCCCTGCTGTGGAAGGAGGGGTGGGCAGTAGGCACAGCCAAAGCTAGGAGAGGAGGAATTAGCCAGGTTTTGTTCCTGTTTAGCTTTGTGCAATCACTTCTGAATGATGAGGGTGATTCAGATATAAATGAACTAATGTTGGCTGGGTTTTAGTTTATGGAAGAAAAGAAAGATGTCATCCATCACCCAGTTGTCAGCTATTGATCGCTAAGATGGGCCAAGGGCCCAAGGTGAATGACATGAGAACAGAGAATCAACGGACACCCAGGACTCCTCTCAAGGAAACCGAACAACAAGGGCCCACATGAGTGCGTAGCAGTGCCAAACAGCCTGCCAAAGGCCTAATACTTCCATGTCCAGCCTGGTCAACCCACATGATGAGAAATGGGCCCATTTGGGGGAAGCAAGGGCAGCAGCAAAGAAGTGAGCACCTGGAGTGGAGAGGGCCCTGGAAAACTTTGGCTGAGGGTGAGCTGCGTCCCCTGCTGTAAGGAAGGAGCTGGGCACAGCTTCCCTGGAGGAAGCCAGGAGTGTGTTGAGCACAGCAGGGAGACCAGGAATAAAAGGAGAACTAGAATTTAAAAAGAGAAGAACAAAGGCCTCTGCTCTCTGGTGGAGCCCCATCTCATTGTAAGCTGTGTGCCTCCAACTTTCTGTCCTGGGATCCGCCCCACACCTTAGCTCCTCACTAGACCAGTGCAAGCTCTGTCCTGACATCACATTCCCTCTTCAAGCACAGGAGCATGGCCACAGGACATCTGCTCTAAACTCTGCTGCTGTTTGCTAGAGCTCCTATGCCCCGAGGTCAAGCTTTGAGCACAGACACTGGAGTTAGGGGACAGCTTAACAAGTGCATGTCTGTCCCAAAATAAAATACAAGCCCCTCGTTAATCCCCAAGTTCGGTCACCCTGATAACTGACTCTTACAATGCCATGGCATTTATGGCACCACTATTTATGTCTACCTTAAATGACCATATAGAGTACACGAATTAGAGGACACAGGACACTTCTTGGTCCATTTACTGAAAGTTTGACTGAAAAAACCTTGTTATTATATTTAAAAACATCCTAACACATAAGATGAGGGTTTCCTTTCTGCCTGTGTGTGAAGAGACACTTGGAAACTAAGACAGTAAATATGAAAACTTCCCCACTTGCCAAAATTCCATTTGGAATACGCATCAGCCTGATTTTTGGCAAACATTTCTGTTGAGAACAGGCAGGGCCCATTAGTAGGAAGCTGAGGTTGGAGGCTCTGGGAGCTGCTGTGGACACAGGAGGAGAGCAGAAGGTTCAGTGAGGCAGAGCCAGAGCTGCAGGGAACTCACCCCACAAAAGCGACTAGATCCGGATTGCAGCGGGCTTATCAGTGCCTACCACCATGGGTGTTTGGGACATGATGTGGAAACGTGGCATTACTTTCTAGAAATTTCATTGCATTAATCCAGGTGTATTTTTTTTTCTTTCCCCCACATGTCATCTGCCTGGATAGGCTAAAAAGCTTGTTGTCCATTCAAGGCAGAAGAAGCCATCAAAGAAGGTCACAGAGCATGAAAGCAAGATGTGACCTAAATATGCTCACAACTAACTGAAGAACAAAAGAAAACGTTATTCTGTTGCTGGTAGAAGAGAGAGGGAGAGAAAATAATGAGGTAAAGAGGTCAGATACAAATGTCTGGCTCTTTCTAATGGTTGCACCTGCCAAGGGTGGGAAAGAAATGGATGGGTTCATTTAAATGGATTGGAAAGGAACTCTCAAGTCAGTAGATAGCAGAGAAACCTGGTCCACCAGGCACCTCCTGGAAAAATCCAAGTCCTGTTCTGTGAAGCAAAGCACCCAGTATGGTAGGAAGGTAAGATAGAAATGGCTTAAGGTATCTTCTATGTAGCTAAAATACCACAGCCTCCTAATCTCCTGTCCTGAATGCTACATAAGAAAATAAGGGGCTGCCTAATACCAAGCCCCAGGACCGCTGGCCAAGCATGGCATAGGCCAAGAAAACAAACTACAAGTTTCCACTAACATTGGTGTTCATAAGAGCTGAGCCACGCTGGGGACAAGTAGGTACAAGCACAGCCCATGGAGCCTGCAAGCCCATCAAAGCACAGAGACATAAAAGATATCTTGATCCCAGAAATCCTACTGGGAAAAGGGCCACAGTGTGGGGAAGGGGAAGGGTTGCTTGGGGGAGTGACGCAGAGCCAAAGGAAAGTACAAATTTTCACAGGTTTATTCTGTACCAGAAAAGGGGGGGAGTGGTTCTCTTAAGCTAGAAGTCAGGCTACCTTCCATTGCCAAAGTTAAAAACTAGTTTTGGTGGTAGGTGCAGTGGAGGTGGTATTTGTATTTTTGGGGTCACTGCTATTTTTCATACCATCAGCAAAAAGCCAAGACCAACCCAGTTCCAGAAAAGTATCTAAACTTTATTTTTCTGCACACAACCAGTATTTGACTGTTCAGCATCGTCAGCTCTTCCACCACCTACAGTTGTCTAGAGGGTCTCCTAGGAATGAGCAGCACAACAGCAGGAACCTTAATATTGTGGCCCCTTCCAAAGCCCATTTGATGGCAACAGCTTCATGCCAGTGGGGTGTCCAGCTCTGTTGAAGGAGGATTCTGGCAGCAACCATGGGCATAAAGATGGGGTCCAGCCTTTGGCTTAGTGGCTGACACAGTCATGCTTTCAACTTAAAAAGAAATGAAGTTCCAAGCAGGAAAACCAGTGTAGACCAGTATTCCATGGCCGGAGGGACTAGCTAAAGGTGCAGAGAAAAGACAGCAACCCAAGCACTGTCTTCCACTGGACAACTGGACACACTCAGCAAGACTAACTTCAGTCCCTACCCTCTATGACAGTGTGCACCACTATGCCAGGCTTGACTTCTGGAGAAGCCAAGGAGCTAACTCTTCAAAGAAGCCAATGTCTTGATTCCCCACTTCCTCATCTCCCACAGCACAGGACAAGAAGACAGAATGCATTCAAAAGCACATTGCAAAGTGCAAATGGCTATGCAAAAGGTGGTATGATTACTAATATTAGCAATGGTTTTTCTATCCTGAAACAGAGGGACACAGAGAGGCACAGACAGAGAAAGGGAGTTCACCTCTGGGCTTTTTTCTCCTCTAATTCTGTTCCTTTTACAGTGAACTTTCTCTCTCTCTCTCTCTCTCTCTCTCTCTCTCTCTCTCTCTCTCTCTCTCTCTTTCTCTCTCTCTTTTAATTTTAATACAGGGTCTACAGGGTCTCACTATGTAGATTAGACTCATAGTGATCCACCTGTGTTCAGCCTCCCAAGAGCTGGGATTACGGGCGCTTGCCACCACGCCCAGTCTCCACAGTGAACTCAGTGGCAGCAAAGGAGTCCTTCTGATAGGGATGTCATTCCTCATAGTGGACTGAATATTTGTACCTGTCCCGGGATACAGGAGGCCTTTGCTCAGGGCCTGCTGGTGGAACCAAACAGAGCTGGAAGAGGTGCCCCTGCACTGCTCTGAGAAAGCCTGGATGTGCAGCATCAGAGCCACAGCAAGCACTTCAGGACGGCGCTTCTCATCATCAGTAGGTGGACCTTTTCTGGAGGGTAGCACCCAGCTTTCTACATCCATTTCTCTATCTCCCAGCCCACCAGAGTCCTCCAGGGATCCAGACCTTGGGTGAAGGAGTGCTCAATAACCTGAGTGCTTGCTCAGGTGAAGCACACTATTCAAAACCCAAAAGCAGTCCATGCGTCCACCTCCCAGATATCTTAGGGAAAAAGCAGGGCCAAGGCAAAGGAGACCATAGTTCTGTTCTTAGCTGCCATGACTTTTAATGTGTGACTTTGAATACCTGCCCTGCCTTCTTTGAGTTTCCATTTCTTCATCTAAAAATTCAGGAAGCTAAATTTTAGAAATCCATATCCTGTGACCCCATCTACTCCCCTCCTCTCTTGGGCAGTGCAAACACAACAAAATCATCTGCAACAATTTAGTAAAAAAAGAGCAGCTCTATTCTTAATGAGATTCCAATGAGGTTAAGTCTGGCCTTTATTGGATTCTGCAATTGTTTAATGCTATTAGAATACTGTTTGTAGAATGATTAAAATTCTGAATAAAATGTAAATAAATGATTCATTTAAATCTGAATCCAAAAAGGTGAAACAGCTACCAGAGGAATCAGAACACAGCTAGCAGGGAGGCTAGGAGGTGACAGAAGAAGGTTCAGAGGGCCAGGGCTGCACCAGGTGATGCATCATCTATGGCTTCAAGGATGGAATGAATAACTCTGACTACAGCCATCATGTAAGGAGTGACCAAAATATACAACAAGTGTTTAAGTTAAAAAATAAGGCAACAAAAGATGTCATCAATGGGATCTGCCATGCCACCCCGCTCCTGGGGCATGCTGAGATGGCAATCGAGACTGGGCGTGGTGGCGCGCGCCTGTAATCCCAGCTCTTGGAAGGCTGTAAACAAGCAGATCACTATGAGTCCAATCTAGTAGTGAGACACTGAACACCCTTTAGACCCTCCCCTAAAATACAAAAATAAATAAATAAGTAATAAAATATATCATCAAGGTTGGAAGGATGCATATTCAAAATAAAGGGGATGTTCTGCATATTTTGAAAGGGATGGCAAGGTGTCTTTTATTGTAATAATTTTTTTTCATTTAAACATTAACCATATTTGTATCATACCTCATTGATTAACCATTTTTGGCAATTTCTGTCAGATAAAAATGTTGCATTGTGTCCTCATCCACTTTATTCACTGGTACTGGATGGGGCACTGTACAATTTTTGCTCTTCCCAGAAGTCAAAATAACCAAGGAAGGTAAATATTTTGAATTGATCTGGGACTTCAGGACAGCCACAACACTGTAACTGAGGTACACATGAAAGAGGGCTTCCAGAACTGCTTCATAAAGCAGTGAGAATGTTGGGATACACGTGTTTGAAGCAAGGGGGAGTACTTGGAGGGGGAAATCAGTAGCAATGTGGAAGTAACTGTAATAAAATTTTTCAGTTTAAATGGTCACAATATTTACCGATCATGCCCTGAATTCACACAGAACTCCCTGTGTCTTAGTTATCTTCTCCTCCCCATAACTAAATACTTGAAGAAAATAACTGAAAAGAAGATTCATTTTGACTTACAGTTTCTGAAGTTTTAATCCATGGTCAGAGAGCATCATTACTTTAGGCCCATGGCAAGACAGAGCAACAAGGAGGAAAGGCATAATGGAGGAATCTGTCCATCTCAGGGCAACCAGGATGCAGAGAGAAAGGGAAGGAGCCAGAGAGGAAGCAGAGGGGACATGGTATTCCCTTCAGAGGCCTGCCCTCCCTCAGGGACCTACTTCTTCTAGTTGGGCTGCACATCCCTTGAAGCCCAGAGAGCTCTGAACTCACCGATAGATTGCTCTCTCATGAACTGGCCACCTCTCCAAGCCCCACCCGTGAGCATCGCACTGGGATCCAGCCTCCAAACCTGAGTCTTCAAGGGCACTTCATATTTAAGCCGTAACACCCCAACTTTCATAGAGTTACAATACAATTAATTATACTCAGAATAGTTTGATCTTTGATGATTTAAAATCATCAAAACTTAAAATAGTGTGCCATATGTAGGGCCATACACACACACACACACACACACACACACACACACACACACACACACTTCTCCACCTCTAGCAGTCACTGGAAATGTTGGCGTTAATGATATAGAAAACAATAAATGAACCCTGGGCTTAATTTGCCCCCCAGACTTTGCCACAGGGAGCCAATATCTGGAATACAAAGGGTGCTCCACAAATGTTAGAATGGAGGAGAAGGGGTGGCAGTGATCACAACAGTGATGGGAAAAGTACAGAAGACACATGACGGTGTGATCCAACCCAAACCAGCAGCAAGTAAGCCTTCCTTGGAGGAAGTGACATTTTAGCCAAGCAAAGAAAGAAAAAGACACCTCACTTTACTTGCTTGCTGATTCCCACTACTGAGCTGGCTGCAGCAGCAACTGGAAGTGGCATAACCCACACCTGGTGCCTGGGTGCCTTTACTAGCAGATATTTCTATCCAAATTTTGGACTTCAGCCCTTCTTGTCCTCTTTCCAGGCCTCACCTTTCCCACCTGCTCACAGCAGTGCTAAAGTTTGCTATCCTGGAAGTTGCTCGTAAAAACAAACCTTTGATGAGAGTTTGTTTCCTGGGCATCTCTCTCTTTCATCTATAAGCAACTCATTTCACCCTACAAAGTCAGTAACTTGAGCACCTTTGTTGAACATTTCAAGTGGGCACCAATCAAGTGGCATGGCAGGACCTAGATAACTGAGTACTTGCCTAAAGTGTTGATTGGTGTCTCTGTAAATATTTGTTGCATGAAGAAAGCATGTTGTCTACCATGAGAGGTGATAAAAGAGTCAAATGGGTTTCAATGTTGCTTACATTATGCCTCTCTGAAAATAAAAGACCTTATTAGAAGTATAATGTTTAGCCACTGAATTAGTCATGATCTGAACAGGAAAAGAGAAGGCCTCCAAGTACTCCACCAGAGGGTACTGAACACTGCTTATTGGTATTGCCCATGGGAAAGGAGCTGGGAAGATGGGGCAAAGGGTGCAGGGTGCTCTAGAGTTGGGCACAGTAGGAGGCAACTGCCATCCTTTGGTCAGACAAACAAAGGAAAGCCAGAGTTGCCTGAGCCAATGATGGGATCACCCAGAAGATGCTGAAACCATCATTAGGCCATCCCCGAGGCACTGTGACCAGGGAAGTTGCACCTTTACCAAGGACTCATCCAAGGCAAAGCAGAAGGGAGGGAAATGTGCTGGCTTCTTCCTCCTCTCCTTCTGTATCTTTCTAGTGCTTCGTGTTGGCCAAGCCCAGCCAGAAGCCCACTGAGAGGAGTCTGGGGCAGTACCTTGGCTGTGTCTGTGACACAGAGCTGAGCAGGAGAAGGAAAGGAACAGGCTAGGAGACAACACAGACACTAAGCTGGAAGCAAGACTTGAACTTGAGCAAAGGCAGCATCTGTGGTTTTGAAATATTTCCTATAAGGACAGTATATTTGGGGCCTCAAGGAGAAGGATGATGTATAGCTCCTGTCTAGCTGTCTCCCCAAAACCTTGTGCAGTCACATGTGGGGCTTTTTCAGAGGTGGCTGGATCTAGAGTGTGGGTGGCTGAAATTAAGGGTGTGCGATTACTAACTTGCTCCACTGACTGGTTTGGTACCCACCCTAAGCTCGACATCCTACATAGAATAGAAAAGGAGCAGAAAAGAAGCTACTATAGTCACTAGTCACTAGGTAGTAGTTTGCTACCTTCTGCCTGCTGAAGTCTCCTCTGTGATGCCCCTCTGCCATGCCACCCTGCCTTCGAGCCAGGCAACTAAGGACTGCAGCCTCTACAAATCAAACCTTTCCATCTTTAACTTTGGGTGTCAGGTATTTTATTTCAGCAATGAGAAAAAGTAACTAAGGCAGATGATTTGGACAAACTTGAAAAGTAGCCACCATGAGGTTTTAAATTCCTGTCTGAACTGGTTGGATGATGGCTGGGGAGGCACAACATGACAAGCTCACAGTAGGGTGCAGAGCCCTGTGGGGCTCTTTGTATGAGGACCCTGTCTGTACAGAGACGAAGCCTCATGCTGGTCCCATTAGCCCCACTGAGAACTGACTGCACAGCCACACTGCTGGTTGACTGAAGAAAATGCGTCCTTTGGTCCCAAGTAAAGACTCATTCCTCAGAGCAGGTACAGTCTCAGATGTTCCATCCAAGTTAGAGAAGACAGAAGTAGACAGACCCCGTGAGCTCCTTCCTTCTTCCTCTCTCCTACTCCTATTTCCAAGGAAGATGCTGAGGGCCAGGGATTAGAAGGGGCTCAACTGTAGTCACGGCGCATGCAATACAACAGCAGAGTTGGAATATCACTCAGGTCAACAATCCCAGAAAAGATGAGATGGCGTGTTTGCGTGTGCACCTGAGTGTGTTGCTTGAAACTCTGTGTGTGTGTGTGTGTGTGTGTGTGTGTGTGTGACAATAGAAAACCAATAGGCTTCATTTCATAGTGTTTATGTTGTTAGGGTAGACTGAGTGACGTGACCAGCAATCACACCTGCCTTCCCTGTCTCAATTTTAAAATATTTACAGTTAATATTTACATATCATACTCAGCTAATCTTACTGAAGTATCTTTAATGGTGCTGAAGACACCAAAAGACGTTGTGAACCGCACACCCCTCCCCCATAGGGATGCCTCGAAGAGACGCAGGAGATGCAGCAGAATTGCAATGGCCTCGGGACATGTCCTGGAAACCACTTTTAAAAATAAATCTCCAGAGACTTTGCCTTCTGTCTATGACAGAGTAGCTTGTGTCAGGTTAACTGTCCTGCAGAGAACAACTATAAAAACTAAATATATTGCAGAAAACAGCTGTTAGGAGTCATCAGAGAGTCATAAAGGCAGCCAGGACATTAGGGGCCAAGATCCTGGAGAGAAGTGAAATGCAGTGAATAAACCCACCATTTCTCTCACGGTTTCTCCTGGGGCAGCTGCCAGTTCCCAGAGGAGTCACTGAAATGGAGCGAAAACATTGGCCAGAGCCACAGCAGCCTTGCTGGTCTGTGTAGACAAAGACTGGAGCTCAGAGCTGTTGAGGCATCCAGAACACAGGGAGTGCTTACCCTGGAGAAAGAGACCCTCTAGACTTGAGGCAGGCCTTCTGCATATGGCTTCTCCTCAGGGGATTTTCTGCATCCTTTACGTTGCTTGGCACAGGCAGGAGGCCAAGAAACCAAGCAATGAACAGCATCTCCAAGACCGGACAGCCAGCATCTGAGCGAGCTCCAAGTGACCGGGAGAAAAGACACTGGAGCTGAAGGTCCACAAAGGAGGAGAGACTTTGGCCAATAGTCCAGATTTTTCAGTGGAGACATTGGAAAGATCAGATACTAAGAGGAGGAAAGCCAAGCAAAATAAACCACCCCTGACAGAGGCTGGACTCAAGTCAAAATATTGCAATTTTTTATCATATCAAGGTGATCTGCCCCCTCTTCACCTACCCACTAAGAACAACAACCAATAAAGGAAGAAAGTGTCACCCAGAGCCTCAACAAACTTTCTTTCACAGTCTCTGGTGTTCAGGAAAATATTGCTCAGCATTCCAGGAAACACTAAATGAAAGCAAGTTAATTTGTTAGGATTAATAAATATTTTCTTCAAAAATAAATAAAAATATACGGAATTGGACTTTAAAAGGAATTCCGGAACTGATAAAGACAATAAGTTTAAGAACTCATTAGATAGGAGGATGTGGCTCATTGATTGAGTACTATCCTAACATGCACAAGATCATAGGTTTAATTCCCAGTATGGAAGGAAGGAAGGAAGGAAGGAAGGAAGGAAGGAAGGAAGGAAGGAAGGAAGGAAAAAAGGAAGAAGGAAGGAATGAAGGAAGAAAGAAAGAAAAAATTAAACACATAGGTTTTAACAGCAAAAGAAAGAATTAGTAAACTGGAAATTAGATCCACAGAAAAACAACCAGACAACAGGGAGTGAGGGAGAAGAGAGAGACAAGCCACAACATAAAGGTCCAGCAAATAGGGATTTAGCACTTAGATGGCTGAGCTATCTCCTCAGCCCGGGATTTGTAATACCAGTGGGGAAAAGAGAGCAAATGCAACAGGAACATTAATTGATGTGCTGAAGAACAGAAATGACATCAATGCAGGGGTTCAGGCAGTTCAAACAAAAGTCAAACACATAAAAATGAAGGAAAATATCAAAGGCTCATTATAGGAAATCTTGAAAAAAACTAAAGATCAGAAAGAAAATATTAAATAGCCAGAGGAAATTTCTAAAAAGATATAATGACCCACAACAAGACCTAATCAACACAAATAGAAGCCAGGAAACAAGAGGATGCAAAATCTACAATGTTGAAATGAAATAACTGCCAAACTCCAATTCTATATCTAGTAAAAATACCTTCAAAAACAAAAACAAATATTTCAAATAAATAAATAAATAAGAAAATGCATTATCAACATATACACACTAAAACAAATATTAAAGAAGTTATTCAGACAAAATGATATCAGTTAGAACACTGATGCAGAAAGCAATAGAGTGTCAAAAATAGTAAGCATAAGGAACCAGGGAGATGGCTTAGTGGAATAAGCACTTCCCTGGCAAGTGTAAGGGCCTGAGTTCAATCCCCAATCCGCCAAATATAAAAGTAAAAATAATAAGCATATTCAGATTCCTAGAAAGGTACAAATTACCACAACTGAATTGAAAAGATATAATCACTCTCAATAATCCAATAATAGCCAATGAAATACAAGATGTAATAAAAAAAAACCTACCGACAAAGAAAAGTCCAGGTCCGGATGGATTCACAGCTGAATTCTACAAGAAATTTACAGAAGATATAGTCCCTATACTCCTCAAACTCTTCCATGAAATTGAAAAGGAAGCAATCCTCCCAAAATCATTCCTGGAGGCAAGAATTTTACTGATACCAAAACCAGGGACAGATGCAATTAAGAAAGAGAACTAGAGGCCAATCTTCCTCATGAACATAGATGCAAAAATCCTCAACAAAGTCCTATCAAATAGAATACAGCAAATCATCAAGAAGATCATACACCATGACCAGG
>NW_004524595.1:9140877-9141962 GCF_000260255.1 Octodon degus | reverse complement strand
AGAATGATTTGTTCTAATGGTGTTTGTAAATAGGATCTCAAGTCCACATCTTGTACAGCAATTAACCACTAAGAAGAATGTATGCAGTGTGTTAGATATTGAAACTGTCCCAGAGATTTGATTTGAAACTGTCTCATTGCTATTTGTTTATCAATAAAATTATAAAAATAAAGAACCAACATTGTGAAGATGGTCATACTCCCAAAATTGCTGCACAGATTTAACACAATCCCTATCATACTACCACCAACATACCTCACAGAGGTAGAGAAATTTTTCCTAAAATTTATTTGGAAGCAGAAAAGACCTAGAATAGCAAAGGCAATCCTGGGCAATAAAGACAAGGCAGGAGGCATTACAATTCCTGACTTCAAATTATACTACAAGGCTACTGTCATAAAATCAGCATGGTACTGGCAACAAAATATACCTGCGCATCAATGGAATATATCAGAAGACGCTGAAGCCCCTACAAACACACTCAGTCACCTTATCTTTGACAAAGGGGCCAAACACACTCACTGGAAGGAAGATAACCTCTTTAACAAATGGTGCTGGAAAAACTGGCTCTCTACATGCTGAAAACTCAAACTTGACCCTGGTCTATCACCATGCACTAAACTAGAGTCAAAATGAATTAAAGATCTAAACATTAAATTAGAGACACTAAATCTCCTGGAAGAGAAAATAGGAGGAACTCTTGAAGACATAGGGGTAGGCAAAGAGTTCAAGAACAAAAATCAAATCGCACAAGAAACACTTGAAAGAATTAACAACTGGGACCTGCTCTTATTGAGGTTTTTTCACACCAAAAGAAATTACCGACAAAGTGAAAAGACAATCCACAATTTTGGAAAAAATCAAGACAAATAAGTACTCAGACAAAGGTCTGCTCCCTAGAATTTATAAAGAACAAAAAAAAAAAACACTAGGGCCCCAAAATTTAAAGACCCAGTCCAGAAATGGGCATCTGATATGAACACACACTTCTCAGAGGATGAAATTAAAGAAGTGAATAAATATATGAAGAAATGCTCCACATCACTAGCCATCCATGAAATGCAAATTAAAACAACATTGAGATA
>NW_004524595.1:9121269-9140777 GCF_000260255.1 Octodon degus | reverse complement strand
TGGCTATCATAAAGAAATCACCCAACAACAAATGTTGGAGAGGCTGTGGGGAAAAAGGAACCCTTCTCCACTGCTGGTGGGAATGTAGACTGGTGCAATTGTTATGGAAATCAGTGTGGAGACTCCTTAGAAAAGTTGGACTGGAAATCCCATTCAAACCAGCTATTCCTCTACTGGGAATGTTCCCAGATCTGAAAACATCATATCATAGGGATATATGTGTGCCTATGTTTGTAGCAGCACAATTTGTGATCGCCAAATCTTGGAAACAAACAAGATGCCCATCACTTGAGGAATGGTGGAAAAAGATGTGGTATTTTTACACAATGGAGTACTCAGCTATAAAGAATGATAAACTCAAAGCCTTTATATTGAAGTGGATGCAACTTGAACATATACTCATAACTGAAATAAACCAGACACATATGTGTAAATATTGTATAGTTTCCCTAGTATAAGAACTCAAAAGAAGAAATACAAATAGAAAAGTATAATACAAGTAAAACAAAAGCAGGAACTTGAGGACTGACTAATTAAGAGAGGGAAAGGAGAAGAGCTAGGAAACATGGCAGAGGCAAGCCATACAGTTATATGTAGAAGATGGGCAAGGCAATGATCCAGAGAATCTCCAGAAGATTTTTGAATCCAGCAGTTAATTGGAAAGATTCTCACCCTGACTAACTATATATAATGATAGCTGTGAAATAAGCAACTGAACTAAAGATGGTAATCTGTAATAGTAGTTTCATGCTTGGAGTGCTTGTCATTCTAGGCTTCTGAATATGGGCTGCTTGTCATGACATGCCAGTTGCTACTGTGCTGTCTCTTGGGTAGATGATTGTTCAAAAAGAAGAGGGTGGTGAATGAAGGCAAGAGACAGGAAAAGGAATGTTGTGAGACTGTCCTGCTTCAAGGTTGTATATGGTTAGATTTGTGGACTAATGTGTAAACATAAGAAGTATTTAATTCTTTATGCCTATTTTCAAAAATATGTTCTAATTTTTAAATATTTTTTCATCCTATTCTGTAGGGACTTAAAGTTCAACATATCAATACTTGATGAAAAATACCTATTCCATGTTATGCCTAAGATATTTGATATTCAGACAGTGAGGTTAAGCAGTTAAGCTTAACAGCCTAGGTTGTATGGTAATAACAATAAGCTTGTCTTATGGAGGGTTAACAACCTAAGTTTGCAGACCAAAATTAGAGAAAAAGGAAGGCTGCAAGGAAAGCCAACATTTTGCCCCTAGCCTTCCAAGGTCTATTATGACTCAGGACATATGAGAACTTGTACTGTAACGTCATGTAACTCAGTAGTGTCCCAAATTTTCTGATCAAAGAGATTATGGGGCCAATGAGAAAAGTGATCTATGATGTAGAGTGTGCCCAAGGAGAGTCACATGGAGAGAAAACATTCTCTCAGGCTTTCACAGAGAGCACATTGGCCAAGCAATGGCCGTGACTCATCCACATGGCTGACACTGACAAAGGTTCTACAATCTGAGGTACAGGATCTCAGGATAAATCCTGAGGGGATTTCACTGACCTTATCAGACCCAAAAGCTACAACTCTTGTTGCATAGGTCCTGCTTTACCTTGGTCTTAACCATCCAGCAGAAAAGTATAAAAATGAAATATAAGAAGTAAAGTCATGCTGTTATGTTGAGCTGTAGGGGACTCAGGTCAACAATTTCTGACTTTGCCAGTGAAGCAGAAGACCCAATACTATTATGGACTACTGGACTCTTTTAGAATATTTTGCTGAGTTAACACACCTATAATATTCAAATAACGGAACTTAACCAAAAAAAGAGGATACAGATAAATGTCCATTTTGTATCTGTGTATTCAAAGTGGTTAGGATATATAGTTATATTTGCTTAATGAAAAGAGGGATTTGTTCTAATGGTGTTTGTAAATAGGATATTATGTCCACATCTTCTACAGCGATTAACCACTGGGAAGAATGTAGGCAATGTGTTAATTATTGAAACTGTCCTAGCAATTTGGTTTGAAACTGTCTCATTGCTATTTGTTTCTCAATAAAATTATGGAAAAAAATAGTAAGCATATGATTAAATCTATATATCTATGGAGTGTTAAAACAACAAAAAAAGACATCTTGTAGGAGCTCAGGTATATAGAAAAGTGAAATACATGAGCCAAATAGCATAACAGGTACAAGAGAACTGGGTAAAAGGAATGCAAAGTTGTATAGGGTCTATGCCTTGTTCAACAACTATTAAATTATTCACTGAAAGGCAGATTCTGGTAAGGCATGGAAATTTCTAGTAAAAGTTAAACAACTATCACTAATGCCCAAAGTATGTCCACAGTCTGTGCTGTACATCTTGGAAGCTAAGAATGGTTTGTGCATTTCTTTTAATGGGAGAAAAAAAGATGGAGGAGGAGGGAGAAAAATTGGAGGCTTTAGATGGTCCTGAAAGCTTCAAATATTGATGATTTAATTCTTTATGGAAAAACCTACAATTTTTTTGCTAGAGTAACATTAAACAAATAATAAAAGAAGGTCTAACAAATGAATAGAAAAGAGACTGCAAAAAGCACTTCATTAGAAGAAAGAGGAAAAGAGAAATAGGGCACAAAAACAAGACAGAACAAATAGAAAATAAGCAATAATATGTAAAATCAACATTAAAAATAACAAAATATATTCAGCTTAAGTGTGATTGGATATTCAGCTCAATATCCAATCAAAGAAAAAAGATTTGTCAGTCTGTAAAAATAAAACAATACCCAGCTACATATTGTTTCAAAGAGAAAAAATAAGTCAAAATGAAAGAATCTAAAAAATGTTCCATGAAAAAAGCTAACCCAGAAACAGCTCGTTTAGCCCTACTGATATTAGACAAAACAAGACTGCAAGGCAAGAACTATTCCCAGAGATAGAGAGACGCATTTCATAATGACAAAAAGTCAATTCAGTGCAAAGATTTGATAATTTGAAGTTTGCATGCACCCAAAAACAAAATCTAAAGTACACAGAGCAAACACGGACAAGACTAAAGGAAAAGCAAATCGATTGCCAGAGTTGAAGATTTCAAATACATCTTTCAGCAACTGATACAATAACCTTTCAGACAATAAATCATTAAAGACAAAGATTTGAACCACATGATAAACAAAGTGGACCTTAGTGACATCTGTAAAACGCTGAGCCCAACCACAGCAGAATCACGTTCTTTTCAAGTGTGTGTGGAACATTTAACAAAGTAAACCAGCAAATTTTAAAGAGTCGAAGTCACACAGAACATGTCTTCTTAGAAGAGTACTAAGAATCAATAGGAAACACTTTTAAAATCTCCAAATGTTTGAAAATTACTAAACACTTCTAACTAACCTGCGTTTCAAAAATTTGGAATTTAGAAGACATTTGGAACTAAATAATTGTGAACCGACATGCTTCAACTTGTGGAATAAAGCTTAAACTATGTCTAAAAGCAAAATGTGTACCTTTAAGTGTATATTCTAGAGAAAAAAGAAAAATCAACCAGTAACTAGAAAAGAATTTAAAGCAAACAAAAAATAAGACACAAGTAATAAAGATTTGTTTAAAATGAAATAGAAAAGATATACGACATTTTAAAAAATCACATCAACGAAGCCAAAAATTATCTTTGGAGATTAATAAAATTTATAAATGCCTAAAAGGAGTAAGAAAAAACAACTAATAAGAATGATGAAAAACACCGCTATCAGCACAAAATCACAACCATCAAAGGGGCAATGGGATGACATCATAACCAACTGGGCGTGAAGCTGGACATTGTGTTCCCGTGATCCAGCAGCTCTACTCCAACAGAAAGGCCTGCGTGGGTTCACTGATGGCGTATGATGTTCGCACTCTTCCTGACAGATATAAGTTCTATCTATGATAGAAAGGCCAAGCACACTGAATGCCTGTATTCTGGCGCTGCATTCATTGCCATGAAACTATATACAACAACATAAAAGCCAAACTGCTACCGTAGGCAGCAATACGAATGAGTTTCACAGACACTAACACTGTTCTGAAGGAGGCACAAAAACGCTTACTGTGTGACTGTATTTATATGCCAAAACTAATCAATTCTGATACAAGCCAGATGTTGGTGACTTTGTGGAGGTAATGCCCCGGAGACACAAAAAGGAAGTGTGGGGTGGGAGCAATTATTCCCTATCTTGATCTAAATTTGTTCACTTTGTAAAATGTATCAAGCGCTACCTTTACAATTATGCACTTTTCTCACTATGACAACGCAACCCTGTTAAAACTTACAAATAAACATTAGTTGAGTAGGTAGTACAAGTTTGTTTCTGAGCATCAGTCTTTCATTAAAGTTGACAGCAGCTTTTACCCCTTCAAGCCTTTGCAAATAGAGTTTGTAAGCGCTTCTAACCTCGGATCACACTTTTTCCTATATCTTGACTGGAAGAATGATTCCTCTCTCACCTAGGAATGAACAACTCTCAGATGTAAGGGACACAGGGCCTAAGGGGAACGGAGTATGAGATAAGGAGGAAGCCACGTCAGAGATCAACCCATGCCCTCCACACGCCCAATGGAAGAGCCCACCACAGATGCTCAGCCCCGGGCTGCAGGGTTTTCTCAAACAAGGATTTGCAATGGAAAAACATCCGGGCATCCAGCATTCGGTGTCCTCCCTCCCTCGAAGGTGACTCCGGCACCTTTCATATGGTATGGGCGTTGGGGAGCACCAGAGATTTTTACAAAAGCCTTCCTACGGTTGGGATGTTTTCACTGTCCCCCAACAGTGAATTCTACAGAGGGAAGAAAATCTCACTGGAAATAAATAAAATTAAATTAAAAAGATAAAAAAGGTATAGCTGTTTTTGCCATGGTAACTAAGGTTTGCCCATACCTGCATTCGCTTGGCTGACTGAAGTGGTTTTGTGGGTGTAAGTGATTTTGAAAAACAAATTAAAGAGACTTTTTATATGTCCCAATAGACAACAACATAGTATTAGCTAATGGCACTTGCCATCTCTAAAATAATTACTTTTGTAATAATCTGTTTATTAATGAAGTGATCCACAAAGTAATTATTTCTTCACATTTCAGGCACAGGGATGCTTCCTTCTGTTTCATTTTGCTTCTTTCTTTGCAAAGGCATAGCATGAAGTAACTCAAAATTTGCTGACAGATTTTTCTTAAGTACAACAGTTTCAGAAATGCATGCTCGAGTAGGTTGCATAAGCCCACAGTCACTGTAGTGTGCCCTTCAATTATTCTCTCTAATAATGGAAGTGCTCAAGAACTAGTTGTGGTGTTGTCTGCACACCTCTATAAATGTGCCAAAATTCACCCAGTTGCACACTTAAGATGGATGAATTTATGATATGTAAATTATGATTGAATAATGCTTTTTAACAAGAAAAGTGGTGGAACATTTTCAGAAACTGTTTCCTGCTTCTCCCATCTTGTCACAGATATGCTGAGTGTCCAGCAAAGAGGATTCCAGGGGACAAGGACAACAATGCAATGCAAAAGATAATTAGACTCAAGTGGGCAAAGAGAGATCTAAGGCCCCAAGACTATGAGTGGAACAACAAGCACAGAAAGAGGATATCAGTTTAAGAAATCAAGTCCCCTTTCGGATCACGTTCTGAAAGTGGCACCTCTAATGCCTTAATGCCAGAATTTTGGCATAAAAAATGGAACCTAGTTCTCCCTGACCTTAGTACTCCCTCCCTTGTTACTCATTACTCTTGCTACTTGCTTTCATCTCTACCAACGACTGCCTAGCCTTTGTGTTGCCCATGTAGTGATACCTGTGGACTTTGGCGTCTCCTTGCAGCCTGGGATAAGGCCTGGCACAGAACAGGTACTCGGTAAGGACAGCTGGTGTTCTTTCTTAGCCCTGCGCCTCACTTAAGAAGGTGTTCAAAAATGTTACCATTCTCCTCTTAGGCTTGAAAAGTACCAGCTTGGCAGTATAAGGTGAACTACCTAGAATTTCCAGCTCAGGAAGGTCCCTGTGGTCCCTGCAGGTCAGCAGAATCTGGTCTCAGCGAGAAGGAGCCCTCCCACTCCTCTGCAGCCTTCCGGCCACCTTCCCTACCACGGTCAGTTCGCAGCTCCTGCCCCCCAGTGTAAGCCTTCCCACTTTGTGAACTCTTGCCCACTTGCCAGCTGCTGGCACACACATCACAGCGACTATATCAGTCACTTTTCTGTTGCAGAGACAAAATGCCCAACACCTTCACATTAAAGGAGAAGAAGTTTGTTTTGGCTCACAGTCTTAGAGCCATCAGTTCCTTACTAGTTGGCTCCAAAGTGGAAATGACATGGTAGAATTGCATGATGAAGGAAGCTGCTCAACCTACGACAGCCTGAAAGCAGAGAGATGACAAGGACTGGGAACAAGAATATACCCTTCCAGGTCATCTTCCAGTGACCCTTTTGACCCCTCTCATGGCTGCACATTCAAAGGACTAATCCACTAATGAGTGTAGCACTCCCATGATCTTCTCCTTCCAAAAGCCCCACTTCTGAACACATGAATGAGGCTTCTGGAGAACATTCTAGATCAAACCTTAAATGTGACCCATCTACATTCACCTAAGGCCTCTCTCCATCAGGCTTCAAAGCAGCCCGTGTGTGGCTAAACTTTATCCCAGGTCCAGCCCAACCCAGCTGAGCTGCAAGAACAGAACTGCAGAAGGAGGAGGAGGATGCAACCACACTGTGATTCCAAAAGGTGACAGTGGGGTATAAGAAAAGGGAGACCAGAGAAGAAACAGAACAGGCTATGTCCCAGAGCAAAGAAAGGAAGAATCAAACTACTACCTAGATTCCTTGACGTGGGCCCAGTCTCTGTTGGGGGTTAATCCTGTGACCTTGAGCAGGTATCTGAGCCTTGAGGTCACGATCCACAGAATGAGCCTTGGGCTTTGCCTCTCCCTGTACCTTGGATTGGAAGACAAGCCCATGAATTTTTCGTTGTTGTTTTGTTTTTTCTCTGTATTTAGGACAGGGTCTACAGGGTCTCACTATGTAGAGTGGACTTGTAGTGATTCTCCTGTTTTCAGCCTCCCAAGTGCTGGGAGTACAGGCATGTGCCACCATGCCCAGCCCCCATCGTCATCTCAGCACGCCCCGGGGGTGGGGCTGGCATGGTATGCCAGGGACCGACCCTGGCCTCTGCGCTCCGCCTAAGCAGGTGCTTTATCTGCTGAGATATCAGGCCAGACCCCATGCATGTTTAGATGATGGAAGAAATTCTCTTGCACAAGGGCCCTGAACAGAACATTTCATGACCCACTTCCGAAAGCCCAAGCACCAGTTTAGACAGCAGCGGGGGCGCCAGTCGGGCACTGCACTTTGAATGTCCCATGTCTCAATGCCATTATCACCACGCTGCTGCCGCCACCAACCTGCCTTACAAAATCACTAGATTTTTAACCTGCATTTCTGCAATCCTTTTACACTCCCCCTGACAACTCTGTTACTTTGGGTTAAAAACAAACTTTTGCAGCTGTGTAACCTTTAGTCTGCGAAGATTGTCAGATCTGAATTCAGAAAATAACACTGTTCTGAACTCCTGTAGCTGAGAAAGCCCATGGTGACAAAATGCAGGAGGGGAAAAAGCTGTTAGTTGAAGATGCTAAGGAGATAGAAGGGGGAGGCCAGTTAAATTTAATATTAGCCAGAAATGTCTGGCTTATGTTATGCCTTAGAAAAATAAGCTGCAATAATGTCACTAGTAAATTAACACCATTATAGGACAGTGATTATGAGCGCTCAGAGGCAGGCTCTAAGAATTAGGATAACACATGCAATGCGGCACCGCAACTGCCAGAGCCTGGCTGCTAGATTCAGAGCCGGGTTTGGATCCCAGCAGCATTGTTTCACTAGCACTGCTGTGTGTTGACGTCACTTCTGTTTTCTGTTACAGTACTGGCTCCCAAAGAGATATCACCTAACTCCCAAAAGCTGTGAATATGTTACCTTTCCTAGCAACATGAAATTTCTGGATGTGATTAAGGACCTTGAAATGAAAAGATGAACCTGGACTCCCCCGGTAGTCCCAGTCAGTATCACCTCAAAAGTATTCCTCCAAGGCAGCCAGGAAGATTGGAGGCCGGGATGGTGAGGTGATGCCCTCAACAGTGGCCAGAGGGAGACGTGGAGATGCTTAGCCACTGTCCTTGAAGCAGAGAAAGAGATCAGGGGCTGTGAAATGCAGGGTGCCTATTCAAGCTAGAAAACCAAGAGAAAGGACTTTCCCTGGTGGGCTCAGGAAGAACACACAGACCTGCAGATATCCTGATTTTGGACTTCAAGCATTGAGAACTGGAAAATGATACATTTATTTTGGTGTATTTTGTTTGTTTGTGTGGTGCTGGGGAACTGACCCAGAGCCTTGACCCTGAAATATGCCCCATCACTTTTTATTTGTTTATTTTAAGGTGGGGTCTCCCTGGGGCTGGGGAGATAGCTCAGAAACATAAGCACCTACCTGGCAAGCACAAGGTCCCAAGTTTGAGCCCTGGCTTCACATGCCATGTCAGCCACAGAATTGGACATGGTAACACACACCTATAATTTCAGCACTCGGGAGGCAGAGACAGGAGGAGCAGTGGGAGCTTGAAACCAGCCTGGGGGCTACAAACGTGAGCACAGGGCCAGCTCGAACTGCATAGCAAGACCATCTCAAACAAACAAATAAATAAATACGGTCTCCCCAAGTCACCAAGTTGCCCAGGCTGGGCTAAAACTTATGATACTCCTGCCTTATCTTTCTAGATTCCTAGGATTACAGATATGCACCACCATGTTAAAAGATTTTCATATTGTTTGAAATTGGTGGTTTTATAGAAATTTCTACAACAGCTCAAGGAGAACAAAAAGAACTTTTGAGGCTACTGTAGCACATACATTTTTTAGTTTTCGCAAGATGGCAGCCAGCAATAGCAGCTACTAATATCTGCAGGAACTTGGTGGCTCTTGATCAGACACCCCTCAGGGCCGTTCCCCAACAGTCCACACAGTGAGCATTCTTTCCCTCTCCATTAGCAAGAGCCCCTGCCTCCTGCGCAGCCCAACTGTTTTGGACATTGTTAGGTGGTTGTGCTGAATTTATTTGGGGGACCAGAGATGTGCTTACTGGGCTCTTTTCCTAAGCCCGGTCCACTCTGCTTTTCACACTGCTTTACATACCTGTAGACAGGTCCTGCCTAACCCTGAAACCTTCAAAGCTGCACTCTGAGTTTCCTGGCCATCAGACTGAAGTTTCTCAATTCCTCAAATGTTTCTCTAGAGGCCAGGATTCTGTGTTCCCTTCCTGGGACACGCTGGCTGTTCCCTGGCTACTCAAGTATCTCACAAAAGGGAAATAAATCACAGCTGAATGTCATTTTCAAGTATGGTATGACTTCCATGAGAACCTGGAGAGCATCTGCATTATGCTTCCTTTAGCCCATCTTGAGACCACCCTGGATATCCTAGGTCTTAGGCTCCAAGCAGCTGAACAGCACTGTGGATTAGTGCCATGTTCTTATGCATTGTGATTCCTGTCTTCTCTCAGACTACAGCCAATCACGCTCAGCCCTGACCTCGTTGGGGACTGTCTGGACTTGGGTGCCTGACCCTACCACTTCTGTGTCATCTCACCTCATTGCATTCAGCTTAGTGCTCTCATCTATTCTTTGCACCTTTGTCATGTCAGCCAAAGTATTTTCAGCATGTCATCTCAAAACCTGTTAAGTACTAAGTCATCTATGTCTACCACACTAATAGAAATATCGAATTGGACAATGACTGTGACCTTTAATTAGAAATTTATTTTCATAATGACATTGATCAGCATATTTGAGCAAGGCCATACAACAAGCCTAAATCCTCCTACCAGGCATACCAGTCTGCAACTGAAATTATAGTCTTCCCTCAGCATCCTTACAGGATTGGTATCAGACCCCTATAAACATTGCACCAAGATTGGAGGATGCTTAAGTCCCTTATATCAAATGTTGTCATATTTGCATTCCATCTATGTACATCTTCCTGTACAAATTAAATCATTCATAGATTATTTATAATACCTAGTATAATATAAATGTTATATAAATGGTTATTGTATTTATTGAGTAATGACCAAAAATATTTCATATGTGTTCAATACAGATGCAAATATTTTCAAATATTTTTGATCATTGGTACTGTATGCTGTATCTGTGGGTGTGTAAGGACCATCCTGTGCACAAATTTGTCATGAGATTTCCTGACAAATACCATACTGAGATGAGCTTTTGTCTATATCATACCTAACACAATTTCCAAACATAATAATCCAGCAAGGCTACCACAGAACTGGGAATATACTTTCCTGGTTTTGGCTTGTCTTAAAGTACACACACAGGCTTCCAGAGACTTCTGCTCCATTTTTTATGTGCTCACAAATCAGCCTTAAATAATCCGATCAGGGAACTTAATGAGGATGGATATGAGGATCCCGACTTTTGTAGTCACAGAATTTTTCCCCCTCTTTACTAATCAGAGCTATATTTTGCCACTCTAGTGTTCCAGTTTCTTTCACAGCCTGCACATTCCTTAAACATTATCAGCAGAGGCTCTGCAGCTTCTGGTGAGTTCTCTACTCCCTGGAGTGTAATTTGTCCTGGCCAAGAGACTTGAGCTCATTTACAGCAGCTTGGTGCTGTTAGAATCTCTTTACTTATCTTGAACTTCAATTTTCCCTTCCAACATTTTCTCTTTCTTTTTAGTCAGTAGACTGTTCTCCTTGGCGAAGATGAAGGAGGAAAAGTTCTCTCTCTCTCTCTCTCTCTCTCTCTCTCTCTCTCTCTCTCTCTCTCCCATTCTAACATGCAAATAGCACCCTGTTACTTGGTCTGCCTTAAACTCCTGAGTGGCTGACTTCCCTTTGCCCCTAATAGTGATTCTCAAATTACTCTCAGATACATGGAGTGGAGGGCAGACTCTCCAAGTCTCCCAGAGATGGAGTCAATTACTGCTTTGGAAGACTAGATGGTAAGACAGATCCAAAATGCATGGTGGCTAAGTGATATAACTTATTTCTCATTCTCATAAAGCCCCAAAATGGATATTTCAGATCAGTGGGCAGCCATCTCTATATAAGTAATTCAGGAACCCAGATTTTCCTCAATTTTGATGATCTGCCATCATCATGAGGCTTCCAGGATACTAGTGGTCCTCTGCAGCAACACAAGGAAAAGAACAAAGGTGTGGAGAAGGTACAGGGGTCAGAGTCAGGTCTGGCAATGGCACAGGTTACTTCCAATCACATACTTTTGGCTAGAACTCAGTCATATGGGTGCACTTAACTTCAAAGAGGCTAGGAAATACTGTAGTCTAGTGGAAAAGGATGGTGGGAAATGTAGTATAGCTGCAAAGAATTGTGGGAAATGTAGTACAACCCAGGAAAAAGAAAAGATTATAAAGATTCTACCATTGTGGATATGAGGTCAGACTTAGGAATCTACATTTCCACAAACCTTCAGATGATTCTGATGTAGGACCTGACCTTGGACAACAATGATCCATACATCCCTGGTGCAGGCACCAAAAGCTCTTTGCAAAGCAGCCTCTATTTCTGTTCATACCATTACTCTCCACCTGACTATGATCATACAAATTGCCAGCAGTTTCCCCATGCTCTTCCACACCTCTATGCTGAATAATTCTTATTTTCTCTGTCCTTCATCCTATTGTTCACTTGGCAAATTCCCGCTCTTCCTTCAAAACTCAGCATTAAGTGGGATCACTTCTGGAAAGCCTCTCCTGACCCACCCGCACCCAGGGAACACTGACAACACTGACACTACCAGTGTTCCTGTTCTATCTGGACTGAAGCTCATTATGGTATCCATCATGCTGAATGGCTTTCATGGATATGTTTGCCTTCCCTTAGACTGGGCGATCCTGGAGAACTGTGACCCTTTCTTAATTATCTTTGTGGCCTTGGCATCTGGCCCCTCCTCTGGTACATGGTGACACTCAGTAGGAATCCTTAGTATGAGAGAATTTACACTGCCACTAATCGGTTCCTTTCCTGATTTTCTGATTTGGTTTTTGGTCTTCTTACAATTTTACTACCTTAACTAATTAAACCTAACTAACAAACTAGGTATTGCAACTACGTTTATCTCCATCCTGCCCCTTTGCCAACTGTACTACAAAGTAAATTTCCCCAGAACGTCTCCCTTCTGGTTTCATCAACACCCATTCACACCTTTCTACTTCTCTTCAACAGCATTAGCAATAAAATATTTAGAATTCTATCAAGACGAGATCTGCTTTCTTAAGCCATCTTCTGTTTTGGACTCTCATCTCCTCTATTTTCTGGGCACCTCCAAAATCCTGAATTCCTAAAATCCAGAAAATATACCTACAGAAACCATTCTTCTACTCTCCGGGTGTCATGGAATCCAGGATGATTCTGGTAACCAGGATCCAAGATGGTGCCCAGTGATTCTGACCTCCTGGTTGTCATAGTTGATGTCTCCTCTCATAGCAAGCCAGCATTAGTCCATGTGGCCAATATAAAATCAATCTCTGTTACTCTTTCTCATCTTCTGCTTTTCAGGCAAAAAAAAAAAAAAAAAAAAAAAAATCTAGTTACCATGTCTTGAGGTATCCTGAAAAAAGACTTACATGACAAAGAGAAAAGGCCCACAGGCATCCACCTTGTGAGTGAGCATGAATCTAGGTTTGTCCCCTAGACCTGCAGGAACTTTGAGATATCTGTAGCCTCTACTAGTGATTGATTGCAACTCTGTGAGAATTCCTGAGCCAGGACCACTCAGCTGAACTCTCCCTGAGTTCTATTTACTGTGCAAGGTTGCCATTTTTTTGTTGTGGTGGTTTTTATTTTGTTTTGTCTTTATTTTGCAGTAGTGGTGATTGATTGATCTCAAAGCCCCTGTAATAGGCCTTTGAATAAAATAGCTCATGCCCCCTTTTTAAATTTTGAGATGGGATCTTACTGGGTTGCCCAGGGTGAGCTCAGACTTGAAAGTCTCCTGCCTCAGCTTTCTGCAATGCTGGAATTACAGTTATGTGCTATCTTACCTCACTTGTTTATTGTTTTAAGTTGCTAAATTTAGGGGAAACTGTTTATACAACAATAGATGGGTAATGCAATTAGGCTTCTTTCATTCCTTGTAATCTTAACTTCTAGTCCCCTTAGGTCAAACTTCAGCGGCACAAGAAATGCACCCATCAGCCAGGAATGCTCAGAGTTCTTCAGTGGGAGGTTTTATCCCACCTTTGTTCTGGTTTTAAGACATGTGCCTGAGTGAACCAGTCGTACCCTCCATCCAGCTGGGTGGACCAGGTTCCTAGTGATGGTGGGACGTTGGTCCCTGCCTGTGTGCATCTGCACTACAACATCTACTTTTTGGAATCACTGATTTCCACATCTTTTATTGTAAGAATTATAAGAGAAAAATCAAATTAATAAAGATGAGTCAAGAAAGAATTTTAAAAGTACCTGTCATATGGTGGTTGCCAAGTGAATACCTGTTCTTATTGACACTTTCATCCCAGTACATTGTCGTTTTACATCCTATCGCTCTAACCCAGTTCTGTGGCTTTTGAACAACATGTACACATTGACTGCCACATGTCAATGTGGTCCCTACTGTATTGCCATAAGGCTCATCTTTGGGGCATGTCTCTTTTAAACTCATGCTAGAATTAGTTCTCCAGATATGTCTTACTTTGGAGAAACAGGGTAGTAAAAACAGCCTTGATTATGATTAGGCCATATCCAATACCACTTCAAGATCTTAATTTCAGTTTAATTGGATATACCTTGTTCATCAGTATATGAAGACCTCAGATTCCAAGTATTGTTCTTTTTCTGAGTCCTTCTTTCCAAGCCTTTCTAACTCCATCTACTTGAATGTTTAATTTCTGAATTTCTAGTAAAACTTTATGTTAGCTAGGACTAATCTTGAAATTGTCCTAAATTGAGGGTTTGGACATTAACAAGAAGATGTCTATTGCTAAAACATTCACAACCATTTTTTAAAAAATGTGTCTGCCTTGCATCTCTTTCGCTGAACCTGCAATAAGCAAATCTATAGAAGATTGAGGTGCTTTTCTGTCAAAAATCTTCTGGGCCAGATATGGTGATATTATATCTATAATCCCTGCATTCTAGAAGGCTGAGGCAGAAAGAACTCAAGGTTGACAACAGTTTGGGTAATTTAACAACTTAGTGAAACTTTATCTCAAAATAAAAAATAAAACAGGGCTAGGGATGTACTTAGTGAGAAGACCCTGAATTCAATCCCTGGTGCCAAAAGAAAGAAAGAAGGAAAGGAGGAAAGGAAAGGAAAGGAAAGGAAAGGAAAGGAAAGGAAAGGAAAGGAAAGGAAAGGAAAGGAAAGGCAAGGCAAGGCAAGGCAAGGCAAGGCAAGGCAAGGCAGGGCCTGGCCAGGCCAGGCAAAGAAAAAAGAAAAAGGAAAGGAAAAGAAAATCTTCTGATGAATATTTTTCAAAGGGTTGAGAACAGTGAAAAATGTCAACATACAGGCCTGTAGTTGTATTATACTTTTCCACATTTAGCATTTTTTTTGCAAAATTCCAGAGCTAAAACCTTTTATCTCAACAATACTACATTCTTCTTCTGGTAACAGTCTTTGATATTTAAGCAGTTTCTGTGTGAAGCATTTTATCACATGATGAAAATGTGCCTCCCTTTATCCAGTCAGGTGACCTGATACATCCATCCTCTCTCCTGTAGAGCCTAGTTGTAGTCTCATCTCCTCCTTTCTCAGGTTGTGCTTCATTCCCACAGGCCTACTTTTGCCAGCATTTTAACTTGTAAGTTGCTTAAGACCTCTTGGAATTAGGTCAATGATAAGTCTTAAATAAATAAAAATAAACTAAGGTGTTTCTGAGCAGTTAGTTGTATGTGAATGGAATTTCTAGCAAGGCAGCCACAGATTAAGACACCCAAAGAACAGCATCTCTTAGGGGAAGCCTGCCTGTCCTTCTGGTATACAAAGTAGTAAAGTCTTCTGTTTTAAAATTGTGAATTTTTATCTCACATTTTCTTTCAATAGGCTTCTCCTGGGCCACATCGGGGAAGCTGGATCACTAGGAACAACGCACCAATCAGTGGCTATGGATTGCGCACTCTGAGGATGAGGCAGCAAGGCAGCAAGGGGGCCTCAAACCCACTCTCCAGAACACCCAAGTATTATCTTCCATCAGTCTGGGAGTCAGAGCCACCCAGGAAAACTGTGAGTGGCTCAGTCTAATTAGCACTCCTGCCACCTGCAAACAAGTGGGACTGAAAAAAAAAAGTGCTGAATCCCTGCCATTGAGAAGCCAAAAAAAGACACCACTGGTTTCATTCTGAGTCTGAGAATCTAATATTTCACTGATTTGGACAAAGACAGGAATTACACTTTCAATTTCATGCAAAGGAAACGGCCATTCACAACAAGTTGTGTTTTAGAAGTTGCCTTATGATGATATGCCCCTTAATCCACTACTTCCTGCTGCTCTGCCCTGTCTGGGATCCTTCTGCTTCTCACAGAAACTGCTTCCCTGCTCTGCTCCAGTGCCCCCTGCTGCAAGCAGCCACCTACTATGGGTGACCCTTGATCCCCCAATACTTAGAATCCTTTCCCCCCAGATGGAGAACTAAGTTGTATTTCCTGATACCACCATTGTTACCTTAACCCTTTTCAAGAATAAGAGCCAATTATTTCATTTGTCTTCCACTGTTTTTTGGGGGGAGCAAGCATGGTAAAAATGACCAGTGTACCAACTCTGTGTTCCTGACAGCCCCTAGTACAGTGCGAGCACGGAGCAGGTTCACAGTAAATGGCTGATTAAATAATTGGCACGTGCCTTTGTGACACATCACAGAGCAGTGGGCCCAGAGAAAAACCAGTGGCTGTGACTTCTTACTTCCTGTTTTAATCAATGTCATGAGGTTGAATTGCTGGACACACAGTAGGTGCTAAATAGATTTGTATGGATTGATTATTCACTGGAGAGATGGTGGGTTGTGTAGGGTTTATTAATGCTTTTGATGCCAAATGGGAGTGGTTTTAGTGGAGCATAATATTAGTCAAACAAAGCAGCAAACACAAAACCCCAACCAACACAGAGGCTGGTAGCTGGTAGCTGTTCTGCTTGTATCCACTGTGCTCCTGGAACAGATGTCCTGTCAAACCTGACAGTGTCTGATGAGGCTTCCACTCTTCCAAATGACCTGTGCCTTCAGTAATCAAAGAGATGCTTACCCCTCTTCTGCAGGGGTTCTCTATATTCTAACACTGATTTCCAGTTCTGGGTCCAGGACCAGCTGCTGAGAAAGGCAAAATCAGCATCCACTATGTCTACTGCAAGGGGGAGGCTCTGGGCCAATGACAAAGGAAACTTCTTTCATATGTTAAGTGTAGTGAAAAGAATAGCTTCCGAATGACAAGGCTCAAATTCCAGCTCTGTCACCTACTCCCTGTGCGACTGTAGGAGCTCACTGGCCCTTCCTGGAACTCAATTTGGGGAGCTGATCATATGGATTTCACAGGTTCCTGGGGTGATTGACAAGATACTGTAAGAGCGCCTGCTGCAAAGCCTGAAGGGCAGTAGCCAAGGGGTAAGTGATCATACTGTGATTATTGCTCTAAACATAAATGAAGTAAAAGGTCCACCCTGGACACAACAGGTACACATGGCACCCTCAAGCAGCCCTAACATGGCTCCCTCTAGATGAGATGAAGACCTTTCCAGCACAAATCTCTTGTCTGCTTTACTTTACAAATAAGGTCTATACTCTGAGCAAGGAATGGATGTTCCCCATGCACAATAAGTTCATTCCTTCATGACACATCTGCTCATAGTGTACACATAAGTCCTGATCCCAAAGCCCAGCTGGGGCTCAGGATAAGGAGGGCTAGATTTTGGAGTGCACTCTACAGAGCTGATCCTATGCTTCCTGCAGGAATCTTTGACCATAAAGAAGAGATTCCTATGAGTAATATCCATCAAGTCTGATGTGCCATGCAGAGACATCCAAGCAGCGTATCCCATGGGACACAGACCAGAAGAAGGAGTAACCCAGAAAGAGATCCAGATATCCAAGGTGTACACAGAGAGACAGGAGAGCTCACACACTGCACAGATCCAGTTAATATTACCAACTGCTCACCTGCATGGAGACAGACGTGGGCTACCATGCTCCATATGAAATGGAGCTCATGTGCAGACCAAAACAGATTTTCACAGATAGCAGAGTTCCTACCAAACAGCTCCTCGGACAGAACTCCACAGAAGAGAAAGACCTGGTTTCTGACTTTAGAAATCCTCTGTATTCTGGCTCTGGGGATGAAAAGTGGGTAGGGTGAGGAGAGGGTAGACAAGCCCACTCTGATTCTAACTCACGCAGCTTTTGTCATCCTTCCTGACAAGCTGACACTCCCAGTGAGCAGTCAGCAAACTCCAAATCTGGAGATTGTGCTACACTCCACACTCCATAACGTTAGCATCACCACAGGCAAAAGAAGTCCTTTGAATGAGGATTCTGCATGCCTGTCTTATCTGATAATGCCAGCAAGGCAACTGGGAGAATTCTTCCATTTTCACCTAGAGAGTAGCCCGGGAAGGATTCTTGAAAGATGTGCTCCCTCCTTTCATTTGAACATCAGTCAAAGTACCTTAAGACAAAACAAATGTGTTGAATTGCTAGATCTTACCCTACTGCAGACTTGCAAACCTTGGCCACAGTTTCCAATGCCCACAGCTGTCATCCAGGAAGCCAGCTCAGAACGCTGCCAAGGGGATTCCTGCACGTTCAGTTGGTGGATCATGCGGATCAGCTCAGAAGATGGTAGTCTAAAGGACTGACTCACCACGGAGTGGCTTGCAATATTACCTATACATCTTGATTAAATCCTGAGCAATCCCTGCCATTCCAGAGCACTATCTTCTATCACCTCTCATCACCATATTACCAAACTACGTCACTCATTCCCTTTCAGGTGTTGCAAGTCCCTTGGGAACTTTCCTCCGCTAACTCCCATTCTGGTCCTCTATGGGGCACATGTGTCATTCTAACACATACACAGTGTTCTGCTCTGTCCCCTCTTCTGCCTGCCTCCCAATCTCAGCTTCACACACCAAACAGTCATCTGGACTTTTCCAAAAAAATGCAGTTACTCTAACACCAGTGGGCAATCTCTCTGGTGTCCTCATTCCTTGTCACTGACAGTCCTCCGGCAGCCCTCAGTAGATTATTAGTATTTATTATTTATCAGTCACGACACTGTACTGTGCTTCCTACAAGATAACAGCACTGCATTTACAGCCCAGGAGAGTAGAGCTCCAGATCAGGCATCACAGGAGAGAAAGAGGGGTTCACTAGCAAAGTCCTCTTGCCATCGGGATGGAGAAGCTCTCCAGAAACCTCGAATTTCAGGTCCAACCACTACTGGCAGCACCCCCCCGCAAGACCCACCCTTCCATTTCTAACCAGGCCGCAGGCCTCAGTAGCTGTGCTGGGGGTATGATTTAAGGACACCCACCCACTTACCTTCAGACTAGAGTGGGGCCTGGAACAGAGAAGGGAAATAGTGACCAGATCTTTCCTACATAAGTGAAAACCAGGTTAGGTAGGTGGAGGAAGAGGAAGAGGTCAGGGAATAAAAAACAGACCCAGGAAATAAGGTGGAAGGAAATGTCCTAGCTTAATGGAAAAGCTCTCACTTGGGGAGGCCATAGCCTCCAGTCAAACTGGGCTCTTAAAGTTGACGTGCATCGCTGAGGGCAGCAGGTGTGAAGCGGGGGAGGGGACCACCGAGACAGCGCGGACGGTGAGAGCGACCAGGGATGCGCCGAGTGGAAGCAGGAAAGCTGAGCAACGCCCGCAGGCGCGCCAGCGGGAAGGGCCGCGCGCACCGCGGAGTCAGTGCTGCTGGACCCGGCGGGGGATTGGTAGGGAGGTGGCCTGGGAGGCCGAGCTCAGTCAGGGACGTGGGCACTTCCTGCTCCTTCCCGGGGCCGCGGTGTCACCGGGAGGGCGGAAGCTGCAAGACGATTGGACTTCGCTGTTTCAAACTTTTCCACCAGTTTCCTCAGGTGTTAAGCGCGGGAGGAAGATCGCCTCGGTCCGGGTTTTCCCACCCCAGCCACCCGGCTAGGAGGCCGGAGCGCAGCAGCTGCGGCCACGCTCCGTGCGTCGGTCGGGCGCGGCTGCGGAGCCCGGCGAGCCCAGCGAGCCCGGCGCCACCGCAGAGGCGGAGTGCAGACGGACCGACTGGCAGACGGAGGGACGGACACCGGGGCGAGCATTGAGCCCTGAGCCGGGATTGTCGGCCGGGATCCCTCGGGCAAGAGCGCGGCGCGCTGGGCCGGGCCGGGGCGCCCCGCCTCCCCCACCGCGCCCCCGCCCACTCGGGCGCCCGTGATTGGCTCCGCCCGCCCCTGGCTGAGCGCCGAAGCCCGCCTCCCTCGCAGCTAAAGCAGACGGTACCCGGAGCGG
>NW_004524595.1:8967138-9121015 GCF_000260255.1 Octodon degus | reverse complement strand
GCTGCGGGAGAGGGCGGGGGCGATGCTGCCGGAGCCTCGGCCGCCGCCTCGATGAGAGCCGCGCCGCACCGCGCATAGCGCACAGGCTGACAGGCAGGAGGACCGGCTTCCCTCTCCCGGGCATCCTCCCTGGGCTGCCGGGAGGCGGCGGCGGTGGCGGAGGAGGAGGAGGAAACGGGAAAGAAGGCGGAGAGCAGCAACGCGAGGAGGTGGACCTGGCTCCGTTTCCCCCGGCCAGGACGCGAGCGGCCCCAGCCACCGCTCCCCGGCGGCGCCGACTCCTCTCCATCAGCCCTCCCGCGCCCCGCCGCGACCCCGGGCTCTCTGTGCGTCGGGCCGGGGCCGGAGCGCCGCGGCCGCAGGTAAGAGTTGGGCCGTGCTGGGGCTCGCAGGCTGCGGCACGGGGGGTCGGGCCGGGCGCAGGAGCGGGAGCGGGAGCGGGGCCCGAGGAGCCCGGAACGCTAGGCTCGGCTCTGGCAGCAGCGGCGGCGGCGGTGGCGGCGGGAGCCTCCCGCGTCTGGACTCGCAAGGCTGCAGGAGCCCATGCGCCTGCGCTGCTCCAGGGGGAGAAAAAGGGGGGAAAAACTTCCTGCCCCCGAGTGTGGATGCTGGGGGCTGCCCGCGAGCACCGCCGCGGTGGCTGGAGGGACCGGAAGCGAGCTTGACCCCCGGCCGGGGCGGCCGGGGGCTGGGCCCAGAGGCGCGCTCCCCTCTCAGGCCGCCTTCCCCTGCGCGGCCCAGGGCCCCGGCGGGCCAGGGTCCATGAGGCACCGGTGGGCCAGTCCGCGGGGCGGCCGCGAGCCATACCCTTTAAAGAGGTGCTCGCCCCGGTGCCACGGGCAGCCGGGGAAGACGTTCTGCACCCTCGCCTCCTCAGACCCCACATTTGGGGACCGAATTTCTTTACTGGATCCCAAGTAACTTTCGAGGTAGAAAAGCTTGAAAAACCATTCTGGAAGGGAATCGGCGCAGACCTTCTTGTGACTGACACCCCCTTCTCCCTTGACACCTAGTGGGTGCCAGCGTTTTGGGGGACACCAAAGAAGAGCTTCGAAGATGGCAGAGGGCGAGGAGGTGGCGGTGGTTGGGGAGGGGTTGTTTTTGTGTGGGATAGTGGACAGGGGGACGCGAGTGGGGACGCGCGCCCCGACTGCCTCAGGGGGTGCGGGCTGGAGGCGGCGCACGTCCTGGTCTCCATGGCCTGGAGCGGGCAGAGAGCGCAAGGGTTATCTGCGGTCGCGCGCGGGTGCCCGCCTTGGGCAGCATCGGCCCCGGGCCCCAGGGGAGAGGCGTGCTAGCTCTGGGCGGAGCGCCGAGCCCAGAGCTCCTGTCGTCCAAGACTACCCTGGGGCAGGTCGCATCCCCATCACTGGGGATGTCAGAGACCCGCTGTCTGCCTGAGGCCAGCCTTCTTGGCGGAGGGGGTGGCAGCGAGCACGCCGGATGCCTGGGTCCGCCTGCTGAGAAGCCAGTTGTCTTCTCTGGGCTCTAGAACCAAATGACAGGCATAAGCAGCTGGCGGGTCCTCCTGTGGGTCCCCAGGGATGCTGGTGGGTGAGGAGCTGTCGCCGCTGCCACCGTGCCGCTGGGTGTACATTCTCTCTCCACCGTGCTTCCTTCGCGGCGTGCCGCGGGCAGATCGTGGAGGCAGGTATTTATGTAGCATTAGGCAAGACCTCATCGCTGGAGGGACTAGACGTTGAGGACGCCGAGCTGCTGCTGCCCGCGAAACTTCCACTCAGCTCAGGGACAATTGGGCTCCAAAGCTGCAGGCTGCAGCCCCATGTCCGCCCAAGCAACGCTGTCGTTCGGACTTGTCTTACAGTGACAGATCTGTCCTGGTTACAGCTGTATTTACCCTAATTTCAGTCTCTTTAAAGTCATTTGTCTAGTCGCTACAGAGTGTGGTCTTATTGCTAACTCAGGCTTGGTAGGGCAGATTTGAAGAATTATTTCAGCTTAGGATGGATGACAACAGATTTAGTTAGCCCACCTCACTGCTAATTTGTTTTAATTAAGGAAGGGAGTTGTACAGCTTAATTATTATTTTTTTTTTACTGGAGGGTGTTGAACAGTTTCATAAATTGTTCATTTGGACACTTGGAGAAATTGTGTCCAGGAAGCACAGGTGGCTACTTCAAGGGTTGGTTGGCATGCATGTATTGAATTGGTCACATAGCCTGAGTGTTTCTGCAGGTATGGAGGGAGCTGTGTGCCCCCGATGAATATGCTTTGGCCGGGTACTTTGTTCTGGAGCACACTTGATTTATCACCTTACTATAAATCAGGGAATTACAAGCATATGTGCCCTTAAACCCTATATGAATATAATGACATTTAAATTGGTTTATGGGCTGATACACTTAACCAATTTTAATAACTTTTCTGCACAAACATCTTATAAACCGTGTTCATCCATAATTAAGAAAAACATTTTCTTCTGTTTGGACTCTCCATTCCTAGTGCAGCTGTGGAAATTTAGATGTCTCCAACTTTCATTTGCAAGGAACAATCCAAACGAAATACCTAGAGTTTTACTGAAATAAAATATCCTATGGTAGCCATGGTAACAAATAGATTAAAGGTTATTGGTTTTCATTTGTATGTGATTAGGGGGGGCTAGTGTTGTCTCTTTAATTATGTTTCTAATGAGAGGTGGTCATATTTCAGGTACTCAGTGCAGAAGGTAAGCAAGACCAGAATTTAGTTTTGTGGGAGGTTATTGGGACAAAATCTCCTACAGCACAAGAGAATGGCTTCTGCTAACTGCAGCTTCTCATATCCTGACAGCAAATGGATTAAAAACCTTTTTTGTTTTCTCAAGTAGATGAGAATTAAGTCAGTTCCTTTAAGATTAGAAAGCGTATTTTGCTTATGAACTATTACCAAAGGAGCCTTTACATCCATCTCTTGTTTTCTAGGAATGAACACGTTAGAAGTGTGGATGTTGGTGTGGCTGGAGTGTCACAGTTGTTGTCAACACCTGTCAGTCTAAGCAAGGCATATCATTAGTCTATTCAAATCTTGCCTATTTCAATATTCATGCATTTCCATGGTGATCCGTTCCGTTTTTGTTTACTTAGTCAACCTTATAAATCTTTGGCATCATTTTCAATTGTACCATCTTTTTTTCTTTGATTTATCAATTGAATTGGCTGGAAATCATTCCCAGTTTAAAGCATGTCCTCCCCCCACCCAGTTTCTAAAAGTTTACCCTGTTCCCAGCTATACACAGATATAATGGGGTTAAAAATTTTTTTGATAGACCCAATAGCATCAATGCTAATGTAGTTCTTTTTTAACATGTTGGGGTGTGTGTGCGTGTGTGTGTGTGTGTGTGTGCTGGGTTTTCTTTTTTTTCCTTCCTTCAGTTTTACTTCTTTGTTATGACCCAGAGATACTCAATCCAGCAGAATTAGCTGAAGTTTTACCTTTTTCCCTTCTCATCCTTTTTTTATTCTTTCCTCAACTCTATCATAGTTCAAGGATTCTTTGTCTTCAGCTACGTCTGGTTTGGAGAGACTTCAAGGCTGTATTAGAGTAGACCTGCCTTTCTGCGATCTTTTCTCTTCCAGTAGTGGCCAAAGCCAGAAGGTTCTGGAACATCAGAGGATTTTCCAGACATTATATACCTTTAGTCATAGTAATAGCGTCTGTACAATCACAGTAACATTGTAAGTCCATGGAATAAGCATTTTTACTTAAATGAAAGTGATGATTTTTCTCATCCGCTTTCAACTTTGCTTTCTAATGATGCAATCCCATGCTAATCACATCCCTGTATATTTCAGAAATATCAAGGCAAGCATTAGCACGCTCCTGACTTATTAGGATCAGGCAAAGTAATTGGAACACTTAAGTTCAAAGTCGGATGGAGAAATGAAATTATAACCAACCTTGTGATTCTATAATCAGTCAACTAAGCGCCTACTTAGGGGTAGGAGGAGAAAGAAATACCATGAATAAGAAATCCAGCCCTTGGTTGACGTGGATGAGGATAACCAAGGCTGCTACCCTGTAAGATGACAGCAAAACAACAAACGTCTCTTTGGACAGATAAATCGTATGTTCTCCAGGCTTTCTCGGTAGTTTTTACTATACCAGGCACATGTAGACACATATGGAAAGTGGCAGAATATTTCTACTTTTCACAGAAGATAGTCATATGTCATTGTTCAAAAAAAACACAAACGTCATCTCCTGGTATGCTAAAATTAGGTGGCATAGTCCCCAGAAAATAAATTCTACCATAGAGAGTTAATAATTTTTAAGGAGAAAAAGTATTGCAGAATTCTTTACCTGACCCTCAGATCAAAACTGGTGAGATCAAGACCACTCTGAAATCAGACTGCAGCTCTTTGCACAGCAGCTGCATACTTCACTCTCCCGCAGTCCCAGGTCAGAAAAAGTAGAAATCTGCACCATCTTCACCGAGGCCGCTCAAGACAGGAAAATTGCAGCTGCCCGTTTAGATGAGGCACACCAGTCCCTGGAAGTGGACCCAGAATGCTTCACAAATGAACTTCGTTGTCTGGGGGCATTTCTACCCTGCAGACAGTGGTGAGGTAGGAAGGGAGAGAGTTCTGTGTCCTTCGAGGCAGAGTGGCTGCGTGCAATTCAGATGCTCGGAGGCTCTGGAAAGCCGCAGCAGCGATGACTCAGAAGCCTTTGTGAGGACCAAGGCTCAGGATGCCCTGCTGACTCCGGTGGATAGCTCCCCGGATGCCTACAAGCAACCCCCGCCCCCATGAGTGTCTGCCTTTATAATGTACCTTTTAGATTTTCAAAGGTTTTTTTTTTTTAATTTTTAAAGTTTTAAGTCAGAAACCAACTTAAAGATATACACAGATATAGGTCCTGCCACTTTCTTTTTTAATTATACTTAAAAAACATTTACCATTTTTAAGTATGCAGCTCATTGTGTCCCCATTCACATGACTGTGCAGCGCATCCCCAGAACTTGTCACCCTGCAGTACTGAAATCAGCCATACTTATTAAACATCAGCTCCCGTTCTGCACTGACAGCCACCTTTTTTTTTTTTCTGTTTGTATGAAACTGGCTGATTTTGATAAGTAGAATCATGCAATATCTGTCTTTTTGTTTCAGGTGCATTTAAGGCAGAATCATGTGTTCAAGGTTCATCATTTGCCGCAAATAACAGGATTTTCTTCTTTTTAAAGGTTGAATAATATTCCACGGCGTGTATGTACTATGCTTTGTTTACCGGTTCAGCAACTGATGGATGTTTGGGTTGCTTCTGCCCCTTAGTTATTGTGAGCAATTCTGCCACAAACCTGCGTGTGCAGATACCTCTTTGAGATGCCGCTTTCAGTTCTTCCAGCATTTACCCAGAAGCAGGGTTGCCTGCACTGTGCCACTTTCAGTACTGACAAACGCAGGACTTCTGGTTTAAGGAACTTGGTAAGAACACAGCCAAATAGAATAATGTCAAATAACAAATGCAGTAGATGTTACTGACATTTGTTCTTCCTTGTCTGTGTGTACATTTTCTTGCAAGTCCCTCCAAGCTCTGATTCTTTGCTTTTGGGACATGCCTGAGTTCCAGTGATATTACAGAGTATGGGACAGCTGGGACTCCATGTCAGAGTTGAAGTCTGGTCTCTAGTGGTGCCTCCTAACTATGCAGTCCATGTATGTGTGTCTGTGTCTGTCTGTCTGTCATATTTTTCTGAAGCTTACTGTATCCATACCACTTCACACTGCCTTATAGGTTCTAGGTACTTGGCTGTCTACGCTATTTAACATTTTACTGGAGGGAATATTGCTGTAAGAATATTAACTTGGTCTGACCAGCATTTGCTGTTAGACTTACTTTTTGGATTTTCTCACCTGCTTCCATTTGTTCTGGTTCCTGGTAGAGTAATGATTCTTTATCTCACTAGGGCTCAGATTTATGAAAGCGGAGAAAATAACAGGACCGCCTAGGGTAGTGGTAAGGGTTGAAGAGGGAACTCTGGTAAAAACTGCCTCACAGAGAAGCAGTCTACAAAGGATAGCTCAGGGGAATGGCAGCAGCCGCCTAGAGATCTCAGAATTATAGGCACCAAGCCTGCTAAACGTTAATCATAAACGTTTTAATGGCATGCCAGGGTTGTGTATATATTGTATTCCATGAGTCTCATTATCACTACTTATTCTGAAAAGCATAAGAAATTTGCATCACAATTCCAACTGTTAAAAATATCCTTCAGTTGATTTGATATATGAACTTTTAATTCCATTTTTAGTGTCATAATTTTAGAGTTATCATGGATTTTAGAGGTCAGCTAATCTACCTATTATTCAATCACCAAACCTTTATCAAGCCTCAATAATATAATAATAATAATAGCTTCTGGTTATGGCTGCCCACTATATTTTAGTACTTTACATATATTATCTCTAATCCTCATATCAGCAGTGCAAGGTAGGGATTATCCACACTTTACAAATGAAGATGAGGCTCAGAGGTAATCAAGTGGCCCAAGGCCATAAATCTAGCCACATGGTATAGCTGAGTTTGAACACAGGTCCATCTACTACCCACTAGTCTGACTTGCCTCATGTGCATCTGTGTATGTATGTATATGTATGCCTGCTTACGTGTGTGTGCCTTTGTGTGTGTGTGTGTGTGTGTGTGTGTGTGTCTGTCTGTCTGTCTGTCTGTCTGTATCTCTATCTTGCTGCCTTATATGTGCTAGGTAATTTAGTGTCTATGCTAATTAACATTTTACTAGAGATACTGTGAATCTAAGAATATTAGCTTGTTCTGACCAACATTCACTGTTGGACTTATTTTTTGGATTTTCTCACCTGCTTCCATTTTTTTTCTGATTCCTGGAAGACTAATGAGGAAAACTTTCAGATGTTTAAATGGCATCTGTTTCCATATTGAGCCATCATAGAACATAAATAGCAAATCAAGGACCAAAAGCAATAGGATTCATTCAGACGTACTAATGGCTGACATGGACTTGTTCATTTTGTATATGAGGGGCTAGCACAGTACCTGGCACAGAACTCCTCCAAGCATGAAAATGCTTGCCCAGAGGCATTTACTCTAGGAGAAGGTATCAGGCAATAAATATCAAAGCCTACGTTCTCAGTTTTTCTTTTTAGTTAGTAACTGTATAGTTGCATGTTCAGGGTTTGTCACTGTGTGGAAATTTAGATGCTATATTTGGGCCTATATCTATTAAATACACTTATTGATGAATTCTAACTAATCTAAATAGAATCTTCTAGGACTTCTGACTTGAGACTTTGAAGACTAATTTTCTCTTGAAACTGCATCATTCCGGCAATAACTTGGATCTGTTTGGCACTTTTGAGAGTCGACACAGTCTGTCTTTCATAACATGCTTACCTGCAAGGTGTCGTCCTGACACAGATTTTTTAACTTGTGGTATTTCACAAGAGCATTGTTTTAAAGGAAAATAAAACACCTAGAAATCACAGAGACAGCTATGAAAGGGCAGAAACACTGTATTTTCCAACATCTTCTGCCCTATTTTTACTGTTCATATTAGTCTCTTCTGAAGATAGGTAGAGGGTGTGAACAGAGCCTCGAGCATACACCACGAAGCTGTGTTTGCTCCCTGTTTTAACTCTTCCAGCCCAGGTTCAGCTCACTCACAGCTACAATGCCTGATCACACCTGTGCCTAGCAGTGTCGCAGAGGACAGCTGTCCCTGGGCTGGCGACACCTCTCTCACGTGCCTTTCTATCCAGCTGCAATGCCTCCCCTTTCCTTCCTCCCTGTCTGATTTCTACATGAAAAATAATATGAGGCATGAGGTTTTCTTTTCCATAGGCAGCCCCACAAAGCTCGGAGAAGCACTTGGGGCAAGGCGCAGGGCGTCCCTAAAGGAAGAGCATATAGCACTATGTGTTTCTGTTTGGAGAACAGCGACTACTAGTTGAAAGCCGAGGCCACATTAGAGGCGGCACAGTTGCTGGAACACTTCCTCTTTTCCTTTTGGTCCTTTAGTAACATTGAGAAGGGATAAGGAATACTGAAACTTTGATTTAAAAAAAAAAAAGTCATCGTACCTTTCTCTTGTAACTTGTCTATTCAGATCTCCCAGCTGTAGCACTTGCTTTTGGATTCCAACTAGGGCTCAAGTTAGCTCCCCAAGGAGTCTTAGTGATCTGTACTCGGCTCCCGAAACTTCTAACTAAGGATACTTACTCAGAAGGCACAGGGAAAGACACTCGCTTTCCTGGGGCAGCTCCCTTGTTGCTTACTGTGTGACGTGGGTGGGATTATTCCCATTCTGTGAGTTAGAGCATTTGCCCACAGTCAGATCAATGGGTGCTGGGTGTTGAGTTGAATGTGGAGGCCCATTTTCCAGACACATGCTGATCTGAGCAGAAGGGAGAGAGCCAATACACTCTTGTGTAGCATATACATTGCATGCTAGAATAAAGGAATAATCCCAGTTTTTAGCCACATTGCTCACTAATTAGCACAAACGACATAATACTTTTGAGGTTCAGCTAATTTCCTTTTAAGGCATGAAATAAATTCAAAGAAACAGATTCACCATTATGATTTCAAGGACCTTTGCTCTTAAACTTACTACCATCGTCTTTGTCAACTGAGCAAAAGTTCAATGCTGAGTTTATCTCCAAGGCTTAGATCTTTCCTTTATGGTCAGGAAGCTCCCAAGAAAAGGATTGAATATTTGAAGATCAGATGAGTTTCAGTTTGCAGTTATTAGAATAGTGCCTATTTGTACCAGCTAGTGGGAACTGGTGGTTAAGTGTGGACTCATCTCGGGAGCGGTAGGGCAAGGACTATCTTTGTCTTTAGCCTTGAGCTGGCGTGTATTGGTTCCCGGGAAATTCTGAGAGACAGTCCACACTGAGGAGAAACAAATCTTGAATGCTGCCATTTAACTAGTCTCTCCATGCCATTAGAGAGGAGTAAAGAACGGTGGTACTCCAGGCACAGTCACAGGCTGGTGCCAGACCACACACACTGTTCCTGGTTTGTCCCAAGATAAACTGAGGGTAAGCATTTGGAAATCACAGTTGCATTTGATATTGGCTCAGCAACCAAGGGCATGGTCTGCAGCCCCTCTCACTGAACATGGCAAACACCAGTCTGGGCAGCGTCACTGTAACTGTAGGGACTATAGTCTAGCCATGAATGAGAGGATCATATTTTAGTTCTTGGTGGATTGGAAATACAAATAAAATAAAACTCAGGTCCTTCATCACAGAGAGAGGTTGAAGGACCCTGCACAGTTCTGACTCATCCTCCTAGAGGTACATAAGAATGTAAATGCGATTGTCTTGTCAAAATGTGGGAAGAGGTTATAGAACAGTAGACTAGACTAGAATTTGTCATCAGTGAGACCATCCTTGCCACCATTGGGGGAACAAGTGCCTGACTGCATCTAGTCCAGTGGGGTGCTGTATAGCAGGGGAAGCCTGCTGCCTCCCGTCCAGAGCGTGATTGCTGTTTCTGGGGGCTATAAGCAGGACTGTAGGCTGCACTTCTGTGTGCACCCCTAGTCATTGTCCCTGATGCTGCACAGCAGCCTTGGGGAGTTAGCTCGGGAGCCTCATAATGCACCCACTTGTATCTATCTTAAGGCTGCCGTGTTGGAATACTGCACTCCTTTGACCTCTTGGGATATGGGTAGGTTATTTTGCTATTAAATGAGATTATTTGGAGGCTCTGAAGAAGTATAAGATAAGCTTGCTCAGACAGCCAGAATCAGGTTTGCTGAGCAAAAATCATGGACCATTGAGTCTCAGAAATACAAGATTCACATTTGGAAGCTGGGCTGGTTAGACCAGGTGACTGCGTGCAGTGCTTATGTCTTGCCGGTCCTTCTAGCAAAGAGCCTGCTGTAAGTGGAGTGCTGTAATCTATTCGGTTCATGCTGTTCCAACCGGCTTTAATCATCAAAACTTGAATAATATTCAAACTGTGAAAGGAACATAGTTCTTGCTGAAGCCTTGATGTGCTAAAGGGAAGCGCCAAAGCTTCCAGTCCACCAATCTATGCAACATGCTGTAGAAAAAACAGTAGATTGCTTCACGTGATGTGGGGCAGCGGCCTTTTTCCACAGTGAAATGGCATTAAGATTTAACATTTCCTTTTTCCCCCCAGAGGAGAAAAATGATTTTCATGGAAACCATGTTTCATGGCAGTTGCTTATTGACTGTGTACTGCTGCTACCTCTTGTGACGCCCCTGGGCAGAGGTCAGCTGGTATAAGGCATGGAGATGTCTGGTGGGAGGGGGTGTGGCCATGAGAATTGGAAAACCCCAGGGGAAGGGACGTGCAAGGGGAAGGTTGCAGGCTGAGCCTGTCAGGGAGCAGCCCTAGCTGCTGCCTCACTGGGCTAGAGACACACCAGCCACATGCTGGGCAGGGGCTGAGCCTGGGTTCTGGGTAGGGCTGTGCGGAGCCTCCTCCTGCTCCTGGTGCATGCTCTCTCAAGTCCCTGAGTGAGAAGGGCATTCTAGAGCCATGGCCCTGCGGAGACTGCTGCCTGGGAATTTAAAGCTTCCGTTTAATTCTGCAGAAACCACAAAAAGCTAGGTTTTAGTGCACAAAGAGTCCTAGGGGAAGTGCAGGGGTGGGGGGGCCCTCACTGAATTGTGCAGTCACGATTCAGGATCTGAATGGTTGCTGTTTTATTCCTGGTTTGCCTCCCTGGTCTCCAGAACCATTTTTTGATATCTGGAGTAGACATGGGGGCCAGTTCTAGTCTCTTTGGTCCCGGAAAAAGGAGAAAGCAGTTGTTCCTGTTGACAGACAGGTGGAGGAATGAGGATGCAAAATGACTGTCCGGGGACTGAGCACTTGATACAGGAAAGGCAGGCGTTGGTTCTTAGACATTCTGTTATAGTAAAAACCTTCAGCTCAGCAGATAACCTAATTTAAAATGAGGAAAACTGAGGAGGAGGATTGCAAGTTCAAACTCAGCCTGGGCAACTTAGTAATTTAGCAAGATCTTATTTCAAAATTAAATATATATATATAGAGAGAGAGAAGGACTAGGAATATAGTTCAGTGCAGAGGCCCTGGATTCAATCTCCAGTAACACACACACACACTCATACACACACACAGTGCACGTGCATGCACACATGCACAACTCAAATAGATGTGTCTTCAAAGAAAACATACTAGGGACCAATAAGAACATGAAAATTTGCTCATTGTCACTCATCATTGGAGAAATGCAAATCAGAACCACAAGATATTACTGCATAGCCATTAGTATGACTGTCATAAAACAAAGAAACAAAATCCCAAGCGTGGATAGGGATGTGGCGAAAGTGGTACCCTGGTGCACACTGCTTTGGGGAATGTTAAATGGTGCAGCCACTAGGAGAAATATTATTGGTGCTTCCTGAAAAAATTACAGAATTACCCCATGATCCAGCCATTTCCCCTTCTGAGCCTATGCCCCTGAAAAGTGAAAGCTGGGAGTGGAATAGCCTTCCTACACCTATGTGATTCAGAGCAGCAGGTAGAAGTCACGAGAACCCAAGGTGAATTGACGCTTATGCCAAAGGACACAAGCCCATGTGTCTGTGGGGGTGGGTGGCCAGGTAATTAAAACAGTACAGATATACAGTGGAATTTTATCCAGCCTTATAAAATGGATGGAAATTCTACCACGTGTGTAAGCCTCAGAGACACAATCACAAGTGAAATACACAGTCCCAAAAGGACAAGCGCTGTATGGTTCCACTCACATAAGGTTCAGAGTAGTGAAGTCCATAGAAACGGAAGCTGAATGATGGTTGCTAGGAGCAGGGAGGAGGGAGTTAGTGTTTAATGGACACAGAGTTTCAGTTTGGAAAGATGAAGATGTTCTAAAGATGGATGGTGGTGATAGTGTGTGTGCATTCTTAATGCCACCAGGCTGCACATTTGCATATGGCTAAAAGCGCAGTTCTATAGTGTATGTATTTTATCACAATAAAAAAATAGTTTCGACTGGTTCTTTTAGTGTGTTCACTTAGAAAACTCACTTAGGAGACAAATATGTTCATAAGTCCATAACTTCTAGGGCAGTTGCTGCATATCTACCCTGCGCTGGGTATTGTGTATCTGCCTGCATTCTTTTTTCTCTACCCCTTTTTCTTGTTTAAATTTCACTAATTGAGGTAATGCATTGAAATTCACAGATTTAATTGCTCAGTTCACTGAGTTCCAGGAGTTGTCTTCACGTGTGTAATCACCATCCAACAGAGATACAAGCCATGTTTATCACTGCAGCAAGCTTCTTGCCCCTCTCAGCCAGTCTCCCTGCTTCTCCCCCACCAATTTCTTATTGGCCATTTGTGCTGGCAGCACACACAGAGGTGAGTGGCCTTTAGGTGGAGGTGTTTTGTTCATTTCCACTGGAAGGATGACAGCCAGGGAACTAGACACTTGCATTAGGACTCTGCAGCCTCCCAGTGCACGCTGTCCTGCAGGAAACTAAGTCACATCAGGAGGCTGCTTCACGGCTTTACACTGGGACAGGGAGACTGTGGTGACCTCACACGTCTGCATCTCCCAGCTGTGGTAGCCTGCTGCACACGTCTGTCCCTAGCTCAGGCCTGACCAGATGCACAGTGATAGCATCCTGTCCTCTCTACGGGGATTGGTAACTGGTCCCCAGCTCGTTCAGCCTCTTCTTTCTGGTTTTGGAGCTGCAGGGCTGGTTGACATATTTTTTGGCATCAGCCTTTGTTCTGGAACTGAAGCTCAAGACCTGACAAATGCTGCCCACCCACTCTTGGGCACAGGGGAAACTGGGACAAAGGAAAAAATAGCTGCTTTTTAAGAGATGCACCTCCCTGAAGTGGCAGAAAGGTGCACTTCTGAGCCAAGGACTGGCCATTTGCTCCAAGGCACCTCTTGTCTTTCCACCCAAGGTCATCCATGTTGCCGTCTGTCCTCCTTTTCTGGAAGCCTGTCTGCTTAGTTCAGATCCTGCCTGTTATTAGCAGCTTACTGTAAGGCAGACGCCCTGCCGGATTCCCTGGTACAGGCTCCCAGTATAACTGTTTCATGGCTGCCTGGCAGTCCCAGCTGACTTGACCTGACCTGACCAGGAGCACATGGGAAGTGACTGCCTCACCTGCCACTGTTGTCCGTGTTCCATTGTTGACTTTCCTCTAAGGATTAGGACCAGTACTGGCCCGACTTACAGTTTGGACGTGAGAGACACAGAGGAGATGCTGGATGTAAGATCTGCCAGGTGGAGGGGGAACTGGAGCCCAGCCACTCAGCATGTGGGCCAGCCCCACAGAATGGAGGGCTCATCTCCTGAGAACCCACTGCTGCTTCACGTTTTTTGGTGTAGAAAAGTGAAAACCCCATAGACATTTCTCTCTGACCGTGTTGTTAGCTATTGTCACATGCAAATAGGGATGATTTCCTAAAACGTGTGACTCAGTAAAGGATCCCTTTATCAGGGTGTGAAATGACTGCATGTGAATCTGAACCTGGAAAGATAAACTTTGCTCCATTTCCCACACGTTGGTTTAGAGTCTTTCTAGGACACTAACCCCCTGTTACGGAGGCCCTGGGCTGGGCTCCCAGGCCCTTCGTCTCTCTCACCCTCCCCTGCGTTTTTGTTCTTTCCAACCAGGAGCCCCCCAGCTTGGCTCTTGCAGTGTGTGCTTGGGTGCAGGGGCAGGGTTGGTGAAACGATAGCTTGAAAGCTTCTTTACCATTTTGCTGCTCAGGGAATCGAGAAAATCATAAGCCATTTCACTCGGGATTGAGAACAGAATTTTCTGAAGTGACTGTATCATGAGTTTGGTTATTTGAGAGAATAACTTTTAATTAACAGAGAAACTTAAAAGAAATCAGAGGCATAGTTATGTATACACTCTGATGTCAAGAATATAAAACAAAAGACATAGAAAAAAGGCAGAAAATATACCATAATAGTTGCAGCGGTCATTTCTCTACCTCTACATTTTTTCCAGTTTTTAAAATAAATAGTGAACGGGACATGATGGTGCACATAAGCCCAGCATTTGGGAGGCTGAGGCAGGAAGATCATTGAGAGCTGAAGACCAGCCTGGGCTACAAAGTGAGCTCAAGGCCAGCCTGAACTGTATAGTGAAACCCTGTGTCAAAAAGACAAAATAAATAAGTAAAATAAAATAAAATAAAACAGTATTTTTTTCATATTGAGAGAAATAAGCACCTAACCAAGGAGAAAAGCCTGACTGTAGTAGGTTAATTTTGCCCCTCTTTCTCCTCTCATGGCAAGCAGGTGATTGTGGAGCAGTCTGCATTAGTACTAATGAAACAGGAGAAGGCAGGCTATAACACAAAAGAAATTGTTAAACAGCTGGTTTTTTCAGTGTAGTAATACAAAATGGTGAGGTTCACTTTGGGAAATTGGTACCTGTACAAATAGTTTTTAAAAGGCAGAATGGAACAAAATAGTTTCATAAAATCCTCTATAAAAATGTCCCTTACAGTGCATCTTAGACTTCCCTTAAAAAAAAATTCAGGATTCTGTTGCATCCTAGGGCTCCTGTCAGCCAGATTTGGGGTTCTCTTAAAGGTCTGGCTTCAGCCTTGAGTCCCGCTAGCGTTCTCAAATAACTATGCCCCCAAGTGGTCGCATGTACCTGTAAATTACATCCAGCAAAAAGGAAGCAATTAACCAGATCCTGGACTGCAGAGTTTACAATTTAATAAGGATGAAAATGATAATGCACTCAAAAAAGAAGAGAGGAAAAAAGAAACGCAGAGAGAGAGAGAGAGAGAGAGAGAGAGAGAATAACTGAGGGAGCAAAAGATAAGAGAAAAATGTTCTGTGTTTACCCTCCCATGGACCTTCCAGAAAGGGTGTGTGTGTGTGTGTATGTGTGTGTGTGCGCACGCACGCATGTGCATGTGCATTTCCATTTGCAGGGAGACTCGGGAGGAAAAACTGGAGGTAGGTGTGGGCAGAGCCCTCCCAAGAATTCCAGAGACTTCGCACCCTCTTTCTTAGGAGCATCTTCGCTTCCTTTGACGGCCTCCTTCTCTGCAGCAATAGCTCCATGATAGTCTCCTTGGCAGTCTGCCAGAGGCTGTAAGCGTACAGAGAATTGTGTTTTAATAGAAGGCTTTACCTCTGATACAGATTTAAAATGAGGAAGAAACTTTCTGTTCCTCAGCCAGAGTGAAATGCATTTTGCTTCTTGTGAAATGCAGGTGATTACAAGCTCATCTTACATAATTTTATTATTTTCAATTGCTGCCCGTCAGTCTCAGGTGATGGGCTCCTGGGAGCAGAAAGGAGGCAGATTCTGGGTGATGATTAGAGGGGAAAAAGTCACCCAGTCATTATAAAATTGCACAGAAGTTTAGAAAGGAGAATAATTATCTTTGTGACGATGATGTTGAAGATCATCAGAACCTGCTAAGCTCTACATGCAGCAGTGAATTGAAGACTGTTTAATGGCCTCTTAGAAAATATAATTTCACATTAACAAAGGGGTAATGTTTGAGATTTTTTTAAAATATATATATATATATATATATATATATTTACATCTAATGAAAGAATTTTCTTGAATAACTACATTTTGAGAAATTTCCAGCATAACAGAGGTGGTCCACTGTCACGCCCACAAGAGGGCATTTTCTCACCAAGTACTAAGAGAAACTGTGTGTGAAGGGCTGCCGGGAGCAGGGGAGGGGGCGTTAATGGGAAAGGGGTGTTAATGGGAAACCTGCTTGCAATTGAGTTGTATATCTGCTCCTACTTAATGTGTCCTGCCAGCTCATGAGCCAGCACTACCTGCCAGGAATTCCGCTGTGTTTACTCCCTCTTTTTAAAAATATCTTTCTCTCAAAGACTGGGGCCCAAAGGAACCCTTTACGAGATACCACGTAGCACTACATAGCCAACCCCGTCAGATTTGGGACCACATTTGATTTTCTAATATTTTAAGACTCTGACCAAAGTGCAGTGAGCCTGCTGCCTTCCCCAGCTTTGTTTTCTTAACAGTGATTTATTGAATACCTGCCCTCTGTCATCACTGAGCCCGGCCAAGCCTGACCTCATGAAGCACACATTTTCCAGAGGAAGATTTGTCATAGACAAAAGTGAAACAAACACAAACTGGTAACTTGGAAAATTATAAATGATATGAGGAAAAATAATCAGGATAAGAAAAAGAATAGCTATGTTGGATTGAATAAGGCTAAAAACACCACCAGAGAAGTTCACCCCATCACTGCAAAAATCGATAGCATGCTTATCACCAACAATGAGAACATACGACAGTTAAATAAATGTGTTTTGGGAATTTCACTGGGTTGTGTAGAGCTTTCTCATTTCCCTTGGGCTATGATGATTTCATCCTGGAGTGGTTCTCTTAAGGACTAGCATTCAGGTGGCTCCTGCTCTTGGGCCTTGTGTGCTGTGGCTGTGAGCTGCTTGGGCTTGTATGAGTGGTATCCCACAGTGTGGCCTGGTCACAAGGGTTGGGGACAGCATAGACAACACCATAAGTAGGACCTGTGGAACTGAATGCTGGTCCCTAACCAGAACCCTGGAGACTCTGGGATTCTTGACCAGTTGCACAAGAGCCTCAGTGTATTAGAGACCCGTGTGAGAATTTCTGGAACCAGGAATCAGAGCTGTACTTGGAACTTGTACGTTGGGAGATTGGGCAGTATGGCCTGAGCGGAGAAAGAGTGCTTGGTCAGGGGAGGGAAATCTTGAACTTGGCCTTAAAGTATGGGGAGGCATAAGGAAAAGGAGTGTGGGATTATAAGTGATGTGTTCATTTTTTTAAGTTAATGTGGAATGCATTTTGATAAGTGAAGCAATATCTATTATGGGACGGTTTCAGGCATGGCAAAGTGATAATCTCTGAAAACCCTCTTGTCTAGTGATGACTTGTGTTAGTATTTCATTATATTTTTTCCAATCTTTTGTGCATTTGTACAATATTTGGAACCATCTTACGTATGAAGATTTTTCTCTCTTTTACTTTAGTATTTGACAAATATTATCCCATGTCATTAAAATTGTTCTTAAATATCATTGTTGAATGACTGCTCAGCTATTACAGTGGGAATTCCCATTCTTCATCCTACGGCACTTGGTGGTTCAATGCATCCTTTGCTTCACAAGTTTGGTATTGGATGGATCCGCCAAGCCCCGATCTGATAGTAATATGAGGCATGTCCCTTTATGCACACAAGTCTGGCTGCATATGTCAAGTGAAGGTAACAGTACCAAGCTCATAGAGAGTTGTGAGAGTTTCATGAGATCATATTTGGATAGAGTTCTAGAAATAGAATTACCTAAGTTTGATTTTTTTAAAAAAAAATTATATAACTTTACAATTATAAAAGTAATGTTCTTTGTGGAAATTTTTAACAAAAAAAAACATGCAAATCTCATCACTCAGAGATTTACAAAAACAATTAACATTTCTGAATCTATTATTTGTCACTTTTAGCAAAATTGGGATCATACTGCATATTCTATCTTCTGTTTCCCCTCTTAATCTTGTCCTTACTTATTCAGAAACATTGTCTTAGAAAGCTGTCTTTCATTTTTTTTTAATTTTTTTTTCTTTTTACATTTATTTAGTGTGTGTGTGTGTGTGTGTGTGTGTGTGTGGCCAGCTCCGCCCACCTGGGGGCGAGGCTGGCTGGCATATGGTGCTGGGGGATCTAACCGCGGTCCCTGTGCTTTGCCAAGTTTGTTCCAAGTAGGTGCTTTAGACCACTGAGCCATCTTTCCAGCCCCAGCTGTCTTTCATTATGTTCCATTATATTACTGTGTCATATTTTATTTAACTAATTTCCTATTATGGGATATTTAGATAATTCAGTTATTTGCTACTCTAAATAACATTGCAATAAGATATTTTTGAGCAAATCTGTGTGGACATTCAGGATTATTTCCTTAGGATTAACTCCTACAGCTGGTTCTTACCACATCAGTTGTAGGAACACACTGAAGACATTGATCTGTATTGCCACACTGCTCCCAGAAAAACTTGCTTTTGTACTGTCCCATAAATAGTGTATGAACCCCCAGTTTACTTCACTCTTATCCATTATATATTTTTTTTAATTTAATCTGTTAGGTGGGTGAGTAATGATGCCTCGTGGCCTCAATTCGTACTTCTTTGATTACAGTAGGCTAGAACATTTGTTTCAGTGTATATTGACATTCCTGTCCTTTGCCTGTTCTTCTATTTATATTTATCTTTTTCCTTATTGATTTGTAAGAGCTTTTTTATGCATAAGAGGATATTAACCTTTTGGTGTAATGTTGGAAGTATCTTTCTGTGCTTGTAGTTTCTCTTTTAAATTCATTTATGGTTTCTCGGTTGTGCAGATCCCTTTATTGTGCATGTCCTGCTCATCAGCTTTTATTTTACATTCATGTTTCCTCTTGTTTTCATGCTTAGAAAATCCTTCCCCTTCCTGGCTTTAGATGTTCATTCATTTGCATTGCTCCTACTTGTTTCATGATTCATTTTGTAGATTCAACTTTTTATTTGGTCCTCTCATTTTGTTCTAAGATATAAGAAGAATTCAACTTTTTTCTTAACAGCTAATTCTTCCTATTCTGTTTGGTAAATGATCTTTCTTTCCCCGCTGATTTGAAACGCTACCTCTTTTATGCTCCGTTCTTGTAGGATAGGGTGCTTCTAAGATGTTTTTTGTTCTGTTCTGAACTGTTCCTAAGGCACATTGTTTTAATTGCAGAAGTGTTTATTTTGTGCCTTAAAATCTGGCTGTACACATCATCTTCATTATTATTTTCCAGAGTGGTTTTGGCTGCTATCTCTGACACTTCTAGTAGCACAGATGAACTCTAAAATTATTTATGCCAAGCTGTATCTTGTTGAGTTTGCTGTACATGATGCCCGTCTGAATGCAGTGATAGCTGTAAATTGATTTATCTTGCCTGCAGTATTGAGTCTTCTCATTCAGGAATGTGGTTTTCCATTTACTCCCTGTTTATTTCAGTTTACTTTCATATCTCTCTGTAAACATCAGTGATTTTCCTCATATGAGTTCTGCGTTGTCCTTAAAAACATCAGCCCTCGATGTTGCATATAGATGAGTGAGATCTTTCTGTCCCAAGTGTCTTTTTGTAATGAGTTATCACTGACAGATATGGAAGTTGTTAATTTCTGTGTATTTGTTTATGTCTTTGGGTTACCGGACTTAAGGCTGGAACTGGGTTTTTGAACCATGCTGATTATTTTGCTGAAAGATTGAGCATACAACCAGGAGTGTCTAGGACAGCATATATTACCATCTTTTAAAAAATCTTTATTTATTTGGAAGAAAATGGCTTTGCATTCCTTATGGATTATTTCAGTGAAACTGCATTCTGACTCTGAATTTGAGTTCTTGGAATTGATTTGGGACATACAGTGTCATGTATAATGCTTGCTTTTTTGGGCTCCCCAAAGATAGTAGACAGACATGATCTATTACCATGAACAGAGAGAGAACAGTCTTCACATAGGCATTTGGGTTCATAGTCTGCCTCGTGGGGAAATGCAAGGGGTTGAGAACAAAGAAAAATATGAAACCTAGCTCCAGACTCATGTCCCAGGCTGACCGGAGAGAGCCTGCTGTGTTGACATAGGGTTTAATGTCACCCAAAAGCCCACTCCCAGCTACACAAACATGATTGTGAAGAAACAATCAGATGTCATTTGCCCCCATGTTGGTACCTGGAAGACACTCAAGACTTCCGTTCACAGCACAGAGCTAACCCCTGGAAGTGAGCAAAGCAGAAGAGAAAGGCAGACCAGAAACACGACCGTAATATTGAGGCGCTTCATTCTCAGCAGCTGTACTAGTTCACATCATATTGTCATCTTCTCCAAATTAAGGCCTCTCTTTTAGTTATAGAGGAAGGAAGAATTTCTCCTACCCTGATTCTCCTAGCATATGGCTGGAGGTGGGGGCGGAATCTCCCCACGTCCCCACACAGACAGCTTGTGAATGTACTGATCGTGTGCATTTCCTCCGTTGGGCGAACAACTCATCTTTCACTCTTTGCTTTTTATGCCAGTTTGGGAAAGTTGTTTTCTCCTGCTTGAAAATCTTCCTTGGAAGGAATATGTTGCCATCAGCAATTCCTCTGTGTTGTAACTGTCTCCTATGAAGCCAGACTGTAAGGCAGTGTGTCGTCCCTCAATGGAACCCAAACCCATTATCCGTGGCTCAACAAATATCTGAGTGCCTTCTGTGTGCCAGGCATTGTGTGTGTTGCTAGAACCAGACAGGGAGTAGAAATAGGCCTGGTTCTTTCCCTCACAGAGTTTACAGTCTGGTGGGGCAGAGAGATGTTGTATGCAATCCAGCAAGCAGCAGTGAATGCTACAAAGGAAGGTAGACTGTGGTGCTGTTGCAGGGAGCTTTGACTCCATCTCAGCTTCGGGGAGTGGGTGGTGACTGATCTGAGATTTGAAAGAACTGTTTAAAGGATCTAAAGGGAAGGCGAGCTAGGGGGGTGGGGGTAATAGGTTCCAGGCAGAGGGGACAGATGTGTAGGAGAGAGTATGGCTCATTCCCAGAAAGGTAAGAAGGCCAGAGAGGTTGGGATTGAGAAAGGAGGGGAAGAACAGGAGTTAGGCAGGCAGACATCCATTGTGAAGGGGCTGGAAAGCCGCATGAAGGATCTTTGTCTTTATTGCAGGAGAACAGACTGACTGGGGATTTTTAAGGGTGTGACACCTTTGCACGGATGGCTCTTGCTCCCATGTGGAGCCTTCTCAGGGAAGATACAGAGTACAGTTGGAGATTATGCGGAGTCCAAGAGTGAGATGAAGGCAACAGCTAGGGTTTTAGGTGATGGATGCACAAATGGAGAGGGGCCAGTGGATATGAAGTAAGGAAAGGCCTTCATGTCTCCAGGTTTTAAAAAACCAGATGGGAAGATTGTTCAGTGGTCTAAGTGCCTACCTGGCAAGTGCAAGGACCCAAACTTGATCCCCCCTGTACTGCATGCTGTGCCAGTTCTGGATCCCAGGTGCACTGTGCTGACCGCCGAGACCAGGCATGGTGGCGCACCCCTGTAATCACAGCCCTGAGGAGGCTGAGACACAAGAATCACTGTGAGTCCGAGCTGCATAGCAAAACCCTGTACCAAATAAATAGATAAATAAAAGATTTTTTTTAAAAAAAAAGAAAGAAAGAAAACCAGATGGATGGAATGCCATTGTTGTCACTGAGGATACTGGGAGGATATCAGATGCTAGAGAAAGTTTGGGGCTGGGTGTGAGGGCTCCTACAATGTGCCAGGTAAGCTGCTTGAGTCGCCCTCATTAGAGGACAGGTTAGGTTTAGAGAATCCATTTTGAGGAGTCATCCACGTCAGTTTTAGGAATAAGAATCTTAGAGGTAATGGACAAACTGTTGTCCCTGATCCTCCTTGGCCCTTTTGCCGGTTCTTCCTCTCTTCTCTCTGGCTTCCTTATATGATATTTTCTCAGGAAGGCATTTCCTATGAATCTTCTACCACATGCTGGCTGGGTCAAAGCTGGAGCTGATAAAAGGGGCTCAGATAGATAGTCCACATATCTAAATAGTCCCATCTACAATCTTACTCTCCAGACTTGAAGTGTCTGCAACTTTAGGGGAATCTTGCTTCCCTCCCAGCCTTCCCCTTCCTATCTTAGTCCCTCAGTGCCGAGCTGTGGACTTTAGAATACGTTGTCTGATCATTTTTTTTTTATGGGCCAATAAGAAAATTAAGTTTTCTTAAATTTGACATCATTTAAACAGTCATGCATTCAATAAATATTTATTAAACTCCTTTCATGTGCAAGGCACAGCAGCACAGATCAAAATGGAGAAGAAAACATGGTCATACCCCTTCCCAGTGGACATCTTACCTAGTGGAGGGAGCAACAGAAAAATCATAAGGGGTTATAATCTTCATATGACATGTGCCATAGTAGAGGGATGTGAGAATCTCAGAGGCCAAGTGAGAAGAGGCCGTGCAGGGGCATGAGGACAGAGGTAGGGGAGTGTTCCTGTAGCAAGGGGTGTGGACATTTGGGGCAGAAGAAGCAGGAGGTGTGTGGGGGCTGAAATGGTTTCCACAACTGGAGTCTGAGTATCAGAAAGATGGGGGGGTTGGTCAGGGTAGAACACAAGGACCAGGTGACAGAGCACAGGGCATGGGGTGGTAAATACAGGGAAGTGGGTCTGACATCTGAGCTGCCAAGGCAGGTGGCATCCAGATGGGGCTGGGCCTAGAGCAGAGTGGAGAGGCCAGCCACATTGCTTTCTGGTATGTGCCAAAGGGCTTTTCTCTCACTCACCTCTTCCTCCTGTCAGGAGATGAAATGAGACCAAAATGTTCTCATTCTTCTTGCATTGGGAAACAAAGGCTTGGCCTTTAATTTAATAGGTACTGCTAGTGCTGCTTCCCACTTCATAGACAGGAAAATGGCGGTTCACAGAATCAGCCCTGCTGAGTGATTGCTTCTGGGGGGTCTCTTCAGGCTCTTTTGGCAACATGGAAATAGATTATCTGAATCACTTAGGCCAGCACATGGGCTCAGTCTAATAGTTGATGACCTGTGGAGGAGCCAAAATTTGCATCATGGATGTTTTCTGACTCACATTACCATTGGCATGACCTTTAGCTCCCCTTAGGCATGTCTTGCTTCCAGACTCCTCAGGAAATGTCACAGGGCTTTGACCTAAGACAGCTGGGGCTGGGATGTTGTGGGATTGTTGAGTGACCAGGTCATGCCTAGATCTGCTCAGAGTTTGTCAGTTGTTGAATTTCAGAGAACAAGTGCAAACAAATCCATGGCATTGTTCTCAATTCCAGTCCCAACAGTGCTGATGATTCCTGAGCCAGGACTTCATCAACCTTCTTTAGTTATTTGTAGTGTCAGAAGTTATCTGCAGCCTGGGCATCTGTAGCTGCTGATGAGCACAGGAGGAAGAGGTGAGAAACCGCCTTGACCAGTGTTTGAAAGTGAACAAATGGTGCCAGAAGCTCCAAGGCCCTCTCCATGGCTAACGAGAGGCAGTAGGACATAAGGCTCTTGGTCTTGGGGCAAAGAGGGGCTAGAAACCCCCCCCCCAAGGCTCAGGATAGAGCTGTAAGAATGGAAATGGGTGGGGGGTTCTGTCAATCAGAAGTATCTTGGAAGGTTTTCCATGCACCTGGACCTAGGTGAAAGCATTACACAGAATCATTCCAGAGCTAGTCATGCAGCGTTGGATAGGAGTAGGGAAAGCGTTGAGTACCAGGCATGGTCCCGTGTGTGGCATCAGAGGCAGTGCTGCAGAAACCCTCATGTAGCTGCCCAGTATGAGAATCACTTGCTTCCTCTCCAGGAGGCCTTCTGCCCAGCGTCCTTTCACAAATGGGCAAATGGCTGGTGTGGGCCTGTCGAGGGAGACAGCTGGTTTGTGCTGGCTCAGGCTGCCTTCTCCTTCTGCTGCTGCTGACTGTTTGACTGTTTCCAAGTCACCTTTAATGTTGTAAACCACTGCTTGTCATTTTGCCAAAGTCCTGTGCTCTTACTTAAGCATGATTCACGCACTGGATGTTTTTGACATTTGAAGATTACTTGGTTCTTTGGGCAATTTTCTTGTTTGCCTTCAAGAAAATGCCTGCAGTTCTCAATTTCATTTGGGGGAAAGGTGAGGCCCAGGAAGCATGTAATGAACTGGCTGAACTATGAGGTATTGGGCCCAGTGACTTGTAGGGTACAGCTGAGATGTAAGGCTTTTGCTGCTAAGAGGATAAAGACAGCTCCTCAGCCTCTTATTATCAGTCACTTGTAAGTAAAGATAATTCGTCTGCAGAGTCACACTGCCATTGAGCTGCCAGAAGCCACTGGTGGGGCCAGCCTATGAATGGGGAGGCCACATGGTACGTGAAAAGTACAGCTCCACTATTTCTGCCCCAACAGTGCCCACATGTTGTGTGTGATATCGCTTCCATGTGGCAAAGGACTTCCCACGCCAGATCCTGGACATGGCTGTCACAGTGTTGTTCTTTCCACTCCACTGAGCCAGGACTGCCATTACTGAGGAGAGGTTAATTAAGAATTCATGTAATTATCCACTTTCTTATTAAGGTCCATCTCTCTCTTCCCCTTCCCCGCCCTTCTCCAATGCCAGACTAAGTCAACACCACTGGGCAGATCACAAAGAGTGACCTAATGCTCCCCTTGAAGGAATCTATGGACCTCATAGAGAAAACCCAAGAGTAATGGCAAAATTGTGTCTGTGTCTGCCTCAAAATGCTTATTCCTTTTTTTTTTTTTTTTCATTACTTTTCAATTTAAACTGTCCATCTCCCTCCATCAAACCCAGGGCTAAACCTGGCATGGAAACCCTCACATGTTCACCAGTTACCCTTCCTTCCTTCGTGTTGTCTCCCTTTCTTCCCCCCTGATTCCATGTGAGGATCAGGGGCCCTGCTGCGGGTGAAGGAGCCGGCAGACAAGGAGATGGTGAACTGAGGTGATCTGTGGTCAGCAGCAAGGTCATTTCATTTGGCAGATGACCTGAGAAGAGCTCACAACTCTTGCAGAGGTCTCTGCTAACCACACACCCATGCCCCTAGCCCTCCCAGCTGTGTAATTCCCTGGGTGGAATCCACTCCATTAAAGGACTAGAAAACAGAACTTGTAAAGATAGGACAAAGGAGTAAGGATAATTTCATTTCACAAGAAAGAGGCTGAGGAGGGACTTAATTGTCTCTGAAGGATCCTCATATGGAGGACTGGGATGAGTTGTTCTCCATTTCACCAAGAGAGAGGAGACAAAGTGGATCTCAGGGGAAGAGGAAACTTTCAAGTTCGTTAAGGCAGGCCCTGTGTGGAGCACTCAAGAAGGCTGGGCAGGCAGTATGGATGGTATGAGAGGGGATTTTCTTAGAAAGAAAATGGTTTGAAGCAAGGAATTAACATGGACAAGAAAACTATAGCACCTTAGACGTGGAAAAGACAGCCTAGGGCAGGAGAAGCAGGAGTAGTGAGAAGTGAGTTGGCACTGACTGCCCTGCAGAGAGTGCAGACATCCCAGCTAAAGAACAAAACTGGGTGCTGGAGAGGTGATAGGGCCAGCTAGGCAACCTTGGCCTTCACTCATAGGCATGGGATCCATTGATGACATTTCTGTTTTAAAACCCTGTGGGGGAGCAGGGAGTGCAGGCCCAGTCTACTGAACCTTGCTTGTCTCAGACTGGTCTGCAGCCAAAGAAAAAATACAGACATGACACCCTGAGGCTTTTTTTTTAATTTTTATTTTTTTATAAAACTGAATATATCTCCTTTAAGTGTTATTTATTCTGAGATGATGTTCTGTTGGTCAGGACTCCATGTCGTGAGCAACAGAAACAAATTCTGACTGGTTGAAACAGAAAAGGAATTTACTGAAAGGATGTTAGGCATCCCAGTGAGGGTGGAGAAGCAGCCTTCAAGGCCACATGGCCAAGAGTGACAATGAGTCATCCCCAGACCTGACCCCACAAGGACCCTAGCTGCTGCCCTACTGGTGAGATCCCCAGCTTGTGCCACCAACATTGGCATCTGGTTAAAAGTGTGTGTGTGTGAGTGGGTGGGTGCGTGCATATGCTTGTCCCGGTGGCGGGGTAATGAAGGTGATCAGGCTGCAGGGCAAGGCGGCCTTGGTCTGCAAGGAGAGGCGTTCCTAGGCCTAGGGCAGGGTTCAGAGGCTGAGAGCCAGATGGAACCACCAGACCTTCTTCTGTGTCTTTCCTCTTCGAGTGTGCATGTGTGATGGTCGAAACCCTAGTCATGATGGAGTGGAGATGGATAAATTGTTTGATGTTCAAAATATTATTGTCACTTTGCAAACTGTGAAGTTGGCAATCTGATGCCTATCCCCAGATGTTAGGAGAGTTTAGTAGCCCATGAAACCCCAAAGACTGTTACTTTGGTGCTAGAGCAGCAGATCCAGGGTCCGTGTCCCAGGGCTGATGTTTATTAGGCAAGTAGAGGTGTGTGTATAGCAAAGGGTTCTACAAGTCCATTTCTGCTATGTGCTCCTCAGGGTTGTGGCATAAGGTATGAAAACCTGGGCAGAGTGCAGCTGCAGCAGCCAAGAAGAGATTTGTGACCCTGTTAGGCCAAGGATCGAAGCTGATCAAAACAGCTTTCTCGAGGCAGATCCAAACCCTCAAGGACACCCTAGCATCTGTCTTGTGCCTGCTGGAGGTGCACCACTGCAGTGATCGACCCCTAGGATGTCAGGAGTCCCTGCGGAGCCATGCTTATTTCTTTTCTGCTACATCATCTACAGTCTGAAAGGAAGTTGGCACAGCCCCAGAATCGGAAGTTCTAAAGCCCTAAGCCCAAAGAGCACCACGAACAGCAATCTAGGTGCCAACCTCTGCAGAGGGGATTTTGTTGGTGTCCTAGGGCTATGGTTTGTCTGTTGGTCTGTCTGTCTGTCTGTGTCTGTCTCTCTCTCTCTCTCTCTCTCTCCCCTCCCCCTCTCTCCTTTTTCCCCTTCCCTCTCCACCCCCTCTACCCTGTCTTTGTCATGACAAACAGTAGTTATCTCATCCTCCCCAGCTCCATCCCCTATTCCCTCATCTGGAAATGGAAAATGACTAACCAGGGTCACCTGGCTGATTCTGTGGTGGCCAAGGCCATCGTCAAGTCCAGACTCTATTCATGCAAACACCAAAGATGCCACATACAGTCACAGCCCTAGGCTGGAGAAACTCCAGGCCCCCTTTTCCTGTGGGGTTTATTTCCTATCTTTGCAACATTCCCAGTTCTTTCAGTACTGCTTCATAGATCCATGCTCTCATTTATCAAAATGAGGAGCTGAGGAGGAGCTGAGTCTCTCTACCTTCCCCAGAGTCCTGGGGATTGAACCCAGGGCCTTTGCTCTGAGCTCTCCAGCCCTGTGTTTATGTTTTATTTTGAGACAGAGTCTCATGAAGTCACTGAGTTGCCCAGATTGGGCTCATGCTTGAGGTCTTCTTTCCTCAGCCTCCAGAGTGCTGGGATTACAAGTGTGCACCAGTGTACTGCCGAAGAGATACTGTTCTTTTCTCACAGCTGCCTATCAGGTATGGAAAGCATCTCCAACTTGCCAAATAAATATACTTTGTGGCTCTTGCTTCCCGGCCCAGCTTCTCTTTTCATCCTCTTCAGTGGCTCCATCTTTATTCTCATCACTCTGCATCTTTTCTGCTGAGCAGCCTTCTGTGTTTCCCAAAAAAGTGGTTCCTAAATCTACATCCTTAGCACAGCTCCTGTCCTGACCTTAAGACCATAACATCACCCTGGAAGGGTCCTCTGCCAGACATCTGTCTTAGTTACTTTTGTCATTGCTAAGACAAAATACGTGACACCCACAACCAAAGAAGGAAATGTTTAGTTAGCTCACAGCGTGCAAAGGTGTCAGTCCATAATCAGCTGGCTCCAAAGCAGAGGAAAGTAGTTCCTGTGGGCAGAAAGTAGCTAAGCAGTTAAGGGTGACAGCAACTCTTTTTATCCCTTTTATCATATCTAGGCCACTTAGGGCAGGTAGCACTCACACCCTTAACTCTAATGCCCTTGAGCCTAGAATTGCACCAAGAGTCAGCCCCAGCATCCCTCTGGATGCAGCCACCTCTGAAGAAGGCCCAACTGTAACTGCATGAGGCTCAGAGGGACATCTAGACACAAACCATGGCAATATCCCACAGGCACCTCTGTTTCAGTCCTTCTGAAATGTATCTCAGCTGTCTTCCAAGCCCACCCCACCCACCCACCCCCCAAAAAAAAATCCTTCTGAACTTTGGGGACCTGCCTACTAGTTCAGCCATTTAAGTAATTGCTTAAACAAAGCAGTCAGGCTCAGAATGCTGTGGTTCCATCCCCAGATCCTCAAGCCTAGCCAGACCTGCCCTGAAGGCATCCTGAGCCAGCCCCCACAACCAAAAAAAAAAAAAAAAAATCCAAGCCCACCCCAGTCCCTTCCTCTTCCTGTATTGCTGTCTCATGGGCAAATCAGAAACCCTCCTCCCTCTGCCCCGGCATCCAGCAGCGCTCTCTACAGGCCATCAGCCTCCTCCTGCCCTGCATGTTTTTTTCTGCTGTCCCACCAGGACCCCTGCTTACTTAGGTTCAGGGTCTTTTCTTGGATTTGGCAGCCACCTCCCAGCCTCTGCGCATGCATGTCCTTTCCCATTTGTTTTCTACCCATAGCAGAAAGATCCATGCAAGGCAGAATGTGTTGGGCAGCCCTCTGCTAGAGCCACAGCTCCGAGATACCACTCAGAGGTGCACATCTCTGGTGCGGCTGCCACGTGCAGGCACACACAGAGAAAAACGGAATAACCTATCTGCCGTATCCAGGATGCACCTTTCTCTCCCTACACTGAACCTCTGTAACCCGGGTTCACAGCTCAGCACAGTTCCGGCACACTGTAGACACACCCTGAGTGTCCACGGAAGGGGGAGGCGGAATTCACAGCCTCCAGACATGGTCCTGCCTGCTCACTGAAGCGGTGGCCTTGCAGACTACACAACCCTCTGCTTTCTGGCCCACGCTGACTCCATGCCGTGCCCCATCCTGACCCCTCCACCAAGCCAGGGCCTGAGACTGTTTCCCAAGGCTAGCAGTCCCAAGCTAGATCTGAGGGTGGGTCCCCTTCCCAATCTTCTGTGTTCTATGGAGGGACCCTGGGAGCTGCTAGAGGCCAGCATATCGAGTGCTTTGGTTTCAGAATGTTAGGCTTCAGCATGATTTAGTAGCCTGGCATTTCCAAGCTAGTTTACAATAATCAGGCATTTGTTAATGTTCACTTTCTCCTCCACAGACTGCTGCTGACACAGGAACTTTCTTTGTTGATTAGATTTTAGCCTGTGCTAAACAGTAACCCATGTGGGGCGGTGGGAAGGTGCGGTCTCCAGGAGCTACAGTCATGTCCAGAGCAGATTAGGAATGCCAGCACCGCTCCGCACCAACTTCATTAGCCGCTTAGCCCGCGCCTCCGCTTCCTCTGAGACAGGACAACTTTACCTTCTGCTCTAAGGCCAGTGTGAGCCTGAGAAGAAAAAGAAATGGAGCACAGGCCCTGCTTCGCATGTGCTTAATAATGACATGACAGCTCCTCTTGTGTCTGCCTCTTAGTTCCTGTGTTGAGTCTGACCTGTGGAACCCTGGGTTCCTTGCCATCTTTCCACTGTGATAACAAGTACTTGAGGTAACCAACTTAAAAAAGGTTTATTTTGGCTTGCGGTTTCTGTCCATGATCAATTGGCCTGATGACTTTGAGGCTTGCAGTAAGGTAACCCATGATGGCAGGGAGCATAGGACAGAGTAACACTGCTGAGCTCATGGCCAGCAAGTGAAAAGAAGAGAAAGAGGAGGGTCCAGGGCCCTCTGGCCCCTCAGGAGTGTATTTCTGGGGGCTGCTGGACCTCCCCCAGGTCCCACCTGTGAAGTCGTGCCAAGCTGCAGACTGAGTCTTTAACACATGGCCTTTGGGGGATAGCTAAGACCCAAATCATGACAGGGCCTAGTGATAGTTTTCCAGGTGAAGAAATCGACAGGTAGTGAGTGGCTTTCATTTCTTCTCATGAAGGGACCCCCCCATGATGTCACCCTCAACGTCAGTATTTTTAGGCTATACTTATGGACTAGAAATACTAATGAACTGCCCTGTTTGATTAAATTACAGTGGATCAAGCCAGAAAACCAGGCTTCTTGATTCCTAGGCTGATGTGCTTGGCCCAAAAGATGACCTGCTGGGAGATTCAGCCTGTGACCTGGGATTGTGGTGTCTGTGGAGACTGGCCCTACCCTTCCCCCACACTTACCTTAGAACTGTCACACAATTCTCTCCTCTCTTCTGCTTTCCCTTCTCTTTTGCGAGGTCTAGAGCCGCAGCAGGCCAGGCAAGGGCTCCCTGTGCATCCTGGTGCTAACCTTGGCTGGACAGTGGCAGTGGCCACACCCTGACCACTGGGTCTTCTCTCTGCCCATGCTGTCTGTATGTAGCCTTGCAGCACTGTGCCCCGAGCCCTGCCAGATTACACCCTGATCCTTCAGGAGTCCGTAACTTCCCACTGGTTCAGTGCCTCTGTTTTCCTAGGCTGGCGTGGATCTGCGAGGCCATGAGGCTCCCTCTGCTCTGTGCCTGTCCTGCTGTGCTTGATGTATCTGCCTTTAATCATCCTGGACTTGGATGTCTTATGTTCAGTGTGTCTTCTCAATTTCATTATAAAAGTATGTCTTCGTTCTATTCAGAATAGATGTTTAATTGCCCTTTCCCTGAAGGTGGTGAGCAAAATGAGTGTTCCAGATAACAGCGGCCTAAATGAGGGTCCCAGTGTTTGGTCCAGGGCCCAAGGCAGCAGTCTCCAGCCCTAAGGAGGAGCCCACGGCAGGCTGCACTTTGCACAGCAGCCAGCTCCTCCTCAATGGCTACCTCGTCCTCAGTCCAGGAGACCCTGTGGCTGGCTGTGTGGTAGTTTGTTGAGAGGAAAGGACTTGGAAGCGTTCTCCAGGCTTGGCGGCCCTGTCCCAGCTTGGCGTGACTTTTCACAACTCCCTTCTCCTCACTGGACCTCAGTGATGGATCACAGGGCTAGATACATACTTCTTGAGTTTTTCACCTCATAGAACATAGGCAAAATAAAATCCACTTCCATGCAGTGAGATACAGGCTGGTTGTGTGACTACCCTGGATCACAGATCAGCACATGGGACTCCATAGCCTCTGTCACAATTGGGTTGCTCAGGAATAGATGCCCTTAAGGAGCCTCACCAGCTCAGACTGAGCCCCTCCTACCCACTCCTGCCTGTTGATGCTTATTGACTGCCATTGTTGGTCATGAAGCCCATTCCTCAGCCAGTCTAAAGCTGTTGACTGCCGGAACTCTTCCAGCATTCTGCCTGACCTCAGTCCCCCATCTTCCACTGTCCTCCAAACTCATCACTCAACTTCTCACCTGACTTTGGCAGACAGGTTAAAGAATCCCATAACTGTGTCCTGGAGAAGACTTGTTCTGTGGATGAAAAAACCGACTGTGTTCATGAACACTCCCCTGCATCATCCAGCCTCACAACACCCCCCTGGGAAGGAGGCCTCAGCATACCCCACCTCTATACACAGGGAGACCAGGCTAGAAAAGGCTGGCCACTTGCGCTGCACTGTGGCTAAGGCTCGAGCCCACCTGTGTTCTCTCTATCCAGTACCAGGTCCTTGTTTGTCTGCTCTGTGTTGCAAATTGTCAGAGCCCATCTTGCACATCTCTTGGAGGGCCTGGATCTTGTGCTGGTGATCACCCCTCCTTGAAGATATATCTGTCATCTCCCCTCACTGTCAGATAAGGGCAGAATGGGGAAGTCCCATCTTTACCTATAGGATGCAGGTAAATGAAGGTGAGATTCTTGCAGTCCTCTCCTTTCCTCCTGTCTTCTCCTTGGTAATCTCCTTTATGAGGAAAGAAGTGAGTAATATCTGGTACAAGGAATATTTTGCTTGTCCTGAATGATGGAAAGAAAGATTTAGGGGTGTGTGTGTGTGTACACACACATATGTGTCTGAGTGTGTATGTCTATGACATGCAAATGAACATGACTGTAGGAGAGTGTGTATGGGTATAACTATATCTCTGAATGTGTCTGTTGGTATATTTGTAGTGTATGTGTTTGTGTGGGTGTTCATGTGTGTGTGTATCGGAGTTGTATCTGTAATGTGCCTGTATATGTCTGTGCGTGGCTGTGTGGCTGTGTCTGTGTATGTGTGTGCCTGTGTGTGGTGCCGGTCTGTGCACGTGTGTGGGCAGGCAAGGCCATGCCCTGAGCCCCTGACAGAAGATGCCATGGTCCTCCAAAGCCCGTAATTTCCTGTTGGTTCAGTGCCAGGCCTTCAAGGGATTCAGTCCCTCGCCCACACCTCTATCAGTAAAATGCCAACAAGCCATTCATGTCCCTGTTTCTTAGAAAAGGAAAAACTCAAGTCAGTCAATAAAAGCAGCCTGTGGAGGGCCCTGCTGACCTTCCTCTCAGCACCCTGCAGGCCAGAGTCTGCGAAAGGAGGCCCTGCCAGGCCCAGGCAGCATCAGGAGGGGTAAGCAGTGCATGCTGCAGTGGGGCCCTGCTGGCTGCTCTGGAAGTGGCCTTGTGTCCCCAGAGGAGAGTCGCTGCTCTTGATGCCCCACTTGGCCCTTGGCAGTGCCAGGAAGGGGGAGACCTGGGTCAGTGATGGGTGGGAGAGACCCAGTGCTGGTGTGCAGGCCCACACTGAAGCCCCACGGGTGAGATGTGTCTGGGACCTGAGAGTGAGGGGCCACTTTGGGGGAGACAGTGACCCACTCATCTGGCTCTGTCCAAGGCAGGGGCTCCTGGGGTAGGTGAAGCTCAAATAAGACTGAGTAGGACTGAGCTCCTGACAACCGCAGTGTGGGTTATGGCTTTCACTGGGTCCTATAGGTGGCCCTATGGAAGAGGGGTCACAGGAAGTGATTTTTCACACGTGTACTTATTATTTCTTCTCTCTGGAATATCAGAGGCTGCCCGAGTCCCCTGCAGTACTGTATAGGACTGGGCCTGGCCAGGCTTCTGCTGGGGCCATGGAAGGCATCCATCTGCTGCCGGTCAACCCCGACAAGTGGACCAGCTCCAGGTGGCCAAGCTACCTCTCTGCATAGAAAGGGCTCTTCCTGGAGCCCACAGCCTAGGCTCTTGCATTCACAGCACCTTTGAGAACCTCCTAAGCAGCTGCCTAGTGGACATGTTTTCTTCTCACACTCTCAAAGGACTTGAAGAAGCACTCTGGGTGTGAGTTTCCCTCCAAGGGAAGTGGCTTCCATGATTTCTGCTGTGTGAATGTCCTACAGTGGGGAGTTCTGCAGCTGGTGGTGGGGTCAGTCTGAGAGGCCCGGCCTCAGAGCCAGGGGAGGAGTCACACAGGCGTTCTATTCCACTGCCCCATCGCCAGCAGGGGCATGTTGGAGCTGGTTGGTGCTGTGGGCCAGGCCTGTGCTCTGGGGCCTTCCTCAGAACTGCTGCTCTCCCTGGACCATCCAAGCCAGGTAGCCTGAGTACAGCTCCAGCCTGCTCCTGAGCACTCAAGATCCAGTGGGTAGCACAGCCAACTCCCTAAACATGAGGACCTTTGTCACAGGTTTCCTCAAAGAGCTTGCAGTGCACACTGCACGTCACAATCGCACAGTGCACCCCACAAGTCCTGTTTGGAGTTTCTCAGGCCCTGGAAGCTTCTCTGGCTAGATCACCACTCAGATAAGTCTCTGCTCTGCTCCCCATCTGCTGTAGCAGTGCCCACGGGGCCACCGTGTCCTTCCTGCCCAGCTTTCCACCTCCGGTGTCCACCATGACCTGGCAGGTCACCTGTTCCCTGAAGGACAGTGCTGTCCTCACTGCTCTTCCTGTAATGACAGCTACACCAAGGTTCCTTCTCTGGCCAGTAGTCCCTGGGCCCAGGTAGACGTGCTCAAGTGCTTGGAGCTTACTATTGTTGAAGGTACGAAATGCATTGGATTTAAAACACATATTTAAAATGCCAGTAGATGATTCTATGTAATTTCCCCTAAAATGGACCTTTGGGGACCTCTGAGGGTTTGTGTGTGTGTGTGTGTGTGTGTGTGTGTGTGTGTGTGTGTGTGTGTGTGTATGCCTGTGTTGTGAGAAAATGCACAGCTAATAGAAATAAGACTCATCCATCAGTTCATCACTTTGGTTTACTTTGACTGCTGTATGCTTTTAAATTGTTTTTACTATTTTTCATTAAGGCTTCATTCATAACCAAGGTGGACCACTGTGGTTATAAAAAGTGACAGACAGGAAGCATAAAAGACATTTATGTTGAGCCACCCTAAGTGAATGAAGAGCCGAAGAATGATCATTCGGCACATTTGCCTCAAGATTACTTTTCCCGGGATCCATACGTCGTGATCGGCTGATCCAAGTTCTTAACTATGTATAGATCATCTGAATGTCTTTAGTGGATCAGGTGGGAAGAAGAGGGAACCAAGAGGAGGGGGAGGAGCGTGCAGAGATGACTTAGCCTGCTTGTCTCCTTATTGATTGGGAAAAAATTATTACCGGCAATATGTTGTTTGGAAGAAGAACTTGAAAATATCTCTGAATTCTGCATTATCTTATCATTTAGATAACATCTGAACATTGCAAAAATGCTGCACTTGATTTCTCTGAAGCTTGAAATAACAAATTCTAAAGATCAGGTCGCTAAAGCAGTTTTTATTTATTTTTGAAGCTGATGCACCTAATTAAGTTTCAATTATGTTTTAAATATATGTTGGTCCCAGAACCAAAATGTCATTTTTTATTTGTCAACAAATCCATCTTTCCTTGCACAACTAATTTAAAGGAAATGAAATGTTATGTATAACTTGTTAAATGAAAAAATGTTGAAATGTGTCCTTCTCTATAATGAGTATTATTAAAAATTGTCTTTTAATGCTCATTTAATGTAATCTTTGAATAATATACTCATATAAAATATTTAACTTAAAATCTTTTTTACTGTAAGCCATGCAAAAATAATAAAATGATTTTTTTAATTGTAAGGGGTTTGTGAAATTAATAGATTACTGTGAAAGGAGTTCATTAGTCAAAAACAGGATTGGAAATACTCACTTAGAAGCATCAAACTCACGAACTCACAGTAAAGGAGCAAGAACAAGAAAGGGTGTGAGAAGAGGAGGGACTGCTTGAAGTGCCACGCGGATAATGTGGGCTCCTCCTTGGGCTCTGGGGAATGCCGGTCACCCACCAGCACCAGACCCACACCCAGCAGCAAATGCCGAGAGCTCGCCAGAAGTGAGGACACTTCATGTTGCCTTTGACTCTTGTTTCCTCGAATAAAATCATAATGAAAAGTGTATCCTTCAAAGAATGCATCCCCAGGCAGGCTGCAGGACCAAGCCTCAGCCGAGAGCTGAAGCCACAGATGGGAGAAAATAGTGACTCCCCAAACGGAGCATCCTGTAGCTCATCACTAGCTAAGCCGCTTTGCCAGCTCACTTAGATCAGATCAAGTATGCTGGGTGCAGGCAAAGTCATTTCTGAGAACTGGCTGTCACATGACTTGGCAGGACAGTAGCAGCCACACAAGATTGCATCGCTATACCATTGTGAGTGTAGGAAGGACCACAGGATACTGGTCATCCAGGCCAGTTCTTTTGCAAGAGACAAATCAAAGTCTCAAAGTGGGAAAAAGTTGCCCAGGGGCTTAACATGACCCAAGTGCATAACTTTCAAGCATGACCTAAGTCAAAGTTGTATGTGCCATTTAAGAGACAGTAATCTCAGAGGATGATGGCATCCCCCCCATACCTTGGGAGGTGTCCCTGAGTGTGAGGAGGTGGCGTCAGGGCCTCAAGAAAGGGGAGGGCCAGCCACCGCTGTGGGAGACAGCCAGGACTTGGAAAGTAGAGTATGTTCAGGACAGATCAGCTTAGCAAAAGCAAAAACTGCTGTGGCCAGGCCTCTGTAGGTGTTGTGTGACCCATCCTGTGGGAGCATTTATTTGTGTCTATTCCAGTTGGTTGACCTGCCACAGCCCATCCTCAAATGTATCAATCTGAGGTACTATTATTTATAGAATCATTGACTCACGAACTCCCCATGGTTGCTGCTGCCAAGTGACTTCCCGGCCACCCACCTCCAGGGGCAGGAGCATGCTGTGCTGCCAGGCTGTCATTTCCTTCAGCCACAGCCAAAGGAGGGGGAGCCTCTCCTTGGCTGGCTTTGCCCCTGCAGTTACCATTCTTTCTGCCCCATGGGGGTCACTAGAGCACCCCCGGTCTGCCTTCTACCGGACAGCTTTTCAGATAAGTGTAGTCCCATTGCCTACCCCAGTCACTGCTGCCGAAGTGGCAGAGACATCACCTCCTGCTATTCATACAGAGTTCTCACATCCTCTTAGCATCCCGGTCACGCTCCTCCAAATGGGCTGCAGTTTGTCGACATCCCACACGAAGTGCGGCCTGGGAACCTGATGCAGCACTTGGAGCGGTGACCAGCGTAGCAGAGGGTAGCGTTGCTGGCTCCGTGTGCCAAGATCTCAGTGCACAGCTGGCTCCCGCTACAGCTGACAGCTTTTCTGGAAGCTTCTGCGTTCTAGCAGGAGCAGCGCAGTTTGCCATGAGGGTGAGGGGCCCTGAAGGGCTGAGAAATCCAACCTCTGAAAGGGCCATATAGGGCAGAAACACTTCCTCCAAGGTCTTTCCTGTTTTATCTAGAAAAGTAACTTCACCTTATTATAGACTGATGTGTTTCTGAATGGTTCCCACCTGTGACTATTGAATAGCACCTGTGAATGTCACTACTCCTAGTCCCAAATCAGGGACCTAATTGGAGCTCAGGTCCCCTGAAATCTCACAAGAAGATACCAGTTCATTACACAGCAGAAAACCAAAGGAGCCAATTCTAAAAGGAGCAGCATGTCCTGAGGATCATTCCGGATGGAATATTTTTATGGTGTTCTATATTTACACCAAACTGGAGGTGAACTCCACACTATGGCCGTTATCACAGGAAATGAATGAATCTGTCAGAAATCACTCTTTATTGAATGACTTCTTTAACCTGAGCTGCCTGCCAAGTCTATCACTGTGGGAAGTCGTGTTTTGAGTGATGTGTCCCAATGAAAAATTGATATTAGTGGAAATAACATTTTTTAAAACTTCTAAGTGTTAACAGTAACTTTGTGTTCCTTTGCAAGGCTTTTGGGGGCATGTCCTGCATGTCCACATCTGTGTTTATTAGTTTATAACCTTCTGCCATGGCATTCCATCCCATAGCAAAATTGCAAGCTTTCAGTGCCCGTGGACAGTCACATTAAAATGGCTTTGAGGGAGAGATGGCTCATGTGGTCAGGCATTTTGATGTCACACTCAATTGGCTAAACATAGTCATTTTGGGTTCTATTATTGACTAATTTGAGTAATTCACCTACTGGGAAATATTTAAAGATAAAAATGTAAAATCCTGACAGTGTATGAGCAAGGTCCTTGATGTCAGTTTTGTGACATATTTTTAAACACTGGAAGCTGTTCTGAGGAATATTCTGGCATGTTGTAGTTAAGTAAAACAGCGCTGGGAGCCCATCAGCTGTCTGTCTGCCCCTCTTCCTGTGCACACGGAGGTTCCTATCAAGGTAGCTATTTTACACCTGGGCGGCTCCGGTTTAATGGAGAATGCCATTAACAAGCGTGCCAGAGTGTGTCCCCGTCTGCAGCCTTGATTAACCATCAGCATGCTCGCAAGCTCATTTCTTGATTGGTGTTGAAATATGTCACACCCTGACGGAGCGTCGCAGGCTGTCGCCGCTGATAGATTAGTGGCAGCGCACCTGCCGCACATCCCCACCCAGGACCGTAGCCAGGGAGCATGCTTCCTTGGTGGGGACTCACGGCACTGTGCAGGTGCTTCTTTTTTGCTTTCAGAGTAACATGATTGCCTTTACCCAAAGTTTAGGAAAAAGCAATGCGGAGGACTATCTTCTATGGCACCGTAGCAGTTTATACATAGGTGAGCGGAGTAAGTGGAGGCTCAGTGAGTGGCTGGGTATATGCAGCTGCTAGGGTTGGGATTGGAGCCCTGGCCCTGGAAATCTGCAGTCTTCTCTCCTCCAATATTAAAAGTCACCTGGAAGGTTTGCAAAAGCTCTCTGGGCCTCACTCCAGAGTTCGATTCGGTGGCCCTGGATGGGGTCTGAGACTCTGCACACACCATATCACCCCCACCCACACGCCACCCTGTCCATGCTGTGTTAGGCCCCCACATTGAGAACCACCATCGTAGTTCATATTGCTACCTGTGCAGCCCTGGTTCCATGCCTACTCATATCCCCTGCACACCCTGAAAGAATTTCCCTGTATTACTATTTGGCTTAACACACTTCACTTGCAGTAGCTACATGATAAGAGGCATGTTCTTTGAAAGACATCTATTGATTATTCAATGCTTTGGCATTCATAAACCTGTCTTTCACTTAGAACCCAGGAACATCACCCACAGTTATAGCACTCCCTGGCAAGGGACAGGTGCTGGATCGGTGCTTGATGCAGTTACTCATTACCTGAATCTGACCCATTCAAGACACTGCTCAGTGGCCACTGGCCCTGGGAGTGCCACCTCCCTAGACCAGACCCAGAGATCTCTGCTGAGCTGACACCAATGCTTCTGCAGTGGATGATCTAATTCAGAGCCTGGAAAGTAGTTTAGTCTCTTCTGAGGAAAGATCCTCCAGTCCCAGAGCCGTGGCCCATCAGCCCTGAAAGACCCTCGGAGGACGCTTGATATGATGGCTTCATTTTGTAGATGGTAAAATTGAAGCCCAGAGACAAAAGATACTATTCGAGGTCAAGCAAAGCTCTGTACGAATAACTGCATTTTGAGTTAAGTCAGACTTGTTTGTCCCTTACAGCTGATTTACATTTATTGCTGAAAATGGTTTCCCAGATCTCCCTACTCAGAACGAATGCAGACAAGAGATAGACCAGATGCATCAGGCTGCCCTCCCTCCCTGCCAAGTGGTCCAAGGACTGTCCCTGGAGTCACTCACTGCCAAGGTCTAGGGCAGGATCTGATTCCAGACACTTAGCAGGCAGTCGTGAAGCCAAGTGCCATCAGCTCTTCTGGCTGTCCTGGGATGAATGCTGAGTTTCCAGGTGCTTGGAGCTGGCAGATGGGTTCTTATCTCACTGTGGGGCCCTGTGTGCAGAGCTCAGGGTGGAGAATGAGGGGGAGTGAAGGAAGCCACAGCTGGTCTTTCTCCATAGGAAGGAAGTACGCAGGGTGCTTCTGTTGTTATTAGTAACAAGTGTTTTCTCTGAAGTGGCCTCCAAATGGGGAGGGAATAATGATTCCCAGCAGCTTTCTTATGAGGGAACAGGCTGCCGTAGGGGGCTTTTTGCTGGCCCCACCTTCTCCACCTCTCCACCTGCCGCAGTTCCTCAGGTCCTAGCATGAATATGGATGGCAGAAGAGTATTCTTCACTCAAAGGTACTCTTACTTTTCCTACTACAAAAGTAATATTTAAAAAAAATGTTTAAAAATCAGAAAATACAACCGAAAAAGAAATGGAAATACCTCATTGTACCAGCTGTCTCAGAAATAACTGCAGTCTAAAATCCTGAGGATTAATTTTAAGTCACTCTCAAATTTTCTTTGCTATCTCTTATTTAAGGTTTTTATGCACATATAAACATTCTATTTAGTGTTACAGATTTTTAAAAAAATACACAAAATCAGGCTTATGCATATTGTAAGTTGCTTTTTTCACTTCGAGTACTTGGGCATCTTTCCACGCCAGCACTTGAGCATCTAACTCACCCGAGTTAAACAGCTTTCAGTAATTAATCATGCCAAAGCACTGATTGACACAATCCTCTTTTGTTGGCTATTTAAATTATTTTCACATTTTTCCCTATGCACAACACACATATCTTTGCCCTTGCCCAGTTATCTCTAGTTATTTTGCAGGTTATTTTTCAAATGGCAAAGCTTATTTATTCATTTGTTAAAGCAAATATTCACTGAGCACCTGCTACGTGCCACCCATGGTACCACATACTGGGAATACAGCAGTGCTTAGAGAAAGCGTCCTGTCCTTGCACTTGTAGAAAGAAGGTGTGGTTCCTAAATAAGCATGTAAATTTGAAAAGTCATTGCATCTTGTGATGAGCATTATAAAAAGCCATGGGGGTGCAATGGGGTGATTGAGGGAGGAGGTGGGGGAGTTCCTGAGATAGGGAAGAAGCCCTTCTGAGGAGCATGTTTGAGCTGAGGTCTGAAGGGAAAGAAGCCCAGGCTGCAGAGGTTGAGCAGGTGCTGAGGCAAAGGGACCTGTGTGGCCAGGACGGCCTGGGGCCACTGGCTTAAGAAGAGGCTGAAGTTGGAGTTGGCTGGAGCCCAATCCAAGACCCTGCTGGCTACAGTCACTGTGCAGACTTCCTTCCTAGAATAATCAGTGGTAGAGAAGATGCAGAGACAGGAAAGGACTTGGGATTTATTTTAAATATGGTAAGAGGAGGTAGGTTCTCCGGTGAGGAGCCTGGAGCTGATCCTTGCTGATTTCCAGAGTCCTCCGAGTTGTGTCTATAGAAAAGCAAAGGAGGACTGCTGCTCCCTGACCAGTGCCCATCCATGGGTCACAGGGTCTGCCAGCTCTTGTCTGCCCCTGCAGGGCCTCCTGAAATATGGATAACTAGGCCATCCTGAGTCCCCTGCAGCAAAGCAGGTAGCCATATGACAAGAAAAGCCTGCAGAGTGTGTACCAAAGTCCTTCCAGAGTTAGCAGTGGGCCTCTGTTATGCTGACTGAAGATTCATTCTGGTATCACCTGGTGAAGTAAGGAGGAGGCTAAGCCAGGCCGCTGGGTGTCACCTTTTTCCAGAATGGCATGGCTTGGGGCACTGACCACAGACGCCCCTGGCTGACCCTCCCTCTGGCAGTGCTCTCAGGTGTCCTGGGACCTGTGGAACGTGGAGCTGGGAGCGAACAGTAGCCCGGACACAGTATCTCCTGCTGAGATAAAGCTGCTGATAGAAGGTACTTTATACAGGGGAACCTATTCCCCAGTCCAGGCTTATGAAGTTGTAACAGTGTCTTTATAAAAGACAAAGATACAGCTGTTTGAGCCCAATAGTTGCTTCCTCCTAAGGGGTTGTATCTGTGGGTGTGTGTAAGTCTGTGAGTCACAGCCAAAGCAGGGAACCCTGTGCTGTGGCTCAGTACAGAGCCAGAGTGTGGTTCTCCTGGTGGAATGGCTTTATCTGAGCCCTTCCCCCAGTTAAAACTTGAGGCAGTTAGCAAAAGGCAATTCAGAGTGGACGGAAGTTCTCCTGATTTTATGCTTGGGTCCGTCAGCCAGGAAGAAAGAAATAAGAGAGATTGAGATTCCTTTCCTCAGGCTATTTCTGGTGAGCCAGTTTCTGGAGTTGTATATACCTTTCCTACAAAAGGACAAATATGTGGGTCAGATGAAGTGGCTTTGCAGGAGACTGGGCTTTGACATGCTGGAATAGTCGTCCATGATGGGGCGAGATTGGCTACACTGAGCCCTTAACGGTGATTCAGGATTCATCCTCCTCAGCCCATTGCTATTGGTCCAGCTGTGAACTGAGCACTGACTGCATCCCGGTGTTGTGTGGCTGAGGCACGGGACTGTGAAGGTTCCAGAAAGTGAGGAGGAGGCCTGAGCTGGGGACATTGACATTAACAAGATGACCTGTGCCCTCACAGACCTGATGGCAAGTTTCCACCTAGCTCTACTTAGGATAGTGTGAGGTACACATAGTGATGGAGGAATGAGGAAAATTCACTAATATATGAGTACAATCTTTAGGGTGGGGCATGTGAGATATGGCAGATGGATGAGGTACATTCCATAAGTGGGACCAAGTGACCACAGACAGATAGAGACATAAAACTCTGTGGTAATAGGAGGTAAAGGGTGTTAGGAGATGACACTGGAAGACAAACCAAGGCAGATGTTGAACCCTCCTGCAACCTGCCTGACAGATAGCTCCTTCAGGCTACAAGGAGTCATTGGGAGGATCTGTGGCTATGAGCCATGGGTAACTGGTGGACCCTGGAGATAGTTCTGTCAAGTAGAGGCTGAGGCCAGGCCGGACCATGCCTTTGGGAGCCTCCGGGTCCAGACGGATATGATCACCTTAAATAGGGCAGTGATAGCCTAACAAAGAGAAGCAATCCGGGTGACATGGTGAAGGGGAAGTCAAGTTCAAATTCCAAGTGTGGGAAATGAGCTGCTGTTGCACGTAAATCAATTTTCTACTCCACTAAGTTTATTCATTTAAGTGCCCAAACTTAAATTAACTCTTTGGATGGGAAGCTTTCTAAATACTGACCGTTGAACATCACCCTCTGCCTTTTTAAACAATGGAAGTGGAATGCAGGAGGACCATAGTTTGATTGGGCATCGCTGTGGATACTTGTAACTGTCCTCACTGTGAGGTGCCTTAAGGGCTGGCTGGGTGTTTCCGTCTCTTTGCCCTCGGCCTCCCCAACACTAAATGGCCCCAGGCTATTAGCTGTTGCTTTTCTCCTTGCTTTTCCCTTCTTGGTTGTCAGCTGTCATTTCTTGTTCTTGTGAAGTTTCCAGGGCTTTTATCCTCCTCTTTCTAACCTTCTGCCCCCTGCTTTTCAAACGTGCAACTCTGAAAGTATAATAGGGATTGCGATGGCTCTTTCCTTAGTGAAGTGGTGGGTTTCTTCTAGGTGCTTCGGCCTTCATAGCCTTATTTCAGATGGTTGGGCTCCGGGTACGTGGGGATCTTTCTGCATCCTTTTGGTTTTACCCAGAGCTGGCACATGCAGCCTCGGCATTCTGGAACATTTATGGATTCGAGAGGTGTAAATAACCTTTTGTTTATTTTCCTCCTTATCAAGAGTTTACCTTTTGTCTCTTGGAAGCTGGTGCGGCAAAGCCATATTCAAGAGCTGATTTTTCTTCCCTTAAATGTGGTTGTTAGTTATAGGGAAAGTAGCTGGAGACATTGCCTGGAAGCCTGCGCATCAGGATCCAGATAACTCCACTCTTCCTCATTGTCTGAGGATTTAGGCCGTGAGGGCAGCGTGGATGAAAGCTAGTGAGTCATAGGGGCAGATCAGCCGGGAGGCTTCTGTTGTTAGTCATACAAAGCCACAGGTGCACATTCAGCACCGGGATGCAGGAAGAAGAGCCTGGAGGACTGTGAGGGTCTCGGGTCACGTTAGTTACATGGAGACTTGAAAATGCTTTGGCAATGCAGCCAGGCCATGGAGGAAAAGAGAATGATTTCTCCTATTTGCCTTTGGGCACCATTTAGGTGCATGTCTTGCTAGGTCAGTGTTTTTGCACCCAGAGCTATAAATTAAAAAGGTGCTTTATACTTGGGTGCTGTTTCTCTGACCAGAAACCAAGGCGCCTTATTCTCTTGCAGTCGCTATGGGCATTGTAGAGTAGAAAGAAGGGAATGGAGGCTGAAGGATTTTAAGAATATTTCCTAAGAATAATAAAACCACAAACAAATCCCCACAAAGTGAAAAGTAACTGATTTCCATCTGGTATAGCAAAAGCTTGTGGCAAGATCAAAGCTCTGTGAATTAGTCCCCTGGGCTGTGGTTTACCTGGTGCATAGATTCTAGTGGAAGACCCAGTTTAGCTGAGTGTAGTTAGTAGACCAAGTCTATGCAGACTAGCACCTGGGCCATAATTAAACAACAGATAGATGAAACCAACCACTGTCCTAGTCTATTTCATCTGGGATCAGGATTTCATCTCACAGAACCTCATTTGGTGCCACAAAATTGAGATTGGTTTCTTGGTACAGAACGTACAACTTCTAGTGGTATTCTGGCCTTCTTTAATTTTAATGAGATCTATAATGATGGAACTCCCTTTTGGATGTGTTAGAGCCATCGTTCTTGTTAAAGAGAAGAGGAAGAAGGGCACTTTCATTTATACAGGTGACTGGGTTTTGTTTTCACAGATTCAGAAGGGGCTAAATAGACAAAAGCTCTGTATGTAATTATTACCAGAAATAAGGACTCCTTACTTACCATAAATAAGGATTATTGTCAAAATCTAAGCCCAAAGTCAACACTAGCAGTTAACTGGCCTGTATCAAACATTTCTCAGTTTAATATATATATATATCACTCCAATGTTTAGCATCTTAGAGGAACAGTGGCCATTTATTTTCAGAATTCTCCGGTTTTGGCAGGGCTTAGCAAGGATGGTTCATCTCTGCTTTCATGATATCATCTGCCATGGCTTGACCAAATCTGAAAAACGCATGTCCAAGATGGCCTGTTCACATGCCTGGCTGGCTGGAACCCAGCTGGGGCTATTGAACTTAGCCTCACTTCTATCTGTGTGGTCTCTCCTTTTTCACAGCATGATATCTAGATCTGGAGACAAAAGATCCTAAGAGGACAGGCTCCACTTAATGAGCCTCTGCTTGCATCACACTCGCTTGTATCGCACTGGTCAGTGCAGGGATCAAACTCAGGACCTTGTACATTATGGCAAGCAGTATAATGACCTCCAGAGATGTCCACATTCTCGTGCCTCCCAAATGTGAAGAGGTTACTTTGTGTGGGAACAGAGATGTTACAGATCTGATTAAGACCCTTGAGATGGAGACATTATCCTGGGTGAGGTGGGAAGGTCCTGAGCAACTGCTGGGATCCTTATAATTGAAGGTGACAGAAGAGTCAGATAAAAACAATGTAATGGCAGAAGTGGAGGTTAAAGTAATACAGTGTTTGGCTTTGAAGAAGGAGGAAGGGAGAAGAAAAAAATAAAAGGAATTTAGGCAGCCTTTAGAGGCTTGAAGAGGTAAAAAAAAAAAAATAGCATCATGGTGACACTAGAAAAGTATCCCTGCTGCTTTTGATTTTAGCCTCATGAGACTTATTTCATGTGTCTGATGCTAGCAAGTACAAGGTTCTGCGTTCAATCCCTGGTACCAAATTAAAAAACAAACATTTATGTAGTGTATATTGCTAGAAATTGAACTCAGGACCTTACTCTTGCCAGGCAGGTACCATGCTGCTAAGCTATACCCCTAGCCCCATAACATAATAAATTAGTGTTGATTTAAGCCAGTGAGTTCATGGTAATTTATCACAGCAGTAGTAGAAAACTCATGCCCATGGTCAACCCAGTATAAGCATGGGAGGAGGGGTCATACAGAGAAGCACAAATGTGGGGGCCTTGTTTTACTGGAGGGTCTCCAAAGCCAGAATTTACCATCTGAGCCACAATATTATAGAGGTTTCTTCAATAAATTATTTTTGCCCAACATTAAATATTTTATGTTTGCCATAGAATGCTTCTGGTCCAGGTGGACATTGAGTCATCTGCGCTTTATAGTTACTCCAGCCTAGCACTGGGACCCCCATATGGCGCATAATGCCACTTTCAGCCTTTGTGTGGAATCTACTCTAATTTCCTTCCCCAATTTTTGTTATGAAAACATTTTCAAAATTCATGTTAGGAAAACATTTTCAAAAATTAAAGAATAGTACAGTGAATTTCTGTATACTCATTCCTAGAGTTAATAATTGTTAATATTTTGTCACTTTCTTAGTTCATATGTCATTTGCTTAAATCCTACATGTAAATTAACAAAATATGGTTCTATGAATTATTCAGCTCGTTGAAAGCTTCAGATGAGGAACACTTCACCCCTAAATTCTTTAGCATGAGTGTCCTAATTATAGGGACGTTCACCAGCCCTTTTGCTGTTATCACACCTAAGAAAGTGAATGATTCCCCACAATCGTGTACCGTTCCATCCACACTCAAATTTCCCATGACCGAGAATATTTTTAATTTTTTTGACTCTCCTGTTACATTTAGTTATTATCTCTCTTATCTTTATTCTAAAAGAACCCTCCACCTTCTTTTCCCTTTTCATGATGTTGAATTTTTGTAGAGACTCGGCCACTTGTCTGGGTAATGTCCCAGATCCTAAATTTGCCAATTTTCCCCTTGCAGAGGTGCCTGACTTGCCCTCAGTGTTCACCTCTCCTGTAAATTGTAAATTGGAAGTTAAGTTTAAAGGCTCGAGTCCAGTTATGCACTTAGGGAAGGAATTCTCACAGATGCTGCTGTGTCCTCGTGTGGCGTCACACCCAGAGGATAGAATATCTGGCTCCTCTTGGTAAAGTTATTTAATCACTGGAATAAAGTGGTTATCATAAGATCACAGCATTGTGGAGGTAAATTTTTTTTTCTTCTGAAACTAGCAAGTCACTGTGGAGATTATGATTCAAAGTGTGTTAAATATGCTCTTTTCCTATAACTTTTGACCTGATGGCTATTTCAGTCTTTCATAACTGAGGAGGAGAGTGTAAGATAGTTTGTAATATTACCCTTTCCACCTCTATCTTTTTTTGTTTTTGTTTTCTATACTGAGGATTGAACTCAGGACCTTGTACATGCCAGGTAGGTGCTTATGCCACTGAGCTGTCTCCCTGGCTGTACCTTTGTTAATGAAAGTTGTTTGCAAGGAAGAGTTTGTTCTCTTCTGTGAGCCCTATCTTGCCTTTAGAAACAATATTCCCAAGACAGACTATATTTCCATAGCTTTGGGCCTATATTAAGTCATTTTTCGAAGGACTCCTGTCTCTTCTTAGTGAAGAATTTACAACCAAGATCTAAGCACTGTCCTGGAGGTGATTATTCTAGGGCCATTTGGTGGCCAGGGTTAGAAACCAAATTTGTTTAATAAATTTTGGGTTCAAATTGATATTTCCAGCTCAAATTTACTACTTAAGGTTATCTCTTGACTTTTTAGGCTCTTTTCTTTTTCTTTTGGAGATAAGAGTCTCACTATGTAGTTCAGCTGGCTTCGGACTCACTCACTATGTAGCCCAGATTGGCCTCGATTTCATGGTGCTTCTCCTGCCTCAGTCTCCCCAGTGCTGGGATTACATGTGTGTACCATCACGCCCAGCTTCAAGACCCTATAAATACTTGTTTATTCTCAAGCTGAAATTTTACTCCTGCACATGAACATGTTCACCTGTTTGTATATAATATACATGTATCTATAAAATAGCTTCAAATTTATAACACCAGTGTTATTACTAACAGTAAAACTACAGATGAGTTTGTTTGTTTGCTTGTTTATGTGATACTTTATTGAATCCAGAGCTCTTGTACTGATTTACATCCCTAATCCTTTTTTAATATATTGTGTATATATTTTGGTGGTACCAGGGATCAAACTTTGAGCTATCTCCCCAGCCTCTTTCTAATATTTTTGAGACAAGATCTCTCTTAGTCACTGTGTTGTCCAAACTGAGCTCAAATTTGAGATTTTTTCTTGTCTCTACGTGCTGTGGTGACAGGTGCATACCACCACATCCAGCTTTTTCCTCCTCCTCCTCTTCCTCCTCCTCCTCCTCTTCCTCTTTCTCCTCCTCTTCCTCCTCCTCCTCCTCCTCTTCTTCTTCTTCTTCTTCTTTGTAATTTGTTTTAATGTATCCTAATATCTTTGTCAGTATAAGCAAGAAATGGCATTGTGGTGTTTTGACTTACATTTATCTTACTTGGCATAAGGCTGTGCTTTTATCATACATCTAAGTGCTATTTCCCTTTCTCTTTTTGTAAACCATGTATATTTTCTGCTCACCTTTTCCTATTATGCTTTTAGCCTTTTTCTCAGTTGTAAGAGCTTTCTCTAATATTAAAGAGGTTAGACCTTTGTCTATGATATAAATTATAAATGATTTCCTTGGTTTTTCATTTGTCTTATGACTTTCCTTAAAATTTTTGCCATGCATGCATTTTATTTTATTTTTGTATAGACACATTTATCAGTCTTGTTGTGTTCTGGGTCATTAGAAAGGCTTTTCCATGCAAAGGCTGCTGAGGAATTCACCTGTGTTTTCTTCTAGCACATGTGTGTCATTATTCATTTATATATCTAATCTGTTTGGAGTTTTTTCCTGATGAATGGCGTACTATATGGATTCGATTTAATGTTTTCCAAAAAGGCCACATTTCCTTTCTCAAAGGTTTGAGATGCCAAATTTCTAATGTACTTGGGTCTGTTTGCCAACTTCCTGCCCTATTCCATTGATCTATCAAACACAAGATCTCAACCTACCTCTGGTGGAGGGTACAGCATCCCTATCACATTCTTCTGTAGTTCAGAGCCAACCCAACCTCAGATGGTTAAAGGTGGTTAGAGCCTATAGCTTAGCACCTGACCTATAGCACAGAACCATGGCCCATACTAACTGATGTGATATCAGGCTCTCATTACCCAAATCCTGCCAATAGCTTTGTTAAGAACAGTAGTTCAGAAAGAGTAGTAGTAGCTCCAGAAAGAGTCTGGGGACTGCTGCTAGTTCATTGGTGACAGATACCCTCCAAGTTCTTCTGAGGTTGTATTGGGTTTTCAGGTTGCCATGAACCGTTCTACTCTATTTTGGCTCTCCACAGAACTGCTTTTGATGAACAACACTGTAGTGACAGGTCAGGGTTCTATATTGAGAGAAGTGCTAGGAAAAAACTCTGCGAGACCCAAGGGTGTTGAGAATTCATTAGATCATTCTCTCACTCTTGCTTTCAGCTTATTTTTCCTGTATTTACCCTGATTTTTCTGTCATTACTTTCCCTTTTTTATTTATATGCATCTCTGCAAGTTGTTTTCGAGTACAGGGATATATTCTTGCAGGAGGAGAAAAGAAAGAGAATCACACAAGACTGATGGCTTTGAGCTGCTGAAATATGTAAACAGTGTATGCTCTTGGTTGCAAGCTAGATGCACTGCACTCTTCAAAGAAACTCCTCTTGGACAAGCTTATCAAGTGCAGCAAAACACTTGCTTCCAGGTCAAGCAGGTTTCAGCCTTTAAATTTTACTATCGTAGATCAAGTAAAAATAAATGCAGAAAGATGTTAAAAGCTGATACAAGTTCAGACAAGAGTTTTAGTGACCCGTCTGCTTGAGGCATCTGTTTCTGCCTTTGTTCAATACATCCACACCGTGGCTCGTCTTTCCCACATGGCTCACTGTAGTCCATCCATCTGTATATAGCGTGTGTGTGCTTCCCCTCAAGGTGCTTCTGTGGGCCACGACCCTTCTCACCTATGCAGGGACCACCGCCTCAAGGGAACCCTGCTTGCTTGTTTGCCTTTTACCCCTAAAGCTACCTTTCCTGCCATCTCCCAGCCATGGGCCCTGCTTGTAGCTAGGCTGCCCCTTGCTTCTGTGCTTTATAAATTCCTCCGTACCCTTCTCATCACTGTGCAGGGCTCCACATTCATTGCGTTTGGCCAAGCATCATTGCAAACATTAAGAGATCCCTGCACGGATCCACCCTGTATGTCTTCCCAACTCGGATGGCAGCGTTGGCTTCACCACGGGACCTTGCATAGCTACTCATGCTCCCTCTGTCTCAGGACTTAGACCATCGTCATAGCATTGTTCCTTATCCAAACGACCCATATCCCTTATCCAAAGTTCAAAAGTCAAATTATCTTTAGAAGCAGGAAATTATTTGGCAACAGATGCCACCCCAAGCTGACACAAGGCCAGGTATAGTCCCTACTTATCCCAGTGAATACGGCAGTACTGTGTTTGCTAATAGAAATACTGTGTTGACTCTGGGGTACAGAATGGCATCTATATTCTGAATTCTAAAACAGATCTTGTCCCAGTTGGGGAATTTGGGTCTCGTAGAAAACCAGAGGCTTACTGTGCCTATCAGTTCACTACATCCAGCTGCTAACATACTTTCTGAATAGAAATGTCCAATGCCTAGAGTCTGTGTTAGTTTCCAAGGTACTCCACTTTTGCTGCTTTTCAGCACATCTGCTAAATGGTGATGGATCTCCTTGCCTCTGCTTGCCAGTACAGTCTATAGCCATGTGGCCTCCATGTCATTCCCTTGGTCCATTAAATCACACACAAGCACATCTGCTTGGTAGAATCTAAAACAGATGTAGAACCTGGAGGTGCAAGAGAATAGGCCATTGTAGCTTTGTCAACTTGAAAATATAGGAAGGCATACCAGGAAGAAGGTCCAGTGGGTAGTGATTAAGCCAGTGTAAAATCCACACATTAAATAATTTGCCAGGGCTGGCCAGATAGCTCAGCAGATTAAAGCGCTTTCTTAGGCAGGCCAGAGACTAGGGTTCAATCCCCAGCATGTCATGCTGGCCCCACCTCCAGGGGGTGCACTGAGATGGTGACTGAGACCGGGCATGGTGGCGTGGTGTGCACCTGTAATACCAGTGCTTGGGAGGCTGAAAAGAGGAAGTTCACTATGAATATGATCTGTGTAGTGAGACCCTGTAGACCCTGCACTAAATATATAATAAATAATTTCCCAAAAGGTCACACAGAAAATGATCAAACCAGGATTTGAAGGCAGCCTATCTGGTTCTGGTCTATACTCTGTAAACTGTCCTCCCACCTCTCCTACCCTGTAAGCTTGTGCATGACATATGTGTCTGTTCACCTCCCTCTTCCTCCAGCTAGTCTATGAAGTTGGTCCCTTTCTCTGTCTATATGGTGGAGACTAGAGTTAGACTCTGAATATCTTTGGATGCTATCCACAGAACATCTATGGGCTGAGTGTATTAGTTACCTGCTCATAGCAGTGCTGCCTAATACACTACACCCAAACTCACTGACTTGAATAACAAACATGCTGCTGCTCATCTTTGACCCAGTTGGTTGGATCTACTGTTGTCCATTGGGTTTCTTCATGCATTGTGGTCAGCTTTAGGTCACTTAGATGGCTCTGTTATCTTGGCTAGGGTCTCTCTCATAATTTAGAGTCAGCAGGTTGCTCTTTACTGGGTAGGCCAGTCTCCAACAAGCCTTGCCAGCATGTCCTAACAACATTTTCTGAGAGATAAACAAGAAAGTAACATGCACCTGTATTTTGTCAAGGCAGATCAAATTATGATACTCAAGGTTATAGTGAAAAGGGTTCTAAAGGGCAAAGGCCTGATGTAGGAGGCATGAGTAGGGGGTGTCAATGTGTGGATTCTGCCACACTGCGGGACCTTGGGCACAATCTTCAACTTCTCAAATTAGCCATGTACCTGAGCATCTTAGAAACCATTGCTTGAGGAGCTATACTTCTGGAACCCCACACGTTCTATTCAGAATCCAGCACCCAAGAGCCAAGGTCTACCTAGAAAAGCTCTGTTCTTATGGCTAGGTTGGTTCAATTCAGGGCTCCCAGGCTGACTCAGAGAAATAACCATTAACTCTCAGGGCCTCTGCTTAACAGAGCCACTTCTCAACAAAGACAGTCTTTCTGACATCTCAAGTGGCACCCTTGATCATCAATTAAAAGGTCTGTTCTTCATTGTGACAAATACCCAGGGAAACAACTCTACAATGCAGGGAACATGAAGGGAATTAATGCTGACTGCAGTGCCAGCCTTGTACAGGAGCTTTCATCCACCTCTGGGCAAGATAAAACATGACTCTCCCAAGATTTCCTGGTCACTTCACTGCTTAGCTGGGTGAGATGTGCTGCTGCCAGGCCAAGACAGTTCACCCAACTTCACAGGATCACGTGAAGGATCGGGGTTTTTCTGTAACTTATATTTTGGCCTATAAAGCTTACATTTTTAAAAAAATTTTCTTAATTCATATTTAATAACCCAACTGTGCCCTCTGGTTGCTGTGCTGTGACATAGAGAAGCTAAGGTCCCCTGCACAGCTGAAATCCTGGGTTCTTTGGGGACCAACCTTGCTTCTGCATAACTTGAGAACATGTCCTCGAGGCTCCAGAGCTGCAGAATCAGTTAGCAGTTCCAATATTGGAAGACTCTAATGAAAACCACCATCCCTTCTGCTTTAACATTTGGATCCACTTCCCTTTGAAGCGAAGTCAAGATGTCCCTCAGCTCTCCAGAGCAAGCAGAGTTGTACATTATCTGGATGACTTCTCGCGAGATTTGTTTTAACTAAGGAAGAAATAAGCATGAGCCCTTTATTGAGATACAGTTTGACCGTTTAAGCTGTACTGTTCAGAGTTTTTAAAATATATTTGCAAACATGTTACAACACCACCATGCTCAATGTTAGAACATTTTTATCATTTCCAAAAGAAATTCACATCTCTTAGCAATCACCCATTCCTCCTCCCCCACCATGGTACACACCGTGGAATCACTTTGTAGGTGGTCTTTTGTGACTGTGTTCTTTCCTTTTGCATGACATAAATAAAAGTCTTCAAGGCAAGCATCTGGGGGTGAATCCTGGCTCTGCAACCAACAGGTTGTAGGCAAATGACTTAACTCTCCTGTGGCTTTTCCCATCCTAACAGGGAGCTGATTCCGTACTTTTTGGGTTAACACATAAAGGGGAGCCTGGTGTGCAGAGCCCAGGAATCTTTCTGGTCATTTCCTTCTCTGAAACTTTCTAGCTGTGCTTATAGGGCCATGGCGCTCTGCTTTTATCTCCTCAGCAAATCTTTCCTGCATTTGTGCAGCTCTTTCCATATGGCTTGACCAAGACAAGGCACTGAGAGTCCTACAGGTGCCTTACAAATTCTCACACAAATCTGGAGCCTTCTGCTTCCTTTCCCCAGGAAGCCTTATGACCGTTCTTTAGGCTCTTAGGTGTCAGCTTTCCATCACTGTAAAAAAATACCTGACATAACTTAAGGAATTAAAGATTTGTTTTGGTTTCAGAAAGGATCCTAAGTTCAGAGGTCTTAGTCTGTGGTCAATAGGTTGCATTGCTTTTAGGCTTCATGAGGCAGCAGCATCCAGGAAGAAGAAAGAAAGAGGCCAGGGGCGTTACCTCATGACCCTCTCTTCCACTGGGTTCCTCCTCCTAAGTTCACATCATCCCTCACGGATGCCATCAAAGGATGAATCCATCAGAGGACAAACACTGATGACATTGCAGCCCCTGTGACACAGTCACTTTCCAAAAGTCCTACCTCTATCCTTGCTGCATTAGAGACCAACCCCCCAGAATATGAGCCTTGGGGAGATAGTTTAGATTTGAATGTAACAGGCAATAAGACATTTTGCTCTGTCCGCCAGCTGTCAGTGAAAGCAACTGTTCTTGTGCGCTGGCTCCTGGGCTGCTCTTGGTGGCAACTTACTGCCCTGTGAGTGTACATTTGTTATCTCCATGTGTGAACAGTGGGGTTTTGATGTAGCTCATTAGTCTATTTTACTCCTCAGGCTTTGTTACAGCCACAGAAGAGCAGAAGAAATGCTGCTAACCCAGAAAACTGGCCACTGGCCCATGGGCTGCTGTTCAAAACGTGACACTTGTACCTGAAATAGTCCAAAACACCAGCTGGGAGGTGACTCCCTGGTGTTCTCAGGCCATCAGCCACCCCTCTGTGATGCAGCGTTTTTACTCTCAGATTGGGAGATGCCTGAGTCTAACCAGAGCCCTCACTGAAAGGTGTCATTGTCGCTATCGCTCTTCTTTTTAGAAAGGTCTCTGGTATTCATGAACAGTGATGCATTAACATCAGAATTATCAACTATAAAAATGACAGAGACGCATTCGTGAAGGTCACAGGATAGAAGAAAGGAAAACAGACCCGTCAGTCTCTGCATACTCGCTGGCTCCTTTTTGGAGCATTCTTCCCTCCACTTCTAGGTGGGTAGAAATGAACACACACACACACACACACACACACACACACACACACACGCGCACACACACACACACATGCACACACACACTGAGCACCAGAACCACACTTCTGAGTAACCGCTCCATTTATACTAGGACTGTGGTTTCTTTGTACATTTTTATGTCTTTTCCATGTCTGGGTTTGCCTCCCCTGAGAGATTGTAAACTTCTACAGAACAAGAACTGTGTTGTCTCCTTTTATGGGAGTCTGTGTTTTGTAAAATTCAAGTAAAAGTAAATTTTTAAAATGTTTATAACTACAGTGTTCTTTTATTGACTTGTGGGTCCAGACCATGTCTCTGGAAATTGTCTGACAAACACTCCCAGCCCCACTCTCAGCTGGTTGACACAACCCCAAGGAGGCTCAAGCTTTGAGGCTTTCACCCCCGAACTTCCTGCACTGTGTGACATGACAGCATCACTGCAGCCAGCACAGACGGAGGCAGGCTCTCCCTGCAGCTCTGAGACTAATAGTGCATCTCCCATATTGAAAATGCACTGTGAAAAACAAACGGCATTCTCCTCCTTCTTTCTGGGGAAACAGCCTGCCTAACAGAGGTGTCCTTGCCTGGACTGTGGGGGGACCTTCCCCCCATGGTGCTGGCTGAGCCCTGCTTCTCTCTGTGCCCAGTGTCCCCAGCTCACGGTGAACACACTGCTTCAATTAAGCCAGAGAAACACGATTTATTACCAGCATGTTTTTCATTGCAAACGGTGCCTTGAAAAGGTCAGCTTATATGAATATTTAGAAAAAAACAAGATCATAAAATAAGACTTGTATTTTGCTGGGTTTTTTTTTTTTTTTTTCTTTGAAGAAGAAAATTCAGGCCCGCTGGTAACTTATAACTGCCAAACCTCCGCACTTGTTATTTAACCTACATTTAAGGAAGCTGCTTTGGAGCTGCATTGGGAAACTGCAATGTCAAGGGGTTGAACTGTGTTTGAAAGCAGGGCAGCGAGCCCTGCACAAGGGACCAAGGCTCACGCACTGCCAATGGTCCGCACAGCAGGGCAAGTGAGAGAACAGGTCTGCTCTGAGGGCGTCCATGGAGTGCCTGATCTTTTCCTTTCTCTTGGCTGATGGCTCCTGTTTTATGAGGGGCTGCTAACCCATGAGTCATCTTTTGAAACACCAATAGGATCAAATTGGCTCTCTGTTTAAGACCCCTGTGCCCTGCTTTCTGGAGGCAAAGCCCAGCATCCACAGTCCCGCACAGGCCCTGGCGGCATCGGCTGCAGCCTTCCTCATTAGCTGTCAGCTCAGCCTCCGCACCTCTCCTCCCATCCCGTCCCCATCACGGGGAGACTTAGTGGATTATGTTGTAGGATGAGCTTAGGAAAAGATTAAACTAGTATGTTTATTCTTTATTTCATATAGTAATTGTTTTTAAAAAGAGCCTTATTTTATGCTTAGTAGGATGGATTTTATTTAAACCTCCAGGCAGACTCCATTTAAATTTGTCTAAAAAAATGTATAGTCTTGATGTTTTGTATAACCTTGATATACATTCCTTACAAAATCCTGGTTTTATTTTAAAAAGATGCAGATTATACATTTTAAAGCACTTATTTAGTCAGCTTTTTCTGTTTCCTTGTATAATCATATCAGAAAACGGGATAATGATTTAGTTATTTCATTTGCACAGTCTCATGATGGCTAGAAAGCTCTGCCATGGGTTCTCAGTAATTTTTGCAATCCCTCTCTCCTGCGTTTTCTTCTAATCCCCCCTCTTTTGTTCAGACAGATTCTAGAACGAGGATTTTTCTAAACTCCATGCAACAAAGGTCTCTTGTTGCCTCCTGCCCAGCAGAGCCTGTGCGGTGCTGGGTACCTAGTGTAGATGGGGCGGCACTGCCTGCCCGTGACCTGGCATCAAATCCCATGGAGATTTAAGATTAGAGGGCAAAGGGCTTTGTGCTGAGTTTGACGCCTTGTAAACACAAGAGCTGGGTAGGGGGTGCCTTTATTTTTTCTCATGTCCCTAACCTCTGTGCAATAAGTTGGAAATTTCTGGAGCCAAATTGATAGAGTGAAGAAGACTGGATGCTTCTTCAGTGTCCCCTGCCCCTGAGTTGGCTCCTTCCATTAGAGATGTGGACTTTAGTCTCTTCCAGAATCGGTAGCAACACTCCTGACACTTTGATCTTGGACTTCCAGCCTCTGGAACTGAGAAAATCAATTTCTGTTGTCTAAGCCTTGAAGCTGGTAGCATTTTATTGTGGCAGTCCTTGTGAACAAGCACAGCCATCGAGCCTCTCTGCAGAACATTCCTCTCCTCAGTACGCTCTGGGGACCCAAACCTTCTCTATGTTCTAAGTTGAAGAGGCTAGAGCAGAGAAAAGCCCAGGCAGTGACAGTGACAGTGACAGGGTTAAGCGGGAACCACCTCCACAGAGGCCCTACAGTCACCGAGCAGCTGAGTGCACGGAGCTGTCGGGGCGGGGAGGTGCAGGCCAGAGTCCCCAGAGTCCTCGGAGCTGGAGCATGGCCTCTGCTCTACAGCAGTGCAGTGTCAGAGAACCTCTGGCACGCACGAGAGTTGTGTTTTTCTCTGAAGACAAAAGATGTTAATGTAGAGTGGCTTTTTCTAAACTGAAACCTCAGTGTTGAGGTTTAATGGCAATGTTGGCCCGTTGCAATAAATAAGTGGGTTTGGGGTTTCAGTTTGACGCTCGGTCTCCAGTAAAATGTTCACCGTCACTGACCTAGTGGATTCTTTCTTTCTTCTGTGGATCCTGAGAAAACATCCGAGGACTAAATCCGACACTTTCCCTAGTAAAGTCACGTGACGCATGTGTCTAGCACCCAGAGTGAGGAGCCGGAAACAGCCACCATGCCAGCTCTTCAGGCTGCGGGTGATTTGTGCTTTGCTGTAAATGCTTGAGTTGTGTTTTCTGTTCCTGCCACATTGAACACTGCAGCCTGGTGCCACTTTGCCACTGCTGGGGGAATTCCTGACAAGTTACTTATATTAAGGTTATAGAGCCTTCCCCATTGGAGAAAGGTGGGAAGGGGTGGCTGCTTTCCAACTTTGAAATTTACCCGGATGGGAGCTCCAGAAGGGGCCCTCAGAGAGCACTCCCCGCAGTGTGACTGGTGATTGCCGTTTTCCTGGTTAAAGATGTGCTAAAGGGTCCTGAAAGGATGCCAGGAGCCACTGATTAAGTGGGGCTCAATCAGTAAAGCCAGAAAAAAGAGTGGTCAGCACGTGGAAAGGCCCTGTGGCACGAGAGTGGAACACCGGGATACACTGATTGCTGGAGAGAGGAGGGAGAGGCATAGGATGTGGCAGGAGTGGGCTGTGGGTCCAGATTGTGGGCCATGCTGGGCCCCAGTCCTCACCAGAGCCTCGTAGGGGCAGCTTGAAGTAGAGGAGAAACTGGATCAGATTTGCATTTTGGGGAAAAAAATTATCTCTGGCTGTAATATGACAGCAGATTGGAGAAGAGCAAGTGAGGATTTGGGAGAAACAAGAAAAGGCTTTGCAAGCCAGGGAAGTGACAGTAGCTGTGGAGGAAAGAAGTTATGTCAAGGGGATAGGCGTCAGGTACACGGGTGGGAGCAGGGCAAGGTGGAGGGCCCACAGGGTGGCTCCCGGGTCGGTGCTGTGCGTTCGATAGTGGTGCTGTCTAGGAGACGGGAGTCCTTGGGAGTGTCATCACCCCAGCATTGCCCTAGCAGCCAAGTGATTTGGGTTCAATTGCAGCGCTGGCACTTCTCAGGAAGGGGGCTTGGGGTTACAATTTGAGCACTTGGTCTCTAAAAGGTTCACCGTCACAGACATAGGGGAAGAGAACAGAGTTTTTAAAGGAGGCCTAGGAAAACATCCTCAGCGAGCTCTGTTATTTTATCGCCAGAAAGAAGGCTGATTCTGCAAAATAGACAGGGAGAGATAATCACCGCAGCAGAGAGCAAGCCAGGGATAGTTTTGCCGTGGAAGCCAGAGGAAAAAAGTATCTCCGGCAAGACTTGAACCCAGCCTGCAGGCCGCACAGTGGGGCTTTCTATTGCAGGTCCCCAGCTAGTCTCCTGAGCGGTGAACGTGCCAGCACCGTAGCAGTCACCAAACATCTTGGTCACAATGCCTGTTTCCAAGAATGGCACTTGATGTTGGGTCAGGCAGCAAATGAGATGGAAAGTGGAGACACCCACACCACTGGGCTTGGCAGTGTGGGGACTGGTGGGGACCTCAGCTTGAGGACTTTGGGGGCGTTTATGGGCTGAGGAGAGAATGGTAGTGAGAAGGCAGACTCCTAGGAGGCCCAGGCCACACTTCCGCTTCCTCACTGTGACACCAAAGAGCTAAGTAGGAGCTGAAGGAGATTGAAGTTTTTCTTTAAGAGATTAAAATGATGAAAGGTCCTTACTCATGTATTTATCCAATATACCTACTATGTATTCACTCATTTAGCAAACTCTGTAGATTTCATCCTTTTATTCATTATTTGATCCAACACAAGTGGCATATTTATTATGAGGCTAGATTCATTTTATGTCAGTCCCTTCTTTCCTTCTCAACAGGCGTATATTGAGCACTTAGTATATGCCAACTACTAAACCAGGTCCCAGGGGCCAGGGAGATGGCTCAGTGGAATAAGTGCTTCCCTGACAAGTGCAAGGGCCTGAGTTCAATACCTGGTTCTGCAAAAACATAAAAATAAAAATAAAAATAAACCAGGTCCCAGTGATAGGGACATGAAAAAGGAATAGTCTGTAGGCTCAGAGAGCTTATGATTTTTGTCTAATATGTTGCTTCTAATCCTGAGGTGATCTTGTCTCCTTCTTCTCCTTAGGGGCATTGGGCAGTGTCAGGGGATACTTTTGATCATCCTGATTTGGAGAAGAGGCACTGCTGGCATCTAGTGGGTAGAGGCCAGAAATGCTGCCAAACATTGCACGAGCCAGCCCACACCACAAAGAACTGCCTGCACTAAGGCACGAACAGGCTGTGGAGTGCCTTGGTAAATGTGTGTATGCAGTCAGGAGCTCTGAGGGTGGGCACTTGGACCTGCCTGGGAAGCAGCCAAGCCCAAGATGAAGGATGGACAGGACAGGGCAGGCCAGAGGTGAGGAAGGGGTCATGCAGTCATAGTATAAGCTCAGGGCCTTACCAGTTCAGAGTGGTAAGAGTGGAAGTTGCTAGGGTAGGGCTGCAGCCATAGAAACCATCTTGAGTTTATTCAGTGGGATGCTGCTAAAGGAGTCCAAATAGGAGGAAACCATAGTTGTGTCTTAGGAAGATCATTTTAGTGGCAGATAAGATCAAACAATAATCAGTAAGAGTTTTGAGGCCCGTCTTGAATTGGGCACTTCTTTAAGCCCTCCATTTTATTACCTCGTTTAATCTCCCCATAACTCTGTGGTGCTCTTCTTATTGCCATTTTACAGCTGAGGATGCTGAGGCACAAGGGTCGAGGACTCTGCCACCCATCATTTACCGAGTAGCTGAGCAAGCTGGGACTTGACTCTGAACCAAGTGCGACATAGCCTGTGGGTATTTTTTTTTTTCTGTCTCTACTTTTGAACCTGGCTCTAGGACCACATTCGAGCAAACACAAGGCCTCAATTCATAATCTTTGTTCCAGAAGTTCGTGCTGCTTCTCCAAAAATTCCACATCCCCAGCTTAGCAGAGCATGACCTGGAGTTAGCCACTTTAATTGTTCCTGATGAGAAGTGCTTGTGTAGCTGTTAATTTTTTAGGGCACTCTGGCCATCAACAGAGAAGCACTTAAGGGAAGTATGTTAGTGGGAAACCAAATTCACAATTTGCTGCCTGGGGCCCTCTAAGAGGACTTGGTGACCCCCTCCTCGGACTCCTCTAGCTCGGGCTCCTTTCACTACCTTCTCTATAATCCAACCCCTCCCACTACCAGACATACCTCCTTTTCCTGTCTTTGCTGGTTATGGAAAGGGGGCTAATAAAATTTAGAGGAGACCTGTGCTTCAAAAGTTGCATTACTAACCAGTACATCTCCTGCATTCCAGAAGGGAGGGGGTCTTTTATGAGGTCCTGTTTGGATGTGACAGCCCCTCCCTGCTCAGGATTGACAAGCCCTGGCATTGACAAGAGGCTGAGGCTTGCAGGACCAAGGGGGGAAAATGAGATTTTAACCCTAGTCTCCCCTGCTCAAGGAGGCCAGAGGGAATTGGCAGATGGGACCAGAAGATCATCCCACCTGGCAAATTCCGCAGCACATATCTCATTCAGAAAGAAAGGCTGAGACACATTTTTGTGTTTGCATAGGCCTTTAAATGTGTCTTCATTCTTTTTTTAGGCAAAGGTAGGGTTCTGGCAGAACTCAGGAGCTGCCCCGTGGTCTGTGATCTGAAGGGACTGCCCTCCCAAAGAGAAGGCAAGTGCTATAGGGTGCTGAGGGCTGAGGAACCCCTGGGGGCATGCTCCTTACAGAGCAATTTCACCTGTGAGTTTATGGCCCCAATTTATCCCTGCAGGCCAGGCAAAGATCCCCGCCACAGCCTCAGTCACTGGGGAGGCCTTGCGAGAAGCCAGCGCTGATTTCTAGGCTTCTTCTGTCTTACCTGTTCCTAGAATTATTTCTCAGTGAGACAGAGAAGTCTCTGGACTTCATTTTCCCCATCTGCAAAAGGAGAGGGTTGTTGGACTAAGACCTCACTAGTGCTTTGACCTGGGGATCAGGATGCCACCTGCCCACATATAGAGAAAAGGACATTTATGCCCAAATATGAGATACTCCCACACACACATACTTTCCCAACAAAAAACTTTCTGAAAATCTTTTACCTGATCGAGTATATAAGTATTTTAGAATATAGTTGCAAGGATGTTTTTACTATTTTATTACTTTAGTGACATGTGCTTAAAATTATGAACTATATAAGTGTTAATTTATAAACATTGCCATTCCCACTTACATTTCGTGAGTCATTATTCACACTCGTGCTGTGCAGCCTTACCTCCACTGTGTGTGTGTGTGTGTGTGTGTTCATGTTTTATTACTAGAGCAGCTTTTTGCATCCTCTGACAGCTTTCCAAAGCTTCATGATCCTCACTCTCTTCTAAGTTTTTGAGAGACAGCACTTCTGGAATCCTAGGATTAGGTCTTCCCCAAAATTTTATCCCATGCCACAGATAGGTCCTAATTCCCATAGGTTGAAGCAGTTGTTTTGGGTTTCATTTTTTCATCTGCCTCCTAGGTGAACATTCACAATCTCTTGCAGCAATTAGCCATTGGTTGGCTTGCTTTCGAGTGATCTTTAAAAGTCTGTTTGCAACAACATCTTTCACTCAGTTGATTAGTTTTTTTTTTTTTTTTTACATAGTTGATATATTGGTTATATTAAATATAAGGCATTAACTTTTTGAGGAATAGTGAAGGATCAAAGACAAGTGGCTACACATTTGGGTGTAGAAAAAAAGTTAATGTGTGAAATGTTTATTTAAAACTCATCTACTCGTTATACTGCACGTAGGGGCATTTCCTACAGGCCACTTGGTTACTAATGCCTGTGAGAGTCCACAGAGGTCTCAGAGGGAGCCACATGACAGATGTCCAAGAACTCTGACCCATCTTTCCCCGTGTTCCAAGTACCGGGAGCTGTGAGCCCCTTCTGACCACCTTTTGGCTGACCTGCCGCTGGGCTTTTGTGTAGTTAATGAGTGTAGTCATTTGGAAATATGCACTGTGTTGCACAAAAGGAAATAGTAATATAATCAGAAATGATTATATTTCAGCACTTCACCGCTATTGCTGCTATTAATGTCCATTATCACTATATTACCCGAAATGTGTTTAACAATCCCAGTCACTAATCAAGGTGCCTGTCCTGGAAAATATGTATTCTCTCCATCTGGATCATACTATGTATTGTGCCGTTACTGTTTTAAATGTTTTTCAGATAATTGGAACCTGCTACTTCGTACTTTGAAAAGTAATGTAGCAGGTGAAGCCCTCAGAGGTTCAAAGCTTATGCTTCCATCAGGGAAATAATGCAATTTCCATGCAAAATTATTATAATATTATTCTGTGATTACATGGGGGCGGGGAGGGGGGTGGTCTGTTTTTGTTAGACGTTTGAGAGAAGCAAATTGAATCCCATCCACGTAATCAGAGGTTACGGATTTCAAGCGCAGTGTGCGCTTAGGGGAGGCTTATGTCTCCAGGGACCTCCCAGCCTTTCTTGACCACTTGGGGCGGACCCAAAGGGCCAAGGAGTTAATTCCCTGACAACAGCCCTTAGCCAGCAACAGATGGCAATCAGTGAAGAAATAATCAAACTTCATTGCTCCTCCGGTGGGACAACCCTGACCTGTGCTCCTCCATCGCTCCCAAAGGCCCCCAGTGGGTTGGACCTATCAGTGTACTCTGATGCCTCCTTCACTCACGGAAATCCACTCCAGTTTCCATCACCTTTTAGCCCATACTCCCAGTCACCTACCTGAGCTTCTGGAATAACTACCCAATAATTCCCTTACCTCAGATGCACACCTCCACACCGAGGCGCCTCTTGGCAAGAGAGGCACACCCGGGGCCTCCCTGCTCTTTCTGTTTCTGAAGGCCCCTCTGATTGCCTGTGTCTGAGAGCCCCTTTGTAGGGGACTGTGGCAGTACCCAGAAGTCTTAGTGGCTTACATTATCATCCTGAAAACTGAGAGATCTAAACATTCCTTTTGGTCAGGAAGGTGACAGGCATAACTTATTTTTCCTACCTCTTTCCTTAAACATCAGTACTCCATTCAAGAGAGCCAAGATGATTTAATCCAGGCTGTATTTAAAATGCCCATAATCAATGCTCTCATTCTAAACATGTATCTATGTACTCTTAGATAATTTATGGATAATTTTAATAGATCTGTCAACGGCAACCCTTCCTCATCTACACAGGCTGCCTGCAGACAGTTCATTTAATTTGCTCTTCAATGTTATTTTTCATACGTGGTTGCTGCCTGGCTGACAGATAGCAGATGATCCCATTACAACACATATGACATGGCCTCTTCTGTAGGAACAGGCGAGCCCCTGGCCTCCTACTGAGGCAAGCAGTGTGTGTCTCCCTCTCCTCAGAAGCATCGGAGTAGACATGAAAGTCATCCCCAGCAATACTCCAGGACTTGTGGGAACCCCTGCGTCCCACCATGATCAAAGGATGGCCTGCTGACAGCTCCCACTTGATGCCTCTGTGTGGACACACCCAGGCTGTGCACAAGGCTGGCTAGATCCACGGAGCACCTCTCCACCAACCAGGGGCAATAAAGTTCCCCAGCCCTTTGTCTCTTGGCAACACAGGTCTGCAGGGAGTGTTCACAGCCTCTCTCAGAAGGGCCAGCAGACCTGAGCTGTGGTTGCACTCCCTCTCATTCATACTCTCCCCACTCCCTTCCCCAGGCCTTTCTCACTTCTCTGTTCCTTCACAGTGAGTCCTAGATCAACTCCCAAAGAAACCACTTGCATCCAAATCCCTGTCTGAGGATCTGTTCTCGGGGGGGGGGGGACCCAACTAAGACAGGTGCTCCTGCCCTTCGGTCTTCCGGGCACTCTGACCCCCATGTTCCAACTTACACCCTGTCCCATCCTGAAAACCACAGGCCACTCCAGCCCAGACCTTGTGCCCTCCTGCAGGCAGAGCTAACTTGATCCTCACCTCTGCAGCCATGGGCAGCTCAGAGCTCTGCGTGTGGACACAGAGGGACAGACGCCAGTGCAGCCAACTTCCAGCCCACCTGAGTGTTTGCCTTAGAGAGAGGCTGCTCCATCCAGGCCCTCGATTTGGAGTGAAGACCAGAGGCAATGAGCAGGATGGAAGACTGCAGGCAGACAACGCCAAGAGTACACTCTTTGGAGGGGAAGAAGTACCCCTGCTTCCAAAGACTAATGTGAGTGCTGATGGATGATTAGTTCCATTTCTGCCCACGGGGTAGCTGCTACGAGAGTGCACCTCATTCCCCGGGAAGATGTTCTCTGGATGTGGTTATCTTCACCACACCAGCTTGTGACACAGAGAACCACACTGACTCCTACATAGTCTCAATGGAGTGTGATGTGTGTAATGTGTAATAAAATAGAAATAGGCCTTTAAGAATCATCTGTGTGTTTCTTTCTGTCAACCTTTAGATGCATTAAAGCCAAGAACAATTTTATACAAACTCTAGATGATATGTAGTATTTTTATTTGCTACCTCATTGCTAAATGTTTCATATAAAACCAGAGAGGGGAAAAAATACACAGTCCCACATAGAAAAGAAGAAGCAGATGGCTAAATGTGACCGTGGGAAGAAGTGGAGTCGGGTGAGGCTCATGAGTGGAGGGAAGGTCATACGTGTGGTTACCTGTGTTCATTAGCCATTTGCTTCCACAGTGTTTCAAGTAGGCCATTAGTATTCATGAGAATCTATAGGTATCTTTGTTATGGGTTTTTCTTACCTTTTAAATGTACATATAAATGAGTATGTATTATTTATAGATGTCTTTGGATTTAGAAACATCGAGCTTGAAAAGTAATGCAGCAAGGAAGATTTGATTTAATGCTTACTTGAGAGGGACTTTCTGTAGGAAGGAAGAGAGGGCTGCGCTGGGCTAAGTTATCTGACCTTTTTGAGACACTTTCCTGGAAACCTTCTGGTGACAGTTCAAGGTACAAAGATCATTGGAAGAAAGAAATGACAGTAGCCAGGGAGTGGGAACCTGGCTCTTGTCCTAGCTCTCCTGCTGGCTGGCTGTGTAACTTTGAGCTCGGCACACACCTGCTCTTGCTGTTGGTTTCCCTGCCCATATCCAGACGTCTGGGTGGGCCAGTCTGTCATTGGTGCTCAAAGTTTTGTGGTGCTGGGGACCAACCTTGTGCATGCCAGGCGAATGTTCTACCAGTGAGCTGTAACCCCCAGCCCAGGGTTTCATAGTTTTCAGATCAAACGTGAAGCCATTGTGTGACAAAGTCACTTACCTACACACGCCGGCAGAGACCAGGAAAACCAAGTGATCTTCTCATTCTGTTTTCAGCTCCTTGGCTGTTTCTACATTGGCCAAGAAAAGCAGAGTACTTACAGAAATTTCTGGTAATAACTGCTTTCTGCTGGAGTATGGAGAAACATGCCTGTCTGTGGTTTATTTTTAAATGGATAACTCATCAGATCTGGGTAGAAAGTCTTCTAATCTCCATAGACTTTCTTTCACAATTTTTTCCCTCTGAGAATACAGAAGCAGCCTCAGATCCATTCAGATAAAATCGTACTTTGCTGGGTGAGGAAGCAGTACCCAGCAAACCTACTGGGGAGCAGGAAGGGGGTTGCTGCCGCTGGGTGAAAGGCTTGGGTTCTGAGGTGAAGGAGCCTATGAAAGCTAAACCACAGCAGAACCTGCCCTGGGGCCTGGGCTCTGGCTCCCCATTTTCTTAGAGGTAACTGGGCTGGCACAGCAGCCTGGTGAACGTAAAAACTGAAGACTGGGTAGCTCTCAGAACATTGCTGGCTATTCAGCACCTTCATCCCTGCCGTGTATATAGGTGAGGAGCCTGAGGCCGAAGATGGGAGTGGAAGCAGATGGATATGGACAGTTGGCTGTCAAGATCTAGAAAGGATTCTCAAATTACTATCTCCTGTGTCCTGTGGTGGTTGCCCAGCTGAGCCCTTCTTACGTGGATATGTCCAAGGCATAGAAATCCACGGGGAAACTCTGGCTACACCATGCAGACCATGGGCCAGATGCCAGCAGTCAGAAGGACTGGGGTCTCTGGGTCTTCTTGTGGGACCAGAAACACATAAAAGCTAACAGCCTACCTGGTGATACCTGTGAAGCTACCTGTCTCCCCAACACTTCTCTTTAAAGCTTTTAGGCCAAGGCCCAGAAGCACAGGGATGCCAAGGGACCCTGAGCATTCACAGCTGTGGCTGTCGGCCAGGCAGGCCTATCCCAGACCCTGAGAGGGGGCTAGAGTGAGGCTGTCCTTCCTGTCCCCACACCACACCATCTCCAGCCACCTGCTGTATACACCTGTGTGATCCACAGAGGGCTCACAGCGCTCACGGTGCAGGGGCTACTTGAGCACTTAGGGTACAGGTCCCAGGCTTTGCTGCAGAATCAGTCACAGGGAAGAGATAGACCTTGATCAGGAGCCATAATAGGAAAAGGAGAAGGGCAGTCCTGCTGCCTTGGTACCACTTGTAGAGTCCAGACCAGAAGCAGGCTCTTGCCTTGGTGTGGATTTCACTGGGGCTGAGGCTGAGGTGGTGAGGGTGGCAAGATATGTGTTGCATTGCTTTCTTCCTGCATCCATCCTTTCTCTTGGCCTGTTGTTTGGTTTTACTCCTGGAACTCTAGTTGGCTCTTGTTTAAATGCTGTTGCCTGGCCACAGTCCTGTCAGGAGAGTCCAGGAAGAGATGTGTCCACACTTGAGTCTGAGTTCTAAAGGAGGTGGTGGGGAAGGCACTTTCAATTAGCCCTCACGGAGCCTATAGAGGACAAGAAGGGATGCTGTGTGCCTCCCGCACCAGGAGCAAGGAAGCCCACAGCCTGCCCGGCCTCACTCAGGAGAGCAGCAGCTGGCCTGCCTATCAGTGAATTAGGGACATCGGCGCTGTCCTGCCTCTCGGGGCCCACAAGGCAGTCTAATGAGGCAGAGGAGATGCAGGATCGCTCCACACAGCCAGCAGCACCCGGCAAATGTGAAGCGTCATCATGAAAAGCTTAAATTTATGGGTCTGAAGGAGAAGCAACATCTGGGAAGGAATTATTGCAATTTAAAGGGAGGATGCAGGCCTGTTTATAAGAGCAAAATCTGGAAGCAATGTCTGATTTTTTTAAAAAACTAGTTTGTATTCCAGTCATGAAACTGTGGTGTGAGTATCTTCCAGATGTTCACAGAAAAATTGTAGAGATGAGCGCATCTTGTGGGCATTTTCCTTGTTCCAGCAGAGCTTTCCTGAGCATCTACTACATGCCAGCTGTGTGCACCATGCTGACATAGTCAGTGTCACTGTGAGGGAGGCAGGCTGATCAGTCCAGGTGGCTCATTCATTTCCTCCTCATTATGCAGCCTTAAGAGCACCCAGTGTTCACCCCAACTGCGGTCCAGTGGCTGAGTGTGACAAGTCACAGCAGCAGAGAAGAGCAAGAGCCTGGGGAGAACCCACCTTGTCAGAGTTCTCCTGAGCCCTGGGGTCATAGGTCCATTCTGTCTGGGAGGGTAGCATGGTCCAGCACAGTCTCTTTGGTGTCAGCATTGCTTTGATACAGGCGTGAGGTGCTTCAGACTGCCATCCCAAAATACACAGGCTTGTTGCCCTCAGCGTTGGAAATTGGTCTTGTCACAGCTCAGGGGGCTGCGTAGGTCCACGAGGGCTGGGCTGTCTTCCTGGTCTATATGTGGGCACCTTTTCTGTGTCCTCCCAAGAGAAGGAGGGGAACAGTCTGGTGTCTCTTCCACCTTTATGGTTACACCAATCAGATCATTCGAGTGGATCAGGGCTCCCTCTTCTGACCCCAGTTACCTTAGTTACTGCCATAAAGCCCCTACCTTGAAAGGCAGCCAGACTGGATAGGAGTTCAATGTAAGAATTTCGGGGGGTGAGGTTACACATTTCAGTTTATACAGTAAGGTGAGAGGTAAGGAGATCTAACCTGAGGTCAGAAATCAGAACTAATACATCTGCTCAGTTTTCTCAACAATGCTGTATGTGTGGTAGGAGTGGAAGGAAGAGGAATTGGGTTGAATGAGAGGTAGACGTTAGGGCCTGGGAGATAGCCACATAAGTGCCTGCCTGGCAAGCACAAGGTCCTGAGTTCAATCCCCAGTACCGCAAAAAGAAGAGAAAAAGAGGTAGATAGAAGTGCTCTGGTCTGGGATAAGGCTCCAGGAGAAGCAGACTTGGAGGTGCCTCAGAGGTTCATTTCTGCAGCCTTATTGGAGGGGCACAGAGCAGGGATTACCCCAAGTGGGCGAGAATTGGCTCCCTGAGTTGGAGGAGGGGGAAGACTTGGAGCTATTACTTGATTTATATCCCTCTGAAGCTCTCTGAAAAATTTTGCTCCTTAAGCTTAATTTCTCTTGTTGGGGAGAATGTGAATGCCATTCAGGTTAATTTTTCTCTTGCGGGGCAGAGTGATCATGTGAAGACAGGTTGGGAAGCACGGAGTTAGTAGTTGTGGGGATTCCTTGAACATCGGCCCTCTCTGGACAGAGGGGCAGGTGAGAAGAAGGGCACTTCGGAGCTCTGGGTTGTGTGAGGGTCGTGCAGCACAGGGGTCCCTTGGAAATCCAGTCCCCACCAGGGCAGCTGAGAGTGGCCAGGGAGAGGGAGGGCAGCAGGGTTCCTTTACTCAGCCTATAGATGGTGCAGAACAAACACAGGACAGCTGTCCTCATTCACAGGGGGCCTGGAACAAGAGGGTTCCAGTGATCCTAAACAAAGGTATAGAATGGGAGGCACAAAATCTAGAGTTCCGGTTCGGCCTCCCTTCCTCACTGACTTCCTGTGCCCCTCTGGACAACTCTTATTTGCCATGAGCCTCTATTTTCTCATCTATAAAATGGGGATAATAAAGTAAACAAGTCATTGAAATGAGAAAATGTGAGCTAGGCTTTGTGAATTCTGACCATCATGAATGTTGGGCTGCCATTTTTCTGCCAGGCATTGTGGTCTTACTTAGATGCATACATCCTCACAATAAAGCTTGGAAGGAGGTGCAGCCCCACCAGTTGAAAGAACAAGTAATGGATCTCATTGGTGGCCAACCTGGCCCTTAATGGAAATAGGAACTCTCCCCACTGCATCATGCCGAGTGGTTGCTCATAACGTGCTCTGCTTTACATCTTCATTCTCCCCTTTTAAAAGCCAGGCCTTCCAGACCCTGTGGCCCTTGAACTGTCAAGAACCTGATGGATAAACCCTCAGAGCGTGTTTATTTTCGTGTTGGCAAGATCCCTGCAGGCTTTGGTGAAACCATGGTTGATGTTATTAATGGATGGCCTGTTTTTATGCCTTCTTAAAAGAAAGATGGTATGAATGAGTGTTCTCATGCAGGATGCATTTGGAACAGACATCAAGCCCTGTGCCAAGGCTGCCACGGAACCCGGCTGCCCAGGCTGACAGGAGGGTGGGCAAGGAGCTGGCTTTCTCACTCTGGATCATGGCCTCTCTGTCCTGTGCCTTTATGTCCCAAGAAGTAAAGGAACCACATTCCACAGCCTCCTGAAGGGTGGTGCTGAACAACCTGGTGCTGGAATCGCAGTAGACGAGTGTGATCAAAAGCTGAACAGGGATGATTTCTGATCCTACATCAAACTGGAGACTCCTTAATTGCTGTGTCCTCTCTATACACAGTTTTTCCCCAGAAATTGGTATCTTTTATAGAGACATTAAAAAAAAATTCCTGGGGCCCTTGTTTATAATTCTCTTGGCAATCAATTTGGTTCATGTCAGGAACCATTTTTCCAGACTCAGAGTTAAAATACATCCCAGATATTTTTCTTGAGTTCTGTTTTGAAGATCTCCCAGCATTTAAGCCAAACACCCATTCAGAGGTGTCACTTTCATATTGGCCTTGATGTCTTGTCAAATCAATCAGTATCCCTTATGTACCTTGAGCACAGGAGGGTGAGAAGACCCCTTTCACCAGCAGTGACTGATTGCCTACTGTGCTTTAAAATAAGGAGTCTGCTCTCCTTTGGCTTTTGAACTTTGTTTTCCTTAAGAATGTAAGTTTACTGTGATGGTGAAATTAGTGGAAGGGAAAGGGTCTAGTCTTGATTGTTATCATCTCAGCAAGAGAAAAAAAGCTATACCTAGGTGTTCATGATTTCTCCTTCATGAGATTCATTTTCCTAGGAAATCTTAGGTTTTACATTGTTAATATGGGAGTAAAGTAGTTACTAAAAATCGACTTCTAGTCATTTAAAATCACTTTACATACTATGCATAACAGTAATCTCATTAAGTGGAATATGTATAAAGTGTGTGTGTGTGTGTGTGTGTGTGTGTGTGTGTGTGTGTGTGTGTAACACTTAGGCATCCAAAGGCAAGTCAATGAATCATGGATCCATTCAACACCGGCATGTGATGGGTGATGTGGACCAGTGATTCAAATATTACAGTGCTGCTTATTCTCAGCCCAGAATCTGATGACAAGTAGAGGCTGGGTGAAGGAAGATGAGCAAGAAAGGGAAGATGTGGAAAAATAAACAAATCCCCTGAGGTATAAGCTAAGGCTGAAAGTGAGGTAAGAACAGTCAGAAGTCTTAAGGGGGTTTCCACTTGGTGAGGGCCAAGGTGTCATGGTGCAGGTGCTCATGGATAGGTTGAGGCGATATTTAAATGATACTAAAGGGGATGATGCTGCTGAGGAGGCCCAGGAGGACTCATGGGCCAACTTCTCTGGTTCTAAAAGTGGGAAACAGGTTTATAGACATTAAAGACCTTACCAAGTATCATAAAACTAAGTGGCACTGGTAACATTCTAGTGATGATTTGTCTAGTTCCAAAGCCCTGTGTTTTACTCTCTCTGCACATACATACATTGGAATCTTGAAATGAAAGACACATAAAAGTATAATTTGAAAAGAGTTAAATGAAATAAACATCCATGAAACAGTAGGCACAGCATAAAGAAATCATAATAGTGTACACATAAGGTAGTACCCAAAGCTGATAGTGGGACTGAGGGCAGTTACTGCTTAGAAGCCTAAGAGGGCAAGGGAAGAAAACCGTCTCTATTCTTGGAATAGAAGAGCCAGTCATGGGGAGTGCTTTTTCCCCCACCTAGAACCATGGTCTTCAGTTTAAGGACACAGCCCATGGAGACTCCACAGGGAAGAAGGGAGAAAAGGGAATAAATCAGTCCCAGTCTCCTAGGAGGACCTGCACAAATTGACAATAACGAAGAGACCAAGGTTCCAGAGTCCCAGGGATGCCTTCCGTGCCAGGCAGTGAGCATCCCAAGACATAGAACAGGGTGGGAGGGTGGGAGAAAACAAGACTTATTCAACACAGCCAATAGTAGCTAACCTGTCATTCTACACCAGGACTTTCACAGTAAGGAAAAGTCACAAAGAACCCACCTTTACATGGAATTGTTTTGTTTGCAACTTTTTTCAGTCATCACTTCTCAGAGTGGCCTCTGGCACCACAGAGCAGGAAGGGCACTATCACTGTCATCAGAACAAGATGCACACAGCCCCTTGCTCCCTCCCCTGCTGTCCCTTAGCTTCTGTATGGCCTGTGTTGTATGCATTCAGCACATCCTGGTTACAGCCTAGAATGTGGGCTCTCACTCACCTGAGACAGCTGAGCTGTGTTGATTGAAAAAAAAGAAAAGCAGATTAAGCTGACATTGACCTCAAAGTGTTGTCTCAGTACTAGACCCTTCTACAGGCTGTGGCTGAGATCCTTGGGTTCTCAGTGAGCAAACTTCACAATGGCCTACATGGAGGCCCTACACAGTCTGGATTCTCACTTCTCCAGCTTCATCTTCTGGCCTGTCCCAGTGGCCTCCTCGCTGGTGCTAGAACTCGAGTCCTGCCTCCCCCACCACCCTGAGGCATTTGCACTGGCTTTTCCTTCTGCCCTGCGGGCCCCACTCCTCATTCCATCCATTCTGTTTAAACTTCACAAGAGCTCTCAACAGGCATCCCCTACTCTGTTCGGTTTTATCTCTTCAAGTCAAACTTACTATTTACTACCTTCCAGTGTACCGTACAGTGCTCACTTACTCATAAGGTTATTGTTTCTTACATGTTTTTACCCCAAGAGTCTGAGCTGCATGACAGCGGAGATAGTTCTTGTTTCATTCATTCATGCATTGCCAGGGCCTAGGACATGGCTCAATACACAGCAGACACTCAATTTCTGCATAGTAGCTGAGTGAATGAGTTTCTTCAGAACTTGAAAATGAGTTGCCCACTTGTCTTCTCAACCTCTCTTCTCTGCCATATATCTGCTAAGGATCCTTCCCAGAAGTACATCGATCTTCCAATCACAAGTATTGCCAATACCTTGTGGCCAAAGTGATCAATGTTTCTGTGCACGTCACATGGGCCTGGTAGAGGAAATGTACTCACAACTTTGGCTCTGTGTCAAAATTAAATGGTGACCTTGGCTTCCTTTGCCTCCCCGCAGAGGTTATGTCTTAATCATAAAGAGAACATTCTGTCCTTGGGAAAAGTAATATTTTTGCCACCTTCAGCTTTCAAATGAGTATTTGATATGGCTCGCAGGGTGTCTCTGTCAATGGCGATGAAAAAGCTTAGGTAGAGAGGATCTGAGGAGGACCATCATGTTGTCAGAGGGAAGTTGGCCATGAGATGAAATTAGTTTACAGTAACTTATTTACCTGTCCAAATCCTTCATATCACATTAAAGCTTCCCTCTGCTACCTGGGACCCTGGAGTGCTAAGAAGAAAAAAGAAAATCAATTGATAATGATATATTCCATTTAAAAATTATATTGATTCCCAGGTAATGACAGTCGCAAGCTTTTGCAGGGGAGGATGGCATTTCCCGTCATGGCAATGGCTTTCTCATATATTACATTTGAAAGAGCAAATGAGAAACAGCCCTGCCTCCCCATAATAGATAGCCTCTTTCTACTAGTATTAAATCTATATGTATTTTTTTTAAAAAATCTCTCCAAGGAACCCATCCTTTGCCTCCTCAAGGTCTTCTTGCCTATTGTCTAAAAGAAGTAATGATTTGTTTTTGCAATTCTAGAGTTTGTGTCCTTTTCAGCATTAGATTAAAGACTTGAATTTCTTATTTTTCTCCATCGCTGGAGTTTCTTTGTTTGGATTAGGTGGAAGACAATGCCATTGTTCTCTCTTTTATTCAGCGTTAATGGCTGCATAGGGGGGATTAGCGCTGGCAGTGGAGGAGAGAGAAGAGGGATACCTCTCCTGTGCAGCTTGGGGTCCTCTGCTGACCATTGCACCCCATCATCTGAGTGTGCTTCCTCAGAGCCTGCACAACCCTGCATGAGGTCATCCTCAGGAGGCTGCTTGGGTCTGGAAAAAACACGAGGCTGAGACTCACATCCATTTAGGATGGGGATCGTCTACGATACTGGAGTTCAAAATAGACATTCTAGAAAAAAAGAGAGAGAGAGAGAGACACTGTTCCCATCCCAACCCCATTCTTCTCCCTTTTCTTTCCAGACTGTCTGGCTTCCCCATGACGCTCGCACGTTGCTAAGTGTTGGTGGCCATAGAGGTTTTTGCATCCTGGGGACGAATCCTGAACTCACCAGAGACGGGCGGCGCAAGGTATGTCTGGGCTCAGCTGGGCTGGGATAAGCAAGGCATCCGCCTGGAGGTCTGGGGTACAGGGATGCAGGAACAGAGCTGCTCCGTCATCCTCCCTGATGCTGAGATTTTTAACACAGCAGTGCAATCCGCTTGCACCCTTCCCTTGGCCGCCTCAGCCTGTCCCAGCTCTAGGTTTCCTGGGGGTTAGGTCTGGGTGTGGCCTGCAGCTAGAACACTATGAAGCTCTTAAAAAGCTTTCATTCACCCTTTGTAATTTAACTCTTTTGCTATTAAAATGTTATTCTAGATCATTAAAATAGTATTTGTTCATTGTAAAAAGATTTTAAAAGATAGTGTCTAAGGGCTGAGGGTCTTTACTGGTAGAGCCCTGCATCCAATCCTAAGCTCCAAAGGAAAAACTAAAATTATATAAGTGACTTACAGGCCTGTGCCCCAGAAACAACCATTTCCATGTCTCTTTCCACCTTTTCCTCATGCATATACATAAAGTGTGCACACGGGCCTATGTGCACACACACACAGGGGACCATGCTGTATGTATTATTTGGTGAAATGTTATTTTGATTCAATGGCGTGCTAAATCACCATTTTATGTCAGTGAATAGAAATCTATATCATCAGTTCTCACAGCCTCAGATCATGTGGATTTAGTACTAAGACAATTTACTTGGTGCCTAATTGATGGATAGCCAACATAGTTTGAATACTTCACTATTGCACATAACACCACCATGAACATTTTTGTCCATGCACTTCACATATTCTTTTGATTACTTCCTTGGGTTAAAATTGCATAGGTCTGGCATAACATGTTGAGTCGGGATTCTTAACTCAGGGTCAGGCAGCCAGAAGATGTGCTGGCAGAAATGGTGGGGCCTGCAAGGAGAGCTGCCAGCACTCACCCCGTCCACTGCTGAGGGGCAGGGGCTGCGCCTGGGATGCAGCAGGTTGGAATGAGGGGTCTGGACACTGGGACTGAGGACAGTTGAGGCTGCACTAGTCCAGCTTCTCATGGCCTTGCTGTGCCTTTCATAGGCCTGTGCTCAGTCTGCAGTAATCCTCTAAGGTTGGGTGAGCACCAGCCATGGCAGCCCCAGGACCGCACAAGCTCAGCAGCACCCACCCTGAGGTCCTCTACCCAGGAGCCTCTTGGGTTCTGTCTCCTTCCAGCTTCTGATCTAAACCCCAGCTTCCCTTTGCAACAGGAGTAGTGCAGCAGGGCAAGAAGGCTCCCACCATGTCTAGATTCTCTGCTTATCTGAAAGCCTTCTCTTTGGAGTCAGAGGCAGTGGAGCTGGGGATGGCCTGCCGATCCCAGATGCATGCCTTACACAGAGAAAAGGAAATTTGGCTCTCAGTTGCTGGTAGCCCTGGTTATTGACTAGAAGTGGAAGGAGGCTCTGGGCTGGATCAGTTGTGCAGATGAAAGAGCCCCCATCACCCAGCTGTGCCTCCAGCCTGCTGTCACCCAGCAGCCCTATGGCATAGCAGAAGAGGGTAGATGGGTTCCTGGCCCAGCTGCTAGCTGTTGGCATGAGCCTAATGACAGCATGATGGGGGCAGCTGTCCTTGTGTGTTACCTCAGGCCCTGGGACCACTCTGCTTCTGCGGCTGTCAGGTCAGAGAAGGGAAGTTGGAAATGAGACAGTGAAGCCTGGGTCTGGGACCATCACCACCCCCAACTGCCATCGGGCCAGGGGCAGGGCAGAGTGAGCATCTGAGCAGAGATCCCTGGGGTGCTCTTTCTTCACAGAAGGCAGCTGGTAGTTGCCAGTGTGGCAGGAAATGATGAGTTATTTTGGAGGTTTCTATTCCCTGCCATTGATGCAGAATGGCACATTACCCAGCCTTGGACAAGAATGGATCAGGATGGGGGTTCCCACAGTGACCTCCCTGTCATACCTAGTAGTGAATGCCTTATGTGGCTAACAGTCTCTTGAGTGCCCAACTGATGTGCCCACCGGGGACTTGTGTGTGCCTTCCTGGCCATTTGCTCATTTTCTGGAGGGCAGGAATCACATCTGAGAATCTCTGTGTCCTGCCCCTCCACACCCCCGCCAGCACCTTCAGGGCTTCCAGGAAACCTGTGCCACCCAGAGCCAGGAATGTCCTGAGGGCACCCATACCCATGGCTCCCAGGAAGGACTCCCACTGTTTCCTAAGAGGAAAAGCTGATGCTGTGGTCCACTGTGACACTGGTGACCAATGGAAGAAGCTACCAGTTATCTGGGAAAACAGGGCAAGTCCCTAGGCCATGTGCCTGGCTATAAAACAAGCCAGTTCAGGAACAAAGTGTGAAGCGCTGCTGTATATCTTTCAGGAGTTTCATGAAAATCCCCCAGGTAAGAGAGAAGGTCCCAGAAGGAGCCAGCAGGGGTGAAATCTGATGCCTGTGCTGCAGGGGATGTTGAGCTGAGGACTGAGCTAGAGCCCAGAAGATTCAACAGACCCCTTAGGCTCTGGGGCCTGTGGCCAGCAAGGCATGGCTCCTTGACACTGAGGACCCGCTGGGTGCATCCCCTTCCTCAGTCCTTGGGACTGTGGGGCCACTTCAGTTCTGTTCAGCTAGGCCTTTTGCTGCTATTCTCAGCAAATAAAATGCCCTGACCCTCAGAGGACACAGCATCTTCTCCAGAGCTAATGGGACTTGGAACTGTTCCCCAGCTCTATCCCAGGATCCACAGTCACCCCCGTTTCACTTCCCCTATGTTGACCCCACAGGTGCCCTCGCTGACCACACTCCTGTCCTCTGCCCACTTTCCCATCTTGCTCACTAGAGCTCATCCCTCCTCCCCCTGCCGCTTCCTTGTCCACCTCTGCTTGGCCTCTGGCACCTACCCCAAGATGGGGCCATGCAACATTTCAGTGCTGTTCTGGCTACTGTGTATTTTGTCACCCATTGCCCTTAAAGCATTACGGCTTTTCTTGGATCTCCTTGGCAGTCTCCACAGCCCTCTTTCACTAGATATCCAAATACTTGGGCCCAAAAAGGCTGTGTGCCTGATGCCCCTACACAGTCCTTCAGCAGAGCCTTCTCTTCTGTGATTGCTGGCCCACTCCCTGCTGTGTTCTTGTCACCCTGCTACAAAAATGTCCCCGAGGCCTCAGTGCTCCATCCACTTCAGCAAATGGTCTGTCTCCCAATTTCATGGTCAGGGAGTCTTGCTCCATCTTACTCTTGTAGGCTGCAATCCTCTGGCTCCTCCTCCTGCTCCTCCCACCTGTGAATGAGGTGCTCCTCCTCCCAGGAATTCCTCAGTCTGCCATCATTCCAGTGCCCCCTACTTCCTCTGCCTTGGCGTCCCTGGCCCTCGATTGCCAGGCAGCATCTCTGTCCCTGTGTACTTAAATGCTGGTCTGATTCTGTCAGATGCAGCCTGTGTGAAACAAGGCTACTTAATTGCCGCCTCCCATGAAGCCCTTTTCAAAGGATGCTTTGACCTGCGGTACTTGCCTGTGAGTTTGGTCTCTGCATCTTCCCTGACCATCAGCCCCGAGAGGACAGGAACTGTCTTTTCTTCAGGCCTGACCCATGTACACATGAGTCCTAAGATGAGAGGATTGTTTCCTCTCCAGAGATCATAGGCAGGGAGGCAGCTCCCTGGAATCAGACAAGTCACTGGCTTCTAATCCCAGATCTTCTGGTAACTCTGTGCAAGGCTATGAAACATCTGGTCCTCAGCTGTAAAATGGGAACAATGCTGACCTTTCTGCCTCTCCAGAGAAGAGAGAATGAGAGAGATGCCATGTAGAGACCAGTTCGTGCCGGCAGTGCTTGGCTCTCAGGGCCTACAGGACTCACCTGGAGAACCTGGGGACTTAGAGACCCAGCACTTTGCCTGGGAACTCAGCTAAGCCACTCTCCCAGGACAGGTTGTCAGACTTCAACGACTGCTCCGACTGAGTGTTCCCAAATCCCTGGATTCTCTGCCTTACAGAATTGAGATAAAGTTACGAGATTTTGCAAAGCGGTATTCCTGGGTGACTCATTTATCCTCTCAGATACTCTAAAGTCTGCCACCGGATCAGGTCGTCCGATGACTGTGCCATGCCACTGGCCCTGATATCCAGCCCCAGCAGCGTGCTTTCCCAGGAGCTGCCTGGGCTACTTCAGCATCCACAGCCCTGCAGATCGTAGCCCTGGGCCCACACTGATGTGTCTGTGACAGTTCCTATGTGTCCTCTCACATGTGGCTCCTTTGTTAGTGGCTCTGGTTTCACCACAGACCTATTCTTTCAAACTCCTGACCCAGTCAGTATTCCTTTTTCTTTTTTTTTTTTTCCTTTTTTTTTCTTCTTTTGTTTTTGTTTTTGAGACAGAGTCTTGCTGTATAGTTCAGGCTGGCCCTGAACTCACTATGTAACCCAGGCTGGCCTCACACTTGTGGCAGTCCTCCTGCTTCTGCCTCCCAGACAATGGGATTGCAGCATGTGCCACCACACCCTGCCACTCTTTATTTCACAGAAGCGAAAATCGTTTCTTGTTTGTCCCTTCTGAGTTCTGTCTACATTGGCCCTCCATATATGCTACATATTAAAACCACCTAGAAAGATGAGGAGTCCTCAAACCAGGCTGCATCTTGGTTCCATTAGATCAGAAACTCCAGGAGGCCCAGGCATTCGTACCTCTGTAAAGCTTCCCATGTGCTTCCCAGGGGCAGCCAAGGCCAGGGGCTGCCAAGCCTAGAGGCAGATTCATGGTTGCCGGGGTCCCAGGAATCTCACACAGGCTGCTTTCCCTGCTCCATTTCCCCTCCAATACTTGCTCACACTCCTGCTTTGATTTATGATGTCTTCCTGTAGCCTCTTCAGTCCGCTGCAGTGCTTCCAGGAGCCAGGCAAGGGGAGAACCAAAGAACAGAAGAAGCCTCATGGCTTCCCCAGGCCAGCCTGCCCCTTCCTCAGGCCCAGGGAGCCCCACAATGGGAGGCTGAAGCCAGCTGTGCCAACAGCCCTCCAGGGCCCCACAGCAGAGCCTGGGCAGGTTCACGGCGTCAGGGGCCAGGGCTAGGGACTGGCAGTGGCTAGAGGTGGTCAACAGAGTTTGCTCATGCAGGATGACGGCTGGCTGGGCCCTGTCTCTGCCCCCTGTTCTGGTGCTGTGAGCCACACATCCAGAAGCAGCAGGCAGAGCTGGCAGTCAGAAGGCGGGAGGTGCCCGGGTGGCTCTTCCCCCATCCTGGAAGCAAAGGGGCGGGACAGCATGTACATAGGCAGCTCTGCTTAGTCGATAGCCAGTGCTGTGGGGTGCGGGGAAGGTGACGCAGCAGTTCATTCTGGCTGCAGAATCTGGTTTGGCACCTGGGCTAGAAATAGCTTATCCACAAACCTCAGAGTCTATTTTTGTGGCATAGTTTGATTTTCCAAATGGCCCATCTCCCTCCTTACCTTGCACCTGCCCCAGTGGCCACAGGCGCCAGGCACAGGTGTGACTTTGTCCCCTGTGTGAAGACCCCTGACAAAGGCGATGTGGGACTGGTGCTCAGCCTAGGCTCTGTGAGCTTTGCCAGGGAGGAGCACCTTGTTCCAATTTGCACAAATCAGCCACTAAGCTAGAAGTGGCCCTGCCAGCATCCTGCTTGTGGAAATGACCAGGTATATTATTTTAAGAGACTATGTTCCTAAATGTGGACTTCGGTCCCTCTGGATGATCTGATTTACTCATACTCAAAAGCAACTCAGAATGCTCTAGACTTTTGTCTTCCACTCATAAATTTCTCTCTCCTGGGCTTCCTGGAGCAGATACTTGTAGTACCAGGAGAAATGGGGGTTGCACAGTGAATAGCCAGCAAACGTGGAGAAAAGGGCATCTCAACTCTCATCCATTCCTTCCTTCAAGCCTTGGTCGGCAGCCACATTGTACATTAGTCCAGGTCTGGGGTCAGAGGCCTCAGACAAAAGCCCAGCCCTTAAGGAGTCCCAGGCCAGGAGGGAGAACAGCAATTAAACACATCCTTATGGTGAACAACACAAGGAAAGGACTTGATACAACCTGCTGTGGAAGAAAGACTCATTTGCCCGACAGATTCCTTAAGCACCTACTACAATGCAGGGAGTGCGGCCATACCCATGCCATAGCTATGTGAGGCAATGGTCCCTTCCTGAAGTTTACATGAAGGAACACCCAACAGAATTTTACCGTCACAGACTCGACCACTGTGCTTGTTCCTGGGTCCTCTCGTCTCATCCACTCTGAGGCTCATCAGTCATAGCTGCCAAGGGGGCTGGGGAGATGGCTCAGTAAAATAAGCGCTTCCCTGGCAAGCGCAAGGGCCTCAGTTCAAATCCCCGGTTCTGGGAAGAAAAAAAAGGGAATTATAACTGCCAAGCCGTATGTGTACTCATTGGTAAGAGAGCTGGATGCTGAGAGGGTGGGGGACCCTTCCGCCTCATTCACAGAGCCAGAGCTCAACCACAGAAGGCAGACGCAGCCTAGCAACCCTCATGGGCCTTTCCTTTGATTTGTAGCAACTCATTTAGATAAAAGCATCTGGTCTGTAAGGTAGCAACAACGACAAAAAATCATTAAAAGCATATTTCTGCCTTTACAGAGTAACCTAGTAACAGTGTGGGAAGTAACAATTAGCCCCCCGCCCCCAGGTACCCAGGCAGGTACAGGGTATGGAAAATGAAAAAATGTAGAGGTTCTTGGAAGGTCCCTTCTGGAGTCCAGGCAGGGCTGTGAACAACGCAGCCCCCAGGCAGCCTGAGAGCCTCCCCTCCGATTAGCACGCAGTGGAGGTGTTCTGCCTCTCCACCCCAAGACAAACAGTGTGGTTGTTTGTTTAGCACCAGCTCAAGGCTGGGAGGAGTCTCTGTCTCGCACAGGTCCACGCTGATGAGCGTGCATCAGATACAGCAGCTCTGCCCAAGCCAGCTGACCAGCCTCTGCCTGGCCTCTGTTCCCACACAGGCAGACTCTGAGGTTGGCTCAGCCCATGTTTGCGCTACACCAGGTCTCTGGAAGAGCCCCTCCTGCCCCTGCCGCTCACTCCAGCAGAGTGCTCCATGGGCATCTCTCATCCATAGCGAGGCCCCAGTGCTCTACTCGCCTGGCCCCCTCCTCGCACCAAGTTCTTGGGGCCAGCACGATTCCATCACTGTGCAGCAGGCAACGGACGGACTCTTCCCCCGCCGCAGGGGCTGTCTGGCACCCAACGAACCCTGTGCACACAGCTCACTTGCATGGCAGGAGTGAGGAAAGGCAAAGCCAGTTCCTCAGCCCCACTCCCTCCCAGCGCAGAATCCTCTTGAACACACAGGCAGCGACTCAGGCTCTGGGCCCCTCCTGAGGCCTGGTACAAAGAAGGCTTGTGAATGTTTTCGGGATGGATGAGTGATCAGAAGTGCCTCATGTAACCTGTCTAATACCCGTGTGCTTGGGGACCAGCCACACCATGGGAGCAGATCATGGCCACATGCCACAGGGCAGTTGTGCTCTCCCAGGGCCACTGCCCCTCAGGGACACCAGCTACCTCGCTCAGAGCTCTCCTTTAAACCACCCATGATTTAGGAGAAAGACAGGCCTCCCCAAGCCCCAGCCCCAAGGGTGTCTTTATACTCAAAGAGGTGGTTTCCTCCACCCATGGGCACCCCAGGCAGCTCCTGGGCTGCATTCTATTCCAAGTCCCCATGGACCACTATGGCAAAAGGTCTGGAGGCCCTTGTCCACATGGAGGGGATGTTCTCCAAACACCCATCGCACGCATTCCATTTGCCCACACTCACTGTGAGCACCAAACCTGCTCAGCACACAGTGTGACCCAGACAGTGAGGAGCAGCCTCTGCTGGGGCTTGTCCCTGTCCAGAGCAGCCACTGACTGACCTGAGACCCTGGCTGGGTTGAATTCCCAACTGATCCCCAAGGTCCGGTGAGGCTCTGTCCCTCGGAAGATGCTGCCCGTGGCCCGTGGGAGGTGCTGGGGCTCCACCACAGTTAGCACTGTGGCTTCAGAAGGTATGTCAGCATGTCCTTGGGGCATCTCTTATTAACAATTATGAAGTCATTATCTGGTAAATAATTCATAACCCGAGAGATGGGATAAGCCGCCAATAAACAATAATCCATTTAGAGTGAGGCTTCCTGGGGGCGAGGGCTGGGATGAGGCACTCCCTCCTGACCTCTGGTGATGGTTCAGCCCATCCTAAGAGCCCTGCTAGGGCCCAGTCTCCGTCTCCCACCCCCCACCGGCACCCTGCTGAGGCAGGAGCAAGTCTCTGACCATGGCTGTCTGTGCCTAGGGCTGTGCTGAGCAATTTGAATGCACCTTCTGCTCATCCTCCCTACCATCATGCAGCCGGCTGCAGGTCCTTTTGTCCCTTCTGCAGATAGCACATTGAGGGTGACCAGGGCTCAGGAACTTGTCATAGGCATTTCTTCAGAAAGCCTTGGATCTGGGATTTAAGTGAGTACAGTGTGAGAGCTGTCACGGCTAGAATGCCCCACTCCTTCCTGCTCTAACCTAGACCCTCACTTTTCCAGGCCTTGTCTGTGTGTTCTCCCCGCCGTATATGTTCCTCTCTGGCCTTGCTCCTGGGCATGGACCCCAGAGCTGCAGCCAAAGTCTTCCCTTACTGGCTATGGAGTCAGCCCTGGAGTTAGGCTCCTTGTGGTGTTTAGAGGCCAAGTCAAGGGTACTGGATAGAGGGCAGGAGGGGATGTCTTAAGGATGTGGAACCTGAATTTCCAGTCATATTCATTTCAGCTGACAAGGAGGGGAGACTAGCCTCTGCCCGTGCTCCCACAGGGAGCACTATGCTGGCCAAGGGGCTTTCAGCTATGGGCTGGTACATAGGACTGAGTAGCTCTACCAAGCACCTCCTCTTCTGCCCATGCCATGACCCTACCCTCAGGGCCAGAACCTGCTCTGTCCATAGGGCCACTCTGGAGGACCTTCCCTAGGTCTCCAGGCTGGGAGGGGCCATGAGGGTGGCCCTTCTTTACTGCTCAGAGTCCCCACTCCTCCTGGATGTGGACACACAAGGTAGGGTTGGCACCCGTACTGCCACCAGCCTCCCCCTAGGCCTGGAGTAGTGACAAGTCCCTGTTCCACTTCTCCAGCAGCCTGAGCTGCCCCGGGTTGGGAGCTTTGAAGAACAGGGTGGGGTTGCCGGACGCTGGGCCCTGTAACTGTCACACGTCTGGAATGTTGCACAAAGCTCTGCGGCCAGCCTGTGTGGTAACAGTGGCCATGGTGGTTCCCATGCATGCTCATTTCTCAGTAACCACAATAACCAACCCCTAGCAAGGCCCCTTCTGGCCTTTTAACTTCTCCTCTGACAGCCAACAGGCTGGCCAGGACTTGCCAGGGCATAGCCAGGTTAATAGGTCACTTGCTGCTTTCTAGAATTGCTTCAGACAGCTAGAACATTCCCATCTCCTCTGAACAGAATTGCCTCGCAGGAGGCTCTGGCCACAACTTATGCATCATACCTCCATGATAGCTCCCCACCCTGTCCCGCCCCCTTGCTTCCAGGATGAGAGAAGAGCCACCTGGGCATCTCCCACCCTCTGGCAGCCAGCTCTGCTTGCTGCTGCTGGATGTGTGGCTCAGAGAACCAGAACAGGAAGGCATAGACAGAACCCAGACAGCCATTGTCCTGCATGAGCAAACTCTTGACCACCGTTATCCACTGCCAGTCCCCACCCCTGGCCCCTGACGCCGTGAACCTGCCCAGGCTCTGCTGTGGGGCCCTGGAGGGCTCTTGGCACAGCTGGCTTCAGCCTCCCATTGTGGGGCTCCCTGGGCCTGAGGAAGGGGCAGGCTGGCCTGGGGCGGAGGTGTGGCCTAGGTCCCAGCCTGGGAAGCCATGAGGCTTCTTCTATTCTTTGGTTCTCCCCTTGCCTGGCTCCTAGAGGCACTGCAGGGGACTGAAGAGGCTACAAGAAGACATCATAAATCAAAGTAGGAGTGAGAACAAGTGTTGGAGGGGAAATGGAGCAAGGAGAGCAGCCTGTGTGAGATTCCACCGGGGAAGCCCCACACCTGGGCCCCCGGCAGCCACGAATCTGCTCCCAGGCTTGGCAGTGCTCCTGACATTGGCCGGTCCTAGGAATCACCTTGGGATTCTGCTCACTAATGTGCAACATGTACTCTTCTTGTTCTGAAGAAGGGGGAGCCGCATTCCCAACCCTGTGTTGTGGATAGATTGGCAGAGAACCGTACTATTATTCAGGCCAGGCGAAGTATGTCATTCTCAATCTCAACCATAGGGGGAAAGAAAAAGACTTTGTCACAAGGCAGATGGCATGGCATTTCCATGGGCCACAGCAGACAGAATGCACAAGCTCTGACAGTCCTGAGAAAGGGTACTGGGTGATGCATGTGCCTTCCTGTTCTTAGGGAGGGAGCTGCAGGCTGCTGAGTGATGTTCTTGGAGGAAAATCCATGGCAAGCTTAGGGCTGGGGTGGACCTGCTAGGCCACCTGTCTTCCTCCTCCTTTAACACTAAGCTCCGGGGATGGATCATCCCTGACACTAAAGCCTCTTCCCGAAGATCTCTAGGGAAAGAAATTCCATCAGCTCCCCGTGGCCTCGTTCTGGTGGCTCCTGCAGGCTTTTCTTCTATCTGACCTAAATCTCCCTTGCTGCAATTTAAGCCCATTTTCCCTTGTTTTGTTTTGAGTGGAAATGGAGAACAGCTAGTACCCAGTTGCCTGTGAAGGCAGCAGGGTGAATCAAAAGTCCTGGCCACCCCCTGCCGTGCCGATGCATTCCGAGTCCTGTCCATCCCATCCCCATGGAAGTCTCCCAGGAGAACAGCTTTCATGGGGGTGCAAGTCGTAAGGCTCCATCCCAAGGGGCCGTGTGTCCATGGCAGGGCTCCTCCGGGAACACGTCTGGGAAGTGACCTCTGAGGAAGGACGTGGCCCCTCCTGGGATGGGAGACAGGTGTGGATGCAGAGCCACAAGCAGTTGGAGGCCAGCACTTCCTAAAGAGGCAATGTCGAGTCCTAAGGAAGGAGGGAGTCACTGGGGAAGAGGAGGGTCTTTGAGTGACAACAGGAGACTTCTCATCCTCCCAAGGCCCCATGTTTGGGTTTGAGAAGCACCTGGTGTTCTAGTGTTTAGTGGGTCTTTTCCATCCTGCAGCAGCTGATGGTGAACCAGTTCCACACCTCCTCCTGTCCTGATGAGCCTCTGTGGGAGAGGGTTCCCCCGGGAATGAGGCCCCCAGGCAGGTGTACTTTTCCTTTGGAGACTTCTGTTGGCCTCTCCATCTCCCAGAGCACACGATGTTTGTCTTGTTTTTGTGCCTTTTTGCTTCTGGGAACAAATAGCCCCCACTTGTTTCTGCTAAAGATTAGCTATTTTGTAGGCATTGAAGCCAGTTCCTGGAAGAGTTCATAATTTTAAAGAAAAAAAAATGTGATTGGGAAGCAGTGGATCACTGCAGCTAAGTTACTGAGTTTAAAAAAAGCAGTGATGTTGAGTGACTCTGACAGCACTCGGACAGCGCATAATGAATGCAAGAGAAGAATTTTTATTTTTCCTAGGCCAGTGGAATTAAAACCTTCCCACTTCATGGGAGAAATGGAGAGAAACCAAATCCTTTTTTCCTAAGCAGCTATCTAACTGCAGTACTGAGATGTGAGCAAGGTCATTTGACTCTTTTTCCATCACTTGGTCAAAAGCCCCTTCCAAACTGCTTGGCTCCAACACAATGGAGGAGGGGGTCTGCATTGATTAGATTTAAATAATGGAATTGCCATTAATATCTTCCATAAAAGATGATTGATTCTGACTTGGATTTATGGGAAGTTGGGGCTTCTCAAAGTAAACAAGTGGTGGTCATTCAATATTAATGCTGTTCATGCACCATCTCCCCCTCAGGGCTGGTTAAATGCATGGGCTTCCAGCCTAGCCCCCAAGCTGGCCACTGGGCTATAGGGATCCCTGCTGAATCCTCAGCCAACCTCCTCTTTCACATGCAACTCGATGGTGAAAATCAGAGGCCCAGCACCTGGGAAGAGCACAGTTTCTACCTCCTATGCTCTGGAAGCCCATTGCTCCTCTGGGACAGGTGACCTTGGTGGCCTGAAGAGTTCTCTCTCTGCACCCCTTAAGCCCCTCCCTTCCATGCTGCAGGTGCATATATGGGTGACAGCAGCTGCTGAGCCATCTCTTCTCAGCCCAAGAGCTCTGAAGGACTGGCCTCTCATGAAGGGACTTCAGTGTGGCTGGTGGCTCCAGAAGAGCTGCTTGGGAGAAGGCGGGGGAGGCCAGGTCCAACCAGGAAAAGGGTGGCAGGTCCCTAAAGTGACCATGCATGACTGAGGGGGGCTGGGAAAGTCTCTGGTCTTCAGCCATAGTGTTGATAGCTTGCCCTGTGCATGGCTGCCCACCAGCCAAACCATCAGGCAGGCTCCTAATCCTCTTATTGCAGGTGGCTTCCTCGTTCATCCCTCCCCACAATCCTCCAGCCTTTCAGGTGTGATTGATCTCCTGTCCCTTGCCTCTAAACTGGTGACTCCCAGATCCACCCCTGGAGTTCAGTCTGGTATGTTTACCAGGATGCCCCTCAGGTACCAGAAGACCTCTCTGCACTTGTCTGTTCTCAAGCCCACTCTTCTGTGCTGCGTCCCCAATCTTGGAATTACTGCACCCTATACCCAGCCCCAAGTCATCTAGGATCTCTCTGGCCTCCCTGCCAGTCCTTTCCACCCCAAGTCTGGGCTCTGGGCCACCTCCTAATCATCTCTCCCACATCTTCCCCCCTCTGTCTCTACTGCTCTTGACTTTGTTCTACAGGCCCTCACCAGTGCTATCCCAGTGACCACTGAGGTCTCCCTGACTGTACCGCCCCTGTCCAGGTCACCTTGCCCAGTGGCCCCCAGCAGCCCTTGGGAGTGTCCCTGGTCCTTCGGGCTGAAGTGCAGGCAGATGCTGCCAACATCCTGCACCATCACTCTCTGGTCCTTCACGGCGCAGAGCCTCTGCCCAGCCGGCATTCTCATTGCCCTCTCTGGACTTGCCTGCCTGACCTCTTCCCTTTGCTTCCTCACCGTGTTTTCTGCACTTCCGGTGCAGGACAGGACATGAGCCTTTGGAGGCCTCCTGTGCAAGACAGGGATGCCCACCTGGCCCCCAGCCTCCCCATCTGCACACACCCAGTAGCACCTCACTGTCTGCCACCAATGAGTGAGACCCACCCTCCAGACTCAGCTTCCTGTGCTGGGGACAGACACCTCACTTGAGGGGTGCCCTTCTGTTGTCTGGCCAGCAGCACAGGACTGAGTACTACTAAAAAATAAGTTGGAATAATTTGATTTCTCTCTGGAATGGGAGCTAGGGAACTAAGAGAACTGGACAGGTCCATTTGGGCCTGGCCCTTTAGCCTATACTAATGCAGATGCAAGACCTTAGTGACCATTCTGGGTCTCTTTGTATAAAGGACTGATCCTCAAAGTCTGATCGGAAAGGTGAGAAAAAGGAAGGAGCTGGCCCAAGGGAAGGGGTGCACCAAGCAAGAGGACAGAGCTCCCCATAGCCAGTCCCTAAAGCTCCTCTTCTGCCTCTTGGCTGAGTTCAGGGTGGGGGTGTCTCCCCATGGTGTTACAGTTTTCCTCTGATATGAGTGGTATCAATGGGTTCCCTCTAGTGAAACCAAGAAAGACAACTGAACAGTATGACTTTTCTTCAGTGCTAGGGATTGAACCCAGGGTGCTACATGTGCCAGTTAAATGTTCTACTACTGAGCTATATCCTCAGCCTCTTTTTTTTTTTTTTTTTTTTAGACACCGTTTTTACTAAGATGCCCATATTGGCCTCCAAACTTTGATCTTCCTGCCTCAGTCTCTGATACCTGGGATTATAGGATTTCTTTTTGAGTGCTTTGTAGTAACTCTGACAAGTAAGAATTACTCCTGTCTTCACAAATGCATCACCTAAGGTTCACAAATGTGAGGCAAACATGCTCAAGGTCACCTGGTGAGGAAGTGATGGAGCCATACACAGAGACCAGCCTTTCTTGGCCAGAGCAAGCATGGCTTGCTCAGCATTTCCACCCCCTGTGCCACCCTCCATCTCCCGCTCCATGCTCCATGCTTCCCAGAGGCCAGGGCTGTGTCTCACCGGTCACTGTGGTCATACTCTTTGGCCAGCACAGCCCCTGACATGATGCAGGTCCTCAGATGTCTGGCAGGTATGTTTCATTTCAGTGCAGCTCATAGGAAAAAAAAGAAAAAATTGGACGCTGAGCCCAAAGCCACTCCTCTCAGATGCAACCTGTAACCTTGAGTGAATCACTTTCATCTTGCACTCATCTGCAATAGTGGAAATAGTCCAAGAAGTAATGGGCAGTTGGACGAGACAGTCTCCAAAATCCTTTCCAGCTCTGACATCCTATGGCTTCTCCTCCTCAGCCTTACAAACCAACATAAACTAAAGCACCACAAGTGTGGGGCTGCACTCACCCCAACCTGGTTTTGCAAAAAGCACTGCCCTTCCCTGCCCCACTGCTCTCAGGAGGCCCCAGGCTGGACATTTGCTTCTCTACTGCCTGCTATTTAAGAGAGATTTGTGCTGAGGCTAGGCGGGCCTTGCTTTCCATATACCCCCAATGGCAGCTTTCACTAATGAGAATGAGATGCTTACACATATTTTCATTTTTAAAAAATCGACTATTAATTTGTCAGAATTATTCATATTTTACTGATGATATTTTCCATGTATCTAATCAGGGAGCTCATGAATAGAAATGAAACTATTTAAATACAGAGATGGTGTACATTGTAAGATCTTGTTTTCTCAAGCTGTTTCATAATGCAGTGAATACATTTATTCTAAAAACAGGTTTTGCAACCATCAAAAACAGTTTTGAAATCTTTGTTTAAATATGACTCTATTCAAAGAGGCAAAACTGATGTGAGCAGTGTATGTGTATGCGCGTGCACACGCGTGCACGTGGGTCCGTGTGGTCGCTTGGAGCATAAGCAGTGTTTCTCTGTACGAAGGAACAGGAGGTAGTTTTGTGTTGAGGAAACAGGAAAACACATTTCGGGTCAAATCTTTAGCATGGATAGTTGGCAGAGTGGAAGTACAAATTGAAACTGGGCTGAATAATATTCAAGATAATTATTTGTACAATGTAGACTTTTTAACTGTTCAAAATTCCAGCAGCACTTACCTACATTGAAAGAGGTTTAGAATCATTAAACAAAGCCAGATATTAAATATACTACTGCTATCTCTCGAAACATTAGCAAGTAATGTAAAACACATGGCATCTACTCAATGGAAAATCTGAGCATACAAATTATAATAGTTGTCTTATAAGACCTCTGGGAAGCTTGAACTAAATTGCTTAATTCCATTAATAACAAACTATTACTCTAGCTATTAAAGTAACATAAGGTAATAGAGATCATGTCGAGAGATTGTGCCGAGGCTCTTTCTTCACCTAGCACAAATTTATTCAGAGGCATTGATAGATTTTAATTGACTATGGCAACTGAATAGCAACAAAGGAAATTGAATGTCTTTTGAAAAGCTCCACATTTTGTAGAAGCAAATAGCAACAGCAAAATGAGGGTTTGGAAGAGCTGGGACGGGCGGAGAAGGACGTTGGGAACATCTGTCCCAGCCACTCCTCTGGAGAAACACTTCCCTGGAACCTCAGGGAGGAGCTCCTAGAAGGTAGGCAGACATGGCCTGAGTATCCTTTCCAGCTGTGTGGGCCAGAGAGTGAAGCGAGATGGGTGCAGGCTGCTGTAAGAGGCTTTGTCACGAATATCCATCAGGTACCTGCAGGGACCTTCAACTAGACCACTAAGTCCTCTCCAGAGTGCACCAAGAATGCGGCCTATTCCCTCCCAAAGATCCAGCTGCACCATGCATGACCCTTCATCATAGCCTGGCAGTGGCATGCGTGGCCCCCATCATGGCCTGGCTGTGGAGTGAGCCACCCTTGGGGCAGCTCTGCAGCTGGGAAATCACTGGCCTCACTTAGCTCCCATCTGCCGAAGATGGATTCTGGTGACCTGTCTGTCACCTGCTTTACTCCTCTACCTCCTGATCCTTCTTCCACATCCAAATGCCACCTAGGCAACTCTTGTTATGACTGGACTGTGATCCCCCAGGGTCCCCCACGCCATGCTAGTTGCCAAGAGTGGGTCCAGGTCATTGCCGTCATGTTCCAGGGCCTGTCCATCACAGTGCTGCTGCAGGAGTGTGTGACTGCCTCCTGCGGTCAGCATGGGCTTCCTCTCTGCCTTTGTGACTGTCTAGAATAGCGTATCACATAAGCCTACATAATCATCTTCTGCCCTCAGTGGCAGTCAAGTCTGCTGTGTCTCCCGGGACCAGGGACCTTCTCTTTCCTACTCCCCACTGGTCCCAGCACTTTTTGGGGCATCATAGAGGAATTTCAAAATTTCTGCTCCACACCACACACTGCCTCTGATGTCCCTGCAGTTCCTCTGGGGTGGAGGTCCTCTCGAGTTGTGCGGGAGTAACACCCGGAAGCCGGCTCTGGCTGGTGGCTCTGGGTGCCTACCTCATTGGCACTGGGAGAATCTAATCCCACCATGACTGCCGCACATGCATGTGTTTGAAAACCTCCTTGGCAGGCAGGACCTCCTAATTTTTTCCACTTCTTGTGATTAGCGTTGCAGACTAATCCTAGCACCAGACTCAACACCAGCTGTTCTTCCCTCACTGCTTGTTTTTAGTTATAAACCAAATCCTAGAGCTGCTGCCGATTCTGCTGGCCCCGCTCCTCCCTCTGCCCAAGCTGCAGCCAGACACCTGCAGGGTGACCTCAGGTGAGTTATCTTTCTGCCTGGCTGCCTGTGTCCTTGGTGCCCGGGCAGCACTGCTGGGTCCCTGGGTGAGCAAAGGAACCTCCATGTCCAACAAGGACTTCACCCTATCCAATATGGTAAGGGAGCTGTATAGGAGCAATCCTCAGAGCCAGGCTGATCTTAGAAATTTGCTTTTGCATCCCTAGATACCACAAGCAATTTTGACATAATCAGAGATATTCAAAACAATACATGCAATATTTATAGACATTTTTCCAACATGACAATTGCATGAACCCATCCCACCTCTGAACATCACCACATTATTGGAACTCCCTCCTTTCCTGCCCAGCTGTTTGCAAGTTCTCCTAAGTGTGGAAAGAGCCACGCAGGCAGCACAGGCCTTGGCCACTCTTTCCCCACGCAGCTTTCCCCTGTCTAGTGGCCATCTGGTGGCCAGAGACTGTCTCCTGTGGGTGTGCCAGCACCACCTCCCTCTCAGGAGTCAAGAGGCTCCAGGCATGTAGCAAGGGTCAGAGTCACCTAGGCAATGGCGGAGACCCTCATAGAGCCTTTCGTGATATGAACAGCCCACTACAGTACGCGTGCTATAGCTTCACCATCACTGCTCTAGGAATGCAGACCCCGAGCATAAGATGAGGTAGCTTCCCCCTTTCTGAGTTTCTCTGTCATCTCCTCAACCTCCCATGACTTCCTTAGTAGTGTCTGAGGTCAGGTTATTCACTGAATGCAGACTCCAGGGCTCAAGCTTCTGCATCCCTATATGCCGCCATTTGCATTTCTGACACAGTGGCTCTCCTACCAGAAAGGCCCAAACAAACCAATCAAGGAGTGTGGCAGATAGGATATTTGTCCTCCAAACATTCCAGCATCAGGAAGAATTGTGATTGTCAGAAATATCATATTCCTGTCAAAAGTGCATGAAATCAGTTCCGTAAATTGGGAAACATAAGTTACAGTTGTATTTGTTCTGCAACCTTCTAAGAATCATGAGTTCCTTATGGATAGGGAAAAAAAAAACTTAAGGCCTTTAGAATGATTTAATGTCCAATCCCAGTCACCTCTGGCCAGCTGTGCTGTTGCTCTTGGTATGAAATGTTTTGCTCCCTTCTGCTCTTGGGTATTCCAGCTGGGTCTGTTTCTTTCTTTGGTGGCTGCAATTTTTTGAACATAAAGTAAAAGTAGTTGCTGTTTTCCTCCCAGTCGTTCTCACTATGTCTTGCCTCTCGGGTGGCACTGTCCACTGGTTCCCCTCCCTCTGTTACTTGTGCATGTTAGGCTCACGTTCATCCCCTGGAGAACCAAAGCAAGGGGCTGGGGTTGTATGGAGCCCAGTAGCTGCCCAAGCCCTGAGCAGTGCATATGGGCTTGAGCCTGCCGTGCTCTGACCCCACCGCCCAGAGCATTTCTAGTGTGCGGGACTTGAGGGGACATGCTTTCATTTCTCAGCTGAAATGAGCCTCCTTGTGCCCAGATGACAGAAATAGATTGGAACTCATTTCCTTGCTGCTACCTAGAGAGCTCAGCCAGGCTGTCAGGTGCTGAAGGAGAAAGCGAACTGGGGTGTCGTGGATGTTTCCTTGGGCCCCACAGTATCTCTTGGGTCCTACAGAACATTGAGCTAACGTTAGGGACACCTGTGTCATGGAGCATGAGTGAAGAACATTTGGGGACAAGACTGGGCCAGGACTGTGGGAAAAGATGGCTCAGGAGTTGAGGCCCAAGAACTAGGATTTCTTTGTTTTAAACTTGAGGTGCACAGCATGACATTTTGGTATACTTGGATGTGGTGAAATGGGTAGTTCTTGTGGTCAAGCAGACACCTCTATGATCTCCCATGATTCCCCTTCTGTGTGTGTATAGGAGCACTTAAAACCTACTCTCTAAGCAAACTTCTAGTACACAGTGTAATGACTATATACTGCCCATGAGCTCTCAATTTCAGAGTCAGGCAGGGTAGGTTGGTTGGTTTGTTTAGGATGTAAAAGTCATCACTAGAAAAACAGGCAAGGATTTCCATGAAAAGTAGGTCTGGGATTTGGGCCGTGGTGAATCTCCTCCCTCTGAAATCCACTTGCAGATCCCATCCTGCTGCTCCTGCCATGGCCTCAGTGCCCTGGGTGGGGAGCTGGGGTGCCGAGAAAGTGCCCTGATATTCAAGTGGCTGTGGCTAATTCAGGCAAGCCCAGCCAGGCAGAACACTGCTTCCCCAGGGTCTGCCCACTGCCTGCCCTGCAAAGCAGCCTTGGAGGTAGAGGCTGCCCCTCTGCTGGGGCCCAGGAAGGGCTCAAGGTCAGGGAGCCGAGTGCAAGAAAAACTCGGCCCTGCTCTGGCTGAAACAGCTTTCTCGGGGCCTCTGTCAGGAAATTCAGAAAAGTCAGGAACTTAAGAAAGTCCACAGTCCAGAGCCTTCTGCAGTAATAGACATATTCACTGCTGTGCTACTGAGCACTTAAGATGCAGCTTGTGTGGCTGGGGAGCTGGCTTTTAAATGCCATTACTTTAATTGCAATACTCACATTGGCTAGTAGCCACCATGTTAGGTAGAATCACTCTAGAAGACTGGGGGAGGGTCCAAATGAGGCTGCCCAGGGCCTCCCAAGACTCTAGATCTTTCATTGTGTCCCTTTCTATTGCTGACAGTGACAGAGCATACCGAACTCTCAAAAAAATGATCTTGAAAATATGACTGAATGGGATGAACGGCTTGCGGAGGTCCCTGCAACCAAGCACACTTCCGTTGGTGGTTGTGGGACTTGCATTAGGCAGAGGAAGAGGCCGTGCCAGCCTTCCACCAGTGCCTCTCTCCTGCCACGTGAAGTTCCCTCCCCTGCAGCTGTCTGCAGAAATGGTGTGGAAGCCTTTATTCTTTACAGATTTGGGGTGTATTCTCTGAAGCCATCCTGGCTACCCACTTTCCACTTGATTTCTTGGCTTCTCAGGGCTTGCCCAGCCTGGATTGGTGTGATCACTCAGGACTAGACTGTAGCATGTTTAGAATTACCCCATCTTTTCCTTCATGTGAGCAACTCAGGGAGACCAATGGACTGTGGCCAGCACTCACAGGAAATGGGTGAGCTGGGGCAATTTGATAAATGTTCCATTGAAAATGCCTGGCTTCTTTGGATGTAAGTTAAGACTGCTGGAATGGCTATTTTTTGTCGTGCTATCAGACAGCATTAACTACACAGCAGTAATCTGGGGACATAGGTTTTGGTGGTTTGAAGCACAGTACTGAGGTTATCAGAAACACCATCCATTTTCAGCAGTTGAACTTCTCAGAGTTGGGCCAGGATGCCAGGGAAGAATGGAGGCTAGAGCAAGGCAGGGCCAGGAAGAGGAAACAGATCTCTAACCCTTGGGAGCTTAGAGCAGCACCTGTCTGTCCTCAGGTCACCCCCAGCTCCAAGGAGGTCAGTCGAAACCCTGAGATCCAGAGTCTCTGGGCTTTGGTGTAATCTCTTAGGAGATGAAGAAAGTGCAGGGAAACAGCCCAGTAATCTTGGGTTTGGGATGTATCTTTCTCCATACATTGCTTTGCATTCTTTTCTTATTTTAACTTAAGGTCTCACGAAATAGCTTATTTACCCAGACTGAGCTCAAACTTGTGTCCTCTTTCCTCAGCCTTCCAGGCTACTGGGATTACAGGTGTGCACCACCACACCAGCTTGCTTCGAACTCTTGAATTTTAATTTATGAGGTTCACCCTTGAAAAAGAGTCCCTGTCCACGAGCTGAGATGGAGCACTCCTACGTGAGGACAAGGCCTTGCTTTCGCTGGGCCCCATGACTTGTCGGTTTGTTGAAGTACATTTGCTTTGGGGGCTGCATGGTGGTGCAAGCGCTTGGTTACGGGGCACTTTCCTGGCATCCAGAGGTATGCATCGCTGCCTACTTGGAAGGCAGGCCCTGAGCTGCCCACTAGCATGCAGCACTGACTGAGAAGGATAACAGTGGCTGACGGCAATGGAAAAGGGGGTTCAGATGTTGCATCTGCAAGGAGGGGAAGGTGGTGGCATGTCCGGGGCAGACAGGCCAGAGGCAGGGAGTCCAAGAGGGCTTTGTGGAAGAGGGAACAACTTGAGATGAACAGTGGACTTCAGAAGTCTCGAACGAGTGCCTAGGGCTCTTGCATAGAACAAGAAGAGAAAAGAAACCACAGAGAACACTTTATTACCATGTTTCCTACTTCTTGGTATATATTTGCTACATTTCAACCTTCTCCCCCTTGGTTTCATTTTATTAGACCTAGGATTTGTGTTTCTGACATTCAGGACCAGTGTTCAGAGATTCTGTCCTGATACTGGGAGACACCTCTCGATCATCACTCTGGCCTTCTCCCAGCAGCAATAAGCTGGGGACATAAGCCTCTGACAGTGGTGACCTGATATTTAGATAGACAGCGACCGACCGGGACTCCAAAGCCACTTTTAACAATTTAACAATTTCTCTGATTTAGAGATTTGACACTCTGGAAGTTGAAATCTAGGTTTATACATCTTTTTAAAAAATAGACAATGTTGAGGTTGGAAAAAAAAGGATTTTTATAAATTGTATTACCCTCCCTGAATTTATATTCCCTTGAGCCAATGGGAAAAAAAAATGGGATTTCAAATCATGCGCGTGGAGTTGTTGGAGTTCATTTCATGAGGGTGCACTTTGACATGCGTTTCAAGATTTGACTATTTTGATAAATCCTGATTATGCCACTGTTGAGCGAGAACAGAAGTAGAACTAGCATCTGCTTGCCTGCCGTGTGGCGTCGCCAGGCCTGGCGTGCTGTCTGGAACAGCAGTGGCCCAGCCTGGAGAGCTAATGAGAGTCTTGATGAGCGGAAATTGCTTCCTGTGGTAGATGGGGGTGGTCGTCCTGGGATGAACTGGGTCACCTCAAGGATCTGGGACGCAGGAGCCACTTTGAGCCTCAGGTGCCTGATGGTTGGAACTTGAGCCACAGCTCCCAGCTCCTCCCTGCACAGTCGTGTGGACCAGCATCCCTGCTGGGCCAGGTCTGGATCTCCATATCCTTCTCTTGCTAGACCTGTCCTTCTCCAAGGCAGTTGTAGGAGCCCGTGCAAGGTGAATAGAGCCTAATTAAGAATGCACTGTAGCCATGGCCCCCCCATGCGGAAGAGGCTGTGAGAGAGATGGGGGGGCAGGCAGAGTCCCTGAGGAGGGGACAGAGGCTGCCAGTAGAGAGTCAGGAAAGTGCCCTGCACTGTGGAAGCCCAGGGCAAGAGCTTTAGATCTGAACCCTTAACTTCATCACTCAGCCTGATCATCCATGTTCAGGTTGGAGAGCTTAGGGTGGCGCACAGTTTAAATAAGTTGGTGTTCCCTGTTTACTAAGCCTTTCGAATGTTGCAATGCCTCAGGTTTTTGGTTTTTTTTTTCAAACTAGTAAAGCGAAAATGTTTTTTAAATTTGCTGTTCTTGTCTGGAAAACTCATTGATCCTACACCCTCGCCACTTCTGACAGCCCGATGCTCCCCTCTAGGCAGCATTTATGATATCACTTCTATAGGAAATGCCCAGATCTGAGGGTGCGGCCCCATCAGGTTTGCATAGACTGAGGCAGACCTCTGTACCCCACACCCCTATTGGAAGTACAACGTTTCTGTCACCTGTCTTCCCAACCAACCCTAGTCCAGAAGTAACCACTGAATATTTGGTTTTTAAAGCATTTGTTTCTAAAGCATGAGATCTTTTAAAATATCACCTGCATTTTGAAATGGAAAAAAAGTCTCCTGCACCCACCAAGAGAGGTCTGCCACTGGCTCCTGGGCTCCTGGGGCACCACTGGTGTGGTCAGGCCAAGGGGACACTCTTCCCAGGTTGCAGGGCACTGGCTCAGACTTGGAGGATCCAAAGGCTAGCCAGCTGTGTGCCTCCACACCTAGAATGCCAGACGTGTACCAAACCTGGAGCTCAGTGGAAAGCAAGGAAACCATCTCTGCTTTTCCCCCAGATCACTTGCATTTGTTCCCTGTGCTGAGCAGGACTCCAGATTAGAGGGGGTGCGAGAGAGGCCTACTCATCAGTCCGCATAATCAGCTCTGAACAGATTTCTGCCCCAACAAAGAGAACAGTGTGTTCCTGACACTGCTGTGCGCACTGAGGCTCACTGGTGGGAGGCTCTCCTGGGAGGGAGTCAGATTTTCCAGCAGCTCCCTCACACCTACCACCTCGTTTTTCTTGGCCCCAGATTTCTGGCTTTTGAAGAGGGGGTCACTGACACTGCGCCTGGTGGAGAGAGCTCTGGCTTTGTTCCCCTTTATTTCCTGCAATAAAATTCCTGCAAACCCACCTGTCTGACCAGTCTGTTGTCCGCTGTCTGTGCTTAACCCTTCGGGCATGGGTCACCAGGCTCAGGGTGTGTTCAGAACACAATTCAGCCCTTTGCTTGTCATTTCATATGTTGTATGAGCCTCATTCCTGTGATGCTGTCACCCATGTTCTCAGACAGGCAGCGCCCACTGCACCCCCTAATCTGTTGCTCTCTGAAGGCCTTGTCAGCGGCTCAGCACCAGGCACCATGACTACCAAGGGTGCCTCGAGCATCAGGACCTCCTGGGTCTGCTGTCTTGGTGTGACCTTCTGCAGTTGTCTCCTTTGTTGGAGGTAAAATCCCACAGGGATTCCTCAGTTCTGTTTGGGGTGGCTAAGCCTAGAAAATTTATTTTTCTCTTTTTTCATACTTTTTTTTTCCTTTATGCTTCCTATAGCTACAATTGTGTTTTCCTCTTTACTCATAAAGATTTAAATGAGAAAAAAAATAACCTGAGAATGTGTGTGCTTTGTTTAAATGTCACATTTGTGTCCTTTGTGAAAATTACCCCCAGGCATGAGAAGGAAGTACAAGCAATTGAAATGCCAGGGACTGCAGTAGGGAAAAGGGTTTCAGAGTGGAAGGCTGTACGTACCAGAGCGACCCTGTGAGGTTCCAGCCTGGACTCAGGCCTACAGGAGGCCCTAGGCCTGGCTCTCTATCTATCTCTGGTGTGACTGGATTTCTGACAGATCATTCCCTTGCCTGTGCCTCATTTTCCCCATCTGACCGAGGGAGTTGGGCTGGAAGGTCACTTCCAGCATGACCTCCTGTAGCTGTATAGTTGTTTGAGTCATTGATACCTGTATGTTTGCTGTGATCGCTGCCAGTCAGACTGGAATGCTTAGTAGGTTTTTGACACTCAGACCAGAAGATACAGAAAAGGCCACAGATGTTAGCATTGTTTCCATGGCGACTCATGGCTCATGTGCTGTAATCTGAACATCACTGCCGCTTTCCATTAAGAGCCAAGGCAAGGGAGCCATGCCTCGGGTATCCAGGGTGAGCACCATGGCCAGGCCCCTGTGCTCTGTTTGCTGGAGCTGTCCCCTGCCCATGCTCTGGCACCCATCTTGCCCCAGGTGGATAAAATAAAGCCATAAGAGAGAAGAGAGCAGCTACCAGCCAAGGAAAAGAAAGAGGGTAGAAGATGCCCAAGTCCCAGCCCATATCCAAGTCTCCACTCACAGTCCTACCCACCTTGCTGTCCCTGTCTACAGAGTAACATGTTCTTTAAGCCCAGCCCAGGTCACCAAGGCCATGGAAGGACCCATTCCATGTAACTGCAGAGCCCCCACGAGTACTTATACATTTCAGAAATGTTTTCTTCCACAGAAAATATTTTAAATTTTAAAAATAATAATATTCAGTTCTTTAAAGAGACAGTCAGGACCCTGAAAATTCACTCAGTGAGATGAAGTTGGGGCATAGGCTGAGTTTCCTAGCTGCCCCGCAGCTGCAGCCTTCCAGAGCAGATCCTGAGGGCTGAGCAGAACTGCTGGGAAGGAGACTTGGGCTAGCCCTCTGCTGTCCATGGACATTCCCACTTCTGTCCTCTGCAGCGCTTGGCAGGGCCTGCCTCTGTGCACTGCTGCCAGTGTCCCCTCAGAAGTCACCCCAGAGGTCCTAGTTAAGGTCAGCATTTCCATCAAGGGAGGCTGCCCTTGGGGGCTGCAGGCTGGGGCCAAGGCCCAGCCTTCCCTGGAAAGGGTTGTGGTCCCCATTTGCCACCGAAACTAAAACTAGAAGGATTTTGCCTGATGCAGTGCCTGCTGGCAGGGGTTAGACTCCTTAGTTCTAGCCCTGTGGGGGCAGGGCTGTCTTCTGGCCCGCACATGGCTAGAAACCCATGCCAGGAGTCGCTGGGACCTGTCTCCTCGCAGGCATGAGCCCTGGGCAGCTGGATGTGTGGTGTCAGCACCACGAGGCCCACCATCATGTTCAGAACATTTTTATCTTCCTTGAGAACAAATGCCCTTCATTCTCCTTTCCACCAGGAGCCTCGTTTCCTTCACACCGGCCTTTCACACTTGCGCTTGAATATTTCTCACCCTTCCTGGTTAAGTACTGTTCAGCATTGTCCCTCCACTGCTCTACCAGGTGCCTTCACAAGTAGGGAAACTGAGGCCCAGGCTCCCTCATGTGCCACAGGGTGAATCCCCGTGCTCCTCAATGTGCATGCTTTAGTGCACCATCCGGTGGCTCTCTGTTTTCCAGTCCCCCTCAGATCCTCTTAAAAGCCTCCTGTAGAAAGCTCCACAAAACAGATGGACTCTCCTATGGACAGACTCGGTGACCTGAGGAAGCAGCTTCCAGCGCAGTGTACAAACACTGCTAGAACAGACTTGGGAGCCAGAGTGCTGTGTGACTTAGGAGAGAGGCCAGTGACACGGACTCCACATTCTGGGCCTCAGAGGGCCCCTGACCCAGCTCAGGAACATGTTCTCGGGCCTGCAGGTCTCCAAGAAGATATTCTGTGTGTCACTGCATGCCAGGAAGCTCCTGGCCTAGATAATTAGGTCAGCCTCCCCCTCACGCAGCCAGCAGCCGACCAGCAGGACCAGGCTCCGGGCTGAGGAGTGGTTTCGTTACCCGGCTTCGCGCCTGCTCCTCTGCGACAGAAGCACCTGGGGCTGAGAATCCCTGGCATCTGCTCAGCTTTTTCTTTTAAGGAAATGATGAGAAAACAGGCAAACTTCCCCAGGAGTAGTGGGCGGTCCAGAAGTATTCCAGATGGAGGTGATTTTGCTTGCAGCAGGCTCACGGGACGTCTGTTAGACAGCAGAGTTGTGGTTCTCAGTGACATTGAAGGACCGTGAAAGCTGTGTCCTGACCCTCCAGCCACATGCTAGAAGCCAGTTTCTCACTGCTGTGTGCCTCCGTGATGCACCTGCTGCCCTGTTAGTAAAATCTCTCCAGACCCCTAACCCAACCAGCAGTACAGAGAGCGCCTCTGCATGGCATCAGTCCATGACACGGGGCTTCTCACCCTATCCCACACTCCTGCAGAGCCACTGCTTCTGTAGCAATTGCCGTTCATTTTCTTACTCCACCCCCTTGTCAAGGGTGCGGATAATAGTCCTCTTTCAGATCACTCTGGCCTAACTATGGATCTTCAGGGCCACTTTCTGTTCTCTGTGGCTGCTGGAATACTGACAGCATGAGAAGGGGGGCAGGACCAGCAGCCCCGGGGGGCATGGGAAGGCACATGTGAAGACTACGCCACATCTGGGCCTCTGGCTCCCCCACACATGCACACACTCCTTTCCTCCAGGGCCTGCTGGGTCCAGCTGTGTAGTGTCCAGGAGTATAGCTGCACAGCCTGGCTGCTCAGAGGACCATGCAAGGTGGGCAGAGGCGGAACACTCTTGATCCTCACTTCTGGGTCCCACCGCACCAGGTCCTGGCACCCAGCCCCAAAGCGTGGGCACATTCCCCCTTCCAGAGTTGCATGGTGGTCCCAGAACAGGATTTGGGGCAGAATATCAAGCTTGTCCCAGAGAACCTCCCACACTCAGGTCACTTGGGCTCTTTGTTCGTAAGGTGAAGAAGCCATGGCCACACCAAAGCTTCTGTGGCGTGGGCTGACCAGGTTCTGCGCAGTCTTGCAGGGCTGTGCTATGGGCAACAAGAGGGCACACCCTTGTCTTGCTTCCACACATGCAGTAACAGCTTCGTTGGTGTAGGGGCCAGGCCTGTGAGCACTGTGAGCCTCAGGCTCCCATGATGCAAGGCGTAGGAAAGTAGCAAAGACTCAGAATGGTTCAGGCCGAGAAGCAGCTCACCACATACAATCTGGCCCATCTCCCAGCCCCACCTCTCACACACTTGGGGCCAGCCCCAGGCTCGGAGCAGTATGACAGTGGAGCGCAAACCCTTCCATCCTTCCTGCCCCTGCCCATGTCCTCTGCTTGTCTCACATACAACAGCTTGCTTTGAGGGACCCTATAGCATCAGAAGCTCAGTCCCTCTGACTCCCCAGGACTTAGGGAAGAGGCCACTGTCTGAAGTCTGAACTGTTTTCCTCTTTTTTCCCCCCAGTTTTTACATTTTTATTAGTACATATGTGCCTTACATAATCATATTGCCTGTGAGGACTCGGTGCGTGTGCGTAACACAGTCCAATTCTCTTAAGTCTAGATTTTTAAAGTCCATTCTGAGTGTGCTTCACCCATCATGCCTCACGCAGAGTTAGGAGGACCCAGGATGTGCAGAGAGCTCAGAGGGGCAATGACTTCTCCGGGAGCTGACACTTGCTCCTGCAGCACTGTCGATCTATCTGTCAGGGTCCCATTCTCATATTTCCCAGCAGGGGTCTGGCCCCAGGACTCCCCCAGACCCAGTACACAAGATGGGGAGTAAGTAGTCAATGACAGACACCAGGGACACTGCGGGCACTGGCATCTGTGCCAGTTCCTGTCACCATACAACAATCACCCTTAGATACAGGGTGCAGGCTTCTCTTTTGTCACTCCCACAGATCCTGTGGGTCTGGATAGAACACCATAGGAGAGCTGCCTTGCCACTGTCCTCTATTCTGCCAGTTCCAAGGGAATCACAAGCCCACCTCAGTACCAGAGGAGAGACTTAGCCTTGGGCCTTTGCTGGGGCAAGGGCTAGGTTCTAGGGGAACCTGAAACGACAGCCTGCCACACGGTACCTCTTCTGCAGTCCACCTTGCAGATGAAGCCCAAAGCCTTGATGAGGGGACCTCCCACGTTCATTCCTTGCAGACCCGTCAGGTGTGATCACTTGGGGACCCTACCCTAGGTTCCCATGCCCACGAGCTCAGTGCAAGCCCCTCAGCAAGCTGCTTTCCAGAAGCCATCGCTTTCTGCAGAGACATTTAATAGGACTCAGCCTACCCCAGTGACAGACCACATCCCTGTGGGAGGGAAGGTAGAGCACCTTGGGCTCAACAGCTGGTTCCAGTCTCCATTCTGTCCCTTACGGTGTGCCTTGGGCAAGTTACTTGGGCTCTTGGTGCCTCTGTTCCCTCATCGATAGGATACAGATGAAGAAAACAGTACCCTTGCCAGAAGCACTGTTCAGGACATGCCTAAAATGACGCTTAACACATGACAACTGCTACACACATAAAGGGTGCATGCTCTCAAGAGCAGGAATGTGTGAGAGCGGGTGCTCTGGTTCTCTGCCCAAGGAAGGGAACTGGCTGCTTCCAGGTGTCCTGAGGATACCGGTAATTTCTGGCTCTGTGTCACAAAGACCCACAACTTTTATGACAATGGTAAATCACACCCACTTGGGCTGCAGTGTACAGTGGTGTGGGTGGGAAAACGGAGCCAGCTGCCAAGCCCAAGGTCTTGCATTGGATTGCAGGGTGGAGATTTACGTGTGTGTGTGTGTGTGTGTGTGTGTGTGTGTCCATAACTTATTCTCATCCATGAGTTTGGGAGAGCAAGGGAGAGAATCTGGATGATATCTTTAATTAAGTATTGCCACTCCCTCCTCCTTAAGGTCATTACAGTCAATAATGGGGAGGAGAAATATCTCTTTAGAAGGTCTTTCAAATGAAAAAGAGAATGAAGTACTGAATGCAGAAACATCCTTATCTAGCCAGCATCCTTCCTTCAGTTGTGATTTAATATGTGTATGGTGCTATTCAGAAATACAAAGCAGCTTGGGGAAAAGTCTCAGCTCTGAGAATCTTATAGTATTAAAACTAGAGTAATCCCACATGAGAAAAATACAGCAAAGCCTGGGCTTGGCCCCTATAAACTGGTGTGCTCCACCCCCATGACCCAGGGCTGTGGGACGTCCCCAGAGAGCTGTCACATGCTGCTTTTGACAGCTGAATTTTATTAAATGTTTTTTCATTACTCCTGACGGACTTGGCAGTGAACTCTTATCAGTGTATTGTGGCGAGTACAAGTCAATTAATTTCTTTTAAATAACTTCAACTGAAATCCTATTTGATTTATATTCTAAAAATGATTTCCATTCTGCTCCTTCCTGAGATTATAGTCCCGGTGGAGTTAATCACACTGGCTACACAGTCACCCATACCCCAGGGAGAAAACAGGATCAAGGAGTGGAGGAAATGAGAAGAAGGTGGAGTTGAGTGCGTCCTAAAGACCTTTTATTCCGTATCAGGCCACAGGCCTGGTGACAGAAAAGCACCTTTAAATTTTGCTGTCGAAAAAGTTTACTTCCTGCTGTGATGGCATGGGCTGGGGAGATGGCTCAGTGGAATAAGTGCTTCCCTGGCAAGCACAAGGGCCTGAGTTCAATCCTCGGTTCTGAAGAAAAAAAAAAAAAAAAAAACAGCTGTGATGGCAGAGGATGAATCGTAGTGCTAGACCTGGAGGAGTCTCGGACAGGACCAGTGGCCCCTCTGGTTACCCTTTATCTGGTGTCCAGAATTTTGGTCACTGATGTCCAGGAGCCCCTCCTGTGGCTGGCCCTGGTTGTGACAGTCTGAACTGGAAGAGGATGGCTAGCTTCTTGGGGCTACCCAGTCACCATGGGCTGCCACTGTCATCAGAGCTCCAGTGGGCTGCTCTGTGAAACAGGCTGCTCCCCAGACAGTGGCAGGGATGAGCAAAGGTGCCACCTTCCTGAAGGCTTGGGCACAGGCCTGACTGCCAACGTGGTAATGCCCAGCATGTGTGATGGGCAGGCAGAGAGGGCAGGCACACCCTCTCAGAGGAATTGGCATGAGCAGGTGACATTCAGCATGGACAGTAGAGCTTAGTGAGTGGCTGGTGACAGCAACAAGAGGTTGGAGCTCCAGGGAGACAGTGGCTCCTGCCCTCGAGAAGTGCAGTGGCTGAATCCCAAGGCGGGCAGGTGTGGAGATGGTGAGAGATGCCTTCCCAAGCCATCTTCTTCCCCAGTGCCAGGCTGCTACATCAGGTCTGGCAGGCTGCCGGGGAACAGTAGGTCACTGTCCCCAGCGTAGGGATACTCCCATGAAAAATTCAGGGCAATTAAACAGTTTAATAAAGATGAGTTTAAACAAAAAACATATCTGCAAAATATCTGCAGTGGATGCCATATTAGTTTGCTAGGACTGCTGTGACAAAGTAGCCCAATCAGCGGCCTAAGCAACAGAAATGTGTTTTTCTGCTATTCTGGAGGTTAGATGCCCAGGGTCAAGGTGTCTGAGGGATTGGTCCCTTTGGTAGCCTATCAGACAGCTGGCCTCGGAAGCTTCTAGAGCATTTGATAAAGATGTGAAGTCCTATGTCACTGAATCAAGTTCTTTAGGAGTGTGGCCCAGGACTTGACATTTAAATCAACTCTGAGGTTCCCAGGAGATTTCAGGTGTGCACAGAGGCTCTGGGGTATGCAAGGAGAGAGAAATCACAGCCCCACTGCCCAGGAGCTCTCTGCCGGCCAGAAGCAGGAAAAGCACAGGCTGAGCAGTGGGGCGGCCAGCCAGGGGCATGGAGGAGACCAGAGTACTGGAACTCACGGGGAAGGAAGGAGGTGTCCCATGAAGTGGGGGTCAGTGAAGCACTCCCCAAGGGTGATGCCAGAGAGGACTCCAGGCTGATGGTTAGAGAGGTGAGGACAGGCTGCCGCGAGATGTGAGAATCTGCGTAAACACTCATCTTCGTGTTGAGAGTATCTTTGAGCCATGTATCACTTTTGTCTTATCAAAAAACAAATTTTGTGTTTTCTGAAATTCCTGTTTGCTGTCTGGGGATGTGATATCAGTGCCTGACACATAGACACTCCACAAAGGCCTGGCGGCGTGGAGCCTCTGATGTTCTGTGGGTTAGTGGCGGTGCGGAATTTATCTTAGAAGGGAGAGGATGACTGGGACGGGTGGAGAGAGACCCAGCTGGCGACAGCAGCCGTGGCAGGGTTTAAGCACCGCTGGCAACTTCCGAGTCCAGCGGGTGAGTGTTGACGTTGTTGTTTGAAGTGGCATTCATCCTCCCCATCTTCCTATACGCGTATTGATCCAGGCCAGCACAGACATGACAGGAGACAGCACGGGAAGAAAGATGTCAGGGCTGGAGGTGGGAAAGAACGTGAACGTAAATGGCAGAAACCAGAGCGAGTCCTGTGGACTTCAGAGCTGTGCTTTGGAGCTGTGCTGGGTGACCTTAGCAAGTGACCTAAATTCTCTTTGCCTTAGTTTCTCCATCTTTAACATAATAAGGATGGCAGTCACACAGTGTGGGAGGCGTAAATAGATTTAATTATGGTGGGAGTTTCGCATGTGGCCTGGGATATACATATGCATAAATGTGAGCAATCAATATTTTTTTTCCACCTAGATGAGTGATGTTCTGAGAATTTACTTCAAACAAGATATCCTGGCTATTCTTAGAGGATTGAATATTTGCTAACAAATCCATTCTCCTTGTCATGATATATGTAGCTCAGTGATCATTCTGCTCTCTGCTCTGAGCTAAGAACCAAGCACATCACCAGCCTGAAGGGTGGCATGCGGGCCTCACAATCTGGGAGGCCTTTGGTTGGTTAAAGGGCGTCTCTTCCGCCCCCTGCGCAGGGGAGCCATGCTGTGCTTGTTGTCCACACAATAGGAGCGTGCTGCATAGGAAGAAGCATCCTTGCTGCACCCTGCATCCCGCCACAGTTTTCCCTCAGGCTAATTTCCTGAGGCCCTGGGTCCAGGCTGTGGCCAGGGTGGCTTGGTGCAGGCTGCAGTCAGTTCCGCATCCTGACTTCCTGCTCGGTGGGGTCAGGGCCTGCAGGGAGCTCGCGTCTCCTAGGGATCTCACTGCATGCTGTTGCAGAGCCGGGCTGCCTTTGTGCCTGTGCTGTTAAAACTGGTGAAACGCAGAGCTCACAGAGAGAGGAAAAGGTCAGAGGTGGAACTCCCAGGCTCCCATTTGAGGGCTAGTTCTTGGATTCGGTTTCTTCCTTGAATAATGCTAGAGAAACCTACCAGTGACAATTAAGAAAAGCAGAATTTCCTGGTTGAAATCAGAGAGACCATTTCAGGAGAGCCCAGTGCACCCACATAAGATCCCAGGAATTCTCTGAACCCAGTTTCTGAACTCCAGTTCTCATCAGCGTATCATCCTGGATGTCTAAGCCACTCCCTGTGGCTGGGACTCTGTTCCCTGTACGTGGACAGGGTGCAGGAGAGGAAGGACCACACTGCCAGAGCACAGTGGGTTTGTTCTGAGCGGTCGCTACAGAGTGCGCAGCCCAGACGCGCTGTGTGTGCTTCTGACTTTCGCCCCACCCAGTGTGTGACAGCCAGAGCTAAACGAGGCCTGAGCAGGCAGGTAGAGCAGCCAGACATGTTAGTGCAGGCTGTCTCTTGGCTACCTCTGGTTACTGGTCTTGGTGCTCCCATGTCATTGTCACTCCAGGAATAGGAGCACCAGGGGAGGGATGGGAAGTGCTGGGCAGGTGCTAGGAAGTAAGGAGGAGCCAGGGATGTTAGGCCTGCTGAGGCTGCATGGGCTTCCATAGTGGGACCTGCAAACCCCGCAAGGCGCCATCTTTAGACTTCATGTCAGCCTACTGCCACCCCAATTTTTCTGTTATTATTATCTCAACACCGCATTGGCCCTATTTTTAAAATCTGCTGTGCTTAAGCAATTTTGTCTGACGTCAGCTGGCTGCCGGCAACTCTGCTTGAAAACAAGAATAACCAAATCTTCTAAGGAGTAATACCAAACCTGCTTCAAACGCAATAAATCACAAAAACCATTGTTTACGATAAGTGGTATCTGATTGCTGTTAGAACTTGTGTTTATTGCTTTTGTGCATTATGGTCTCTTGTAATTTGGACAGCCAGAAATTGTATTCCTTTATGCAGCGTGTAGGAAGGGTTTGTAAGGAGGGAGGCATCTGTAATTATGCTGCCAGGGGTTGGGGTTGGGGAGCCTCCAAGGACCATGAAATGCAATTGCCTGAGTTTCATCAGAGGAGCTGTGCGTTAGGCTTCCCACTTTCCTGCTTCTTGGAACCCTCCAGCCGTCTTCAGAGACCTGAGAGAATGACAAGCAGGAAGGAGTTTGGAGCCACAGCACCCTCCTCAGAGGGACCGTAAGTGGACTTGGGAGCAGAGCACGGGCTGGTCAGGCACCCGTTAGCCATGAGGGCTGGTGGTTTTCCTGGGTTGCCTTGGATAGTCCTGCAAGTGTCTTCTGCTTTCTGGCCCGTCTTGACAAGGGTGCACTGGGCTTTGCACGTGAAGACTGATGGCAGTGGCCCATGGTCAGCTGGTGGCAGTATTCCTTGGTGTCTCTCTCTGCAAAAAAGGTTTGTTTAGCTCAGTTTGTAGGGGTTTCAGTCCATAATTGGCTGGCTTCGAGGCAGGGTGGCATGGTAAAGGAGTAACAGCTCATGGTGGCAGAAGATAGCAAAAGCAATAGGAGAGAGAGGCAGAGACACAGAGACAGAGACAACAGAGACAGAGAGGAGGGAGGGAGGGAAGGAGGCAGAGAAGGAGAGAGAATATAGCACTCTCACTGTTAATCCCAGCAATGTACTCTGACTTAGTCACATACTCTAGATTCAGCTACCTCTGAAAAATCCCTATCTAAAAGTGCATGAGGCTTTGAGGGGGACATCTAGACACAAACCATAATAGTCCCCCCATCTTTTAACCCTAGAAGCCAAGGTTCATTCTAGGCAGGTCTCTTCTGTACCCCTGCCAAACTCAGCAGTATCCCAGTTCACAGAGGCATTTGGAAACTATTTGGTGAATAAATTAAGGAACTAGAGAACTGGCCAAATGCCAGTGCTTACTGAAGTCATCTACTGCATATTGTTCCAAATTGTCCCTCTTCCCCATTTCTACATCTCCCAGCCCTAAAGAGGGTCCTCACTGGTTCCCAGAAGGCCCCCTCTGCACTGCCCACCAGTGCCCCTATCTCCACTGGTACTCTGGGCCTGGTGTTTGGGACCATGTCCTGGTCTCTACCTGTCCCCCACTCACCTCCTCCACTCTTCTTCTTGTCTGGCTTCTGGCTTCATTCATCCAAAACCCCTCCCTACTCCAGAGCCCTCTATTCCTACCTGGGTTTTTGTCTGATGAGCTTAAGCCATCTTGTCTGACATAACTAGGGATGTCTCCTCTGCCCATGGTATCTTCACGTTCTTCACCTGATGTCTGTCTCTTTGGAGACAACTCAAGTACCTCATCCTCCAGGAACCTTCACTGACCACACTGGTAGGCTTTGAGGGGCCCTTGTCGTTGCTCCTGCAGCTCCTGTAGTTCTCTATAAAAACCCATCACGATCCTAGCAAACTTGAAATGTGTCCCCCTTAAAGGCAGAAATGCTGCATGTCCTTAACACCCCCAACACAGTGGTCTTCTGAGAGTGCTGCAGCATATGGACCTGACCCTAAAGCTCAAGTGGCACATTAGGATAGAGAGCTCCTTCCAGCACCAAATTGCACACAATTGCATGTTGCCTTAGAGAAAGGTCACAGACAGCTTCCCAATGGGCCCATCCCTCTACACAGTGAAGGGTAGCATCTCACACAGCCTATCAGGGAGCCCTAGCCCATCCTCTCTCCCATCCTCATTGGAACAAGGACTCAGCCTGAGGAATTTGCAGCCCAGGCCAGTGTCTGAGCCCCCGCTGTACTTTGTGGATGGTGACTGGGAGTCAGAGTGGGTGGGCTCACTAAGAGACTGAGATGACTTGCTGATTAGTTGTTATCCTGGACAACTGATGGGGCTTGTGGAGCATGCATTCGTGATTGAGAATCTATGGGTTCTAGTTTGATCGTCCAAGCTTTGGTTAGAACCAAGGTGGGTAACAGAGTCCCCTGTGTCCTTCAGTTCTCAGAAGTATTTTCTGAGGCTCCTGAACTTGAACTTCAGGGTGACATATGCTTTCCCTGCCCAGCCTGACCTGGCTGTCTGAGCAGTAAAGGGAAAGAAAGAGAAGCTAAGACAGAGCCCCCTCACCTCTGGGGCCATGGGCTCTTACTGGGTAAGTTGGCCAGCCAGCACTCTGCACACAGCCCGGCAGCTCTACTTCTTAAGGCCAAGTGTCATGATTTCTAGCACCATTTATTTTAACAAGCTTCTCTTACACACACACACACACACACACACACACACACACACAACAGACCAAGCTCACTGCCAGTAGGGCTAACAGGATGAGCCCTCTACTCTCCTTCCCTCTCCTCTCTTCTTTTCTCCTCTCCTCTCCTCTCCCCACACTGAAGATCCTCCAGGGACAGTGCATGCAATTTGGGCTTTCGCGCCATGGCTCAGCAAGCTAGATTATGACTGCATCAGCCTGTGCAGTCCAGCCGGACACCTCGTGACCGTGAACAGCTTTGTCTCTGCAGGAAAGTGCATTTGGAGTTACAGACAGCTGACTGCCTGGCAGACTTTTTGGAATTCACGCTGCTCGTGAGCAAGGACCTGGGAAGTGGGCCCTTGGGCCAGTTGGCCAATCAGTAGCTCCTCAGGGACCCTAACCCGGGCCTGTTCTGAGAACTGGAGAGGCCGAGGAAGAATTAGTGAACAGAACCCAGCTTGCCCAATCTGCTCAGGGCTGGGACAGGCATGGAGGGATCCCCTGGGCCTGGATGTAGAACCAAATCTGTCTGCTGTGTCCATGCTGGAGCTGAGGCTGTGGACAGCTGGCCCTGCAGGAGGGGAGGCAGAGTGGGCTGCTGACCCCTATGCTGGGAGCAGGAGCCTAGCTACCAAGACTGCCTGTCATACAGAATCTGTAAACCTGGCCTTTTATCAGCTAAGAAGCCCAGAAAGGAGTCGGACAGAAAACCGCTGCTCAGGCCTCCAAGTAAGTGGGCAGCAGGGTAATGAGATTCCTTCTCAGTTGCTCCCTTCTCGCCCGGGGCCTGCCATCTACTGACTTCTTTTTTCATGACACTTAGAAGCATACACAATTTGATAGAAAAAAAAATATTTAAAGAACTTAATTAATATGAAATTAGAGGGGCTGGAGAGATGGCTCAGTGGTCTAAAGCACCTATTTGGAACAAGCTTGGTAAAAGCACAGGGACCGCGGTTCGATCCCCCAGCACCACATGCCAGCCAGCCGCGCCCCCAGGTGGGCTGAGCTGGCCACACACACACACACACACACGCACACACACAATAAATAAATGTAAAAAAATATATATGAAATTAGAAATTTTTGGCCTTTCTAAAATCTTTTCCCTTCCTTTCAGCAGAGTGGATATGCAAGAGTGCTGTGTGCTTTCTGCCCTTCTCCTAGTGGGATTTCATACTGCAGTGTCCTTGTGGCACTGGAGCTCATCCCAGGTGGCAGGGTGACCACTGACGGGCCCCACATCTAATCCTGAGTCTGCACACCAGCTCCCAGCGCAGGAAACTGGCTGGTCCCATCCACATGTGAAGAGTGTGCTGGCGCAACAGCTTCTTGCCCTAAATACATGTTGGCTTTCTGGGCTTTGAGCCTGGTGAGGTTAGTGAGACAGAAAAGTGAGGGAGGTATTTTTGTTTCCCTCGGGTTATAGGTTCAAATCCATCAGCTGCTACCCGGCCAAGTCATTTGTTTAAACCTCTGTGTCTTATTTCCTATCAGATGAGGCTGATAGAAATTCCTATTTCACAGGACTACTGTGAGGATAAATAGGATAACCTGTGGCTCCGAGGAAGTGCTCGGTAAAGAGTGGCTAGAAGAAGTAATCATAGCTATTATTATCATTGCCATTATTGTTATTGTTACGATTGGAAGGCAGGCTTGCTGGCTGTAGGCCCTCATCCGCAGCATACCCATCACTTGCAGGAGCTTCCGTTTACCTAGCACAGCCCTTCCCCTGCCCCTTTGTGGGGACCCCTGTGGAACAGCAAGCCATGGTGCTTTTCTCACAACACCTCCACCCTTGAAGAGCTGTGTGCTATCTCAGGGGATTTCCCTGTGGCCCACTTTTTTTTTTTTTTTTTTTTTTCTTTCTTGAAGGTACAGACATAAGAGATATGCACCCCCCAAGTTGCCTGGTAACAGAATGCAGTGACTGTCTGGGGACCCACAGCCCTTGGGCTACGAGGATTAGGAAGCAGGAGTGAGACTACAAGGCAGGGGTGCCCCCTTTCTCCTGCAGAGGCCCCAGGACACCCGGCCTGAGGCCCATCTCCTGCTCAAGCCACTTCCTTGGCCCCGAGAGGCACCTAGGAAATCCTATCAAAGCCCAGGCCCTCATCTCTCTCTTCCCAGATTCTTTTGTGTGACCCTTCATCCTGGTCTGTACTGCCCCACAGCCCAGGTCCCAGCAGCATCCCTCCTGGGGTTCAGTGTTCTGCATTCCTGGGTTACCTCTCAGCCCACCCCTACTCCCTCCTGGGGGGCACTATCTTTGCTCAGCTCTAGTCTCCCTGGATGCTTTCTTTGCATTCCCACCTCCCCAGTGATCTTCAAGCCTAGGAGAGAGCCTGGCCTGAGAGCCTGCAAGGCCTCCTGCTGCTGCCAGGCAGCTGCTGAGAGCATGTGGGCCTCTGCATCCACACAGACTGGCCTCAAGTGCACCTTTCAGGCACAGGGTTGTTCTGAGGCTCTGTGGAGCCTATGCCCAGGGGCCACAGTAGGAGCTGCATGGCCTGCTCCTCCCTGCTCTCAGGCTTACATCTGTCACTCCCCCAGCTGCCCACCCAGGACATGCCCTTATCAGCCTCAGACACCCCAGGACTCCTGGCCACAACCGCCATCTGCACTCCCTCCTCCTGGACGTTCCCACCTTCCAGCTCAGCCCTAGAGGGCCACCCTGCCAGCCAGTGTGCTGAGGCCTCTGGACAGCTACTACAGCGGTGTCCCACCATGTCAGCCCAGCCCGTCCCTGACTGAGCCAGCCTGAGCCCAGAGCTGGAGGTGTCTACATGAGCCTTTAAGGTATCACCCAGTGGGGAAGGAAACCAGGCAGGGACCCCGGGAGGAGGAAGCCTGGTGAAATAGACTGTAAGCCCCAGCAGGACCAGTCCCTGGAAGTGGGGTGCCCTGGGAAGTTGTGATAATTTTGTTAGGTTTGCTTCTGCAAGTTTTGTGTGGTCTGAGGAAAGGAGCTGGGCCTTCTGGGACCTCAGTTTTTGATGTACACCATAGGAGGGCTGCAGGCAGGGAGCCTGAACTCTGCATCTGCGTTTTGGGTTCATTGACTTCTGAAAAGAGAAACCAAGCATTCCGAGATGCAGGAACGGAGGAGTGAAAACAAAGCACACTGTCTGCTTATGCTGGAATCTGAGGAGAGGACTCATGGAATTCCCCAGCCCTCACCAGAAGGCGAGGTTAGGCCACAGCTTTGACCTCTGTTTCCTGGTCTCTGGGACCATGACACCCCCAGATCCTGGTGGAAGGGCAGGGGCTGGCGAGCAGTCACACAAAGCTTTTCTTCAGTAGACTATTGACATCACCAGTGCAGAGGGGAAAACACTCCTACACTGTAGCATATAAGAGGCTTCCCATGTCGGCTAGGGAGATAACTCAGCAGGTTAAGTGCCTGTCTGGCAAGCGCAAGGACTTAGGTTCAATCCCCGGTACCACATGCCATGCCAGCCCTACACCAAGCCGGCCATCAAAACCGTGGCATGGTGGTGCAAGCCTGTAATCCCAGCACTGGGGAGGCTGAGACAGGAGGATCACTATGAGTCCAAGCTGCATAGTGAGACCCTGTACCAAATAAATAAATAAATAAATAAATAAATAAGGTTTTTTAAAAAAAAAAGTCTTCCCATGTTGAAGGTCGCTTTTCATGCCTTTCTTCTTAGTACAACACCAATGCTTATTATGGATATTTCTGCATTTTAGTAAAAGGAACCCATAGTCCTGGTACTGAGATCCTGGAATAAAGTTCAGTTTATTTTCATCTCTCTTTCCTCCCAAAATATTATTGCTGGAAATGTTACATTATCATAAACTAGAGTTCAGGATACATATAGGGTTTCAACTATTGTCATTTTTCTCCATCTAGAAACTCTGATTACTGCCAAGATTTGACAAAGACCCATCGCCCTCTCTTTTATGTTTCCAACTTTGTAACTTTTTCTTACCTCCATTAGCTCCCCCACAACCCTAGTGGTTAGAAGCAAGCAGGGAAAAAAAAAGCCAGCATCCAGGATGTTCTGCCAGAGATTCTCTTTTTTTTAAGGAAGGGTCTACAGGGTATTCAGGGTCTCACTACTAGATTGGACTCTTTTCCTCGAACACCAGTTTATGGCAGAAGGCTGAACAAATAGCTCAGTGGATTAAAGCACCTGCAAGCAGTTGCAAGGGCCAGGGGTTGGATCCCCAGGCCTGCTGTGCCAGCCCCAACCCCAGGACGCCCTGAGATAGCAACTGAGACTGAGTGTGGTGGTGCACACCTGTAATCCCAGCTCTTGGGAGGCTGTAAACAGGCAGATCACTAGTAGGAGTCCAATCTAGTAGTGAGACTCTAAACACCCTGTAGACCCTGCCTTAAAAAAATAGAATCTATGGCCGAGCATCCTGGGTGCTGGCTTCCCCAGTTCTCCCTGGCATGTGGTTAAGGAGCCTGGAGTGTGATATTTGTAGAGGGTGAAGTGGGAGGGAATTGAAGGAGGAGGCTCACCAGGGGCTTTCCTCATGACACACAGTAAAATTCCTGGAGAAGGCTCTGGGCCCAACACTGCTGGCTGGCCCTCCCCAGAAAGGGGGCTCCTACTTGGAGTCGCTCAAGGTGAGGCTCATGCATTGGAAGTTTCCAGATAGATTTTCTTCCCCTGCAAGCACCTCATCCACAGATCTCTGGCAGGACGGATGCTCTGGCTTCCTAATGCGTCTGGATAATGGAGCTACAGATGCATCAGGCCCCTCAGCCCTGCTTAGTGTCGTGGGCCAGCTAGATGGGCATGAGCTCCAGGTCTGCTGCAGTCCAGGCTGCTCTTCTTGTCTCCTCCCTAACAAAACAAACAAAACCAAAAGACACAGACATTGTTCTGGGTCTGGATACTACACCCCAGCTGTGTGGCTTGGGAAGAAGGCCTGTACTTCTGTGCAGGATTTATCATCTGTAACTGAGAGCTCACAACTGCAACCAGGCTGGGAGGGTGAAAATGAATCTGTCAGCCTCTTGCACAGGGTAGGCACCTGGGAGGTGTTTTGTGCAAATGTTTGGTGGGCTTCATTCCCATGCCCACACTTGCTTTCTAGCTTGTCCTTTGGGTCTTCATCTCTGTTGCTTTTACCATTAGAGCCCTCGCCATTATTTCATTTATACTGAGTAGATCTTTCTGAAGGGGGTCTCCCCTCTCTAGCATGTTGGGCCTAAGGGCACAGCCTCTGTACAGCTCCAGCACTAAGCACCTCACAGGCATCCTTCTCCTCATAGCTACCAATAGGAACTACTGTATCCCCATTTCTTGGGCGGAAACGGGCTCAAAGAGTTTAAGCCAATTGTCCACAGATGTCAGATGACAATATCAGAGCCAGCAAGATTCTGTTGAATTTCAAAGCCTATGCTCCTCACTGGATGTGGCTTTAATGGCATTTGTTATGCAGTGACATATTGATGCCCTAGAATTCCATAGAGGTGGTTCATCTTCCCCTGAATCAAATGAGCAGAGTTGGCTCTGTTTGCTGAGGCTGTGTACCTGCTTTCAGAGTCTCTCTGCATCTCACCTTGGTCTCACCCATCAGCTTGCTGCAGTCATTGTTCTTGCCTAAAGCAGCAGCATGCCCCCCCCCATACCTGCTGGTTAAAAATGTGTGCGAAGGAAGCATTCAAGGGCTGCAGTAGAGGATGCTGGGACTTTTCTGTGAGCATTGAGCTTCTGCACTGTGATGCCTGCCCTTCGGTTCAATTGTTTAGGCTTTGATTGCTTCTTGAATTTTGGTTATGTTTAGAATACAGGAGAGATGATTTTTTTTTTCTTTGTGTTGCTAGGGATCAAACCCAAGTCCCTGCACAGGCTAGGTAAGTATTTTATTGCCAAGCTATTGCCCTAGTTCCATGATGGCTATTTTATTTTTGGGCAGGTTGGAGACATTTAACTATTTTGAAATCGGGGGGGGGGGGAAGAAAAGAAAAGAAACGTTTTGTTAAGGTTGGACTGTTGTGGGTCTCAGTTTCTCTTCCCACAGAATAGGTTTATAGCCCCAAAGGGGCCCAAGGACTTCATGTACAAAATGAGAACCCAAGTCTCAGACCCAGTCCCTAAGGATAGGAATTCATCTCCTCCAACCCAAGCTGTGAGTCCAGACACCTATTTACTACTAACTCCAGTGTCACCTCCACAGATGAAGTTATTTACCATCAAATGGACAAATAGTACCTCCTCTAGAAGTTCTCAAAGTTTGTAAGGGTAAGCTGCCCTGAGAGGACTCACATACCCATGTAGCTGTGTGGACCTGTGTGGGTTCACCCTCATCCTTTTGCCGGTGGCTCTCCCCAGGAGCTGACCAGGTATCAGCTGACTAGGTATCCACAGATGTTAGAGGTGCTCCCAGAGAGCCCAGAACTAAGATGTGGTTGTTGTGGACACTTGGTGGAAAGAGTGTGTGGCTTCCAAAACCTGGACAGGGAGCAACAGAGGCACCCGAACTGCCTGGCATTCTGAGTTCTCTTGCTTCTTCTACCAGCACCCAGTTCGCACATGGTTCAGCAAACTACAGTGACTGAGAGCCCTGGCTGCCTGTGCATTGCCCATGGCAGCATAGCACATCCAGCAGGCCGGGGGCAGAGGGCCGGCATCCCACGGGGTAAGCAGAAAGAAAGCACAGGTATTTTCCAGAGCTAATTTCTCAACCCCTCTTATGATCCTTTCTCTGTTATAAAGCAAAGGACATAAATGCTGAACTAGGGTTCTTGGCAGTGCTGATAAGAAAAACCAGAGAATGTAGACGTCTCATTAGGAAAATCCCAAAATTTTAGTCTTATCACTGCTGCAACATAATACAGTAAGTATGTTAATTCCAGCCTCCCCCCCCTCCCCCCCCTCCCCCGCAAAATCCCTTTCAGCTGAGGCTGGCTGGAGCAAGCTTCAGGGCTGCAGCAGCCTGGGCAGGTCTGTTTTGGATTCTGGCCTTGCCAGGGCCTCATGTAGCAAATTTCTGATTTGAGTGTACCCAGCTTTGCCCCCTCACCTATGCAGCTGCCTTTGCAGATATTCAGCTCAGCAAATAATGCCTAAACGCCTACTGTGTGCAGGGATGGTCATGGGGGCTGTGAAATGTCAAAGTCCGCAAGTTTCTGTCCTTGCCAGAGCCAATAAGCTGAGGAGGGCACAGTGATTTACAGGCCAAGCCTGCTAGCCAACCTTGTCCCCAGCAAACACTCATTTCAACAAGCTTCTCTTCCAAGAGATTATTCACCATTTGTGCTGCTTGGACTTGGCGCGCCTCTCCAATTCCTTTTACCGAAGAGGAAAAGGGAACATTGAAGTGAGTACTTGTGTCATAAGGAAAAGGTTGGTGGAAGTGGGCTTGGGCCTCAATCCAGAGCCTGCCGGGACACCATCCTGCGTCTCTGTAAGGATAAGAGGACTTCGCGTGGACACTTTCCTCTCTAAAGCCCTTCCCACCACCAGCATCTCTGTGCACCAGGTTTAGGAAACCCTAGAAAAGCAAGCCCACGCCAGGGTGAGGAGGTTCAGTGCTGTGCTGGGGAGTGGCAGAGCCCGCCCAAAGCCAGGGCTGGGCTTCTCATCTGCTTGTCTTTCCACTACCCCAAGCCCAGCGCAAGCGGGAGGCAGAGGAGAGCACAGGGGCATGGCCTGCCCTGCGGGGAGTGCGCAGCAAGGAGGCTTCCAGATGCCGTTCTGACCTGCCTGGACCCAGAAGTGCCGAGGGGAGAAGCAGCTGCGAGTCCCGGTGATGGATGTTCGCGGCTAACGGGTGGGTGACTGCGCGCATGCTGGTGCCAGGGTGGCCGCGCGAGCGGCTGGCTTCAGGGAGCAGGGCGTCACATTTCAGCAACATGATCTCAGCCCAGGCCAAGCCGGAGGGACAGGAGCTTGCACGCTGGTGGCCTTCAGCTAGGAGAGGGGCGGGCTGACAGACGGGGGCGCCGCAGAGGGAACCTCCCTGCTTCCATGGGTTCTGTTTCCTTGGTGGCCTTGCCAGCAGCCCTTTCAGGACAAGCCGTGCTGTGTGTCCCTTCCAAGGCTCCAATGAGAAAGCCAGCTTTAAAAGTCAAAAAGTTTCTGAAGGACTTCACAGGGAGAGGAGTGTTTTTAGTATGAAAATGTTTTGGTGAAACAAAAGCCTCCCAGTTCCCTCTCCTCTCAGGAGAAAAACTGGATGTCCTGCTCAAAGGGGCAGGGTGGGGTGTTTATATTTGCTAGGGGTCTCATATGAAACCCATTTTGCTCCCTGGAATTTTTCATCCAAATTCTTAGACTTTGGTCTCTGCTGGATAATTTAGTGATCTCCAGAATTTGCTAATATTCTGGCCAGTAAGAATACCTACTATTACTTTTAAAGAATGTTATTTGTTTTTAAAAGTTTTCCCCAAGCCAGCTGAGTGCCTCCAGTACAATCTCAGTACTAGATCTGGGGAAGGAGGCCAAATTACATGACTTCAAGGTGCTGAGAGCTAAGTATTCCCGTCTAGACACGTAGGAGAGAACAATGAACCCAAGGAAGCAGTAGGTGCCAGGCCTGTCCCTGGAAGAAAAGAACCTTCCATTTGCTCTGTTGCCCACTGTTCATCCTGCAGGGCCAAGAGGGCAAAGGAGACTGGTGGAGTTTGGCCCAGAGGATTGCTATCCTCTTTCCTTGTTTTCTGCTCTGTCACATGGCTAGACCATGACATTTCTGTTCAGTGCTGTCAGTGCCTTGGTCCAAGGAGAATAACTGTGTACCCAGATCCCTTGGCCAAGAAGAAGCAGTGCCCAAAGCCCGCTGGCATCTGCCCACGCCCTGTCTCCCTTTTTCTCCCACATGCCCAGCAGCCAACAGGCAGTTCCTTCTGGCCAGACTTAGGGGAGGCGGTGATGGCCGGCCCGTCCCAAGGCCAGAGCTTACACATCCGACTGAGGCACAGCATCGGCCATGTCTGCGAGGATTAGTGCAGAGCCGGGCCTTCCTCCCTCCCCTGGAACTCATGGGCAAACAGCCATGAGTCCTGGACCCTGCCTCTTGCTGACCAGAGGGACCCTGCCCCAGCTATTTTTAGTAAGCTATCAGGTGCACAGGATGCCCAGTTGCTTTTCCACCTGCCGGGCTCATTACAGAGATCCAGTGTCTAGGCTCTGACTGTTCTGCTGGAGTGTGACTACAGCCTGGGGCCAGCACAAAGCTCCTTCTCAGCAGCTCAACCATCTCTCAGGCCCTGCCTGGGCATGACAAGTGGCAGCACTGAGATGCTCAGGTGGGGGGCTCTTTTGTCCTGGGAAGCACAGGTGTTGGAAGCTAATGCCTGCCCTCCTCTGCTTCCCTGACACTGAAGTCAAGGCCTGAAGATAAAACAGAAAGGATCTGAACTCTGGAGTAGCCCTATGTGAAGTGCTAGATGGTGAAGAACAGTGGCTCCATGCCTGCGCACACTTGCCACACCAAGGGGTCCCTCACCAGGACCTGCTGGGAGACCTGGGGGTCCAGAGGAGGAGTCACAGGCAAGGTGGTGCAGAGTACAGCTGTGGGGGGACACACAGGTGAGGTTCAGGCTGTGGGAGAGCTGACGCTTTGGGCAGAGAGGCCACAGAAGCTCACTTGTCTTAGAAGAGGGACAGCCTATAGTGCAGCTGGCGAGCTGCAGGAACCCCAAGGGTGGTGCAGAGGGCCTTTAAGAGACATGAGAGGGAAGCTGGAGAGAACCAGGTAGTACCAGGTGTAAAGAGCCCCAAATGCCCGTGGAGGTATCTGGACAGTGCAGAAGTAGCGGTCACCAGTCTGCCCCCACCTTCCCCAATGTCAGGGTTCCCCCTGGCCACTGCACAGCAACAGCAGCAGCACACATGCCACCTGATGCCCAGGTCATGGGCGGATCTTGAAGCATGTGAGCCGGGGCCGACCTGGCTGGCTGGCTGTCAGCATCGCTTCCCAGCTCCGTGTTCACTGGCATCAGTTAGGTGACTTGAAATGGCATGGCAAGCATATCTGTACAGCAGACTGCTGCAGGTGCCCTGTCTGGGCCTGAGTAGTTTTCGTGTTTTGGCCCTCACCACAGCAGAGCCTGGTGTCATACACTGCCAGCAGCACTCTGGAAAGTGGGGTGCCCTTGAGGGCTTTATGCTGAGGACTCAGCCTATTGGGTGTGTAATGCCCCTGTGGACTGGCTCAGAGCATGTGGGGACGTGTGAGGTGCCCACTGCCCTGCTGAGGAGGCTGGCAGTTAGGAATGGGCAATAAGCCGGGGCTCTTCACACACCCCAGAACCTTGGCCGCTTCTTCCCTGTACTTTCTGCCTTTCTGCCTCATCAGCTGAGCAGGCACTGCCTTGACTACATAGAACTCTCAGCTTGTCCTCCCCTCCAACGTATGTACACACACACACACACACACGCACGCACGCACACACACCAAGCCCCCAGCTTAGCCCTGGTAGGGTGGCACTTAGTGCATCAAGTACCACATGCCTGAGGGCAGGTGCCATCCTGCCCAGCGAGGGTGTCGGCACCCCTCCTGCTGTCTGTGGGCAGGGCAGAGAAGCCCAGGCATGGCTCTTCATGACCACCTTGCTGGGCCAACAGCCTTATAAGACAAGCTGTGCTCCCATTTTAGAGATGAGGAAGCTAAGTGCACAGGAGAAAGCCTTCAGAGGCCCCAGGCCTTTAGCTCCACTCCCAGAGCCTCAAGTCCTCAATGAGCCAAATGCAGATGCCATGAGCAGCCGGGCCCCTTCCGGGTACCCAGCCTCAGCGCTGCTGCCCTGCCCTGCCCTCCACCAGGACCAACTTCTCACAAATGGACCTTAGCAGCAGCAGTGAATATGCTGCTGCAGCCGTTGCTCTTTTGGAAAAAGAAAACCCTGGCTTCTTAGGGCTGTTGTATTTTATTTTTCTGTAAAGAGGAAATTAATTTTAGTCTTTCTTTTTGGTTTAAAATGTTGTTCTTTGCTTTTTCCGCCCTACAATTTAAAAGGAAACATTTGTCTGTTGAGAAAAGAAATGATAATTATAGACTAAAAATTGTTTCTATTCTGATTTGAAAAAGTGACAAAAAAAAATTCCATCGCACAGATGGGGCCCTGCTGATGGGGGGCGGTTAACAATGAGGCTCTGGCCGGTTTGGGGATCTGAATGGCATGTGGGGTGGCTGGGGGCCCGGCTGACCCTGCAGCGAGGGGCTGTCCAAGGCTGGCTCACTTTCTGGTGCTGGGAGAGACTAGCTGTCTCCGGTCTGGACACACCACGTCCTACATTCAGCACGGGAGGAAGGGCGTGTGGAGAGGTCCCTTGGATCTCATGGCCCATGTTGGTGAGCAGGGTGGGAGACCGGGCTGAGGTCCCTTGGATCTGTGTGGCCCCTGAGCTCGGGGAGCCACCTGGTTTTATTCCCTTAACTGAGAGTTTCAGCCTCACAAAGTCACAATTGCTCTTAGCCTTTCAATCAATAAAGCAGGAAACTGATTAGACTGTGAAATTAAACTAATAATGCCATGCTATTAACCCTCAATCGATGGCAAAGGGGCGCAAAGTGAAGGCTATTTCCTAAATCCATAGTATCCCTTAGATATATGTATTTACTTTTTTGAAGATATCCTAGGCTGTAAGGGCTGGGGAGATAGCTCAGTGGAATAAGCGCTTCCCTGGCAAGTGCACAGGCCTGAGTTCAATCCCCGGTTCTGAAAAAAAAAAAAAAAAAGAAGATATCCTAGGCTGTGAACATGCCAAACCACCTTTGTTTTGGAAAATATAGCAAGATTCATGGTACAGTCTGTGGCTGTCCTGGCAGGGCAGCCTGCACGTCTAGTGCGGGGCCCAGGGTTGTTCAGGGGGCGCAGCCTTAGCAGGTCACTGGAGCCCCTCCGTGTGTCTGCTGTGGGCATGAGCCCAACAGGTCCCAGCCTATCCTTGGCCAGCCTTGTCCCTGGGGGCCTCTCTTTGGGGTTGACGTCAGATGTCTTCACTTTTTTTATGCTGGGTAACAAAATATCACAGACCAGTTATCTTATAAACAATTAAAATTGATTTCTTACAGTTCTGGGAATGTGAAAATCCAATAAAAAGGTACCAGCGTTTGGTGAGAGTCTCCATACTGTGTACCTCATGGCAGAGCAAGAGTGTACACGACAGAGTGGGGGACCCAACCCCTTGTACCAGGTGTTTACTTCCTCAGTGATTAACCCACCACCGTTCCACCCTTCAGCCCAGGAATTCTTCTATTGTTGAATTGTGGGAGAAACATTCAAACCACAGACAGCCCCAGGCCACTGCAGTCAGACAAGACCCCCAGGGGATAGGGCTGACTGGCGCATTCCCACGGTCTCATGTGGGTTTGGGTTCCTGCCACCACCTTGTACCCCCCAGTGGAGGGTCTGCGGAGCGCTTTGTGTTTTCAATCCCATGAAGAGTGGCAGTCAATCCTCCTCCCCTTCTCCTCGCTCCGCCTCAGCTGTATTCGCCTCCTGAGGGTGGCATAGGCTCATGTAGTCCCGGCTGGTACAAGGGAGGTGCATTCTGCGAACGAGGGCTGGTCTCTGATGTATCTGGATCGCTGTCCAGGGCTGGCCCTCACGTTCCAAGCTGATCTGTGAGGTGTGAGCACAGCTTCCTCAGACAGCCTGGCTGGCCAGCATTTGCAGACTTGGCTCAGGCTATAATACAAGGATGCCTCAGTTGTGACCATGTCTCAGGACAATATCTGAGTGTGTCTCAGGCAACCATTGTCACCCACCACTGGTGAGTGTAAGTGAGGCTGGGCCTGATGACCATCAGGACCACTCCCGCCACAGCGCCTGAGTCCTTCTGGTTCTCTCCATGTGCTCTTTACTGCAAACCCTCAGCTCTGCAGAGCCCCCAGGACTCGTGCTGTTATCTCCATTTAAGAATGAGCACACTGGAGCTGCTCTGGGGGGCAGCTGTTCTGGAGTTCGCATAATCTCTGTCTTCCTCTGGCCTCGCTGCTGAGGGTGAGGCACTAGCTCACCCTGCCATGGACCCTCCACTGGCTCAGCGTCCCAACTGGCCTGTCAGCTCCACCAGGGTGGAAAGTTGCCAAGGCCCAGACCCCCTCTCTAAAAGTGGTGACGGTATTTAATAACTAATTACTCTAATGATCCTGCAGAAATGCTGGAGACCTGTTTTAGGAGAGATGTCAATTAGAGCCATCTGCACGGTGAATAAAGGAGCCCTACCCCAGCTGTACTGTTGAAACATGTTAGCGTTTTCCTACCAGCGGCCATATGGTACTTAACGAAAGTGAATTGTTCACACTGCACAGCCCGCGCCTCCTGATGAATACTAGTATTTTGTTTTGGAAAATAGTTCTTCCACCATGTGGAATATTTTTCAATGCAGTAAGCAGCAAGTTGGAAGCCAGCACGCTCTGAAATGCAGAAAGACTCCCATCACCTTAAGATGCCCTTCCCTCCAGCCCAGCTCCGCCCGACCCACCTGGCTCCACATCACACCTGGGCCTGGTTCTTAGCATCTGTTTCTGAATCTGCTCCGAAGCAGGGGCCAAACAGGGTTCTCACTCCGCCCACCTCAGCTTCTCGACTTGCAGGAAATGAGAAGCAGGGGGTGGAAAGCTGTGCCGAGTAAGGGCACTGAGCTTCATGTGGAAAGACCCAGCCATGGGGCAGAAGCCCCCAAGTGCTGAGAAGTAGTCCAGGTGTTCCCTGGGAGGTGTGGCTTCAAGGAAGGATTAATTTCCTTATGGAGCATGTCCCTTTCAAGAAGCGGGTAAACCAGATGCGGCAGCGCACACCTGTCATCTCAGCCCTTGGAGGCTGAGGCAGGAGGGTGGCAAGTTTGAGGCCAACCTGGACTACATAACAGTTTTCAAAGTTACTCTGGAACACATAGTGAGCACCTGGCTGAAAAGTGAGAAGGGAGATGAAGCTGTGCGGCACATAGGTGGACTCCTGCAAGGTATGGGGGAGGGGGGTGAACTGTTTGGGGAGCCCCTCAGAAGCCTAATCGCTACTCTGTATGACTATAGAGAAACTTCTCTAGTAACACACTACAGAAATGATCCCTGACAGTCGATAGCCTTCAGGAGCCTGATCCGAAGCTTCCCTCCGCATCACCAGGAGAGACTAATCTGGAATCAATTAGTGACCAAAAGTCGTTGTCACATAAGTCCTGATGGGAGGACCTGGGCCCCACTGCCCTGTGAATGCAAGTGTGTTGGGCTCCTAGGGACGTGAATGCTTCAAAAGCTGGTGAAGGCCACACACAGGCCTTCTTGCACTGAGGACCAAGGTCACTGCATTGCCAGTGCAGAAAAGCTGGCAGCTGTCCTCTGACTGAGACACCACCACCAGAAGGTGCTGGGCGAGGGGACCTGCACCCTATCAGAGCTCTGTGTCCTCACCGAGTTGACAGCATTGTCGTTAAGGCCACCAGGAGAGAGCCTTTTTTATTGCAACCTGTTCTAGGATCTTGCTCAGTGTCAATAACTGTTCCGGAACTTTCCCTAGAACCAAAGTCACTTATTAAAGCTTAATAAAAGACAAGATTGATTGCAGTTGGTGACAGAGAAGATCTGCCGAAAGTCCTGATAACCGAAATGCTCTTCACAAAACCGTCGTCCCATAAATCTCACTTATTTCCAATTCGGCAGCAGCTGGTCCCAAGTTACAGTAATGATCCTAAGTTCAGCCGAACATGTTCTTAAAGCAAATCCTTCTGGGTGAAAAATAACAGGCGCTTGCCTCTGTCCCTCATCTGCAGGCCATGCCATTTGATTTCACCTCTGACAAACACCCTGGCCCATAACAGATGAGGATCTGGAAGAACCAGGTCACAGAGAGCCCCTCAGCAAGAGGACCCAGGTTAAGGGCAGACTGTACAGCCCAGAGCTGTGAGGATGCCAGAGCATCTCAAATAAATGGTAGCCTTCCCCTGGGACTATGACCCACGACCATAAGCTGTCCTCTTGGGCCAAGCCTGGCAGTTTCCTAAAGAGTAACCCTTTCCTCACGGGACAGGTATGGAGCGGCCAATGTCCAGTGTGACTTATGCCACCTGAACTAAAAGTGAGAAGTTACACCAGGTGTGGTGGTGAACATCTGTAATCCCAATGCTGGGGAGGCTGACAGGAAGATTACTATGAGTCTAAGCTGCATAGCAAGACCCTGTACCAAATAATAAATAAATAGATAGTTTTTAAAAAATTAAAAAGTGAGAGGTTGCTCAGACATCAAATTTGATGAACTGTATTATACAATTTAAAAACAAATCTCCAGCTCTCTGAGCTCCTTGTAACAGTCACATCACGGAGATCAGACCCGGCTCTGGCCTGATGTTTAGGTCTACATTCTGCTGGCTTTCCAGCAGAGGCACTTCAAGGGGGAACAACAGGGATGACAAGACTGTAGGATAATCTTAATTTGGTACTGAGGCCTGGGGGCTGGGGACCCAACAACACTAGAGCCCTGTGTTTTGAGGGTTGGTGTGTGGGTGTCAGGCAGGAGGAGACACATCCCCAGTGTCACCCACCCCAGCCCTGTTCAGTGAAAGGGGACAAAGCAGAAAGGCTGCTTGCTACAGGCCTCTACAGAACTGAGGGTGCTGGGTGGGGAGAGGAGTATTGGCCTGAATCCAGATTACCAACTGCACAAAGACAAACTTTAGTGGAAAAGAGAGACAGCCCCACAGCTGTGTGGGCAGAGAGGAAGGGCTCAGTGGTTGGGGAGAAGGCCTGGGGAATGAGGGGAGCTCCCCTGCCCAGTCTCTCCAACTCAGAGACCCCTGGCCTGAGGCGCATGAGGTACTGCTTGTCTGATCTTGGGGGAGCCCCGAAGTTTGCTACCAACACAGAGAGCAGCTCTCAGTCCTCCCACAGGTGGAGATGGGAAATAAAAGGCATCAATGCACAGTAGGCCTGGGCATCTGAAGGAAGTGAAGAAATCCTGTGTAGATGGGGCGTGGTGAGTATGTGAGAGAGCAGGTCTGTGGGTGCCTTTGGCTGTGGCTTCCTGCCAGTCAGTCCTGGGGCTGCGGGTCAGTGCGGATGGGGGGAGGGGGGGTGTCTGTCTTCTGACAGCTCCTTCAAGGCAGTAGGACAGTGAAGACTCACGTAAGGGACCCTGAGGGCTTGATGTTCTCTGTGGGGGAGGCAGGCAGGATGCTCTGGCTGAGATGCCAGCAAGACCCGGCCCCAAGGGACTCGTATAGCCTTTCACATTAGAGAACCTGTGAGCCTCTCCCAGGAGCAGGCAGCTGATCCAACCCAGGGAGCCGCAGGTCTGGGATGAGGCTTCCCCACAGCCTCTTGGGAGCCTCAACACTGGCCCGCAGGTGGGCTAGGAGACCTGGGGAGGAGCTCCTGATGGGATGGAGCATTCAGGTGGTGGAGTAAAGGGAACTGAGATGATGTTTGTTGTAGACTGCGGAGCCCTACCCGCATGACAAGACTAGCGAGCCGCACGTGTGAGCAATGAGGGTATTTACAAAGAAGAGAGCAGGATTTCCTTGTAGTCCCGTACTGTCCAAGCTTGGGATAGTTGGGATGCTAATTACAAGCCAAATGCAATTTCAACCTTGGTGAACCTGATGTGGGCTATTTTGTATAAATAAGACTACTTTTAGAAAACAAAAACTTACTAATTAACTTTTCTTATTTTAAAAACATGAGATTTTCCTGTGGTGTGAAAATATACATATGTAGGCACAATGCAGAGTTTATACAGCTCTTTTTGTAGATGTAATTGTATTGTTCCTGCTATTTTCATTGCAATTTGAATCTCAAGTAAGAAACCACCTGTTGTTGAAAATCCTCCGTTTTCAGAATGCTGTTCAGGGCAACCATAAGACCCCTTCCACTTCCCAGCTACGAGGCACTGCTGCTTCCGTTTTAGAGTATTTCTATGTGCAGCACAATAGCACAGGGCTTCAGGAACATCCAGATCCGGGGTGGTGCTTTGTGACCCTCAGAAGTCCCCTAGCCACGCTGCAGAGTGGGACTTACTTGCAGCCCCTCCCCCATTTTATTGTATTAACCAGGATTTGTACATCACCGGGCTGGGTGTCTCATACTTAGCAAGCATATAACACATGATTGCTCTTACATATGAATACTTTTGTTGGCGCACTGCATCCTTGAGCCTTCTAGTGAAGTCTTATGCATCCTTTTCAAAGAGTCCTGCCTTGGCCTCAGTCAGAGCCATTTATTGCTTTGAAGCATCCCTGGATGCCAATGTGTGCTCAGCCCAGGTGTCATCCATTCTTCCTCCTCTTCTCCCCAGCCTCACCAAGGCAGTGCCTACCTCTGTCCTGCCATAGCAGCGCTCAGCCTCACGCCTGGCACAGGCAGACCTGCGAGGAGAGTGTGTTTTGATTTGGTGGCTCTGAGGTCTCCCTGTCTGTTCTGGGCTCCACTGCTCCTAAACTTACCTTGGCAGACTTCTGTGAGTGGCTAATCTGTTGCAGAATTAGGTGGGGGTGCCTTTTGTGGGAACTTAGAGCTGACAGTATCTTGGCTGTCACAGCTTGAACCCTCACCAGGCCGCTTCAGGCTCCCAGCCTCCTGGTACGGGCTGCAAGGGCAGCTGCACAAGTGATGCCTGGCCCAAAAGAACCTTCTGACTAGAAATGGTCCGGGTTCTGATTTGGGTGCGAGTCGGATGCAGATGCTGTCAGAACTCATCAACCTCACCCACATGCTTCAGACCTGAACAGTTACTGTACGGAAATGATGCCCCCAAAAGCTAGTTAATGCAAGCATATGTGGCCCCATTAGACAGACCGAGCACAGGCTTGCTGCAGTCTTCCTGCTCCTGCTTCTGTTGTGGGTACAATGGCACTGAGAAGAGGGGCTGAAGCCAGCATGTTGCAGGATTGCTCTGCAGGAAAAGACAGTGCAGCTTCTGTGTTTAGGGAACTTTAACCCTTTAATTCCTAAGGTGGGGCTCCATACAAAGGTTCCTCCCTGTCCTCACCCCAAGACTGTCTCCTGGCCTGCCTCTGAAGGCATGGGCAAATCAAGCAGTTGTAGGTGAAACCTGCCTCCCACTGAGGGGTCAACTTCAGATTAATGTAAAAACCCAAGGCACCTCTAACCAGAGACTTGTGCACCCTTGTTCATAGCATTATTTACACCTGCCAACAGGTGAAAGCAATCCAAACATACACTTGGAGATCAGCAGACAGACCCACCGCGGGCTTCCTATCCCATGGGTCATGGAGTAGTACTCAGCCTTGTGAAGGGAGGAACGAATAGATTCATGGGTGTACACTACAACATAGGTCAGCCTTCAAGTGTACGTTCTGCCTTCAAGGGCAGATTTTGTGCCATCCCACCTTACCTGAGGTGTGTAGGAAATTGAAACTCACAGAGATGGAAAGTAGAATGTTGCTTCCCAGGGGGAGGGGAGCGGGTTATTACTGAGTGAGTGAAGAGTTCCTGTTTGGGAATATGTAAGTGTCGTGAAGGTGGGTAGTGGCTATGGTTACACAACAGTGTGAATTGCTTCACACCACTGGACTGAACACTTAAATTGGCCAGAATGGTCAGTTTTGTGTTATATATATTTTACCACAATAAAAATCTGAAGCCTGGGCCTGCCTTCTGATTGATCCCTTTCAATTTTGAAGTCTCTCTGTCAGAGGAATTGCCTGGCTGAGGATTTGCTTTCTGATACTAAAAATGAAGGTGTAGGAAATAGCCTATCCCCCCCCACAAAAAAAAAGAAAAGAAATAAAGAAATAGCCTATCCCTGCCTGCCAGCCCCTCTCTTAGAACCAGAGCAACGCCCCACTCAAAATGACAAGCGTCCTTCCTCAATGCCCAGGGTCCTTTTGTCAAGACAAAGGCACAGTCACGCCACTAGTTAACTCGATTTGCTCATGTTGATTCATTCATGCAGCCCACGGCCTCAACCTGACAACCGAGGGGTGAATTTTACTTTATCGCTCCAGCAACTCCCAACGTCATAATCAGGGTGACCCCATCCTCAAGACCCCAGGGGCTCCAGAGCTGCAAAAATTAGAGCACATTCTATGCACAGCAGCCTGGTTGTCTGGGCAGGTTGGCTTGTGGTCTATAATTCAGAGTGACATGCAGGCACTTGTCACAGCAGGAAGCCGTGTGCTGTCAGGGTCATGCGGGGCCTGTCAGGCACCAGGCACAGGGTCTACTCAGCCCAATTCACCCACCTTTCCCGGACCCACATTTGATGTGCTCTTGGAATGGAATAACCTTTGCCCCTCACCTCCCCACACTTTGTACTCAAAATAGAGAAAGCCTTGAGGGCTTGTAACCTTTGTGTTTGCAAAACAAAACCAGACTTTTGAGTCCCAGAATTGCTCCAAAAAGGATGGATGCCATCCTTGTAGGAGGACAAAGAGGGCCATCTGAAGCACTTGATCCGGTGCTGTGGAAAGAGAGAGCACATCCTGCATCTTCAGGTGGATGTAAATGCATACATTCTACACACTGTACAGGAAGGACAGGAACAGTCTGAGACAAGCCTTTCATTTCTCCTCCTACCTAATGAAGTAGTGAAAAAGAAAATGAGCTCGTGGCTTTCATCATTCTCTGCCTTTGTCTGTGTTTTGAGTTCTCATTCAGTCATCGGTGGCCCTAGATTCATTCATCCACTGCTGCTCCACCACCCTTCTCCAGCACCTTCCTTGGTGTCCTGTTGTGACCAGAAGGCACAGAAAGCCCTTCAAGAAAGACAAGTAACTTCTCCATTCCTACAAAAAGCAAAAACAGGAACTCTGTGAAACTTTCCGTAGAACATATTTGCCAGCATACACACACCCCAGCAAACCAGGAGGAAGCATCCTGTTTAATCACGAATGCCCAAAAGAGTGTTCACTGGGTTAGTGCACAGTGGACAGAGTTGTGCCCCAAGTGATTGCCCAGGCGTCAGCTACATTGACACAGCCAGTCCAATCCCTCCTCACAGCGGAGTCATCACTGGGCCACCGAAACGGTAGCTTGAGCTGGGAAAGCAGCACGCTGCACCCCAGGCCAGCTCGGAAGCCTCACGGCTACTCCTGCTGGACTCGGGAACACACTTTGAGATAAGAATAAGCTCAACAGCCACTTTACCTGCAAGGAAGAGCAGTGACCTTGATGCAAGCCTGGATTCCCCATGTCCCCATTATGTCTTCTTGGCCCACTCCTGTCCTGTATGTTGTATCTTTAACAAGATATATGAAAGCACTTAGCCTTGACCCTCAACAGGGAAGATACCTTGTCCTCTTAGTCAGCTCCTGCTACCCAGAGAGCAGGCTCTGTTGCATGCTGGGAGTTGTCATCATACCTGGAGTGTATATTCTAGATATGCAAGGTGCTGCTCAGAGTCTTGTGAGCTTTGTGAGCGAGTGGTCTTTGCTGGTGAGGAGAGACTTGATGTGGAATAAATGTCACTTTGTGTTTGAGTTCTCATTCAGTCATCAGGGACCCTAGGATTCATTCATCCACTGCTGCTCCACCACTCTTCTTCCCACAGAGTCTGTGCTACCCCAGCACCTTCCTTGATGTCCTATTGTGACCAGTAGCTGTCTGTGCTGGTGCTAGATTACTGTGTAGAGTCCATCCTCAGGATCTATGACATTGTAGTAGTTGATCTCTTTCACTACAAGATTTTCCCAGTGGAAGACGGCTTGGCCTCTGCCTTCCTACCAGGTCTCACTGATCTAGCGTCCTCTCCCTGAGCTGTGCATCAGACTGAGGAAAGGGCAGCTGGCACCTCCGAGAAACCAGCAGCACAAGTGGGTACCACACATACATGCTCCCCAAACCATGTTTATTTATCATCCATCCTCCAGCCTTCAAATCAGAGTTGCCATCTAAACAATCCCAACTGACTGTGATTGGTGATCTAGATGCAAAATTCAAAGTCATTTTGTAGACTAGTAATCTACCAAGGATAGGGAGAAGGCTTGAAAAGGATAACAACAGCAAAAGCCTTGGCTGAAACCTTGGCCTAGCCCATTTTCCGTTACTTTAAGTAAACATCACAGGCTTGGCAAGTTATAAAGAAAAGAAGGGTTTTGGGCCCATGGCTCTGGCAGCTGGGAAGTCCGTGAGCATAATGTCAGCCTCCTCGCAGCTCCTAGGGAAGGCCCCACCCTGTGTCCTAGCACAGTGGAGAGGCAGAAGGGCCAGAGGCCCACACAGAAGAGATGGGGCGCAGAAGCAGCATGGCCTTCCCACAGCCTGCGTGGCCTTATTAACCCAGTCCTGCAGAAAAGGCACCCCTATTGCTCAGTGGCCACGTTGCACCACAAAGGGGGATTTGAATGTGAATTTTGAAGGGGACCAACCATCTTCACACCATAGCAGAAGTAATCAGAGGTGAGGCAGCTCTGAAACTCTGACACTCAGCATGTGCACATAAAATACAGAGTGGCCCAGGGTGGGACCTGGAGTCCTTTTGTCCCAGGGATGGATAATGTTGTTTAACTGCCTGAGGTCTTTTGTCTCTGTTGCATTAAATTCTGTTCTGCATATTGGGACACACTCAATGGACTTTAGAATAGTTCACCTTTTAAATGACTGAAATGCTTTTTCTTTAAGATTAGACATGGAAAGAAATTTCACTTCTTTCAGAAACATGTCTATGCATGAGAAAAATGAGGCTTTCACCAGCAATCCTAGCAGACACTGGTAACACTACACCTTCCCTACCTTCACAGGGTCCTCCTCACCTTTCCTATTCCCCATTCATCAACCTCACCTTGGGTATCATCTCCACAGTTCTGGCCTTGCTGGACTTTGTCTTCAGTTTGACCACTTACTGCCTGAACTCCAGTGACTCCAAAAACTTGTATCTCCCAGTTCCGGTGTCATCCCACAACTTCCATACATCCAAAAATAGAATTCTCTGTTTTCCTCTCAAGCCTGCATCCTCTCCAGCAATCCTTATTTCCAGGGATGGTCATGCCAATACCCAGCCCCAAGAGTTGGCTCTCCCATCTTCCCCCTTTGTCATTTCACATTTCTAGCATCCCTTGGTCTCTTGAGGAAACACCCCCTCCTCAGCCCCACCTTGGGCCATTTGCTTCAGCATCTCAATGTCTCCCCAGTTCCAGCTTTCTGACCTAAGTCCAGATCCCTCACACCTGCCCCAGCCCCTCAGAAGAGCTCTCTCTTCCCCATCATTCTCATGGATGTTGGTCCATACTTGCACCAGCCAATGGAATAGCCACTAACCAGATGCGCTATCTAAATTAATCAAAAGTTTTTAAAACTTTAAATTCAGTCCATTGGTCACACTACCCAGTTAGCAAGTGTTGCATCTACATGGACCAGGGGCTGCCATCGGGCATAGAGTACAGGGTATAGAGCATGTGCACTCTTCCAGAAAATTGAACCAGATAACACTCCCCACTCTTCTTTCTCTCTGTCACTCTGAAGAAGACAGGCAAGACATGTCCTTACAACCCAAGCTTCATCTCCAGGAGCACAGAACTTGGAACTCTTTGGGGTGCTACAGACAGGAGCTGCCACAGCTGTTATGTGTCCAGATATCCCCACCAAAGCCTCATGCAGTCACGTGGGGCTTTTCAGAGGTGGCTGGATCCAGAGTGTGTGACACTGGGATTGATTCATGGTACAATGCTAAGATTAAGGGCACTAGGATTAAGGGTATGAATGCTACCCTCACCCAAGTAGCCTGCATAAGGTATAAGGGACAAAAAGAGGTTTGCCACTTGCTGATCGCTACTTCACTGCTGAGCACCTTCTGCCTGCCCTGCTTTGCCATGGATTGTTCCTCCTTTGCCATGCCATCATGCCTTGGAGCCAGTCAACTATGGACCAAAACCTCTAAAAACTGTGAGCCATATAAACCTTTCCTCCTTAAATAACTCTGGGTGTTGGATCAGCAGTGAGAAAAGGACTAAGAGAGGAGGCCCACTCAAACTACGGTAAAGGAAGAAAAAAGTGTCCACTCTTGTCACTGAGAAGCTCACAGTAGAACCAGCACAGCTAGATTCAGTAGTTCATGTGCAGCAGAACTCCAGGCATCTCCATCTCGTTCTGGGGCTTGCTGCATTCTCTGCTATGTAGGCTCCTTCCTCTCTGTAACTAGAGAAAGCAGGTGGGAGTGGTCCCAGCCTAAACATCCTTATTGTTTGTGATCCCAAAAGAGTAAAGTTTTGAGTCCATGTATCTAACCTCAGGAACTTGTGTCTATTCAAGTCATAAATCAGAATCACTAAGACCAGGGGAATAGGACACACTGGCTCACCTGGCTTGGCCTGTTACCCACCCTGATGGGTGGTCAGCACTCCCAAGCCTTATCTCATGGGATCCACACAGAGAAATTTCCAGTGAAAGGGCAGGGGTGGGTATCAGACAGAAAGCACAGATTTTAGGACTGCGTTCTGTTGGGATCTTTCTTGCCTTCTTCTGAGTGCCTAGCAAAGTATCTGATCAGATGCTCAAAAGTGTTGGCGGCATTAATGGATGAGAATGGAACCAGTGGGTAGATGGATGAGAGAATGAACAGATGGATGAGTCATTATCTACGCAGATGTGAAGAAGGCAAGAGGAGAGAGGCAAGAGGAAGCCTCAGAGCCCAGGGGGCTCATGCCTGCCCAGCAGAAGTCATGCGCTATCTTAGGCCCAGGTCTCCTTGAGGAGACTTGTTAGGCCTGCCAGACAATCAGTTCCTCAAGGGCAGCCCTTGGCCTGACTCACCTGTGCCCTTCACAGCCTCTGGTGGCCTGGAGGTCTGGCAGCAGCTCTGAGTGTCTTTGCTTTAAGTGGACAGTAGGAGCTGGCCAGTAAGGGTAGGGGATTGCGGGTGTCTGTAGTAGCGACTCTCCCAGGATGTCTGGTCTCAGGCATAAGACATTTGTCATTCTTACTCAAGCCCCTTGCAATTGAAAACATATTCTTAAACAACAACAAAAAGTCTAAGCCAACGAAACCACATAATTGGTGCTCCCAGGGGACAGCAGTGGGGCTGGTGCCTTGTTGCGTGAAAGGATTTATGGATTTGGGCTCCTGGTCCAGATCCCAGGAATGAGTAGGTGTGCCTTCTTTCCAGGAGCTCTTGTTTCAGGCAGTGGCCATGGTGATGTGGCTCCTGGAATTGTCCAGCAAGCTGAAGAATTAATGCTAGGAGGTAATTAGCACCCTTGGGAGGTGCTGGGATGGGAGCCGCCTGTTGTTATGTTGTTGTCGATGCACCCGTGGCCTGGGGAGGCAGCACGAAGGCAAGCAAGGGACTCAGGCAGGCAACCAGGGTGGTGGCAGTGTTTCTTTTTGTTTTACTTTAATTTCCATCCCTGTAATCTCTTGTCTAAAATAGCCTCCTAGAATTTGGCAATCCTCTTTCTTTCCCAGTTAGTCCTTTTTCCATCCTCACTTTAATTGCATCTTTCTCTGAGCAAGTGTTTATTAAGGAACAAAAATGAGCTAGGCATTTAGAGGACTTATTTCAGTTTCATTAGACCTGGCTGGCTGGAAGATTGGATGTCCAGGGCAGCTTCTGTGGATGAGAGGGCGCAGCGTGCGTAGGGATCAGTCCATTGGCTGTCACCAGGTCCCTCTGTGGCGTATGTCTCTGGTTCTCACACTCAGTTTCCACAGGCCATGTGCATCCTGACAGGGGTAGCAGCCACTCATTGTTGTGCTATTTGGGGAACTGCTGAGTCTCTTTCTGGTCTTGACCTTGCCTGCAAAGCACATGTGTCCTTAGGGCTTGTCAGCAATTGGAAGGAGTAGTCCTTAGGGAGCCAACATCTAACTTCTGTCCTTCCTCATTCTCCTGGGATAGGGCTGATGAGGGCAGGGGAGGGACCAACGCTTAGCCCTAAGGAGCTGAACTTGGAAGGTGACATTTGGGCTGTGCATTAGGGACACCTCAGAGGGCAACCAGGTCTAGTTAACAATCAAACAGTACCTTCTGGTTTGGCACCTGCCTCTTTTGTCACCTTAGGCAAGTCACTTCCAATTCTGAACCCATGATTCCTCTTCTAAAAGATTACCTAAGTCAGGGCAGGATAACTGCAGCAGCAAAATACCCCAAATTATAGCAACTTGGTCTATTAGAAGCTTCTTTCTTCATCAGGTCAAAGTTAAGGTGGGAGGGCCGGGGAGATGGCTCAGTAGAATAAGTGCTTCCCTGGCAAGTGCAAGGGTTTGAGTTCAATCCCTGGTTCTGCAAAAAAAAAAAAAAAAAAAGCTACAAAGTTAATGTAGGCCAGTGGAAAACACCTATGCCCCATTAGTCAGACGGCCCAGAGCCCCTTCAAGCTGTGTCCCAGCCACCCGGCCCTCATCCTCCTCCACAGGCCTCTACCCAGACAGGCACAGAGGGGCCCAAATCGTTCATGCACACATTAGCAAGAACACAGTTCTGGGTAGAATCAAAAGGAGGCTGGTGTGTGTTGTCCAGCTGTGGTCCTCAAGAACAAAGAGGACCTTGTCCCAGGAGCTCTGGTGGCCTCTGCCTCAAAGATGACAGCACAGTGTTCCTCCAGGTGTGCTTAGGAGGATGAGTGTGAAATGCAGTCTTTCTTCAAGCATGACTCTGCCCCCAGCAGACACATAGATATTGTCATCTCTCTTCTATTTCCCCTGCTAGTTATTCCCCTGAAGTTTATGCAAATAACAAACCAAGGCAAGAAATTAAATATATGTCCCTCACCTCTGAAGTTCCTTATTTCCATGTTCTTCACAGTGTAACATTTCATTAGACCTTCCAGATGGGGAAAGAGCAGCAGATTAAAAGTCAGATACTGCCTAGAAGCTGCTTCGTTGGTTTCGGAGAAGCTGGAGCTTCAGAGCGCCTTGGTATTTCCACTGCCAAAAGGCTCCTTGGGAGCAGTTGCGTTTTAATAAATGGTTGTCTCAGTAATTTTCCTCAAAGGAGCCATGTGGTGATGTGTGTTTGAGAGAGAGCAGCCCTGCACACTCAGTACTGCTGCTTCGTGGGTGGGGTGCTTGGGGCAGCAGGAGCCCATCAGGTCCCCCACCTGTAGGGGTGATGGTAGCACCAAGGCCACCCAGCTCCCTGGAGCCCTGAGGGCTGCAGAATGGGAGCCAGGCTGACCACTATTCAGGGGGAGACCTTTTGTCCAACCAGCCTGAACTGTCCCATTCCCCTAGTGATGGACACAAAGGGCCACTTTAAGACTCAGGGGGAATCTGTCCTCTCACCTACACTGAGCCTTGCTTCTCTCTTCCCGAGAGGGCAGCCCAATGGCAGCACAGGCTGGCCCAGCATGTCTCCCGCCGTGGGGAAGAAGGCGGCTCGGGTGCGTGCTGCTGTGGGGTAGCCGCACTCCTTCATTCCTTCATTCACTCATTCATTCACTGCCTGATGAGCCCTCCAGTGGCTGAGAAACAGCGGGGTACAAGCTGGCAGTCCAGGCCAGTGGTGGCTGACCCAGGACTGGAGAGCCAAATTGCCAGTCTCAGATCCTGGCTCCGCCACTCTAGCTGGGTGACTTTGGGCACATTGTTGGACCTATCAGTGCCACAGTTTCCTCATCTGGAAACAGAGAGCCATCATAATAGCTGCCTAAGAGATGTTATGGGATTCAGTGAATCAATATTTATGACGCACTGCCCGTGTGCAGCCAACATTCCAGAGTAGGGCAGACAGTGAAATCTAAGCGAATTATGTAGTCTAATAGAAAGCAAAAGGGCTATGCAAAGCAAAGCAGAGCTGTGTTAAAACGGATGGTCAGGGAAGGCTTCCCAGAGAAGGTGACATTGAAGGAAAGACTTGAAGAAAGTGAGGACTCAACCACAGGGACAGCAGTAGGGGATTAACACTTGCAGGGCTCCTAAGCAGGAGGCAGCCTGAGGTGCTGGAAGGTCTGCAGGGAGCAGCCAGTGAGGGGAACCAAGGCAGGAGGGGGAGTGGGCACCCGAGTCTCACTGACCTTATAAGGGTTTGACTTTTTCTCTCACTGGGGCAGGAGGCATTGCAGGCCTCAAGTGAGATGACCTCGCTTACATTTTCACAAAATCACTCTAGCTGCCAGGTAGAGCACTCTGCAAGAGGGCAGGGGAGAAAGAGGGGCTGAGTCAGGGGGCTCTGGCAGAATCCAGTGAGAGGCCATGGGATAATTTCATCCCTTAGTTATTCCAGACTGACCAGGCCTGCAATCTCCCAAGTGAGTGGACAGCAAAGGCTTAAATAATTAAGTCAAATAATGTGATTTTAGGGCTCCAGGAGGATCAAAACCCTCTAATGGAATTTTAGATCCTCTGGTGGCTGAGACAAAGAACTTTCCTAGGCAGCCCATATTTATTTGGTTTTCAAACAAAGGAGAGGGAGTCTGAAGAAAATGCAGGAATCTGAGCAGAATATTTTACCAAGTAGTAAATTATGTCATTCAGGAGAACTACTGTGTCTTTAGGTTGATGTTTACTGTAGGAGAGTAGGGCCTGCAGCTGTAGTCCCCTTTTAGTTAATTGGGGTTAGAGCCAGTGTCCCCAGCTGTGGCCTTATCTTGTCCTTTGAGGCATCACAGCTTCACAGGCCAGTACAAGCCCCAGCAGGGACCAGTGACTCACAGAGGTTCATTTTCAATGAGTCTACTGCTGAATTCCACACAAGAGGCCTAGGCCTCGGACAGACTCACAAGTAAACATGGGAAGCCAATTGGTTAATTTTAAATCCCTCTCAGAGTTCCTACATAGTGGTCTCCGTCCAGAGATGACAGAGCTCAAACCAGGGTGGCCAGGACAGAGACGAGAAGGGACCTCTGCTGTCAGCCCATGGGCTAGAAACTGAGAGGCCTGCACACTGGAGGTGAAGGGTCCACAAGCTGTGTCGATGGGGTTGGAGCTCAGGTGTAGACATAGCCCACATCAAAGCTTGCCCCTTTGTTTGACCATTGAGCCTCAGTTTGCTCCTCTGTGAAATGGAGGCAGCACTGGCTCATCTGGTGACTTCTGTGACTTTCAGACTGTCAAGTATTTCTAAGCATTCAGACATGCTCCTCATCTCTGAACCCCAAGATCTCTTTGCAGCTGGGTAAGGGAGGCTCAGCACAGCAGAGAAGGGTCCCGCATCAGAAGCTCCCAGGTGTGAAGAGCCATGATGGTGCCACACCACAGTAGGGAGTGGTAGCGTCTCCATCCTTCATGTCACAGTGGGATTCACCAGGCACCCCTTTCTAGGTGCAAAGCCCTGGAGGCAGCAGGATGAGTTGACCCTGACATGCTGCTCCTAGGAACAGCACACTTCTTGTGTGGCCATTCCTCTCCCCTGGCAGGAGGAATACTGAGCTCCTTTTATTCTAGCTCCAGAAGATCGTCCTGATAGTGCCAGGCTGGCATCTGACACCAGGGTTCCCAGCCTCAGCAGGGACCACAGTTTTATCTGTATGCCCATCCAAGGCTAGACCTCTGCACACAGTTGTGAAGCCCCAGACACTGTGGTCAGCTCTGCTCTGCAGGCCACTGCAGGGCCCACCCTTTTAAATGGGCTACTTGTGCCTTCTGAGCCAAGGACAGATGGTCATCTCCCCCTCTTCCGGGGGGGCTGCTGCAGCTGAGAGCAGGCCTATATATAGCTCTACAGCACCCACTCGGGGGTCCTGACCACCTCATCCCCAACTGTCCTCCAGGCTCCCACTCCCTTACCCTCAGGAAACCCCAGGGCTGAGCTCTGGGTCCCCAGAGTCTGTACCAGGTGGCTGTGGACAGCAGCACTGTGACTGAAGGACTGTAAGTGGCACTTCTACCCCAGGAGCTGCCAAGCTTGGCCAGGGCTGCGTGCTTCCAGAGCTTGGCATGGGATCCCATAGAACGAGGGCTGAAGGCACAGGCACCAAAGGGTGAGGCACTCAAGTAACAGAAAGTCACTGAGAAGGCTTCCTAGAGAAGATGAGGACAGGGGTAGTAAAGGACTGATCCATAACAGGAAGTCGAGGGAGGCTGTTCCTGTTATTGGAAGTCCCGGATGAGACCCAAGGCTCACACACCCACCTCTGAGAAGAGGAGCTTGGAGAGCTTGGCAGGCCCAGCACAGAGCACCTTTAAGCTTCCTAGCTCCTCTGTTGGAGAAGTCTTGAGACTAACTACAGGAAATAACAAGCTCGAAAAAGAGGGGCCAGGAGAGAGTGTCAGTGCTCTGCCTCCCCCTGTGGAGGTGCTTCCCACCCCAGCCTCAAGCCAGCCCTCTGTGGACCTGGCTATGAGTCTGCCCAGACCCCTCCAATCTGTGAGTTCTTCAGCCCCTCCATGCCTCAGCTTAATAAAAGTGCCTCTCTCTTAGGCTTGTTCTGAGAATGATAGCAAAGACATGGTAAATTTTTGCCAGGGTCTATAATAGAAGTGATACCCAAAAGTCACCCTAAAGAAGTATAGGTCAGAGTGAGTTGGAAGGAAAGAAGTGGAAGGAAAGAAAGCTGGTTGAGCTGCTATCCCACCAAGTCCGGCTTCTTAATATTTAATAGACCAGGGCTGGGGAGATGGCTCAGTAGAATAAGCACTTGCTTGGCAACACAAGGGCCTGAGTTTAATCCTAGGTTCTGAAAAAAAAAATAATAATAATGATAATAGACTGTGCCTCCATGATGCCCTTTCATAGGCTCTGTGATAAGAAAAGACTGGTGCAGGGGCCAGTGGGCGATCGGGGGCAGGGGGGCTTGCAGGAAGATGGGCACAGAGTGAGCCTCTGTAGAGGCATGTGGTGTTGCTCCGATGGGAGGGCAAAGGCATCTGGGGTCTGTGTGCAGTCACATCCTTCTTAGTCACATCCCTCTTCTCAGGACACCTCTGCTCAGTGAGCTTAGAGGATCCCAGCTATGCACCAAGCTTTAGGAGGTCCTGGAAATAGAACAATCAGCTTCCCAATGGTACCGGACAGTGGGGTTAAAGACAAAGATCAGAGTGTCGAGGAAGGTGACTGAGGCTGTGATGGAAGCTACTGTAAGGGTTCAAAGGAGGAGTCAACCCAACCCAGATCCCTACCCCCACCAATTATCTGTTCCCCCAAACCATCTGCCCTACTAGGCACATGATTGGGCTGCTTTTTACCCCTGCTTAAAAAAGGTTACTGTGGCCACCTGGCTCACTTTGTACAGTGGCATAAGGGGAGAGGAGACATGTGTCCCTTCCAGTGAAATCTCGAAGAGCCCACGTGTGGGTCCCCAAGCCCTCCTTCCCTTTGCCACAGTGGTACCACTGGTGGCGGCTGTGACATCTGGGGTCCTGGAGAGAGGAGGACCTGGCGCATGACCCCACTGACCAGCAGTGTGCATGCAACAAGAGAAAAGGGGCTCTGTCATTTACCATTGCAATCTAGGGGCTGCCACCCCCTGCACTTCGTCATGTATACTACCTAAACATAACTATCTGAAAGTGACTAAAATGGAAAACTGGCCTTGCCTGAATCCCCTTTCCAAGCCTTTGGCTCTTGCCTTGCCCTGGCAATGGAAGCCCTGGCTTCTAGTTCATCTCTGCCCTCACGCTCTGGGCATCGATGACTCCCACAGTGGAAGTGGGAATGAGCCCTGTCCAGCCTGCCTCGAAGAGCTGCTGTCAGAGTCCAGCACCGCAGGAGAGGCAGCCTTTCAGAGGCCTGGACAATGAGGGCCTGTGGGTATCTTGCACTCCTCAGCGTCCCTGTCTCAAGTCCTAGAGGTCATGATGAAGGTCACCCTACCCAGCATCAGGAACAGGGCAGTCCGGGAGAGAATGACCCCAGGAAATATGCTGCTGCGTCCTGCTAGTACACGTGGGGCCAGTGGTCCCAGGCTGCCCAACAGGGGTGGAAGTGGCAGCCTGGAAGCAAAGTATCCCTGCTTGGTTAATCTAAAAATAAACAGAAAGGCAACAAAAATCTATGTTTCAATTACTGCACACAAGCTGTTCAAACAGCCAGCTCCACACTGGAGATGTGAACTTGTCAACAGAGGCTGCCTCGTTTGCATGCTTGGGCGGTGATAAAGCACACAACCTCGCAACAGGCTGCCCTCTGGTCTGGGCTGCTTTTTAAAAAACTTTAATTAAATTACAAACATGGACATAGAATCAAGACAATGAAAATCTGTAGCAATTACATCAAGATAGGGGGCGGCAGTTCCCAACACAGAGACTGAGGAGGCTCTGTGGTCTCAGACAAGACTGGCACTGGGTAATGAGGTCAGCAACAAGGTGAGCAAAGGAGAGATTGGGGGCCAGGACAGGGGACAAATACTCCAGCCAGGGACTCCCTGCTGATCCTGCTGGAAGTTCCACTAAGCAGTGTGGGCCTTGGGCTCCCAAGCTGAAGTGACAGCCTTTTGTGGGCCCTTGCTCTGTGGAGGGAGATGTCTCAGAAGATGATGTGCCAGGCAGCCACAGCCTGGTCACACTGCACTTTTCCCCAGGTCCCACCCCCCATCAGGCCTTAACTATCACACAGTCTTCCTCTAAAATGAATAGTCGGAGTCCCCAGGAAGCTGTCCTAGGCCTCCAAGATGACCCAAGCCACCTGCCTGCTCCAGTCCCCACTAGCTGCTCCCTCCCTGCAGCCCTGTTAGGGTTGCCACCTTCTGCCTATGCGTGCCTGCTGGGCAACCCTCTACATGAAGGCAGAAGCTAGAACACCATGCTTTGGCTGATGCGTCTGTGTCTCAACTGGGCTGGGCATTAGCAGGGAAGGAGGCGGTCAGCGCATGGGCTGCAGTTTGGCCAGCCAAGGGCATGTGTGAACCAGAGGGTGTGTCTAGACATTTGCCTGGCAGAGAAGCAGGGGCACCAAGTCCTTGCTTATGGATGTGGAGTCGCCGATGCAGAAGTCAGCTGGGCTGTGGTTTCCAGAGTGGGAGTCAGATAAGCAGGAGGGCTCACAGGGCCCACCAGAAATGAGACAAGAAAGCCAGGAGTTGAGCTTGCCGGTGAAGGTTCCACAAATCCTGCATACTGAAGTGGCTGTCGGTTCCGCATTTGCTCTGGACAGGGATTTTAATGTCCCCAACCCTCGGAGCAATTCTGCAGCCATCAGCCCAGACACTAGTTACTTGGTGAAATAAAAGAGCAGTCCAGTCTCTCCCAAGGAAGATAATATCCTGTCACTGGCAGTATGATCTGCCGGCCATGTGACGGTTGTTCCCTAATGTTTCCAAATAGACTTTTGAATAGACTCTTGTCTAGAAGAAAGCAAATTGCAAGAGCATTTTTGGCAGCCAAATAGAGAGTGAGCATCAGTCTTTCTTCTTTGCAACTCTCGCTGCTGGGTCTGGCTCCAGGCACCGAGTAGGATTCATTCATCAGCTTGGGTCACTGATGAACACAATTTCCTGTGAAGCGAGAGAGCTCCTTGAATTAGTCAATTCTGTAAGATTCAAAATAATCAGGCATGCCAAAGAGAAGGCTCTGCTGGAGTGGGAGGACCCCTTGGAGGGAAAGAAACTAAAATCCAGCTCCAAAGACTTCGATCCGATCCGTGGGTTTGCAGAACTGAAAGGAAAAAGGGCTCTAATTTTAGGGTTTCAATCCTCTGTGGAGCCACAAGAACAAGGAATCAGGGGGAGCCAAGATGGTTATTTGTAATGATAACTCTGGTTAATCCTCATCTAAGCAATCAAGCCAAATGCAGCATAGCTCCCTCATCGATCCCCTTGTTTATGAGCGCCTAATTTATACATGCCTCCGCTCTTCCCTCAGTTTATGCTGATATAATGTTGCCAACTGTCATTTCCAATATCTTTTTTATTTTTCATTATCATCATTATAATGATTTACACCAGGAGCAATTGCACAAATGCCTCATCAATTAGTCCCATGAGAAAAGTCTCTGAATCGTGTGAGCTTTTTTGGGGGGAAAAAATTACTGCATTGAAACCCACAATAAGAATTTCTGAAAGCAAAGGTGCACACAGGAAAGGAGGGAACTGGGAGGCTTGTTCTTTTAATATTGTTCATCTAAACGGGCACCAGTACCACCTTTCCAAGACAGGGAGATTGCTTTTCACAAGAGCAATTGGGCCCAGAAAAGGAATCGGTGGCATTTTTCCTGAAACCTATCATCAGAAAAGCATTTTGAACATTTGTCATTTTAGGTCATGTATTAAGCCCTGTAATCATGGAATATGGGTTTTCCCAAAATACCTCCATGCCCCGGGGCTAAGCATGGTGTTGGGATGCCTGGTCCTAGGGCTAAATCCCAGCCTGCTAATCCAGAGCTGTTAAAAATGCAGATTCTGGCTCCCAGGCTTGGATGGGGCCTGAGAGTCTGCATTTCTGACAGTGCAGGTGGTGGGGTGCTGCTGCCTGACCCCAGGCTTCCTCCCCTTTGTTTCTGTCACTTGTAAAATTGGAGTATGAGTGCTTCGCTGCCTAGGACATTGGGATCTTAGGAAGCCAATGGTGTGGTGGCCTTGAAAGGAGCTGGATGGTGAGAGCATGGTCCATGAGAGCCCTCCGCAGAGGCGCTCACCACGCGGAGGCGCTCACCTCGCAGAGGCGCTCACCACACAGCGCAGCGCCCAGCGGTTCATCATGGCCCTGTTCTCGGCTGTCCAGGTCTTATTTCTTTCACATAGCTGAGACTTTCTACCACTGACCGGAACCTCCTCATTTAAGGCCTTTTATCACGGCAGAGAAAAGAAAGGAGGCAGAAGGAACGGGGAGGTGAAAAATACATCAAGGCATGGATAGTGACAGAGGTTTGATGGTTACAAGTGCGCATGTTTATCTCCAAGTACATCAAGTTGTGGATATTAAATATCTACAGCTCTTTGCATGTCAGCCATATCTCAATAAAGCTCTCTTCTTTGGGGGGGGGGGGGGAAGGATCCTTACAAAGGGTAAGAGGTGCAGCCCCATAAAGCCAGACTGCTGTTGTGTTGTCCATTGTGGAACCTCGACATGAGGCTCCCTTCCCATTCCCTGGGGGCTACTTGCACCCTCCACTGCAGAGGGTGGCTCCAGCCCCCCTGGGAAGTCTCCCTACAAACTTTGGTCAGGAGGGAACAGGCTCCTGTCTTATTTAAACAAGACAATAATGTGAAGTCCTCTACTATCCAGCTTCATGCCAGCTGGGGCCTTGGAATAGAAGCAGAGGTTGGAAGTCATGGCTCTGGTTTCTAAGAGGATTTTGGCCTCTCTGATTCCCCTCTTTCCCCTGTCTGGTGAGCCTAGGGGAGGCTGCTTAGGTGGGTCCAGACCCTGGAGCCCCAGAGCTGGCAGCAAGTGTTGCTGGAACCTTCCAGCCACTAAGCCAAAAGGCTTGGCTGAGCCACTCTAGCTGGGGCTGAGCAGTCTCCATGCTGGATCTCACTGGGGAGGGCTAGGTGGTAAGGTGACCAGTGACAGCCAGGGAGGAGGTCATACAGTGTCCCTCGTGGTTAGGAAGAGAAGACCAGAAGTGGCATGTGACGACAATACCATGTTTTGTGCACCTGGGGCCTTGATATTTTAAGCAAAGAAACTAAAAATATAACCATGCCTCAGGTTATTCATCCTGCAAAGAGCAATGAGGAGGCAGGCACTGGCCGGTAACATCCCAGTGCTTCCTTGGTTTCTTCAGGTCCAAAAGATAGAGCTTGGGTCATATGCCAGGTGTACATCCACAGGACCCCCATGCCCATAACTTTTGTGCCCATGTGAGGGCACAGGCACCTCACCTTGAGGGTGTGCAGAGCCAAGAGGAAGGCCAGGTGGGTGGGCCAGAATTCAGAGAGCCACCATCAGGGACCCCAGGTGGGCCCACAGGGTCTGCCCTTTGTAAACCACTTTCCCAGGGAGCTCTCCCTCAATCTTAGCCATGCACAGCAGGGCCTTCCATGCTGGAAAGAGCTCTTCAGTCTGCCCCTGGGTGCACAGCCAGTGCACAGGCACAGTGGACACAGCAGAGGCAGAGCTGGCTCTGAGCTCAGGAAAGGGCCAGAACTCCGTGAGGGGTGGGACTTGTCAGTCTGTCCCTGGGGCATAGGTGAATCTGCTTCATGCTCTCCCTGAGGAGAGGGGCTGGTCAGAGGCCTCCTGCAGGAGGGCCAGAGTGGGGGCTCCCTGGCCCCAGCCCCAGCCAGAGGTGAGTTTCCAGATGATGGGGGGGTGGGAGGAGGCTGCCTCCACTGAGAAAGCAGGGAGGCCTTTCTCATGGCATCCCTGGCTCCCACCAACAGCCACACCTTGAGGTAGCCAGGGTGCTCCCCCAGAGGCCCCGGAGGCTTCCTCTGTGGTGCGTTTGCCAAGATGCTGCACTGGCTGCTGCAGTGTTTTGTTCCAGAAGAAAGGCTAGAAGATGCAGAGAGGGAAAGGAAAATAATAAAGATGGGCACAGGCCGTTCCAATCGGCTTGGCAGCACATCTTTCCCAAATGAGGCAATCATCCATTTTCCAATCGGGCCCGGACGTCCGCGGCTCATTCCTCAGCCAGCCACCTCGGCTCCCCTGTCTGGAAGCAGCACGGGCTCCCCTGCCTTCCTGTGGATTAATCACGCCTCCGGGGCCCTCACAGCCGGCAGCCCACTCCTTCAGCATGTCTTAATGATAAGAACAGGGAAAGGGTCATTAGCCACCTGTGATCCTGCGTGCAGTGTGTACACACCATGCATGTTAATGCCTGTGGGCCATCGCCAGCATCCAGAACACACAGCATGTCACTGGACACAGGCCACAGTCACCCTGCCCAAGGGCTGAGGTGGACACAGCATCTCTTCACGGGCGGAGGTCCTCAGGGGCCAGGGCCAGGGGCTCCTGGACGCCGCCCCCTCCTTCTGGGCTCTGGCCCCACACGGACAGCACAGACTCACTGTGGCACGTGGTGATTCTTAATTATTTACTGATGAATTATTCATATTGAAGGGTTTCCAGGCAAATCTGTGCAGCAGGGCTGCTGATCTGCTATCTAGCAAGTGTCTAGCAAGCGTCCAGGAAGGGAGCCCAGTCACAAGCTGGTAAAAATTTAGAGACATAGCACAGATGCCAGGGCTGAGTCTGGACATGAGCTGATCCCTTTCCTGCATGTCCACAGGCCATGGATGCCTGGCCATTGAGGTACCCTGAGCTTCAGGGTAGACCCCATCCATCAAGGTAGGCAGTCCCTTTGGTTAGGGTCACAAGGCACTTACGCCACGGATGTTTAACTGAGGATGACCTTCTCCCTACCCCCAACATGTTGCCCTCCACAGCTCTGGGCAAGATCACCCCACAATGTCCCCAGCTGCATAGCCCAGGTAGTCTCAGTATCAGACACCAGATCTGGTTTGCCATCGCCTGTGTCCTCGTCTCAGAAACCTACCAACTCCTGCAGGTCTGGAGTTGCAAGTCCTTGCTTTCCCCCTTGAGCTGTGAAATATGTCCAGTACTCAGGGACAAGGCTCTTGGGTGTGGGCAGACAGCTGAAGGATACATTGCTTGATCCCAGCAGTGGACCCAGGGCAAGTAGACTTGTTCATCCTCATTCTGTTGTGAAGGAAAATGGTAGGAACATGAGGGACAGGCTATGGGTGAGAGGCATCAGGGCCAAGGCCACTTTATCTTCTCTGCTTGATTCTCATTAACTCATGGCTATCTCCTCCGAAGGAACCAACAGAGCCTCCTGGGACTGCTGGTCCCTCCTTCGTTCCCATAAGTCCCAGGGGCACTGGCTTCAAGCAGTGCTGGTCACAGTGAGGACTTGGCCCCATCTGACAGCAGGCAGAGAAGCCTCTGACTTCTGTCCACACCTAATGATTAAGAAATCTGAGGGAAGCACCTTTGTGGTGGTGCCAAGCCAGGGACACTCCCAGTGGAGGACACTTGGGGAGCACGTGAGCCATCTAGGGAGCCTGCACCTCATCTCTCAGGAGTGAAGAAGCGGAGAGTCAGGCCCTCACCCTCCGCCAGAGATGAACAGCAGAAGGGAAAGAAGCCCTCACCCACGGAGGACCCGATGCTGATGGACACACCTAGATGGTGGTTGCTGTGATTCTTGTGATGGAGCATCCGAATGTTTATTTAGTTGGCTTCATGTCACAATTTTACCCAAGCTGATCAGTATGGTTTTGCAACATTTGGGGGTGCCGGAGACTTTGCCTTCAGTTTGAAGGTGTATCTGTGTTGAAGCATCTACAGGTCGCTCTGAACTGGGGGCGGAGGTACAGCAAGATCAATGCCTAAGCATTCAGTGAAGCACTTTGGCCCTTTGGGAGCATGACAGGGTGAAGTGTTGGCCCCAGTCCTGTAAGGTGGCTCTTCCTTCCTCTCCACCAAGGGAGGGCTGCATCTACCACAGAGGAAGTGGAGAATCAAGGGCCTGACCTGGCTTCTCCAGCTGTGTGCAGGGCCAGAGCACCAACCTCTGGGAATCCAGACCTCACCCTGAGAAGCACAGCCTGGATGTGTGCGTGTGGGCTGCTGTGACAATGAGCATGCAAGACGGGGTGCATGCCTGGTGCGGGCTAGAGGGCTCCCCAGATGGGAAGCCACTGGCAAGTACAAGAAGGGGTCCTACTTTCCCCAGGAAGACTCCAGCCTCCTTCCCTCCTTTCTTACAGCCCAGCTTCCCTAAGAACAGTTCAGAGGACAGTACTTCCATGAGAAACAGCCTCTCTGCAAATAGATTCCTAAATTCAGGGCCGGGTTTCGCATGTAAAATGCCTGTCTCTGAATGACCTTTCAGATTAGCCTGTCCCTCTTCTCTCAGGAAAGAGAGAGCAGCACAAACCATCCTGACCTGGACCTCAGCTGCCTCCCCCCACCAAGGCAAGATTTTCTAGACTCCAGGCTTCTTCTTCATGCATGTGTGTCATGTGAACAGGCGCCTGTAAGGTCACACCCCCCCATGCAACCCCCACACTCTGTAACCCTCCCCTCCACACCAGGGACAGCTGCTGTTCCCACTGCCCCACTTCTTGGTGCAAGGCTCTGTGCCAGGCTCTACCAGCTCCCAGGCAGGCTGCCAGGGAAAGGTGCTTGCCTCGGCGGGGAAGCATGTTTCTGTGTTTTGTCTGCAAATGCATGACCAGTCTGATTGGAAGCCCCTTGTCCACTCAGGGCTGCCTCCTCCTCCCACTGCGCGTGTGCTGCTTGTGCCTCCTGCCGCACAGCCCGGGGCACACGTGCGTACACACGGGGACCTCTGTGACACACTGGCTCTGCGCCCAGCAGGAAATACTTAAGCTGCCATCTCTGGAGCTGGCACTCTGCCGTCTCACTCAGAGTAAACTGCAACACATTTCTTTCATTTGTTTGAAAGGGGAAATTAAACTGAGGAATGATGTCTGACCCAAGCACTGGCATGCAAATAGTTGACCTTTGTTTTGAATACACTTAATGAGAGTGAAACCAGATTGTGTGGCCTCCAGCTGCCTGAGTCCCCACCTCCTCTCTGGCATTTGGAGGAGACAGAGAGAGATGGCAAGGGGCTGAGGATGATGGGAGGCGGAGGTTGCAGGGCTGGCTTTTCTCAAATGCACTGAAACTGTGAGCAAGGCGGAGGCCTGGAGCTCCAGGAGATGGTGCCCAAGTCAGCCAGCAGGGAGGCTTTGGTGGCATCTCAGGTTGTACTGGGGCCAATGTGACCCCTTTGACCTGATCCCATGCACACTCCAAGCACCTGAGTGTGTCTCAGCATGTCAGGTTATGGCCTACCCTGTCTCCCATCCTCACCAGCTGGCAGGAGATGATATTCTTGACTGTAGGTAATCCGTGCTGTTTTGTAGGAATGTGGGACTGATGAATGCATCACTCGGTCCAGACAGGGCTGTGCCAAGGTAACAAATAGATGTCAGACTCCATGCCTTAACAATGTCTGCGTTCCAAGCATGGAGACAGTAGAAGGGGCAGCCGTGCCACCTGCCTGGCATGGCAAGGGAAGTACAGGACAGGGTCATAGAAGGTGTTTTACTGGCCAGGCTCTGGAAGCTGTCTCTGCCTCCTCCTCACTCCTGTCTGCCCAGCCCAGACACGTGATTCCAACTCAACAGCAGTGGTAGCTGAGAGTCCTTCGGGTTTTAGGAGGTGAACTCTGGAGATCTTCTTTCCAGATCCATCCTGGGTGGTTTAGGTCTGACTTTGCATGAGGAACTGCTGATCAGAAATTTTCTGCGAATGAGGTTCTCCTTTTCATACAAATACATTTGTCCTTTCTAGAAATGTTTCTCAAGTAAGAAACACTAAACATGTATTTATTCACACATGCACTGGATGCCCTTCCTTGCTGGCAAGCACTGGTTGCTGGGACATTAAGTTCTGGAACTTGATGACAGTGGCAGATGTGCAGCAGCCATGGATGCTGGGGTGAGGGCAGGTGCTGGATGCTCAGTCGGGGGAAGGAGGGGCTCTCACTGGACCCAGAGGGGCCAGGTCAGCGCCACCTTCTGGAAGACTCCATGCTGAGCTGTCACAGAAGACTGTCCTTAGCTGGGAGAGGGCCAAAGCCATTCCTGGCAAAGGCTTACATGGGCTTGGACCAAGCTTGGGAAAAGACGCAAGGCCTTCAGAATCCATAGGTGTCTGCAATAAGTAATCAGGTGTCTGCAATACCTGAGCCAGCCCAGGCCCTCCAGTATCTCCTAGGCCACAGGAAGAGGTAAGAGCTTATTCTGAAGGATGGAACTTGAGTATGGGCAAGTAAAGTCTCATACGCTGTACTCTTTTTTTTTTTTTTTTTTTCAGTACCAGGGATTGAACTCAAAACTTTGCACTTGCCAGGCAGGTGTTTATGCCGCTGAGCTATATCCCTGGCCCCACACTCTGTGCTTTTTAAAAAAATCAGACTGCCAGTAGGTTGGAGAATGGCTGAAGGGCAAGGCTGGGCGCAGGAGGATGAGTGGAAATAGCCAATGTGGGCAATAATACAATACAATGTCAATACAGATGCAGGGTAGTTCTGAGATCTGCAGGGACAGTGGAATCTGCGACCCCTCTGTGGATGTGGGGGTAGAGACAGAAACAGAGCCTCTCTCTCTCTCTCTCTCTCTCTCTCTCTCTCTCTCTCTCTCTCTCTGAGACAGGGAATTCCTATGATGGGTGTTTTGGCAAAAGAACAATGAGTTCATCTGGGGACGTGTGGAGTGTGAGCAGCTGAGCAGCAGCCAGGTGCTTAGGAAAGAGAAGAGCTGGGAGTGGGACCCTGCACGTCGCAGGTGGGCCTGTCTGCTGTCATGAAGGGTGGGTGTAGAGTGAGCAGAAAGAGGAAAATATGGGACCCCAAGAGTCCCAGCTCTTAAAGGCTGAGAATAGGCAGAGGGTCACAGAACCTGCAGAGGAGGGCTCCAGAAAGAGAAAGATATAAGCCATGTCACGGGAGGAAAGCCCAGGGGACAAGGGCACCAAAGTCTGTTGGGTGACACTCATGATCTTGGTTTGAACAATTTCCCTGGAATGGCCAAAGACGAAGTAACATCAGATCAGAGTCCAGAGTGAACGGGATAAAGAGTAGGGCTAAGATTAGATGAGAGTCTCTGTTGTAAAAGTAAATGAGAGGCCATCAAAGAGGAAGTTGATTTTTATCTTGCAGCATGGAATATTGAATAGCTATTTTAAAAAAGAATTTTTGCAACATTGTGTGAGTTGGGAAGTGTAATGGTGAGCTACACAGGGATGCATATCCATCTTCGGAGGTGTTGATCACCTCTGCTGCTGCCTCAGCCCGGGTGGTAGAGGGGCTGAGGTCTCCCCCATATGTCTAGCAAAGGATTCAGTGGCTCCCAGAGCCAGGTCAGCCACACAGCTGGTGTACGAGTACAATACAGAGGAGAATTGGGCTGTATAGAAGCTTAAAAAGAAAGTGTCCTGTCCATCCTACTGGCCAGCAATTCCAGAAATCAACAGGTGGCACAGAAAAGGAGCCAGGAGCCCTGTCTCCTGGAGTGCCCATCCCAGCCTGGAATCAAGTGGGAAAGGAAACAGGGCCAAAGAAAACCAAATTGTGACTGAGCCACAATCAGGGGTGGGGCTGAAAGATGCAGGACAGACCCCCACTGAAGCTGCCACCTGCCCCAGCACTACCATGCCCTCTGACCTCTGTCCTCGTGCCCTCTGCAGCTAAATCCACCTCCCTTGGGTCTTCCCTCCTTTTCTTATGGGGCTGGCTGTGGGCCCTGACTGGGCAGAAGCAGCCAAGTCACGGTCACACTGTGCAGCATGCAATCCTTGGTGACTCAGAAGGCCCCTGCAGTACCGTGGCGTTTGTGTCTGGGTCTCCATGACAACGCCAAAGGGCCTTCTGTTGAGTACTCAGGACGATGAGTGGGAGATGATCTGGTGAGCCGAGGCCAGCATGCACAGGCTCTGGGGGCCAGACTGAGTCCCAGGCTGGGGCTCTGAGGGAGCACTCCGCTCCCAGATGCCACCACCACCTCACAGAAGCATTGAGCTAGGGTGTGCAGCTGAGCACCCCGGCCTCCTCACTTTTAGCTCCACGATGCAGGGACCACTTATTCTCCGTGAGTTCCCTTGCCCATAACTGGGGACAGTCATACCCCAACACCTCCTAGGCTCTGTAAGGTGCAGATCAGATTGCTGTCAAGATTGCTTTGTCCTCTATACAGTGGTTCCAGATGTCAGGCACGTTGTGTGCTTCAGAAAGGTGTGGCCTGAGGGGCCCACAGTGCCTGTGTTTCACAGTGGGAAATGGACAGGAAAGAAAAGCCTACCATAATTAAAATGTGCGTGTCCATGTTGCTCAAGCGGTATGACACAGCTGAACAGAAAGCGTGATTTAAACTGCGATGGGGTTCAAATCTTGCCTGCTACACTTTGCCACCTGATTCTGCAGAGACCATTTCTTCCTCATCTATGAAGTGGGGCTTTGAATGATCCTGGCTTTATGGGCTTGCTGCGATTCTGAAATGAGCTAATGATTGGAAGCCATTAGTGAACCCGGAGCAGAGGCTGAATGGATGCTGCCGGTTGTGGCTGCTGCCCGCGTCCAAGCAGGGCTGCTGTTTGTCTAAACTGTCCTCCTCTCTGTTCTGTGCTGGCAGGTCCGGGCTCTGTTTCCCTGCGAGAAGCCGCCACGGCCCACGGAGATGTCCCGGCACCACAGCCGCTTTGAAAGAGATTACCGGGTAGGCTGGGACCGCCGCGAGTGGAGCGTCAACGGGACCCATGGGACCACTAGCATCTGCAGCGTCACCTCAGGAGCCGGTGGCAGCACAGCCAGCAGCCTCAGTGCCCGGCCCGGCCTCCTGCCACTGCCTGTGGTACCCTCCCGGCTGCCCACGCCGGCCACGGCCCCCGCTCCCTGCACGACGGGTAGCAGCGAGGCCATCACCAGCCTTGTTGCCAGCTCTGCATCTGCAGTCACCACCAAGGTAAGACCTGGCATTTTCTCTGGGAAGAAGCCCAACAGAGGGGTCGCTGGCTCCCATGGGCCCAAGCCAGCACCACAGGTCTCCCAAATCAGAGTTCCCAAAGCTTTGGCCTCCCTAGCAGGAAGCTACAAACCATTTCTGAGGAGGATTGCTCTAGGCTTATTTCCCATGAGGTTTCTCAGGGCTAACTTATAGGGAAAGAAGCAGGTACTGAGGCTGCTTGTGGGCCTGTACCATGCTGACTAAAGGCTAGTTAAGAAGTAAAATAACAGGAAAACTCCAGATTGGCAGTAAAGTTCCCTAAATAGGAGACCCAGAGCCCTGCCAGCCCCTCAGTGGCTGGGCTCGTGAGCAGACTCTGACCTACCCTGCACATTCACACCACCTGACTGTGTACTCACATGCTTAAGCTCTTTCCTGGGCCTCCCAAGCCTGGGAGGGCAGCTTCTTACCACACCACCGACAGCTAGAACCCAGATACTCTGTTGCTCAAGCTGCTCCCAGGGTCTGGCCACCTGGCAGTTGGCCACAGGGCCTTTCGGTCCAGGTTGATCTGCTTTTCTTGGAAGAGCCAGCTCCACCCTCCAGAATGGCAGCAGAAACCAGTCTGTGTGCTCAACAGAATGTGGACATGAATGTCGCCAAGCCTCAGAGCTGGGCCTCTTCTTCCTTGGTGCTCAGAGCCCTGGGGGGACAGCACCCAGGCAGGAAGCCCGTTCATCCAACCTGCCCTCTGGTCAGGGCAGGGCTCCACAGGCCTCCCTGCCGCTGCCAGCCATTCAGAGCTGCTTCCCAGGAGCCCACTCAGGGCTTGCACACATGCAAACGTGCGTGCGTGCGTGTGTGTGTGTGTGTGTGTGTGGGCATGCACCCGCCTGGGGGGGATCACACCACCACCACCATCACCCTATCCCCAGCTTTCATAAAAGTTGCAGGAGAAATTAAAGGCAGGAAGCCCTGGGCAGACCATTGTGAGTGGCAGTGACTGCGGCCGGCCAGTGCTCCAGGTGTGCTGTGCCTTTGTCTCTGTGACTTGCCAGACCCCCCTTCAGCCCTGCTTCCCATTAATAAGGGAGAGTGCTGCTGGCTGCAGAGCCCGGCGGAGGCCCGAGACAATGGAGCTCTTGGAGGCCAGCGCAGCATGCTGACATCTTGGTGCAGTGCCTTATTGATTTTATTTTCCTGTTATGAAAACACCCTTCCCACTGAGGCAGGAAGGAAAGGAATGTCGGACAGGAGAGGAGATGAAGGATTATTTGGGTATGCTGCCCCCCCCGACCCCAGCCAAAATCATTTCTTCCCTGGGCACCAGCCCCAGCCTGTTCCAAATGAGTGACCCCCACCCACGAGACCAGCCACTGGCCTCATGGCCACATCTGGCAGGCACTCTGCTTAGCCAGCTGTTGGCCATCTGGAGATGGCAGCCTCTGGAGCCAACATCCAGGACTCCAGGTGGGAGACAGGCTGGACCCCATTGATGGTTCTGTCCCTAGAATAGGTGCCTCTTCAGAGGTGGTATCATCAGGTACTCGGGGCCAAGGCTTGGGCTCTGCTAGACAAGTGTGTCAGTGCTGACGGCTCTCTATAGGACACCCTGGCCCTGCCACATGGCTCCTGATTGCTCCAAAGCAGCTCAGTATTTACCAGCCCTGACTGGCTGAGCTCCAGACCACAGCCATGTGGAAGTAAAAGAACCAGCTTCAGGCAGAGAACAAGAGCTGGGACAAGATCTGAGTCCAGCGTCCAGGAGAAGCAGAGAAGGCAAAAGTTCAGGCCTGTAAGGACAGTCAGTGCCCGAGCAAAGGACAGTAGAGCAGGCAAATGCCTTCTCCTGTGTGACCATCACAGCCCAGCTTCATACCTGCAGGGTGCTTGTTTGGGCCTGATCAGGCTCTGGGTTCTTAGAGTGCTCAGGAGAACAGGGAGCGCAGGGGAGGGGAGATAGCAGCTGCTGTCAACAGCAGCTTCATCTGGGCCCCTGCCGCTCGCTGTGGGCTATGGTGCCTCCACAAGCCTGGCTCCTACGTTGTGTGTCTGACCCATGCCAGCTCCACACCAGGGAGCAGGTGGCCCAGGCCCAGGCATCGTGGCTTCCTGGTCCTCTAGCTGTTTGCTAAGTGGCCAAGGGCTGACTCGTCCCCTCAGGGGCTCACAGGCCAGTGTACTGCAAACCTGTGACCAGGTTGTGGTAACCAGGAGACTCAGAGTATTTCTTCTGTTCCTGACAGAAGTGGCTTAGTGAGGAGGATAAAACCAGACGTGGAGATACACTGGCTTGAAACGTCAAGCAACTGTTTGTTTGCTGAGTGACCAGGCATATTACCCAGCCTGTCTGGACCTAAAACAAAAACAGCAGTCCCTGCCCACTGAAAGTGTTGTAGGATAGTGTGAGTAGGAACATGCAAAGTGCCTGGAACAGAACAGGACCTGGCAGGTGACGTCACCTCACCATCACCATCACCAGGCGTGGCCCACAGGATAAGGCCATCCCCCTGAGAGGACCATTGTTCGGTTCTAACCTCACTAAGATAAAAAGGTCAGCTTCACCTGAGGAGCTGGCCCCATGCATGCTGGGAAAGAATTTGTGTTTTGGTTACTGGACCTTAAGATGACATGGAAGCCACAAGGAGCTAGAAGGTAGAGGGGAGGGCAGAGGGTGACTTGCAGACCCAGAGTGGAGATGGAACAGCACACCAGGCAACCAGGCCATCCAGGAAAAAAATTAGAAGCCTTTTTAGGCTGTGAGGCCCTTTTCTTAGAGGACAGACTAGCAGGGACACAAAATGAAATGCCCTATTAGAAGATAAGGGAAGTTGCTAAGTAAAAGCCGGGATGGGATGGGATGTTTCTCCTGCCTGGGGGCATATTGAGACCACAGGAAAGGGCCAGCCTGGCATCCATGGTCAAGGTTCTTGTGCCACTTGTGTGCCAGGACCACTCTTAGGGACTCAGGGCAAGTCCCCAAGGAAGCTGCCCACATACAAGGGTCAGTACTGCCAGGCCCTAGTACCCTCCACTTAGCTAAGCAGGGGACAGGATGAAGGTCACAGGCTCCAGGACATTTGGATGGTGATGGTGGGGTAACATCACCTCTTCCTGCCTGTGGGTTACTGGCTTGTTCCCAGGGCGAGGGTCTGCTCCTCTAGGTCTGGGCTGAGGGTCACAGCTCTTTGAAATGAGGAGGCCTGGCTGTGCTCCCAGGGGCTGGTTAGCAAGGAGATGACAATTCTTTCTGTCACTGCCACCCTCAGGCCTGAGTTAATGTTCATTCCTTCATTTATTTCACTGTGGCCTAAAGATTTCTGGAATCTTGATGAAAGGCCAGTTGGACAATCACAGGCTCCTGGGCTGCTGAGTCACCTGGGGCCCAGTGACTAACCTTCCCACCCTTCAGCACACCCAAATCACTCTCTAGGACAGGAAGTCCCAGAGTCCAAGAAGTGGGGAGGGACACATGCATCTAGAGCTTAAGCCTGCAGGTAAGAACAGTGAGGCCTCAAGAAAATGTAGCCTCCCTACTTACCAAGGCCACCTGGAGAGACCCAGAAGCTGCCAGGCCAGCTCTTCACCCCAGGCTGCCCGGCTGCATGCATTCACCATGGTAACCATGATTGCAACATAATTATGATAACTCCGCCATCTCTCATCCACTTAGATGACAGCAAATTCCAAATCTCAGGCCAGAAAATGGGCACATTTATCTGTCATGGTACAGGAGGGAAACTTAAGCTGAAAATTTGGTCATCTGCACAGCTGGTGAGAGCTTTTAAGTTCAAGTCAGACAGAACCAGGACTGAATCCTTGCTCCACCACAAATGAGCTGAAGCTCAGTTTCCTGGTCTCTAAAATGGGAACAACAGTGGTGTCTTCCTTGTAAGGGTTATTTAAATTAATATGTGCAGAAAAATCTAAAACCATACCTGCCACTTGGCAAGCCCTCAAAAAAAGCACTTTAAAAAGAATTAAAGTAGCCAGGGTTGAGGATATAGCTCAGCAGCATAGCACCTATTTGACAAGTGTGAGGCCCTGAGTTCAATTCCCAGTAGCAAAAAGAAAAAAAATAATAATAATTAAGTAGCCAGGTGAATGCTACATGCCTATAACCCTGCATTCTGGAAGGCTGAGGCAAGAGGATTGCAAGTCTGAGGCCAACCTGGGCAGTTTAGCAGCTTAGCAAGACCCTGTGTCAAAATTAAATGGTTAGGGATGTGGCTCAGTGGTAGGGAAGGAAGGAAAGAAGGAAGGAAGGAAGGAAGGAAGGAAGGAAGGAAGGAAGGAAGGAAGGAA
>NW_004524595.1:8944304-8967038 GCF_000260255.1 Octodon degus | reverse complement strand
AGGACAGAGAGGGAGGGAGGGAGGGAGGGAGGGAGGAAGGAAGGAAGGAAGGAAGGAAGGAAGGAAGGAAGGAAGGAAGGAAGGAAGGAAGGAAGGAAAGAAAATTAAACTAGAGATTGAGTTTACCAAAGGACCTGTCCACTGGGGGGAAACCTGCCCCCTGGTTGTTGGTGGTGGGCTGAAGAGAGGCTCCCAAGCTGCCCTGTCCCTCCCCAATGTGCAGGCGCTATCGCTAAGGCACAGGGGCAGCACTCTGTCCCAAGTCCCCACTGGATGTCTGCACTCCCAAGGCAGGCTGCCCTACCACACAGAGGTGCGACTCCACCACCAGGCTTGTGTATGGGATGGAAGGAAGGCACCAGTACCCTGCAGTTGCTGCTGCATGAAATTTAAATTATTCTCAACAAACCTCTTTGACAGATGAAACAGAAAAGGGATGGCTTCATAAAATGCAATTCCGTTCCTGAGAGAACGGGTTCTGCAGAACCCTCTCGGATGCCTGCAAAACATACTGGGGCTCTCTCTCTCTTTGTGACCAGGAGCGCTCAGGCTGAAACATTCCCAACACCCCTCCCAGCTAAGCCCTTGAAAATAAATCTGGCTGGGAGGTGGTGCAACATAGCCTGTGTCAGAGGCCTAGGGAGAGCTGAGAGCGGCTAGGAAACCCACAGACTCCATGCATAGAGGAAAAAACGCGTGCAGGGGATTGACACTTGTGAGCACTTGGAGCTGTCAGGGTGGATACTTGTCATCGTGAGGATGCCGGCTTCCCTGTGCACCCAGGACCTCCCACCCCACACACATGCCCCCCTGGCACATGGTCTAGGACCTCTGTGGGGACTATGTGCATGCCCGTGAAGCCAACACAGCAGCCCATGCAGATCCATGAATGGTTCTGGGGTTGGTGAACGGGTAAAGGAGCTTTGCATAAACCTCCTGTTCCTCTTGTGTTCACATTAAAAATCAAAGGCTGCTGAGGGAGCTCGGTGGGGAGAATGACTCAAACTCCTTTCATAGTGAATTTCCAGCCTGGAAGTGATTTTATCCAAAAGACTATGGCTTGCTCCACGAACAAGTATTTGTGATTTCCCTGATGATAAATTATCGGCCCCGAATAAAGCATTGTGAGACAACTTGCACATGTTAGTACCGCGCTAATGGCTTTTGCCTGCACTTGAAGTCGCAGTTACAGTTTGGATTGTATCTTCATTGACTTCAAACCCATCTGTCATGAAGTGTGTACAGAATTGAAAAATGTCACATTTTCAAAGCACACATTTGAAAGCCTACAGCTTGGAGAAGATAGATCTGAGTGGCTCAAACTTCAATTTCTGATTAAGGTGGAGAAAGGAGGAGAGATGTTTATGTATTTTGCCACATTTATAAGATAAGTCATAGTCTGGACAAAAGGCAGCTAAGAATTACAAAGTAAGACATCAGGAGACACCACTGGCTGGAGCCACACAAGTGAGATTTGCTGCATAACAATTGTCCCCAGATTCTGTGGCCTAAGCCATCAGACATCTGTGGGGCAGCTGGTCGCTTCTGGCCTTGGCCTACTCTCTCACTGGTCTGTGGTCAGCCGTGGGCTCGCTGGAGACCCAGTCGATGGGAGGTCATGTCATCTGCACACGTGTGGCTGGCTGACACTCGGTGGAGGCCCTGGGTGTCCTGTGTGACCTGTCATCCTCCATCTGGCCGGCTCTGGCCCTTCACCTGACAGCTCAGCGTTCTAATAGCAGAAGGGGGGAGCAAGGCCAAGACACAGCTGTTTCTCCCACCTTAGCCTGAGGCATTTTTGCTCAAATCCCATTGGCTAAAGCAAGCAGTAAAGCCTCAAATCTGGATTTCAGGCTTTGGAGAACTAGCAAAGAGGCTGCACCTCTTTTCTGTTCATTTTTTCTTTTCTTGGTCCATGCCTGCAGTACATGATGTTTATATTCCCTGTGTGTCATTGATACTCATACATGACACATCTTTATACCTTTTTCTTTCCCCATTCCCTCCCCACTTCCTCCCGCCCCATCTCTTGATCCCTTTCCCACTTGAGAAAGATCTGCCTACTTCCTATGATCTTTTATTTTGCTCTTTATTTATGATTCGAGTTTCTCATTATAAGAGAAATTATGCAGTATTTAAGCTTGTGGAGACCCTGCCTGTTGAGGGAACATGCTACATCACAGTTTTGAAAGGGCAGCTAAGGATGGTGAGAATCGTGGTCAGATTGATAGCACAATGCACAGTGTTTTCCACACGTTCATAGAGATAGCGCTACTCCCCTTTCAGCTTCTGGCCTGGGCAGGAAAGATAGGATCTACCAAACACCCTGACCACACAGCCTAGGAATCAGTGCAGGCACTGAAGACTTAACACAGCATTGCACATCTTCCGCTCCATGAGGCAGCTGGCCCCAGGGCGCCATGAAGGTGTATCTACCTCCCAACCCGCTGCTAGCCAGGATGGGGCTCTCAATCCTAAAGACCACACTAGAACCTACACAGAGGTGGATGTTGACCTGCTGTGTAGAATCCAAATAACAGCCCAAGGAGACCACTCCGTGGCCTTGGGCCAATGAATTTCTTCTTGTGGGAATTGACACAGAAGCATAAATTTTCATGATAAGACTTTCTGAGGCTCCTGCAATCAAGAAATAGAACCAGTAGAGTGACACAGATATTCAGTAGTCACATATTCCAGTGGTCGTATGCTTCTTTCTCTTTAATGGGATAAATCCCGTACAGTTCCCAAAAAGCCTTCTAAAGGGCCTCTTCTTAAATTAAATGAGTTTTCTGCAAACGGTATCATTCAAGATCAACATAAATCTACTTACTGGGCTGTAATGGTTCTCCCTGTCTCATTTAATTACTCCTGTTACAATTATTTTTTTCCCCTTGCAAAAGGACAATACTTTAGCTACATTATGGGTTACATAGGCCTGAGAGAACTAGCCTGGAACTCTCCCCATCATTTAAAATGTGTTTTTTATGGGGAAAGTATATTCCAAAATCTAAACAGCCAAATTACAAATGAAGCTTCAGAACCTAACCCATTTGTTAAGAAAGAAACCGTCTGTAATGCTAAAAATAAGCAGGGTGAAAAAACACTCAAGTTTTAAGCACCTTGCATGTGTGTTCACAGAGTTCATTCAATTTCAGCAAGGAAAATGTCCTCCGACCCCAGACCGGCCTTTCTTTAATTCACTCACTGGCATCATACACATGATCAAACTGGCCTGAGCCCTCCCTCCCTAAGTGTAACACCTAGAGAGGAGCTGGTATAGGTTAGCAGGTTTCCGGTCAGCTTCTACAGTTCGACCCTGCCCAAAATGAAAGTAGTAGGAGAAATCCCAGAGCCACTGAGGCTGCAGCCCCAGCTGGCACCACAGTGAGAATTTGCATTTGCAAATTTACCTATGTGGAATGTGTCAGCCAGAAAGCTCATTGTTCTCTGGTCGATAAAGAGCAAGAGCCGTGAGAACTAAGGAAAGCATGTGGACAGGAGTGTGTCGTTTGCACTAGGTCTGCAGCTGCGCATCTCTCCACTGGAAGGAGTTAGATTCTTTCTTTCTCATCTTCCATCCTCTGCTTCCTGAAGCAGCTGGGGGAATGCATTGTAACCTCCGGCACAGAGCAGCCAGGTGGGACATGAGGTGCAGAGTGGGTGTCCAGAGCCTGAGCACCAGGCACCTGGGTCCTCCTTTGCCATACAGCTGGCTGCTGCAGGCCTAAGGGAAGTGTCCTGTGGCTACTTACGCCTGCTCCTGAGGCTCCATCTCTCAGGTTAGGTTGTCTCTCCCCTTGTCCACTGCCCCTGCCCTCCTGTCCTTAGAGGGCCACAGATCAGCTGTTTCCTGCTGCTATCATACCCTCACTTGAGAGACCAGACAGGCTAAGCACCCACCAAGCCCGAGCGCACCCAGGCAGTCTTGCTCCAGAACCCAGACACTTGGAGCTCTGTGGAGGCCCAACATCAGTGCAACCCATGGGAAAACCTGTTGAGGGAACAGCTGGATGAACAAACGTTAGATAACTATCTTCCCCCATTCTAGGGACATCATTGAAGACACTGCTCCAGGTTCCCGATTGGAAGCAGTCTTGATCATCAGTAGTTTAAAACACTCAAGTGTGTGAGGACCAGAAGGCATGTAGAAGGGTGTGGTCCAGCCACACCTCCTGTATACCTAGCACAGTTCTCCTTAGCACTGGGAACCCCACAGGGGGGCGCTGTAGACACCGAACACATGTCTACACACAGAATGCCTGGAGACCACTGAGGCTTGGGCTGCAGCCTCAATCTCTTTCTGAGGGATTCTTATTTTACTCCAAGATTAATGCCAGGATGGCTGCTTCAGTTAGGAGGCTGATGTCTTATTGCTTTTCCCTGGTTCCATCCCAAAGTGTCGGTTCAAATGATCACTGTCCACAGGGTTAGCAGGGTAGGCTTGGATCTACTGAGCTCCAGGGAGCATCTTTCTCTTGGGCATCTGCAGTTGCCCTGAGTGAATTTCAGCCTGGGCTGAGAAGCGGTGTAGCAGAACCATTGCTTGCCAGGGTTCCAGCAGCCCTGCTCACCTCTGGCTTCCCTGTGCCCTGAGGTGGGGGACCAAGAAGAAGAAGGAACTGTCACTATGGCTATGGCTTTTGTCTCAGTTCTGTGGCTACAAGGGGCAGAGTCTTTCTGGGATGGAAAAGGGGAGGCCCTGCCTGAGAGCCTGCTAGGGGTGTCAAGAAACATCCTAAGCTGGGTTAAAGAGAAGGAGATGAGGAGCCATCTGTATGTCTAACCTGCTGAGCAGCCTCAGGCAGAACACTTCAGTTCCGAGACTTGTTCCCTCCCCTAGAAGCTGCATTCAACAATGCCCTCTTCCCTGGGCTGTGTGAGGTATGAATGAAACCGCCAGGCAAATGTACTGTGTAGACATAAATGCCCTGGTTCACAGAGACAAATTGTACATTACCAGAGATGGGGGGGGGATGGGAACTTATTGCTTAATGGCTAGAGTTTCTGTTTGTGGTGATAAACAAGTTTTGGAAACAGACAGTATTGATTGTTGCTTGGCATTGTCACTGACAAAAATGCTGCTGAGCTGTGTGCTTAAAAATGGCGAAAATGAAAAACTCATGTGCTTTATGTATTTTACCACAGATAAAAATAATATAAATAAAAAGTAAATGTCCCACTATGGAAAGAGAAGTAATATCTGTACGTAAGTTCAGGGAGAATTAGCAGAATCAAGACGTTTCCTGGCCATTGAGGCAGGGGAGTTGCTGGAGCCCAGGAGTTCAGGATCAGCCTGGAAAAAAAGAACAAGACCCATCTCACAAAAAAGAGATTTCCTCTACTCGGAGTAGTGACATTGCCACTCCCAATGGGAGCCAGTCCAGTGACGGCACTTCCCTTAGACGTGCATGCTCTTGCCTGGAAAGCTGGGAAGGTTCCTGAGGAATGTGCAGGCGAGGGGCTCCGCCCCCCAGGAACTCTTGGTGTCACTGAGGAAGCCCAGGCTCAGCTCCCCCACTCATTCTTCCCTAACCGCACAGCTCTGCAGCCCAGCGCAGCAGGAAACCAGGCCCGTGAGCTGGAGGCTCTGGTGGATATCATAGCCATCGAGAGTGAGGTCTGTGCCGGTTGCTCGGCATACCAGGCACCGGACGGAGGAGCAGCCTCGGCTACCCTATGTGCAGCAGTGGGTGCAGGTGCCAGCAGTGCTAATGGTGTCCTGTAGCCAGAACCGTGGCCTCCCTGGCACAGCCAGCGTGGTAGCTCTGCGCTCTCTGCAACCACCTTCGGGAGCCAGCTAGGTCTGCTGGGGCCCGAGATGGGTCTGGGGTTTGCCTCCCACATGTCACTGTCATTGCCACGAGTGTTTTACTTAGTGCTCACTGGGAGCCGGTCACAGTCCTGTGTGCTCCTGCCTGCTAATCCACTCCAGGCTCCTGACTGCAGGCACTGAGGGCGGCTCCCTAGCAATGGCCAGGGCTGCATTCCCCACACAGCACCCCCTAGCTGTGGACCTCAGGGCTCTCTGGGATGACCTTGGAGGTGTGGTGACTGCGGCTCCCTAGCTCTGGGGAGGGACTGTCCCCACCCTGACCTTCCATCTGAGTCTGCAAAGATAGCCATGGAGGAGGAAAAGCTCAACTGCTAGGTGTCAAAAATCCTGCCTTCAGCCCAGCTAGGAGCACCTCCCTGGCAGAGGGACCAGCTCCATGCACCACCATCACCTCTCATCAGAAATATGGTGAGGGAGTGATTTTTATTCCCTCGCAATATTAGGCTGAAGAGATGATATTGGGCAAATTATATTGTACCCATAATTCATATTAATGGGAATTCAATAGTGGCAACTTGTCATCTGCTGAGATTAGAAGAGAATATTGTGAATGTTGTATTATAAAGACATTAAAAAGGCGTTATGAATTAGATTATTTTGCAACTACATCATGGTTCTTGTAAATAATTGAGGAATAAACTGGTTCTCGGAATTTGGGATTATCCATTTCTGAGCTCTCTGCAGTACCCTGGCCAGGCTGATGGCCCCATTGATCTGATATGGCCACAGGTCTGGGCAGAGCAAGAGAATGCTCACCCTGCCCCAGCTGACTGTCAGAACCCCTCCATGGTAGACCTAGACTGTCTAGGGACTGCAGGAGCTGCAGAAGTGTGCCCCAGACCATCGTCAGCTTCAGGGGCTGCTGAATCAGCCTTGTCGTTCAAGTGGTGTTCATTCCAAGATTTCCCATTTGACTTCAATCGGGTCAAAGAGCTTTCTTTACCTAGCAGTTGGTGAATGCCATCAGTCTGAGCCAGGATGCCAAGTACACACCAGGTGTCCCTAGAACACCCCTTTTTTTCAACACAGTGATGATATTAGCATCCCCGACTGATCAGGCAACCCAAGTTCGAATCCTGACTCTTGCACTTTCTAGCTGTGTAATCTTCAGCAAGGCCCCTCGAGGCCTTAGTTCCTCTGCTATAAGACAGGGAAATCATGCTGTCTGCTTCATTAAGTAGTGGGGGAGATTAAGCAAGCTAATAACAGGGACTGCCTACAGCAGTGTCTGGTGTCTAGGATTTAATCTGTGAGCATGGGCTGTTGCTGTTGTGACCACAGCCTTCACTGTGTGGCCTTCTCCTCTCTATTTGTCTGTCTCCCTCCAGAATGCAGGTCCTTGAGACAAAAGACCTTGTCTTCTCAGGCTTTGAATTGCTAGCTGCTCACACTTGCCTGTTATGCACTTAGTAAATATGTGTTGAATTATCAAGTTGAATTGTGGGTAGAAGTTGTAGTCATGGAAATCCACTTGCTTTACTAAAGAATAGCAGTGCACTTTTGAAAATTGTGTTCTGCTTTTCCACAGTGGTATATTTTCATTTCAGAGCCATTCCCTGGCTGCCTCTTGTTCTCTGTGTGGCATCGCAGTAGTGGTAGTCAATTGTCTACATATGAATTAAATATGTATCAAAATGCATGTAGCACCTCACTGATTAAAGGAATCCCAAAGTAAGGTGTTTTGCCGAGCAAGTGCTATACTTCCATGAAATGTGAAATCCTCCACTCTCTCTCACCATTTCAAATCTAGAACCTGTGCCCCAAATAGTCCTAGCCTCCGACCCACATTCTTTTTATGGGCTGTTGTGGTTACATTTGTTTCTTTGTTGTTATTTTTGTCTTTTAAACCATTTCTGGAGGGCCAGGCACTATGTTAGGAGCTTCACACATTTGGCCTGAGCTCCTATAATAACACCATGGTATAAGTCTATTTACACATAAGGAAACTGAGTCTCAGTAAGCTTGGGCAACTTGTTCAATTGCATAGCTCATAAGTGGTAGGAACTAGGATTTGAACTCAGATTTATTCTTCCAAGGCCCATGTCTCTAGCTCCTAAATCTTTGCCCTTAGATTTGCCAGGAGCTTCTGACATAAAATGGCCAGAACCAGGTTCTCTATCCTCAGCTGCACCCCTGCTCTGACCCAACACAGCTGGCACAGGGACAAGGCCCCCATCCACCTAGCTGTGCAAACCAGAAGTACACACCAGACTCCCCTCTCCCTCACCATCCTCATCCTGCCCATGAGCCCCTCACAGCCGTCTCAGAGCTGTTTCTCCCCAGTATTTCCCTCCTGAGCTGCCCGTGAAGCCCAGGGAGTGTCGTGAGCTCCACTGCCTCCAGGAAATCTTGCTCTCCAGCTTCTCCCCACGAGTCCTGCCCTTCCTCACAGCCCACAGGTGGCACGCCAGCATCCGATAACCCCAGGGCCTGCTCAAGGCAGTTCAGCTTCCCCGCCTCCTGTGCCAGGACTTGGTACATTGTGCAGGCCACGAAATAAGGAAGAAAAATTCTTTCACACTAGAAAAGTAAGGCTACTGCTGTTTTATGGTAGGGTGGTTTATGGTTTTCAAACATTTTAATTAGTTTCATTTTTTAATATAAATGCACCCTGATGTTTTGTGCAGGAAGGGCACCATTCTTAAAATCTCAGAAATAAAGTAGGAAAATGACAGATTGGCTATTAAAGTGTCACACATAGATGTGTTATTATTATTATTGTTATTTAACATTTCTGAGTGCCAGCAATGAGCCAGTAGTTGGGGGAGGCAAGCTCAGGGTGATGGTGGCTGAGGCCAAGAGGGTTGAGCAGCTTTATCTGCTTCCTAGGATATCCGGCTCCACAGGGACTCTTTCCCAGGATACCAGTTACCAGGTTTGTAGACTGAAGAACAATTGAGCAATCTAAGATCTGTGTGCCAATCCTGCCTCGACTTACCTTGAGCTTCTTGAGATTTCCAGTTCCTCCTATCTCATTCATGCAGAAATTTAGGCTCTAGTTTGGGATTACCCTCCCCCCCAGGAACCCATGGCTTCTTTAATTCAAGTTGTTAAGAAAGCAGAGTTATACTTTTGGGACAATATCTGTGTGGAAGGTTAAATAGTACCCTCCCTCCCACAAAGGACATCCACCTGGGATCTCTAAATATAACCATTTTGTAAACAGGGTGTAGGCGGATGTAGTTAAGGTAAGAGTCTCAAGATGAGATTTTCCGGAATTCTGTGGGGCCTACATCCAGTGATGGTCCTTGTAAGAGAAAAGAGAGGAAGATCTAACCCACTGAGGTCATGTGAAGACAGAAACAGAGACGAGGTCAGTGATGTGACAAGCCAAGGGCTATGCCCTATGCCACCAGGGGCCACAAAGAAGGATTCTCCCCCAGGGCCCTTGGATTTTGGGCTTCTGACCCCAGAACTATGAGAGAACAGACTCTGTCCTTTAAGCCAGCAGTCTGTTGCCATTTGTTATGGCAGCTCTAGGATACTGGACACCCTGTGAAAATGTCCCTGCCTGGCACCTGCAGACAGGTCCCAGTACGCTGACCTGCCTCCACCCACCTGCTGTGCTAAAGCGCAACAGTGTCACACCTCTGCTCCCTATGTGGGACAGTGTCCACAAACTTCCTAATGACCACCCGCCTGCTTCATGGAACAGGTGGACTCCTACATGGAAAACTTTGAAAGAGCAGTTAAAGCAGGAAGTCTGCAGGTCCCATCCCCACCACACCCCACAGAGCTTTCCCTGGGAATGCAAGGGCTGCTGCTGCCAACCACACAGAGGGGCAGACTGAAGCCTTCAGGCAGAGGCGTCCCATTAAGCAGGCCTTGCTTTAACAGAGGGAGAAAAAGGAAACATGAATGCTCGGTGCTAGCGAGTCCCCTCGTAGAAGACACTTGATCGAACCCAGAGAGCTGTCAGGAAAACTTTGAAAATCAAAACACCACCTAAAAGCTTCAGTGCGGACTACTTCCCTCTTCTCCTGGGTCAGTCTGAAGAAAATTCATTTTGCTGCCTTCTCTGTGCCTCTCCATTCCAGTGGAACTAAAAGGAGAAAAATGCGGCAGACCTGTGAGCTCATCACTCTCTCTAACGTGGTCTGGTCATGTGGGCAGGTCAGCTGACAGCTTCCAGGAGCCAGTCCTATGACCCAGGTGGGCCCCCGAGAGCAGAAGACTGTCCCCAAATGTCAGCCAGAGCTTAGGGACCTATTTCAGAAGCCGATCCTGCAGGCTCCAGCCAGCCTCCCAGGCCCGCCGTGCTCTCCCTGTGGTCCCAGAAGTCTGGGCATGGGATTAGATCACAGCCCACTTGTTTACCCAGCTGTTGCTGGCAGCCCAGCACCATGCTGGGGTAGGCGTCAGCCCTGCTCACAGGGCAGCTATTCATTAACTGCTCTGAGCTGTGTGCCCTACCCTTTGAGAAAAGCACCCCCTTCCCAGATTTATCCCTGGGTGGGGCTTAGGACACAGGACAGCAGGTGCAGGGAGGTCTGCATGTGCAAAGCACTGGCTCCACCCTGGGTACACACCAGTCACTGACTCCTTGCACTGATCAAAGGACTTGAGTTTAATTTCCGCAGAGGAAACCTTCAACCTGGGTGTCCCTGCAGTGTTGGGCTACACTGTACCTCAGGCTGGCCCTGCTGGAGAAGTCCTCCTTGGACTTACTCAGAACACAGAGGCCAGAGGGGTCAAAGGGGTCAGAGAATGTTGCAGGGAACAGCACTTGGTCTAGAAGGTCACAGTCTTTGAAACAAGGAAATGAAGCAGCAAATGTGGGCCAGGGTACCAGACCCCACCAAGTCAGTGGCCACCTGAGGAGTACAAGTGTGCAGAAGACCAGAGCAGAGGTGGAGAAAGGAAGAGAGGCATTGAGGAGGGAGGAAAGGGAGAAGGAGGGCCAGAGTGAGGGGGAGGGGAGAGAGAGGAGGGTGAAGGGTGGGGATAGCCTAAGCAATATGTAGCTGCTCCCAGGAAACAGCCTGCAAAGGTCAGAGTGATTCTCCCAAACCTTCACTAGGCAACATGGCAGCTGAAGTCGGTATCAGAAAGGAGATAGATGACAGGAGGTGGGATCTGTTACTGAGAGATTCTTGGAGTCTCGCGGTGATAGCTGCAGCTCACTGCTAGCCGGGAGATTTATGTGACAAGATTATCGATGGTATTAAGCACATTTAGAAGAGAGGATTATACCTACTTCTGGGTCACTCGTGTGCCACCAGGCCTCGGACTGGCCAGCGTGTTAACAGATGGACTGCCGGCTGCTGGCTGCATGGAGGTGAAGCTAAGCCTTTGCACAGTCATAGGAAGGGAGGGGGGGCTCAGATGCAGAGTTCAAGGCTGGGTGGCTAGGTTCAAATCCAAGGGAAGTGTCTGGCTTGGGGGCCCTGCCAAATCCCAGGGAAGCTCTGTTTCCACCGCCTCCCTGTCTCCTCCCTGTCCCCGCCCCACCCTGCCCCTGCCAGCTCCCCTGATTTTTGGCTTGGTGAACTCCCTCACCAAGAGGAGGGACCCATATGGAACTGGAAGCAAAAGGGAGGTTTCAGGAGGCTTCGAGGGGTGACAGGAAGGAGCCGGTGCCAAGCCCACCAGCCGCCCTCCCAGAAATGAACTTCTAAGCAATAGCAGCCCCTTCTCAGAGTAGGAGCACTTCCATGGCTCTGCCACAGTGAAGGGTTTAAAATTAGACCAGGAAAGGCTGGGGAGAATATGCTGTGTGTGCGGTGCCCGTGGCCTTCGGAGGGCATGGCTGCGATGCGGCCCAACAGCTTCCTCCCTCTGCACTGCTTGAGCCCCGCAGGCAGCCAGGACCCTGCAGAAACAGAGGGGGTAGGGGCTCCGGGCAGGCCTGCCTCTCTGGGCCCACCCTCCCTGGGCTCAGGAATTCTGGGAGGGCCCTGAAATGGTAAGCAAAGCTCAAGTGCAGGATGACCTTAGAAAACCCTTGTTTAAAAAAAACTACGCTAAACTATGCATAAGAAAATCCACCATTTTAAAGCATCCAATTCAGCCCATTTAGAACACGCGAGAGATTGTGAGGCAACACCACTACTTCATTTCAGAACATTCTCATCTCCTTGAAAGGAAACTCGGGCTGTCACTCTCATTGTCCCCTTCCTAAAAATATCACTATTTAAAGGAAAAATGGAAAGGCCATGATAAATGCCCACTTGAGCCCACATGGTGAACCGGAGAAGCCCGGGTGCTGGGACGCTGGTGCGCTTGGCCCCCCGTGGCTCTCTGACTGCTTGTGCCCCTGTCCCTTAGCACACCCCATGCTGGACTGAGTTCTCTACGCTCTCTCTCCACCGCGCGCAGCCTGCCGGCGTCTCATGCCTCTCTCTGACCCAGCCCCTGACACAGCACACAGGACACAGCAAGCCTCGGCCGCGTCTGTGGCACAGAAAGATTTAAAACCACGAATTCGGTCGCTGCTACGCTGCTTCTCATTGTTTGCGGATATAATTCTTTGTCCTCACGTTGTTAGACTTTTGATCCCTGCACAGAAAGAAGCAAAACCCAGAGCAGGAAGAAAAGGCTTTTCATGTCACTCCTTTTAATTAGACGCCCCTTTAAATTGCAGCAGTTTTGCACCGTGCTCACCCTCGGCGCGTAGAGACGCTCCGAAGATGCTCTTACCCAGGGAAGCCAGGGGTTCATTTCATTCTTGTACTCCTTATTTTCTTTCGAAGGCCAATTTAGTTTTGTGAGACATTGTGCCTTTTGCCTGGGCTGCTCGTGGAGATTTGCGTAGATAACAGCGCTGCTCACAGAGGAGGTGAACGTGGTGGAGCCGATTCCCGGCCACCACTAATCGCTTCTGGTGGAGGGAGACTGGGAGAAGCGGTGATTCTGCCTCCCACTCTGAAGAAATTCGCTTTTACTCTGACGTGGAGATGTGAGCCACCAGGAGAGCGCGATTCCTGCTTGTCCCCAGCCTCCCTGCCCCGCTTCCCTCCCTGTGGGACCTGGAAAGATCAAAGGGACAGATGACAGCGCTTGGCGCCCATTTACCACTCCACTGGAGGGAGCCAGGGCAGTGTTAACAGTCAGGCCTGGTCCCGTGTTTCATGAATATTTTAGGATGCTGGCAGAATTCTAACTGTGCTGTGTCCTCTGACGCGTACGTGTCACCCATATTCCACAGTTTAATCTGGGCTCTGGGGGAAGGAGGCTCCACTCCTCCATTAGATTCCTTTATTATCTTGGAACATGCCAAGCAAGCGGATCCAGGGCCAGAGTCTAAAGTCCTTGTGGTCCTTCTCCTCCCTGCTCCTCCCTGCATCCTGAAACATGGACTGGGATAGCGGCTTGGGCTTGGAAGAGTTGCCTGGGTGCTGGCCCTCTCAGAATGTTTTTTCTCACTTGTCTCCTGGCAGGTTCTTCTATGCTGCTTTTATTAAAATGGCCTCTTTCTCGCCTGACTTCACTCACCCCAACCCTGCCTCTGTGCTGTATCCTGCCCTGACCCCCATCCTGCCAGGGCCACAGTGACTGCTAGCATGTCTGGAAGGCCTCTTCTGTGCTGTAGCTCCGGGTTTGCCTCTGTACCTGGGGAGGTTATGATGCCCTTGTTTGCTCCTCCCTGACAGCATGGTGAGGCTCAAGGTGAAGGCCAAGTGGGCCTCCAGAGGGGGCTGAGTTGATCAGAAACCCAGTGCCTCTCTCCCTTGCCCTATGGGAAGGTACTCTGGCCTCCTGTGAGCAGCCTCACACCCATCCACTTCCCCTGCCCTCCAGGCCTCCCAGGGAGCTCCCCACCCCCACCAGGCCTTACAAGGACTGCCTTCCGGCATCTGAGCCTTGGAGACAGGCACTGTGGCCACCCCCAGGCTGCTTCCCTCCATGTGGTTTTCCCTCCAAGCCTAGACAGTGGTGCTTGCAGTCCTTGGACTCCGGCTTCCTAAACCACAGGCTGACTTCCAGGCCTCAATACCTCTTGGTCCTGAGTCTCCAGGGCTGTATTCCAAGTTTGCTTTCTTAAGTAGCTCTCCCAGGACTTCTCCTGTGCTGAGGTTTGGGGCCGGGCTTGCTCCAGGCTGTCCTGGGAAGGCCACTGGAAGCTGAAGAAGACAGAAATTATACTGGCTGGGCTAGAGCCCAGTGTAACCCCTTGGCCCCAGGAGGATCCATCCCACTGGAACTGTCCAGGTAGGCCTGGGCAGTGAGTGCTGCACCAGAAGTAGATGCCTTCGAGCACAGACCTTCCAGTATCCTACCTGTCCCAGTGACACCAAGCACCGCAGGCCTCCCCAGTGTCTATCTCCTGGTGACAAGACATGTGTGGTCCCCAAGGCCCAGGTGCATCTTACGCATCCCTTTCTCTGTTAACCTAGCCAGCTTTGACATGTGGAAGTTGCTCAATGAATATCTGTTGGATTTAATGTAACAGGATTGCTGAATTGAGGCAGAAAGCCCCTTGGTGACCTCCACACCGTCTCCTAGGCTTGGGCCTGGCCAGCAGAGTGGAGGAGAGCCTGGCTTGCCATCTGCAGACCCTCCACCTCCCCTGTGGAGGAAGCATCGATTCTGCTGTTTGTTTTGCAAGGAAGCTGTCCCCATAGGGACTGCCAGCTCCAGAGCAAGTGAAAAGGAAACCATGCCTTAAAGCTGGTCTATTAATAGGAGGCCCAGACAGAAGCCAGCCTGAGTCAGTGGTCGCCCTCAGAGCAGGGCTTACTCTGGAATCCACTCACCCAGCCACACCAATGTGGAGCTGGGGAATCCGGGGATGTACTTTACAGGCCACCAAGTTGAGCAGCATTGGCCCCCTGGCCCCAGAGAAGCACTTCTGCCACCAGCGCCCCCTGGCTGCAGCACGGGGTCAGCCGACAGAAGGCACATCTTGGACCTTAAGGAAGCACGCTTTTCTGCCTTAGAGGAAAATTTGAGTTGAGCAAAGATGGGCCAACTCAAGCAGCCATCTGGATATCACACAGTCCAGAAGCTAAATCCAGCACTCCAGTTACCCAGAACAATTCTCTATGGAGTCTTCCCAAATTTAAGCCTTTAAAGTAGCTGCTGGTATCTGTTAAGTGCAGGGCAAGTGAGGCTGCCAGGTACAGCTGTATAAGCTGTTCACCAAGCAACTATCAACATCCATTCTGGTTCCTGCCGTGTTGTGACAACTTGCAAAGGCGCACAGCTGGCATGCTAGCAGGACCCAGCCAGCCCTTGTGAAGGGAGGCTGCCTATTGAAAGCCCTCACTATACAGGCAGTCACCAAAGCCTAGCAAGGGCAGGAATCTCTCCAGAACCACCACATCCATGGCGACTGGGCCTCCTACTCTGGCCACCTTTTCTCTTCTGTCCTTAGAGTTGACCTACCCCAGTGCTAATGAGAAAGGGAGGCTTGAAGGACACTCACATTCTGGAGCTTGCGGCCTCTTTCCAAGCAGTACTGTGTGCTCTGATGTTTGCAGATGCCTTGGGTCGGGCTGGCCTTTCCTCCCCGCCTGTTTGCTCAGGCTTCGGCCTGTGTGTTTTGTCCATTTCACGCTCTGTCTCCAGCTCTCCCAGATTGTTTCCTGCAGATTTCAGTTTGGGCTTTGTGCATCTACCCTCCACAAAATATGTGGTTTGCTAATCCAGACCTTCAAACTCAGGCGGCCTTTGGTGCAATAAATTCCATTCAGCTCCAGGCACAGGGCCCAGTGCTCCTCCAGACGTATTGAGGGGGTGAGGCAGCCAAGCCCATGCTGAGATTCCCATCCACTCAGAGGCTCCATCTAGGGGCAGAATCTAAGGTCCAGGCCTTCCACAGTGAGGGCTTAGGTGCCCTTTTGAGGACCTATACCTTCAGTGGTACAGGCCCCGAGCTAGGCCAAAAGAACATGTCCTGAGTTAGCCACAAACCAGCATCCTTTATGCAAGGGAGACATTCATTCATTCTTTCATTCATTCACTGCATAAACAAATATTTATTCAGCACCCTCCATGTACTGTGTGCTTCAGACAGCAGGAGTTGAGCAAATGTATCTGCCATGCGAAAGCCAATGAATGAAGACAGATCAATAAGTAAATGTCTAGGGGGAAAGCCCCAAGAAATAAATCCAGGAAACAAATCATACAGTGTCAGAGTGGGTTGTGAGGTGCACTGGAATTGTAAAGTGTGCTTTGGCAAAGTTCCAGCACCCCTGACGCTAGCATCCCTGACGCTAACACAAAATGCCATAGGCCAGGTCATTTATAAACAGCATAAATGTGTTGCTCACAGTTCTGGAGGCCAGGAGGCCCAAGCTTAAGGCTGCTAGAAGATTTAGTGCTGGTGAGGACCCTGTCTCGGTGACCCCTGTTGCACCCTCTCACAGCAGAAGGGCCGAAGGCAGAGGTTCCCTGGGCTCTACCCTCCTGACCTAAGTCCTCCTCAGGGCACCACCACCTGATTCTGTCCCTGGGGTGAGACACTAAGGTCACAGCACCAACAAGAGTGTTCCAGGATGCTCGTTATAGACTGAAGGGGGTGAGGGCAGAGCCAGCACTCCAAGCTCAGGCTCTGGCCTGGCTCTTCTGGGCCCCTCCTCAGTACCCACTCTCCCGACCAGATGGAGGCACCTCTTAGAAGTCCCACCACCACCACCACCAGGCCCTGTGGCCCTTTTCATCTCAGCCTCCTCCAGGCATCACCACAGACCTCTGTGCCCGACCTGGGTCGTGCCCAACCTGGGTCACCCCTGACCCATCCACCCAACTCAGTGTCTCCACATTCACATCGAGCATGTTGGCTCCAGAACTTTGCTCTTGATCTGAAAACATTTTTAGATTTCCACCATTTCATCTTGCAGTGGGCATTTGATTTTGCCATTTTTTTTTTTTTTGGTTGTTGTTATCATTTGTTTTTCTTTCTTTTTTTTTTTTTTTTTTCAATACTGAGTATGGAACCCAGTGCCTTTGAACTGATCTATATCCCCAGCTCATGTTTTTACTTTTTATTGAGATGGAGTATCTTTAAGTCACTGAGTTGTCCAAGTGGGGCTCAAAGTTCCCACCCTCCTGCCTCAGCCTCCCAGTGCTAGGATCACAGGTATGTGCCACCATGCCCAACTTCCATTTTGGGGGTCTTTAAGACTGTTTTCCCAGTGACCCTACTGGTCTTCTCAGAAGTTTCATGCTTCTCTGCTCAAGTGCTGAGACTGTCTGTCTTTGTGTCCACTGTGGAGTCGGACAGAGTTTCGAGCAGGTGGCAACATTTAACACCCTGTAGAACTGGAACAGATGGCAGGCTTCTGGTGGGAGGGGGACTGCCCAAGGTTATGGAAGTACTGGGGCTGGAGAACGTCCAGCAAGCTGGGAAAGGGACACCTCCTTCGCCAGGGTGCCTCATCTGGTGGCTTGCTGGCTCTCCTGTGGATTCCAATGTCAGATTCCAACATGAAGAAAATCTGCCCTTGGCCCCGAGGTTTAACTAAATGACATGAGCGGTTCAGACCCTGGAGGCTGGGGTCAGATTTCTCCTGTTCTTTTCTATGGGGAGGAACAGCAAGTTGAGTCAGGGGACACTGTGGTGTCTATACTCAGTGGAGGCACAGGCCTCTCATTGTCCCTGAAATCCCATCTCCCCAGGACACTGGCCACCTTGTGTCCCCTTGGGCAGCAGAGCATAGGGGTCCCTATTTGCTCTGGGGGGAGCTCTCCCAGCATGCCTGCAAGAAGATTTTAGAAGGATACCAACCCTTCCGGGGGCTGTGGGGCCAGGAGCCGGGCTATCCAGGGAGCCTGCCCTCATCCACCACTCTCCTAGCACCTGAAACCCAGACTCTGAAAAAGTATGTGCACCACTGTCCACTGCTTGCCTTGTGGGGGCCACTCCCTTCACACATCCAGAACCTTAGTTATCCAGAACCTCAGGCTGAAGCAGGGTTCTGATTGCTCCTACCACTTCCTCAGTGTGGGCTCTGCTTCTCCAGTTTCCCTGCCTGTCAAGCAGGAATAACCATCTTGTAAGGTAGCCTCCAGACTGAAATGAGGGGCTGTGTGCAGCCACCCTCAGAGGGAGGGATGAGGGGGAGAGGATATTGCCAAGGTTACTAGACAGCGGTGGTGGGCAGTATCTGATTTTGCGGCCTGATGCTCTGCCCTTCATCAGACAGGCCTTATTTGGGCGCTCTCAGGCTTCGTGGACCATGCGGTGCATTCAGGGGAGAGCTGGGCACTTGGTCGAGGATGGGGGCATCCCATCTGGAACACATTGGGGTTTTTCTGAAGTCAGGGCCATCTGCAGACTTCCTGCCCAGCTCCTCAGGCCTTGGACTGGCTCCCACCTGGACCCAACACCAGGGACATTTCATTCCCCTGGATCATTTGTATTCCAGACGATCAAGAGCCCACCCAGTCCACGCCAGCACCAGCCAGCGCCAGCTTTCCTCCTCGCCTTTCTGCGAGCATATTGAAAATTGCCTTCCCAGGTTTGCCTTCTCCCTTCTCCTGGCCTTTTCTGCTGATTTCAGCCTCCAGAACTGAACTTCTCTCTCCTGGTCTCCAGGAGGAATTGGTGAAACAGAAAAAGCAGGAAATTAATGTCCCAGCCTCCAGGCTCCGCACAGCATTAGATGGAATTAAAGTAGAATAATGAGTCGATACACACACAATTCTGTTGTTCTTTGATTTTCCTTTCAAAATTCATGTAGTGAACGCTCCCACCATTCCGCCCCATCTTGGGCTGGGAGACGTGCTGGCTTCCTGAATGAATTTACATACCAAATGGGTTTTAATTTTATATTTTCGCTTAAGGTCAGGACATTTATTTATTATCATTATTTATTACTGAAGCACGAGTGGTTTTAATTATTTTAGTGTTCCTCCTACAAAAGCAGGATAGCTGCTAGCTACAGAACATTTTCCGTTTCCACGCACATAAATAATATAGTTTTTAATTTCGTGAAGATTTAGTATTCATCTGCTTTGTAAATTAAAGTCATCGTTTACGACAACAAAGACGAGTGCTCAGGACATCGTGGTGGACTGTGTCGGTCTCTTCCTGTGATCCCTTCTGACTTCAGGTGCCCCCTTGTTGGAATCACCCAGAGAGAAGCCAGGCTCAGGAGCTGGAGTAGGAGCACTGGGAAATGGAGGGAAACAAGCCCCTTCGCCCCCTTATCCCCCACAGAAGCCCACCAGAGCCAACGCTTTCCAGGAGCAAATCGAGGCTCCTGCCTGCTAACCAAGGCCCAGTGCCACTCAGATCCAGGTGACAGGTTGAAATCCTAATATTTTAGGCCCAAGACCTTTTGCTTCCCTACCACACACCAGCTCCATGGTGGGGCCTAGCACCTATACTTTAGCCGGGAACCAGAGGTGGGCTGAGGGACATCCAGCTGCATAGGGGGCAGAAACAAAGAGAAAATAGGTGGAAGAGGGCAGCAGCCACCAGCCAGACTATGGGCAAGACTGTGCAGAAGGTGGAGGGGGCATTGGCCTGCCCCCTTAGAGGACAAGGTGCCTCACCTCTTGTTAAGAGCCAGTGTTCCCCAGCACAGCAGAGTCCCTTGTCAGATCTCCTGGAGCCACTCACCCTCATGGATCCTTCCAGAATCCCCTCCTCTCCTTTCCCCCAGAGAGGTTGCTGGGTCAGCACACTGAGCACACCCCAATAAGCCTCAATTCCCTGCCTATCAGTCTGGGTCCCCTGCATCCCTGGGCTGGCTTTATCCTCTACAGATGTTTTCTAGACTTTCCATTGTGTGTGGTAAGGACAGTTTTGTGGCACTAGATCCACATTTGCTGCCACAGCACCTTTGGAATACATAGGCCGCTTAGGTTACCATGGAGAAGCGACTGCTGGTGGTTTGAGCTGTGATACATCTCCCAGAACACCCCTTGCCCACCAGTGGGGTGCAGGCCCAGGAGAAAGGGGCAGGGTGACAGCTTCATGCAGCTGCCTCCCATCCCTTAGGGCTATGAGCATATTCAAGACATTAGATTTAAATGATAATGGCTGAATTCTGCATGTTTGGTTGAGTTCTCTGCCAGGCCCTGCAAGACTCAGAAGTCTTGTGCATTGGTACTACGCCAGCACATAAGGAGCCTGGGTCGCAGCCTTGCTTATCTCAGAGCAGGGGCTGACAGAGCCACTGACAGGCTCACCGAGATCACTCAGGGGCCACAAGCCCCATCCTTGCGTGCACACACACACACACACACACACACACACACACACCGTGGCTTAGGTTTGAACAGAAAAGAGACCTCACACTGAGTCACCCTTCTCTATAATGAAAGGTGAGATTATGTTAGCAGGAATGCACCCCATTTGGGGAAGTATGACAGTGTGGGAATGCCCCCCTTTAGCACAACGCTGCCCCCCAGCATCTCCTTCTACATGAGGGAGGCAAGAAGATGCCAGTGTGAAGCAAAGCCATCTCCTGTGTACAGCAGCAAACTTTCTTTATCTTAGAAACAGGCTCCCCCGCAAGGCGGTTCCTGGTATACTCTACCCATTGTTAAATTCCCTTCCCACTCACTCCTGACACTAATGTAGAGATACTTCTGCATGGAACCAGCCAGATAAGTGCCTGGGGATACAGTAAAACTCAGGGTGGTGTTTGGAGTCACACAGAGTGAATGACAAAGTCTTCCTAGCATACTGAAAGGGAAGTGAAAGACAGAGCTGGACTCCTGGCTGCTCTGTACAGGGGGCCTGTTTTGCGGAAATCGTGTCCTCCTGAAATCAGATCCATGGGCCTAAAAACCTTTCTGGAAGGCTTCTTCATTTAAAGGTGTATTTAGGCAGCTCTATGTTAGATGAAGAAGTTGAGGTCACACAGGGAGGAGACCTCCTATTCCTCTCTCCACTGAGAGTATCATTTATCACTCAGCCCAGCACTGCCCTCAGGGACCCTGAGAGGTGGCCATGGAGATGTAAGGAGGCAAAGAAAAGGTCAGAGAATGGGATAAGGCCGGCTGTGGTTACCCTGCTCCTCCAGCAAACATGGCGGCTGCCCAGGCAGAGTGGGTAGGGCGGACAGAGGAGCCACATGGTGGCAGGATGGCTTAGGAGAAACCAGCCTGGCAGGGGTGAAGGCTGCCCAGTGGAGAATAGGGAGGTTGAGGCTGCATAAGAAAGGGGGCCAAACACCTGCAGGGGGTTGGGTCTGAGCCAACAATGGGCCACATGAGGGGGGAAAAAACCTTAAAATGGAAATCACAGCCCTGGAACTCCTCAGGCACTATTGCAAACTCACTGTGTGTCCATTTATCCTGCTCTAAAATAAGAACTGTAAGGTTCCATGTGGTCCTGATGTAATGTCTGGCTCAGGCAGGAAGTGGGATGCAACTTCCCTGCTGTGGACCCCTGGGTCGCTACCCACCCTGGAGTGTGCCCTCCTTTGGTGCAGGCTCAGGCACAGCAGTTTCCAGGCCTGGTGCCAGATGGAACGCTGCTTTCGGGTCCAGGCAGCACTTGGTCCTGCAGGACTTGGAGGCCCCGGAAGTCGGCAAGAGCCGAGGCTGAGCTGCTCTGCAGGATGAGAGTTTGGAAACGGTGTCACAGGTAGCAGTAATCACCGGGCTGAGCACATGAGAGGCTGGTAATAACAGCGGCGGTAATGATGGTTGACATTTATTGAATCTTTACTACCTGCCAGACATGAGTAAGTGCTTTGCACACATTTTGCATCAACTCCTGTGGGGCAGATATTATTATCCCTATTTTAAGATGAAAAACTCAGGGTTCGTGAAGTTCATTTACCAAGATCGCTTGCAAAGTAAGTGACCTTACAAGGTTTTGGACTCAGGTCTTTCCTACCGCAAGACACAGTGCAGTAAACACAGAGTTTAACATCCTTGTGTTTGCCTGAGTCAAAAATTAAAATTCAGATGGTGTTCGTTGTACTGTGTGGGTGCACAGGCATGAGCACACTCATACCTGTTGTGCACAAAGCACACACTGGACCTGCTTGTGCCCACCTTCCTGATGTACAGCGTCCCTGCAGCAAGAGATGGCAGTCACAGAAAGAGCTGGTCACACACACACACACACACACACACACACACACAAACGTGCACTCCAGGAGCAGAACACAAGCAAGCACAACAGGGCCTGCAGCACAGACCACTATTTGCTGGCTGCCCAAGCAGCACACCCATTGTGGCACCATAGCAGGCCTGCAGGAAGGATGACTCTCTGCATCCTGCTTGCGACCAGGGCCTTTCCTCCCGCTGGGTCCCTAGGCATTGTTGGAATTAGGCTTGAAGACAGAGTGTAGGACCTGACCCTGCCATGTTGGGGCAGGGTGCATGGCACTGGATGGGAAGGCAGGCCTGGCAGGGGGCCCCTGAGAACTGTTACCACCCAGCCCAGCTCGTGTGGAGAGGGGCACAGGGAAGCACTGGCTCCTAGCCCACGTGTTCCTTCCTGTGTCAGGAGTGCTCTAATTGAGCGGTGACACTGGGGAGGGGAGGCAGTGTGGTTCTCATCCTCAGAGACCAGCAGGATAAGAGGAAAGGGGCACAGTCTTTAGAAGTCAGAGACAGAGAGGTGGGACTGGGCTCCAAGCTGTGGCCCAAGGTCTGTGTGTGCTTACAGCCCTGCCTATGCCTCTTACCATGATTTGACCCCCTTTCCTCCTCTGGTAAGTGGAGAAAAGAAAATCAGCCTCACAAGGAGCTATAGAAAATGTCCAGGGGCTCTGCAGCTGAGCAAGCCAGGGCTTTACATAAGCAAAAAGAAGAAAGAAAGTTGTGGAAGGAAATGTCTGCTTCTTTTTGGTTTTTAAGACAGAGTCTCTCTGTATAATCCAGGCTGGCCTTGAATTCAAAATCCTCCTGGTTCAGCCTCCTCAGTGCTGGGATTACAGGTGTTTGCCACCACATCCAGCGAAATGTCTGTTTCTTTAGCTGCCTTTTCAATTATCACTGACTCCTAAAGTTAAAAAAAAAGCTTTAAACATAATACTTACATATTA
>NW_004524595.1:8899857-8944025 GCF_000260255.1 Octodon degus | reverse complement strand
AAAAAAAAAAAAAAAAAAAAGAGGAAGAAGATACAAATGAGCATACTGGTATCCCCCCTTTTTTTTGTATCAGGAATCAAACTCAGGACCTTGCACTTCCAGGCAGATGTTTGTGCTCCTGAGCTATATCCTTAGCCCAGGACTCCCTCTCAGTAGCAGGCAAGAAATACAAAAGTCTTGAGAGTGAGTGCCCAGAGTCCCAGCTGCCTCGGAGGCTGTGGCAGGAAGATCACTTGAGCCCAAGAGTTCACAGCCAGCCTGGGCAGCACAGCAAGACCCCATCTAAACAACAACCAAAATAGCATGCACGATTTTTTTCTCTAGTATTTCCTATTCTGTGGCCGGGGAGTATTGTCCCACTGTCTGTGGCCTCATATCAAAGGAAACATGAGCCCAGCCTCTTTGCAGTACCTGAGCACCATGTCCCCCCAACCCCCTGCGCTTCCCTCTCAGTGGAGGATCCAAAGAGCAACTGCAGGCTCAGCTGTAGCTCCTGGTGTCCCCTTCCCCAGCCTCCCTCAGGGTGGGTCCCACAGGAACTGCCCCTCATACAGGCACATCCAGTTTATCAGAAGGCTTCTTCCTGTTCAACGTAGAGGTCTAGGGTGGGACTGAAGAGGAGATTTCTCCTCACATATTAGCTGGATCTCAGCCCAAGCTGGAGGTCGGTGACACCAAAATAATTGGAGGTAAGAGCTGTGAGGCCATTAAGATAAATTTTTGACATAAAAATGTAGGCTGGTTCATAAAAGGTTGTAGTGACAATAGGTTATAGTGACAACTTTTCAACAACTGTATAAGCCTCCAGATTGGGGGGATTCAGAATAATGAATCCTGGGCAGTCGGGATAACAGCGTTCTCTTATAGGCATGGATCCAAGAGAAAAGCAGTTACTGAGTCTGGCCTGGACTAAATAACATTATGGGTAAGGCAGGAGATTGAAAGGGAGCAGAAGGGTTGGAGGCTTAAGGACTCAGCTTCTGGTTTGAAAATCTTCTGACCTGTGCGTGGGTACAGCACCGTCCTCTGGCTCAGGAGGATTCGTGAGCTGGATTCCAGGACTAGCCATCCCAAGCCTTCCTGTGAAGGGGGCCAGCTCAGCTACTTCCAGTTCTTCTCTCTATAGTAAATTGCCTCCCTTGACCCTCCAGTGAGTCATGAGGACCCTTTGTCAGTAGGGTGTTCTCTGGAGAGGAAGATCCTGCCCAGAAAGAAAGGAGCTCTAAGGAGGACTGGGACCCAACAGGCCAGCTCCCATGGACCTCTCCCTGCTAAGAGTTCACTCTCCATGTGTGTGATCAGTTCTTGTCACTGAGTCACAGAGCAGAAGCCACCAACAGTGCCTCCCAAGTGGCATTCAGCATCATCTTATTTAAGTCTCACAGCAACCCTATGATGTAGATATTGTTATTCCCATCTTACAGGTGAAAAAAAAAAAAAAAAAAAAAGCAAAGCTGGGGTCTAGAGTAGTTCATCTACAGCTAGCAGATATTCAAATAGTTTGGAGCTCAAGTTAAAGCCTGGGAGACCCCGTGACATGTCTGGGCTCCTGACCACTCACAGAGCTATACTGACCCATGAGCACCGCCACACTAAAACCAGAACATAAAAGCGTCGTCAAAAGGGAAAGGCCCTCAGGAATGCCTTCCTCAGCCGCTGGGGCTCAGCGCGAGAGGATGTAAGATTTTCTTGCCTGATAAAATTCGTTTTAAATGGGCTTTGGATGAGAAGAAATCACATTCGATAGTAAAATGTCTACATTCCGTGGCTGTACTGTGGGTGTGTGAATTTCTGTGAACTATTTGCTAATGGTAGGGATAGAAGATGGAGTCGTGTACGAAGCTGTAAGGCAGCAGGATTCCACCCTGGAAAAGCACACATAGCCAGGCTCCCCTCCCGTGGCTTGCTGCAGGAGCACGTGCATGCGCTCCAAGGTGAGCGCAAGACCCCATGGGGACCACCTTGGGCCCATGGTGGGAATTCAGGACCCAGTCAGAATCTAGGAGAGGTGGCTGCCTTCCCCACCTCGCTGTGATTTCCTTCCAAAGTCCACAGTCCTGGAACCAAAGCAGGTTCCTGTAGGTGAGGCCAGCAGCCAAGAAGGTAGGGGATACTCTGGTCTCTGAGACAACCAGGAAGAGCATGAGTGTTCCTCCCTTGCTAGCATGTCACCTGCAGGTACTAGGTTCTCAGGCTGGCCTGCTATGCCAGCTGAGTCAGTCCACCCTTGTGAGGCCAGAGATCTTCATCCCATAGCCTGGTGTGTCATTTGTCTATGCCACAGCCCACTTATGGGGCCATGTGCTCCACACACTGAACCCTTCATGGCTGAGACAAGTATGGGGCTCAGGGAGTAGCTTCTGCTTTCATGTTGGGCAGCAAAGAGAGCTCTCAGGGCTATGGAACCAGAGAGAAGCTGATAGTGAGGGCAAGGCAGGCAGGGGAACAGGCTCCAAGAACCACAGCAGTCACAGCCCCAGAGAAACACTCATTCCAGGGAGGGCCAAAGCAAGGGTCCCCACGTTTGACCTTTGCAGTCCTACACCTCAAAAAGCAGTGACCCAGAGGCTTGCCAGGCAGGGCACACTATCCACAGAGTTGAAGGCAACCAGAACCCAGGGCCTTTTCATCCTAACAAATCAGGGATGGCCCATCTGGTCAGTCAGTGAGACATGACATCATTGTCCCTACATCTCCTGAGCAGGCGCCTCCTGAGTCATCTGTGCCCCTGTGTCCACCCTCCCCCCGCAGGGCCTGTGCAAGGCGGGTATGCATGATCTTTCTCCTTGGGCTTTTCTTAGTAACAGTGCCGGCCACGGCTGCTCCCAGAGCCTTCTAAAGACATTCTGTCCTGGGCAGCCCTGAAGGCTGCCCTGACTCAGCATGTCCACCCCCACCAAGAGGCTCCTCACCTGCTGCTTGGATCCTATATGAGGTCAGTGGGTACCTTCTGGAAGCCACATGGGGGTCAGGAAAGCCATGAGCATGGCTTTAAAGCAGGTAAAAGTTCCTCCCTGACAAGAGACAGCTCCAAGCTGCTGTTCTAAGTGAAAATATTTATTGCATGTGGGGTCCTTTGACTGCTGGGTGGAAGAAAGGAACAGCATATGGTGGGCTTCAGATACTTCTCAGGGCCACCTAGAGATAAGGGGGGAGGCACCCCATGGACTCAGTGAGACCAGGAAGAGGTGGGGGGTCTGCCCAGCCTGGGCCAGCCTAGACTTACCAGCAATTTCACCATTGCTGGAACCTCTAATTTCTTAGGGTAAACATGGCAATCATGAATGAGCCACTGAATGTGGAGAGAGCAGATCCTGTGCCTGGCCCAGTGGGGGGCAGAGAGTGAGGTCACGGGTCAGAGCAGTGACCTCTATCCAGGGCTTGAAGAGCAGTTCAAGGTCAGAGGTCAAGCTGGGCACAGTTCTCAGAATCACAGAACCATGGGGGGGGGGTCCCCAGCTGTGAGGGTGTCTATGGCTACTGGGGCCAGAGGAGAGGCCTCAGCTGTAACCCCGCTCACCCAGCAGTCCAGGAGGTTCCCAGCCACAGTGAGGACCAGCAGAGGAGGCCTGTGCTCCCACAGCAGCACAGGGACTGAGCTCTGGTGCTCAGCTTGACTTTGGATGTATTTATTTTTTTGTGTGTGGTACCAGGGATTGAACTTGGGACCTTGTGCTTGCCAGGCAGGCACTTATGCCTCTGAGCTATATCCCTGGCCCTTCAGCTTGGCTTTGGGCCACTGAATTCTCAGGACCTCTGGCAAGATCTGAGCTCTGACTCAGAATAAAAATCCCAGACCCCAGCCCTGAAAGAGCCTTGGCAGTCTTCTACCAGCCACTCCCATTGCAGGTGAGATCTGTCACCTAGGTCCTTCAGATGGCCTTGGGATGTTTACAGCAAGAATTCTCATCACGAGGCTCATGCAGGGGCTGCCTCCTGTCACCCAGTGCTGTCCCTGCCCTGTCTCTGGGAGGCTGTGCCCAGAGGAGGTATCCAGAGGATTCGTGGTGCACTGGCCAGTTCTGTGGGCAAGGGCCTGGGTCCCTGGTAGACAACTCTGAGGAGGGCCTGGTCATCAGAACCACAGGGCTGGGGCAGCCCCAGAGGGGGCCCTATTGCTGTCCAGCATGGGGTATCTGCACAAAAGACCACTGGATAGCTGGAAGATAATTCCTGCTCTCCAAAACTGAGGCAGGCACTGCTGGTTACAGGCCATGCTGATAAGTTGTCCCACTGGGACATGAGTGTCACCGGAGGAAAGAACTGCCATGATAAAAGTCACAGATTTCCTGGGAGACAGTGTCCCCTTCCAGGCAGCAGCAGGAGCCCTGGAGGTGGACACTGGATGCTCATCCTTCTGGTTCTGACACTGAGTGTGTCCTGAGGTCTCAGCCCCAGAAGCATGGGGTACTCACCTGCAAAGCTGAAAAACAAAGTCATTTTGGGTCATTTTAGTTCATCGTGTAGGTGTGAGAAAGAGGTGGGGATGAGAACAGAAAGACTGGCCTTAAACTCTGTGGGTTCCACTCCACCCCACTGAAGCCCAAGGGACCCCCTCCTTGGAGGCCTGGTTCTTGCCCCCTCTGTCCCCGGCAGCCCCCCTCCACTCCTCAGCTGACTATGAGCTCCCACCCCAACTCGCATCTCCTGCCCTCATCCTGGGCTGCCGCTGAAGCCTGGTGATCTACTGTGCTCCCTGCCAGATGCTCACTGGTGGAGAAACAAGAAGGGCCCGTGAGATCATCAGCGGGGAACCTCACTGCCTGCAGACCCTGCAGTGAGGCCTGACCCAGCCCCACCTGGACCGCCTTTGTGAAACTCTGGTTAGGTCCTTCAGCGCTTGGGGAGCAACACAGCCCTGTCCTTTGTTGGGTGACTTCTGTCCTGTGCTTGGATGACTGCTGGAAGAGGCTGCAAAGGCCTGGCACCCATGGAGCAGGTATATGCCCTTGCCCCTCCCTTCCCAGGGCTTGTTGAGATAAGTAGATTTGGCCATGTTTTCAGAACATGTGAATCCTTGCTAATTAAACTGCCCATGAAAACTGACACATATCCCAGCCTCTGGGCCTGAAAAAAAAAGGATTATAATAAAAGCAGAAAAGTTGTCCAAGCCCTCTGCCTTCTCAGGTACATTAGCACAGTGAAGTGTGCAGGAATTGGGCCACTCTTTCATAAAGGACATGATATACGATAATGAAGGTCAACCTGTGATTGGAGAGGGGAAGGAAAGGGTGAGACTGATTGCAGAGCATTCTGTGGACGATCACAGAGGTGTGGCAGGCAGGGCTGTACCCCTCTGCACGCTGGGCCTTGCACCCCTGGTGCGCTCTGGAAGGCAGGGAGGCCCTTCTCCTAGATGCTTAGGAGATGCAGAGCTGTCTGTGACGTCCTGTGTTAGGATCTCTTTCCATGATTTCAGATCTGCCCGTCCTGTGCTCCCTCTGTCATTGCTCTTCTGTTAGACAATTTTCTGTTCTTCCAAGGCACCATGTTAGGCACTGCCTGAAAGCTTCTTAAGGAAGCTACCCAAAATTCTGTGTTCATCTTGACCAATTTAACAATTAAAGGTTCACTTTATGAAATTGCTTTCCTTATTAAATGCAATAAGGAGTTTTAACCTCCTGAGGGAACAAATCACTCACTGCTTGATATGATTTGGTTTTATCACAGTTTTCTCCTAAAGCTAAACCAAACCAAGAGCAGAGGTGGGGAGGAGAGTCACTTACAGGGTCCTGTTGGCTAGAGCTCAGGTGCTGTCAGCATGCCAGGGAGCAGCAGAGGGAGCTGAAAACCTGCTTAGCTCACACCCAAGGGCAGACACTATCCTAAGGCCTTAGAGGCCCCAGGAGTAGTCAGGGCCCATCCTGGTCCCTTCCAGCCATTCCCAGGAAATACCATAAGCTGGATGATTTCTAAACAACAGAACTGTCCCACATTCTGGAGGTGAGAAGGTCAGGAATCACGGTGCTGGCTGATTCGGTGTCTGCGGAGGCCTACTTCTTGGTTCATAAACAGCATGTTCCTATGCTCGCACTTGGTAAAATGAGCAAATTCTGGCTTCTTGAGCCCCTTGTAAGGGCACTAATGCCACCTCAAGGTCTCCATGTGCATGACCCAATCAAGACCCAAAGGCCCCGCCTCCTGATGCCATTGCCTTGGAGATTAAGTTTGGATATCAATTTTGAGGGCGACACAGACCCTCAGAACATAGTAGATGCCACTCTACAGATGCAACAGCAAGTCAGAGAGCATCAGCGAACTGCCCTGAGCGCACAGGAAGTCAGAGATGAGCTGAAGATTTATAGGAATCCCTTCCCTCCGCCCCTGCAGGCCCTACCGAGATTAAGATGCGCAGGGAAACCTGAGAAAGGGAGCGGGAGACATACGATACTCTTTGATTTCAATTTTGAGTCTTGGACCAACTGGAAAAGTTGTTGTCATTAGCTCTCTAAAATAAAACCGCACCTTACTGTGCATGTAGTTGGAACCTTCCTGCTTAGAGGGCTCTGGGTCTGTCTGTTTGAGAGCCAGGCCGTGTTGGCATCTGACTGGCCATTTCCCCGATTTATCTATTTGGTGAATTCGTAGTCTCACGTACTTTTCTCTTCCCAGCCATCTTGGATTGATCCAGGATCGGGAGGGAAGGAGGGAGGATGTTGCCCCAGCCCCAAGGTTCTCAGTAATTGGCCCAAATTGTCACCTTCTGAGGTCTACACAAAAGCAGTAAATATCATCTCTACTCCTGGTGACACAGAAAAACCACGGCACAGAAATCACTTGGAAGATGTTATCATATACAGAAGGAAGTAAAGCGTCAGTAAACACTGAAACAGCACTGCCTGCTCGTGAGGTTTCAGTCTCTTTGCCCTGCAGCCTCTCTCCTGCACGGATCTCTAGCTTATGTCTGTACCAGGACTCCATGTCCTGTGCATCTTACCTGCTGCCGCAAATCGCGATCAAACGTGTCTGTGTTTGCGCATCTTTCTTCCCCAGCAAGACTGCAGCCCCCCGGACACTCACAGAGGTGTTGCAGGTGGGGCTATACCCCTGTATACTGGGCCTTGCGCCCCTGGGCTGCTCAGGAAGGCAGGGGGCCTTTCTCTTAGGCAGCTGCTCAGGAGGAACACTAGTTCTCTTCCTCTTTGTCTTCTCTTCAATGCCGGAGATATCATAGGAGCTCAGAAAATGTTTGTTGTTTTGTTTTATTCAGAGTTAGAGCTATAATTCACAAAATACACACCTCACATTGACTCTGGTAAATTTGTCCTTTAATTGAAATGCATTCATTTGGAGAAAGCAATGCTGATGGGAGGCAGATAACTGGAGAACTGATGATTTTCTAAGTGCTGTGGGCCCTTAGGATGTGAATTACAATATGGAGCCTTTAGATACCAAACCCACTGGGGGAGACACTGAGGATTATCCATTCTCACATAGAGCACTCAGTACCAACCCCAACTCATATTAATTAAAAATTCTAAATCACGCAATTGGGTTTTTTTTCTGCAAATACTTTTATGTTCTGTTTTATTTATCACTATTCATAATAACAATAACAATAATAATAATAAAACCACTATGTGATTAAGGTGCAGATAAGCAATTAGGAAAGAAAATATTTACAGGTTTTTAGAGAGCCTTGTGCTAGGAATGGAAATAATGGAAACAAAATAATTACAAAGGAAGGCGGTATGAACACTGGTTCCAGAAGATTCTACAACTGGGAGCCAAAGTTAGTCTCTGGGTCTTATTTTATCGGAGATTCTGTTGACCTGTTCATGTGATAGCAATAATTTAGTTACTTATTTGACAAATATGTGTTAAGTGTCTTGAACATGCCAGGCAGTGTGGTACACACTGGGAATGAGGTCGTAACTAAAGCAGTCCCTGGTCTTGTGGTCTTGGGCGTTATGGAGAAGTACTCTGACTATTAGAGCAAGGAAGTTGGTGTGTACTTCATGCCATGGGGTAGCTTTCCCTGTGGAGATTTTGTCTAAGAAGAAACCTGGAGCTAAGTTGGAAATATCCAGGTGAAAAGGACAGTGAAAGAGAGAGGGTTCTCTGGAGAGGCCAGGTGATAAAACCAAGCTTAGAAAGACGGGGAAAGTAGTCCAATCTACTGGACTATAGAATGCCCTCTCTGGATGGTTTTGAGATGGAGAGACATAAAAGACACAGGGATACCAACTTGGAGCCAGATGCAGAAAGTCATGATGGTGGTGGCCTGGGCATCTGTAACAGCCTTGAGGAAAAGGGAAATGGGAAGATAGGTAGTGACAACAAATACTTAGGATTTTACTGTTTTCCGGAACCTATAACAAGCACTTTGTGTGGTTTTTTGGGGTCAGTCTTTAAATGAAATCTGTGAAGTAGTTGTTATTATCCCCATGTTATAGGTGAGAACATTGGCACAAAGAATTATAGAAGTCCAGTACTGCACCACTAATTAAGTGGCCGTGGTGGATTGCCAACTGGTGGGCAACATGTAACACCCAGCTGAACTCGATCAGTGTGGCGAGGGTATGAATCAGCGTGGTGCTGGGTGTGGTGGGCCCACCTGAGTATTGTTGCTGGCATCATAAAAGGAGAACTGGAGGGGAAGAAATGGTGCTGTTGGTTCTCCAGGGGCTGTTTTCATGGTGGCTGTCCTGATATTAACTCGGCTGTTCTTATCATTGGAGAAGCTCAGGACCTCACTGTCACTGAGGATGGCTGTGCTACTCTTGAGGGGAGCTCTGGATCTCTTTGTGCGTTGCTTCCTGGCTCCAGGGCAGATCCCTCAGCCAGATAGCACAGATCCTTCATCCGACTAACACAGACTTTCTAGCTTTCACCACTGGCCTTTGGGCCTTCTCAGTGCAGATCTGTGAAAGAGACATTGTCATGGGATCTAGGCCTCCAGCTGGACTTGCAGGGGCATTGTCATGGTCTCTAGGGACAGGACATTGTTGTGGGATCCAGGCCCTCAGCCAGATTCTTTGGTCTTTAGTGTGAGGACAGATTTCCTGCACTCTTTTGTATTTGACTTTTTGGGTGACTATTATAAAGTAATCCTATAAGTTATGTGTCCTGTGTTAAATTATTTCCCTCGAAGACCCTGACAATAATAGTGACAAATGTGAATCAGATTTCTTTTGATTTAACCCCAGACCCCTGTTTGATTCCAGAGCCCACTGTTCAAATGACTAAACCGAGTGACTTGGGGTAGAAGATCTGGTGCAGAAGACAGATGAGTTGCTCGTGTGACCAGTGCATCTCAGGGCATCAGAAGCAGCAGACAGCCCCTGTCCCTTGCTGGTCACCTCCCTACCTGGGAAGCCTGATTAGTCAGCTTTCTGTCACTATAACAATGTCTGGAATAATTCATTAATGAAGATGACACGTTTGCTCTGGCTTACAGTTTTGGAGGTGCCTGTCTATGATCACGCAGACTCACTGGCCTGTGGTGGGGATGCCAGCTGGCAATAGCAGGGACCCTGTCACAGAACAAACTATTAACTTCATGTCAGGGAACAAAACAAGAAGTGCAGGGGTCCCACAATGCCTGTCAAGGGCACCTCTTCAATGACCTCAGCACCCTAGGGACTCAGCCTTTAACACGTGGTCCTTTAGGACCATGGAAAAACCCTTATTCTCACACTTCTAGCTGGATGTTAGTGGTCAGGGCTGCCTGGAGGCTAGGGTTGGGCAGATACTATCCCTGGGTTTGCTGGGCCTCTGGCTTAGCCTAAGCTCCTGGCTCATGTTGTCCTCCTAGTATAGAACTGTACCTTGACATCTTTGTTCTAGGGTAGCCTGGAGAGCCAGCTGATGCCTCACCTCCCTATCTTGTCACCTCCTGAGTGAGCTATGCTGGAGAGCCTGCTACTTTCTGAATGGTTTCATGGACATCATCTTTGTGTTTCTTCCAGAATACAGTTCCTAACTGGTGCTTAGAAGGTAACCAGATATGCTTCGTGAAACTAGTTAGAAACCACAGTTTTGTCAGTTCCATTTCCTCTCTGCTGCCTGCTTGCATATACCCCATGGGACTTGTGTGGCTTCTGATCCTGAAATTCTCCATTTCATCAGTCATCTGAGAGCAGGTTATTCCATGTCACCACTCCAGGCTTGGTCCTAGGGCAGGAAAGGAGCCTCTTGGCACTGAGCAACCCCAGTGCCATGAAGTGCAGCACAAGAGCCCTGGTCCTAACTCTCTCCCATCTCACTGCGGAGACTTGTCCTGGCTCACCTTCCTTGCTGGACTTCATATGCCTCTACCAAAGAGGAAACGCCTATTCCCACTTGTTGGCTAAATTTTCATAGCAGTGCAATCAGACAATATATCCACGCATTCATTCACCAACTATTTCCCTGGTATGTGCCAAGTACACTTTGACATGCTTTGGGAAGAATAGCAAATAAGAAAGACAAAAATCACTGCCCTTGTGAGGCTCACATTCTAGTGCATGCAAAGACAACAATGCAAATAAGTAACAGAAATGAGTATATTAGATGGTGATAAGTGCGAGCAAATTTCTTGTTCAAAATGGTCAACTGGAAAATCCAGGCCAAGCCTTCAGCTGAAGCAAAGCTGACAGTGTATAGTGACCGTTGTCTCGAAGGCACTGGAGACCTAATGAGATAATGAAGTGTTATCCAACCGGCGTGTGCGGAAGGGAAGAGGCCCGTGGAGGCTGGCCTCGTGTCTACGGCCAGTTCTCCTTTAAAATGATTTTCCAGTTCTGAAGGGATGGCTGAGAGTTAATTCTTACCTCCAGGATTTGCAGGGTTGGAGAGCCTGATGGGAAAGCAGAGCCTGTCAAGGGGGCCGGTGCATATGGTGACCCCCATGGAGCCTGAACCTGGGCTCTCTCAGGAGCTACCCCTCTGCTTCATACCATCTTGAATTGAGGTGCTCCCATGTTGCGAGTGTACCCAGGTGCCTGGCCTAAGCAGAAAATCATCTTAGAAAATAACATCATCCTAGTCCTCAAATTATTTCTGAAAGTAATACGCAAAGACAGAATCTGGAACACAACAAAATTAGTGACAAGACAAAAGGAGACAGCATCAGCAAGCATCCTCAGAAACAACAGAAAATAAAAACAGAGACCCATAGAGCATCAGATATTTTGAAGGTATCAGTTTATTTAAAAATAAGCATTTTAAATGACTATGTCAAAAAACAAAATTGTAGTTTTCAGCTAAGAACCTAAAAAATATGTTTCTTTAAGAAAACAATAGTAAGTAAGTTCATAGTATCCCAAATCCAATGATGAATTTAACAGATGTAACTGAAAATTATTGACTCAAAAACTGCTGAGAAAAACATCCAGCATTAAATACAGAGAGAAAAAAATAGAGAGAGAGAAGAAGGTAAGAGATACAGGAATTAGAATGAAAAGATCCAAAATGTGTATAATTGGAATAACAGAAAATGAGAAAGAAATGATATTTCAGTGCAACATTCCTAAATTGCCAAAAGACACCAGGTCACATATTCAGGAAACACTAAAACTCCAAAGCAGAGTTTTAAAAAAAATCCACACCAAACCACTCATAGTAAAACTGCTGAAAACCAAAGACAAAAAGAAAATCTAAAAAACAGAGAGAAATAGCTTACTTTCAAAGGTGCGTATAACTAACTTCTCATCTGAAACACTGGTCATCAAAAGATGATGGAATGTCATCTTTAAAGTCCTGAAAGAAATTGCCAACTTGGAATTCCATGCCCATTAAAAATACCCTTCAAACAAAGAATAAAAGTGTGATTCTTTTTAAAGATGTTCAAACACTCAGATAATTTGTCAATAATCTACAATAAAGAAAATGCTAAAGGATGTTTTTAAAGCAGAAGCAAACTAATTTGAGAGGTCACACTGGAACTTTAGCAAGGAATAAACAATAAAAATGTAAAAGTAAGTCCATATCTAGATGAAAATTTATTGTACAAAGCAGTCGAAAAGTCGGTCTTTTGAACAACAAATGCAGAAATAAAATAGATACAAAAATACATAGAACTGAGATAAAGAGTAAATGAAGTTAAATTATTTTATGGCCTTTGAATTGACAAGCAGGCGAGCATAAGTATTATTAGATTTCAGTTAAGGCAAAGCTGAAAGCTATAACATATGCGATATTACAATGAAATAATACAAAAGGTGAGAGAGACAGGACAAGTAAGACAAACACAAGACACTGACTAACATGACAAATTTAAACCTAAATGTATCAGTGATTGAAGTGTCTACACTCTAACCAGAAGTCAAAGTCTCTTAGACTGAATTTTTAGATTCTGTTATGCTGTTTAGAAAAAAAAAAACATTAAGAGAAAAATGATGCAGAAACATTAAAAGTGGAAAGATTACCAAAAAAGATGTATCATGCCCAAAGAAGTAGATGTAGCTACATTAATGTCAGAGAAAAATGCATTTAAAACAAAAAGCAAAGCTAGAGTTTCAAAGCATATTTTATAATCATTTTTAACAACCCACCTCAGCTAACCTGGAAGATATAATTGCATGTGTCTAAGAACATAGAGCACAGCCGCAGAGTATGCAAAGTAAAAATTGACAGAACCATGGGGAAAAAATTCAAATCCAAAGTCATAGAAGGAAACTTTTAACACATTCTCTAAATAACCCAACAAGCAAATAATAAGTAAAGGTGCCAAAGATTTGAAAACACAATCAGCCAGGTGTGGTGGTGCACATCTGCCATCCCAGCACTTGGTGGGCTGAGGCAGGGGGATCACAGTGAGTTTGAGGCCAGCCTGGGTTACAAAGTGAGTTCAAAGTCAACCTGAACACCATAGACACCCCATCTCAAAAAGACAGAGAGACAGAGACAAAGACAGAAGACAATTAGCACAGTTTAATGGACAGATATGGAATATTGCACACAATATCTAGAGGGTGCACATCTTCGAAATCACATGCCCAATCATAAGCACAATGGTGACAAATAAGCAATGCCAGATAGGGATTTTAAATAATAAGGTTGGTAAAGAACTCACTGAGATAATGTTTGAACAGAGACCTAAGGACATAAGAAAGAACATGCCACAGACAGGAAAGGACACACAGGTGTTGGTTGGGTGGAGGAAGAGAGTCACGTTGACTGTCCTGGGAACAATGGAACAAAAATGTTCCTGGCCCAGACTGCCCCAGGCCAGCTGCGTGTCCACTGAAACAATCTCCTCCAAAATTGGCTCAAGCTGTCTGGTCACCTGCAACACTGTTTGCTCAGCCCTGTGGTGTCCCTGGAAGGCACACACCCTCCCTCCTGTCCCAGCCAGTCAGTTCTCAGGATGGGCACCTGGTGCCAAACTGGGGCTGGTCCTCACCTGCAGCAGCTGCGCTTTGTTCCTGTGTTCCCGTGTCTCGGGTGTAGCCCTCCCACTGGAGCAGGGAGCCACCTCCTGTCTGTGCCTGCCCAGGGAACATCCATACATCCCTCCGCTGCCTTAGCTCTGGCAGAGTTGAGAAAGGACTGTCCTCGCTGGAGGGGCCACAGGGGAGCTGCTGAGGCAGCAGCTTGCGGGCCACTGCCTGGCTCGGCTGCAAGCGAAAACCCATTATTCCGGTCGAGGTGGCTTTGTACTCGCAGGCCCACGCACAAGCTCCGCCTTTGCAGCAGCTCGGTTACTGCTTGTTAGGGTCACTGAGCGGGCACCGCCTGTGCTGAGGATAGTGGATTAAAATGACCACATCAGTGCAGTTCCGCAGCACCGGCCTTGAGGCACTGCAGCGTCACTGTCACCGTCCCTGTTCTGTAAGCGCTGCTGGTGCCTTCTGTCCCTGATCAGCGAACATTCCACCCCAGCATCAGGATCTGCAGGACTCCCTCTGCTTCTCTTTTGGGAAATGGGCTCCTTGTGGGCTCTGGTTTTCCGGGCTTGGCAGCCTCTGTTCCTCCTAAGGGATCCCAAGAGCCAGCAGTCCCCTTGTAGCACCCTTAGGGCGGCCCCTGAGGCTGCATTCCATTGCCCTCCTCATAGGCATCCCAGAGGGCTCCCACCTAGTTCCGCATCATCCTGGCACTGGTTGGTTCTTTTCCGAAGGAAGTCCACACTTTGACTCCTCAGCTCGCTGGCAGGAAGACTGCAGAGGTCGCTGGAGCCTCATAACTTCCATTTTACAAACTAAGCTCGAGGGATGGGGGTGGGAAACAAACCTTACGGTGTGAGTTAAAGCGTGAGCAATTTAGCAAATCTCTAAAATATTGTCATGGACACACTTTCTGTTCTGCTGGAGAGAGAAGATAGAGGTGCCCTCCGGCTTTTTTTAATCAAGATTTTAGTTTTTGAAAAACCTGGTTTCAGTCATCAAACCAGAAACATTTTCTGGAATAATGAAAGTTATCCTTTGTTGGAAAAGTCGAATCTGCTAGCCTCCAAAATGTGGCTGTGACCTCTGTCATTCTCACTCGGCCGTGAATTGTAAGACTGAAATCAGGAAACTGGTTCAAAGAAGTCTAGCAGCCTGCCCAAGCACACAGAGCTCGAGGAGGTGGTTCCTTTGCTCCAAGTAGTCGCGACACTGGCACTTTTTCCAGCATCACGCACAACCAGGCCCTCCTCAGACTTCTGCTGGCTCCAAGAAAATCACGAAGGAACTCTCGGCTTCCAAAGCTTCCCTCCTGGCCCCGGCATCTGAGCCTTGTCTCTGGATTAAAGCGTAACAGCATCACGGCATGTGGCCCTGCCTGAGTTGAACTGTAAACTAGATAGAAAGGCCCTATGAAAATAGAAACATACTTTTATTTATCAAAAGTAAGAGAAGTTCAGTGATCTGAAGGGCTCCGTTTTCTGTCTTTGTCTCCTCCTGTCAGCTTGTTTTGACTGCCCTTAGCGTTAACATTGAAGAAGAAATGTGGGTAAACGACTGGGAAAAACCGAGTATCAGCCCCCGCTGGCCGTAGACCCTGGAGAGAGGCCCCTGGGGAGCAGCCCCTGCACCACCCCACACCCACATTTTCGGACTTTAGGTCCTCAAAACATTGGTGTAGCTTTGCCTCCGTCCAGCAGGCTTCCGAGAGGCTCAGCCACAGCTCTTTGCTTGCGTCTCTGTTGGAGAGAAGAAGGCAGCAAAGAGCGTTCTGTGCAGAACCTGCGCCTGCTGTACAGACAGGCAGTGTTATTTTCAGGGATATTGTGTTAATAGGAGAAAGCTGTTTCTTGGAAAATATTGCCTTCAAGTCCTGCAACTCTTTTCGGGTTATATAAAAGGGCATTAGGCAAATACTTGAAAATTCAGCGGCTTCCTCGCTTGGGAATACAAGGGGGAGGGTGGGCGGCCAGGCACCCCCAGCGGCAGCCGGGCAAAATGAGAACTGGCCACAGTTACCTTCCTAATCAGCCTGAGGCCTGGATAATATCAGCGATACTAAAGGTTACAGCTTTTGCTGTGATATATTGCTTCTTCAGAGAGTATTAAAGATGTTTTGAATCTTTTTTTTTAGGAATCTTGAAACCTCCAGCGGAACATTTTTGATGTTGTGGGTTATGCAGAAAGCAGCAGCGCAGGAAGGCTAGACTCAGAGAGCCAGAGGTACCCCGGCGTGAGCACCCGGGAAGCCACTGCCCACTGTAGTTTCAACAGTTAGGAAGTAAGCTAGGTGGAACATATGCCGAGGGGTGGGAGCAGATGTGCCTGGGGAACGGTGTTATTTCTTTTATTTGCCTGGGGGTGGGGAAGAGGCAGACACCTCATCTCCCAGGAGTGGGCAGGATTTATTGGAAAGAGAGAGCCAGAGGAAATTTTCCGTAATCATGGAAGGAATTCTCTAGCTCTGTTGAGTATTCTTATTGTTTTGATTTTTTTTTTTTACCCTTACTTGGATTCTCTCTGCCTAGAGCACACATTCAAATAAAAATTGCAACAAGAGGCAATATAATTGTGGGAGCTGTGGTACAGGGTGTGATAGTTAATTTTATGTGCCAGCTTGCCTGGGCCCCATCTGTGTGCTCGGATATTTGGCCAGGCATTATTCTGGGTGTGTCCAGGAGAGCACATTTGAACGGTAATGGGGTAAATCAGGTTTCCCTTCCCAGTGTGCCCACAGCCAATCCTCAGACCTAAATAGAGCAAAAGACCACCCTCCCACCCTTCCCTAAAGGGACCCTTCTTCTGCCTCACTGTTGAGCTATGACGCTGGTCTGTTCTTCCCGTCCACTCAGCTGAAACCCTAGCCCTTTGGGGTTTCCAGGCTGCTATCTTTCAGACTGGAGTACTGACAGCTCTCCTGGGTCTTAGCCCACCGGACGTGGGCAAGAACTACGTCATCAACTCTCCTTGGTCTGAAACTCACCAACTGCAAGTCTTGAGACTTCTCAGTCTCGACTTCCGTATTAAAAAAAAAAAAAAAAAAATCACAGCACCTAGGCTGCGTCAATGAAGGCAGGTACTGAAATGTTGAACTCCTTCCTGAGCCTGTAGCTTGACCACATCAGCTAAGTCCTCCATGAGAGGAGGTGGCCGCCAAATCCCAAGATGCTCACAGCAAGGCCAGGGAATGCTCTGTAGCCATTCTTCTCTGCTGAGAAAATCAAAACTATGAACTATGTGAAAGGAAAGGAGGACTTTCACAATACAATCCACTTCTCAGGCCAGTGTTGGTCCTTCCCTCTAGGAGACCAGAGTGTCCCAAGAGTGATCTCTCCTCCCAGCCAGCCAGACACAAACCCCAGGATGGGCAGCCATTCTGCTGCAAGGGGAAAGGTTCCAGCCACTGCCCTGCTCCTTGCTCCTGCAGTCACCCCTCTGTTCACCGTTTGCCAGAAGGTGAGGAAACCATGAATGAAGCATTCTTCAGTTTTATCAATCTGGGGCACAATAGTGCATGCCTGTAGTCTCAGCTGCTCAGGAGACTGGGCAAGAAGGATAACACGCTCAAGGCCAACCTGGGCAGCTTAGACCCTGCAACACAATGAAAGAATAAAAACAGCTGGGAGTGTGGCTCGTTGGCAGAGCCCTGGCCTAGCGTCCATAACCCCCTGGTGCAATCCCCAGCCAGTAGGTGAGGCCCTAAGCTGAAGACTTTGCTTGGGGACATATGTAGGGCTGGTGTGTTACAGACCTGCTCCAACCGAGGTAAGTGGGGCTGTTATGCTCTCAGAAGAGTCTAATGCCTCACTGTGATTAGGGACTGGGGAGAAACAGATCAGAGAAATGGGCTCACTCATGTGGGCCTTGGCTACGGCTCCTCTGGGGCCAAGGCTCACAGGGTAAAGCACTGGTGTTAAAAGACCAGGCCCCAGAGGAGCCCAAGCAGGTGGTGACCTGTGATGACAGAAGAGATTAGATGCCAGAAATATGAACTGACTGCCAGGATGCAGCATGCAGAAGAAGCCTCCTCCTTTGGTGACAAATCAATGTCTGATGTCAGGACTCCCTATTGACATCTTGATTAGAAGAAAATCAAAACTTCCTTCATCGAGGAATGGGAACAGAGAGAAGGACACCCAGGAAGCCAGCAGTTTCATAAGCCCTACCCCAGCTGCTCAGAGAGAAAAGATTCCCTATTAAAGCTTAGTTCGCTTCTCAAACTTTTGCTCAACTCCTACTATGTGCCAGGCCCTATTCTGGAGCTGACAGTCTCTGCTTCAAGGAATTCGTGGTGTCATGGCAGTATAGATGAGCCAACAGGAATGGGGATCCAGCAGCACACTGAGCCCTGGGTGAGACGCCCTGCCCAGCCAGGGTGGGGCTCTCTGAGGGGATGGTGCTGAGCTGAGTCCTCAAGCATCAGAAGGAGCGATCTGTGCTGAGAGCAGTCCTCTGCTGAGGACATACATCAGGCAAGGGTAAGGCCTCCACACAGGAAGCAGCAGCCTCCCTGGTGCGCCAGTGAAGATGAAGTGCCAGGCTAGGGTCTCACACTGGTGCCAGGGAAAGCACACTGAGGCTTCAGACTCGACCCTCTAGGTTCCATGATGATGAACCTATGGCATAAATGCTGCACCTGACTGTTACCACTGAAAGCTCTAGAAGGTTCGCCATCACTGCCTTAGACTGTGCAGGACAGGGAGGTTCGGAAAGGAGAGCGATGCAGTCCTGTTTACACTATAGAAAAATTATTATTTTAGAAAAATTATTTTTGCAACACAAAGAACAGGTTAGGGCAGGGCCTGCAGGTGGCATATGGGGGAGGCGGCGGGCAGAAGGTGGATATGAGGGACAGGAGATCAGCTTGCAGGAAGAGACAGGCAGGGGCAACAGTAGAGTGGCTGGGGGTAGTTAAGGCTGCATCCTGGGTTCCAGCCTTGGGGACAGAGCACACAGGTAGGAAGGAAGAGCTCGGGAAACTGGTAAGGGCCACGCCGAGTTGGAAATGCAGGCAAAACATCCAGACAGAGATGCCAGATAGGCATTTGGATATACGCTGCCTGGAAGGTAAAGGTGACAGAGGTGACAGTGAGGAGCAGCATGAGCAGGGATCCATCTCATGTGTCAGAAGAAGCCTAGGGAGAAACTGTGGGCACACTGAGAAGCAGCTCTTAAAGAGCAGGAGCCACGCCCTGAGAGGGACGTGTGCTGTCTAAGAGGATGCTACAGCCCCTGGTGGGCCAGGGCCACTGGCACTGGACCCAGCCTTCTACCCATGTGAGCAAAGCCAGATTCTAGAGTGAAACCTGAGTTCCAGGAGGCAAGGGATGTGGCTCTGCAGTGCACAAGGTGGCGGCAGCAGGCACACACGCCCACTTGGTGCAGCCCAGGCACTCTGAGTCCTGGTCCCCTAAAGGGAAGGACCAGTGATTAGTGTTTGCAGGGAATGGTCTGGTCTTGCAAAGCATATATCCATGTTCTCAGTTCTCACCCAACCATGGGAATAGCTCAGGATCTCAACCTCAGACAGCCCTCAGCCCACCTGAATGAGCTACTCCAGGGAGAAAATGCAGGCGCCCACCCAAGCCAAGACCAGCTGCTGCTGCTGTTGTCAGTTGCCTGTGTTTCAGATGAGACCCAGCCAGGAGAAAGGTCTTCGGATCCAGTTTAGCCCAGGCCTCCTGGCTCCCAGTCGGCTTGCCTCAGGGAAGCTGGCAATGGCTGTGGCAGGACTGTAGGAGCCTGCGGCATCTGAGAAGGGGAGGAGGAGAGAGGAGAGGGAGAAGAAGAGAAGAAAGGGACAACAGAGGGGATGGGAGGAAAAGGGAGAGGAGGGGAGCACACTCACCGTGGTGCTAACAGGGCAGACTCCCCAGGTGGGGAAATGTGCCCAGGCACAGTAAAAGGAGGAAGATGCCAAGCCCCCACCCCCCAAGCAGGCAGGGGTGTTTATGTGTTTTAAGATAAACAGAGGAAGCTGCTGAAGTAGTGTGCTACAGAAAGCTATCCTCTCCACAGGGGAGCACACAAACACACTGCCATGAACATTGGTATGGCCAGCCCTGGAGACAGGAGGGGTCAAGCATACCCCACCTTTCCTACTTGGGTCAGTGCTCCAGACAGAGTGGCAGCCCAGCAGTCCCCAGAGGCCAAGGAGTGTCTGGGCTAATGGGGAAGTAGGGGTCGGCCCTTGGGAGCACACATGGGTAGATGGGGGGGGGGGGGTGTGAGACAACTTCTGTGTGTGGACTGCAGGGTGCTCATGTGGGGATGGCTGTGGTCACTAGTGCACTGGGAACCATTTCTGCTTCACTCAAGCTTGCATGTGAGTGTGTGTGAGAAGAGAACAGGCGTAGAAGAGAGCCCCGCCTAGAAGGCAGCGGCACTACTTCTGTGCCGTGAACACCAGGCTGTGTGAGGAGCCAGTAGGCACTTGCGGCACGCACCTCCTGAGACCTGCAGCAGTCCCTGCAAGCAGAGGTCTGTGCTTTGCAGTATGCAGATGGGGAAAATGGGGCTCAGAGACATCAGTGCCTTTCCTGCAGCTCTCAGGAATCCAGGTCCTTCCTGTGAAGCCCTGTATTCTGTGCCAGTGTCATGCCTACACTGCACAACACCCCTCTTGTGCCTGCGGCAATCCATACTCACCTTCCTTCCCTAGAAACCTCTCCTGGACCCACAGGGCTGGGGTGGCATGGGCTTCCCACGACTACCCCTGCTCCCCCTGGAATGCCCCTGTTTTCCTACCTGACTGGCTTCCATCTAAGGTGCTAGAAAACAATCCCTGCCCCACTCTGACCACACAGAATGGTCCAGGAGGACAGAGCATAGCAAACTCCCTGGGAACCCAGGGCCCTGGCTGTCTGCTCCCAGACCCTCAAACCTCCCCTGCTATCAGTAGAATACATCCTGGCATGGGCATGGCACCCTCTCCTGGAATGGCCCATGTGCCATCATGAGCAGGCAGGAAGCCAGCCCTGCGTATGAGGGGCAGCAGCTACCCAGGCTTCTGCCCACAGCACCTGCAGGGCCCTCTGCCCATAGTACTACAGAGTGGGTCCCAGAATTACCTCCATTTTCAGGGTGAAGCAAGAAGAGCACCAAGAGGCCCCTTAGCTTACCCCAGCTCTCCCCACTTCTAGGCGGCAGAATTTGGACTTAAACCAGCAGCCTGGCTCCAGCACTCAGCTCTTAACACCCCCATTCAGACTGAGAAAAGTCATCCTCCCTTAGGAACTCTGGGTCTGGCATGAGCAGCAAGCGTCTGCGTCGTTAGCAGGTGGCTAGCGTGGCAGAGCTGGCAACAGGCAGGCCCCGAGGTCAGGGGAAGAGTGTCCCACAGCTCAGAGGCCTCTGAGGGGATCAGGCTTATGGGAGGAGGCTAGAACACCTGGCAATGTCTTTCCTTTCCTCTGTGCAGAGCATGCCTGCACTGGTTCCAGTGGACCTGCCTGGTGGTGCTCCAGCCCTGGGCCACTCCAGTGCTGGCCAGGCCCTAGAGGTGGGGAGGAGCCCGGGCCACACAGGTTCACACAGTAGCAAACCAGGCAGAATGGGAGAGGAGCTCAGCCACTGTCTGGGGAACAGTGAGTTTGCCTGCCCCTTGGAGAGCCAGGCTCTGTTTTCTCCCTCCTGTAATTGTTACCATCTGTTTCCCTGCATCATGTTTGTTGACGTTTTTCTTGTTTTAAAACTGAAATGAGTCAGATTGGAAACTGATTTAGAAAAAAGTGTCTGGGAGGGGAAGCTCAGAGTGGCCCTAGGGGATCCTGTGTTTTGGAGCCACTGGAGAAGAAAAGATTCCATGGGACAGACAGGCTCTGCCAGCTACTTGTGCCCTGTGGGGCTGTGGTGCAGTGTGCATCCTCTGTGCACATGTGGGCACTGTGCACGTGTGGAGGTGTGTGGCATGCTCATGGGGGCTGGGGAGCATGATGGAGGGGTCGGAGCCGTACTCAGAAGGGAAATGCAGAAGGAGGGATCTGTAGGCTTTGGGGACCAGGGTCGAGTTGCGAGATTCCCCCACCTCAATTGCTGCTGACCTCAACTACATTTATAAACACTCCCCAGGAACTGGTGCTAGCCCTCAACCCAGATGAAAATTGCTAAAGGTGCTGCCCTTACTTGGGTGTTTATAAATCAGTTTTCAGGGAGGGTGGCCCCCGAGGTGAGCCCCAAGCTCTGGCAAGCACCTGACAGTGTGCTCCAGGATGGCTACTCCCTTGAGGCTGTCATAAGGACTGCCTGCACTGTCCATCTCTGGGGGACTTGTAGACCATGATGCTCAGGCCTCTGATCTCCTAAGCTCAGGCGTTTTTAGGAGCCAGAAAACCTGTGGGTGCTGAAAGGATGAGGTTCAGGGCAGGACAGGCCAGAGGGTGGATTCAGAGGCTGTTTTAGCAAGGATTTAATTCAGTGCCCAGCTGACCCCTCACAGCCCTATGCTGGTATCCACCAGTCAGCTGGACTCCGGTTTCTTCACTGTGGTTCTGTAAGGTGAAGATACACAGAAACCCTGGGACACTGCCCTCACCACCTGAGTCTAACTACCTAACAGACGGATGCTTACCCTGCAATTCAACCCAGCACCACCAGGGGCCGTGGTGTCCTGCCTTTGACCTGGACCTGAGCCCCAGGGCTCCCTGCAGATGCAGATTTCTAAATGGAAACCGCCCAGCCTGCTTTCCATTCCTCAGTCCTTTCTTGACGTAGGGGTGCGGGGCGGGGGGGGGGGGTGCGGGCACAACAATCCAGAGAAACAGACATAGAAGAAAGACTCTACATCTTTGGCTTGGCTTAGCCTTCTTGAGAAGGGCTCTTTAATTTTCCTGAGTTCATGGGCCCCCTGAGGCTAATGACAGCTGCCATTTGCTAAGCCCCCTGCCTGGCACAGCAGTGGTGATTGCACTCCTCTCTGAAATCTGGCTTAAAGAAGGGACTGATTGTCCTGTTTTGTAGATCAAGGAGAGAAGGAGGGGCTCAAAAAGATAAAACGATTTAGGCAAGGTCACAAGACCATGTCATGGTGGGGCAGGCCCCAAATCCAGAACTTCCAGCCCCCAGGCCAGAGCTCTGAGCACTGTGAAGTAGGCAGGTGACTGCAAGAGACCTGGTGGTGTCAGGGGTTCAGTGAAACACAGGAACAGCAGGTCAGCTGGGCTTTCACCGAAGTTCTTGATCCTGCTCAGGCTCCATTCTGAGCATCTCCCTCTTTCCACATGACTGTGTTCGGTCTCACAACCAAGCAGGGCATGTAACTCACCCCACTTACGGTGATGTTTAGCAGCAAGCAAAGGAAACTTCTCGTGTCTGCATATGTAAGTGCTCTTATTAAGTGGAACAAGCTATTTCTGAACATGAGAGTGGCCAACAGCCTTAGAGGAGATTAAAATGAACCATGACAATGGAAAATTGCACAGGGGCATGGCGGATTCTCCAGAGATAAATACAACAAGGCTTTCAACAGCATTCGGGAAAGACTCAAGATCATGGAGATTATGATGTAAGGGGAGGGAAGGAATCAAACCATCTGAAAATGCGAGTTCAGGCTGGTGGGAGGGCTGATTGGCATGCCCGGCAGGTCTGTGGGTATCTCCATTAAAAACAGCCTGAGGTTCAGTAGCTAGGGTGGAGCCAGAGAAACGACAAGCAGACAGATTGATTCAGATGTCATAATGAACACTCACTGCCCACATGTTGTGTGGGTGTCACAGACTGAATTCTGTCCCCCAGAATCCATAGATTGAGTTCATAGTGATGGGATTTGGTGATGAAGTAAGATTTAGATGAAGTCACCAGGGTGAGGCCCTCTGAGTGGAATTAGTGCCCCATTAAAAGGGGGCACTTTATCTTTCTTTTCCATGAAAATATAGAACCAGAAGCAGCTGGCTACCTGCAAGACAGGAAAAGGGCTTTCACCAGAACCTGGCCATGATCTCAGATACCCCCAGAACCATAGGAAATAAATTATTGTTGCTTAAACTATGCAATATCTCTCTCTCTCTCTCTCTCTCTCTCTCTCTCTCTCTCTCTCTCTCTCTCTCTCTCTGAGACAGGATCTCACTATACAGTTCTAGCTGGCCTTGAGCTCACTTTGTAGCCCAGGCTGGTCTGGAACCCTTGATAGTGCTGGGATTATAGGTGTGTGCCACCACCTCCGGCTCTGTGCTATTTTGTTATGGCAGCCTGAGCTGACCAAGACAATGAGGGACAGAGAGGGACACTCAAGGATCTCTCAGCCGAAAGGTCAGTTAATATCAGCTATTAGGATTATGAGTCCCCAGAGCCTCAGAATGCTCCTGGCTGAATGTCCAGCACAAAACAGCTTCTCAGGAGGAGTTGAGTGAGGGGATAGATAGATGGGTGGGTGGAACAATGGACGATCATGAGCCCAGTGTGGGATGGATGGAATGAGCTAGCCGGGCAGCACTGCTCCCAGAAGTGAAAAGATAAAACATCAGTGCAGGCAGCCCGGGCCCCTGCTGAGGAACAGCATCGGTGGAAGGCTTTTTTCCAGGGCCCCTCTGCCTCCCCTAGACTGAAAGCCTCACACCATCTCCCTCCCTGATGGCTCCTTGTTTGGGTCTTGGCACAGTGGTTGCTTCCCATCTTGCAGGACAAGACCAGAGCCTCACATTGCCCTGGACACCCAGCACCCCTGTGCATGGTATACTGGCACACAGGTGCCCAGCTACCCACCCCTCAGAGTCTGTCCTGCCACAAGAAGATCTGCCTCTCTAGCCTCATTGGTCATGGAGCTCTTAAGATTTGCCATTGTCCCTCTTGTCCATGGGCACTCCCATGAGTGTAGATGGAAGCCATCTGCCCACCATGCTTCCCAAAGCCTAAAAAGATGGGCCAAATGATGCCATTTCTCCACCAACACCACATCCACCACCTCCATTGTGAACAGAAGGCACATAGCTGGAACGCCAGACTGAGTAGGAAGAAAGCAGACCCTGCAAGCACTGGCCAGCTGGGAAATGAAAACTGAGTCCCCCCCTTGTGTGCGTCTGGTCAGTCCCAGCAAGCCAGGTGGGCCTCTCGCTGCCGTGGAATGTGGCCTTAGCTTCTGAGACGCACACTCAGGCCCTGACCAGCGTTGGGGAGTCTTGAAGTCCCTGTAATGAAGCTATCTTAGCTCTTCCAGCTGAGCTGCTCCATCTGAGAAGCCACCTCACTACGACATCCGTGCTTCGTTGTTTGCTTCTTTGTCCTTCCCGCCCCTCAGTGTGACTCTGCCACAGTCCCCGCTCTTGTTAGGCCTCTAATGAGGTCGCCAAGGACGGCCGTGTCAGGGTTGTGTCGCTTAGCATCGGAGTCGAGCTCTCCGTCCACTTGGAGCTCTCAGCTCTGGTGCTCTGTGAGTCACACGCAGAAGGCTTGAGAGCTGAGACCACTCCCTCTCCCCAGAGAGTCTTTGTTCATAATAAAAAATAACAATAATGTTCTGTTTAGGGCCCAGGCAGAAAGGAGAGGATGCTGGGAGGTGAGTAGGTAGGTTAGGAGGTTCTGGAAGAAGGGAACATGGAGAGAGATGTGGATGGAGCCTAGGAGCCAGATGTGGATCTTCCTGTCTAGGACAGGTCCTGCAGACAGGGAGGGCTTAGCTGATCCTAGAATGTCCCCGGGGAGGAGGATGCGGAACAGGAGGGCCTCTGGCCATGCTTTTCTAAAGAGCCAGCTGCCTCCCTGTGGTGGCTGGGAGCTGAGCCTAGAAGGCCTCCTACCCTGGTTCAGAGCTAGTGCGGGACCTCTGAGGGCTGGCCCTGATCAGGAGGTAGGCAGTCACTCCGAGAACCACCCCCAAAGGTATTCCCTCATTCACACTTAGCGTAGCTGCCCTGGACAGAAGCCTTCTCAGCAGACTCACTGCAGATTTCAGATCTGAACATAACAAAGACTCCCAGAAGCAGGTGTTATCGAATGTGCAGCTGAGAGTCTGAGGCGGAACCTAGGGAAGGTGAAGGATGGTCCCCGAGCCACTGCCTGCAGGGCCAGCCTTTGGGAAATGTCCCATCAAAGGCCAGAGAAGGGACTGCCCTGGCTGCAGCTACCTACCCGCCCACCTTGGCAACAAGAATGATGATGGCAGAGGTGCTGGAGAGGAAGCCCCATGTCACTGGTGTGCAGGTGAATGAGAACAGGCAGGGTGTGGGGTTACGAGGCACTCAGCGGCTGTTGGGGGCACTGTGAGAGCTGATTGAAGGGGGATGAAAGGCCCGGCCCAGCGCCACGGCAGCTGCCCAGCACTCTCCCATGTCCACGTGTTGTCCAGGCCCCTCGCTCTGGCACATCACAGGCGTCTGCTGAGGGCCAGGCCTGCCCTGCACCTTGCAAAGAATAAAAGGGAAATGTATCAGAGGGGAACTGCAGCCCAGGAAAAGGACTCTTTCTTTTCAAAGACTTTCGTTTTGTGATGGGCTTTCTTTCCTCGGTGATCTTATTTCAAAGCCCCTTTGAAAATTTTGTGGGTTTTGTAATGGATGAAAAGTTACTTGGAAATAGGACTAAGAAGTTTTTGGTTGAAAGTTGTTAGAGGAAAGTTGAAAGCTTAGAGTTGTGAGGTTCTGCCAGATTTATCATTTCTTTTGTCCACAAGGCCCATCCATTGGGAGGGGGTTTGGAGGAAGGGGCTGGGTGTGTGGACAGGGCATGAACAGGAGCACGGCACAAAAGCCAGCCCCGTCCGTGTGGCTTTCTGTCTGCAAGGGAGGCCATCTGTGCTGAACTTTAAGCATAAATGTCTCCAAGGAATCAGCTTTGATGTTGGAAAAGGAAAAGCAAATGTACTTCCAGAATACTATACAAAGCTGGGTTCTGGCAAATGTGATGGCTACCACGCAGGTGTTTCCTATCAGAAAAATAATCGAGAAAGAAGAGAAGACCCAAACAGGTGGGAGAGAGGGACAGAAGGGGCCTGAGCTGAGTTTGAGAAGAGGCCAGGAAAATCCAGCTCAGCAAGGGTCCTAGATGGGACCCTGGGGGAGAACCAGGAAAGGCAGAAATACAGAGAAGGGAGTTTCAAGGGGGAGGAAGGAAGCCAGAAGGGGGGCGCAGGGGGAGAAGATGGGGAGATGCTGCTGGGGTTGGTGGGAGAGCTGGATTCACTGAAGTGCAGCAGAGGGGAGAAGCGGGTGAGGGAGCCAGAGATGAGTAGCAAGTGTTGCAGTCCCAGGAGGCACAACCACGAAACAAACGATTCTGGAATGGCAGGTGAGGCAGCCCAAGATTCTTCTCAGCCGCCAGTGTTGGGAAGCCAAGGGGAAGAAGCTAGTGATAAGAGTCATTGCCAGAGACAGGGATACAAGAGGGCCAGCAGCATACGGCCAGCTGAGGAGTGGGTGCATGTGTCCAGCTGCGCAGCCCTGGTCTGAGGCTGAGGAACCGGCCCAGGCCACATTGGCAGGGGCTGGCTGAAGGCACCGGTGGTGACAGGCTGGGGTGTGAGGCTGGGAGAGAAGCCACGACCTTGGACCGAGCTTCCTGGCCCCATGGCACTATCAGAATCAGCAGGAAGCCCAGGTAGGCTGGACCCAGTGGAGGAAAGGGGCTGGGACCAGTGCTCATGTGACCACAGGGGACAGGACTGTTGACGAGACCCCAGAATGGTATACGGAGACAGCCTCAAGATAGCAAAACCCACTTAAGAGTCAGTCAGGGGTAAGGATATAGCTCAATGGCATAAGTGCCTGCCTGGCAAGTGCAAAGTCCTGAGTTCGATCCCTGGTACCACATGTCATGTCAGCCCTAGAAACCCAGGCATGCCGTCCTGGCCCCAGAACCAGGCTTGATGGCACATGCCCCTAATGCCAGCAATGGGGAGGCTGAGACAGGAGAATCACTAGGAGTCCAAACTGTGTAGTGAGACTCTGTATCAAAAAAAAAAAAAAAAGTCATCCCACAGGGACCACCTGAAGACAGGGACAGGGACCATTGTCACCATCCTAGGGCATTGCTGAAAGCCTCAGGATAGTGTGTGGCTTGGACATGGTTTTTCCCCCAATGACACACATGCTAAAGTTTCAGTCCAGTGCAGCAGGGCCAAAGTGGTAGAACCCTTAAGAGGTGGAGCCCAGAAGAAGGAAATTAGGCAATAGGGCCACCCTCATGGGGCATGATGCTGACTGCAAGGAGAAGTCAGGTTTGGCAGGAGTCAGTTCACATCCTCAAGAGCAGGCTATCATAAAAAGAGTGAGCCTCTTCAGCCTTGGGGAGGAGATCGTTCAGTACCTGCAGGATTTAGATTAAGCCATGAATCTACATCCAGACTCCTGGGCTTTTTGGTGCAGGCAGCTTATCATGGAGCATACTGAGTCTAAGAAGGCGGTCAGTGTGTCCGGCACCAGCACTGCAGGGCTTCAGGGGTCTCCAACACCAGTGCATGGAAGATGCACCTTGGGGAATTAACAGGATGGGGGTGTCTGGAGTGTCCTGGAGGTTGTGGTTCAAAAATGTGCCTCTTTAAGGAGACAACAGTGAGGCACCGTGGGGAGCAGCCCCAGTGTCTGTGTTCCTGTTTCCAGGCCCACCCCTCAAGCCTGGAGTGCCAGGGGTTGTAGCTGCCCATGTCCTGATTTCAACAGATTTTGAGGTGCTGTTCATGTGGCTCCTAGGAGCCAGCTCCTTGACGAGGCCACCTGCAAGGACTCTTGCTGTAGAAGCCTAGGCCTCAAGGGGTCAGAAGGGATGCCAGATGCCAGATGGCATGAGGATGCCATCCACAGAAAGCCCTCTTGAGAGCGAGGCATGTTGTAAGCACTATGCTTTTCAGTCTTCAGAACTGAGAGCTAATTCAACCCCTTTGTAACACAGGAAGCATCAGATGTTTCGTTATAGAAACACAACACAACCTGGAACAGCTAGAACAAACACAGGTTAAAGTCCTAAGTCTTAATGAATTAGGCTGGCCCTTCTTAAAATGAAGAGAAGAATGCCGACTTCCTTATGGAAGGAAATCAACTCGTGCACATGCATTTACTGGGAGGGGGTCAGGAAATGTGAACTGTTGGGCTGATGACATTCTTCCGAGCCCTTATAGCTCAGATATTCCCGGCGTCCCAGGAACAGAAAGTGCTCGGTAGTTTCAAGTTAAAGCATTTACAGATGGTCCTCGGGGCTGTACAAGGAGCCTGAGGCCCCAGGGCAGGGTTGGGGCTTGGCCAGCCTCTGCAGTTCCAATTCCCCCCACCTCATCTTCCCTTCCCTTCACCCCCCCTCCCACCAGCCTACCACATCACCCACAGTGCCCCACCTCCTGGGCTCCCCGCAGGATCGGTTACCTTCCCGAGACATCACCATACTCTGTAATATGATTGGACTCTCAATATATATTTAAAATGACAAGATTGAAATTAAAATTTAAATAAAGAATTACTTTACTATAAGTTGCTCCAAAAGCAGTAATTTAGCAGCAAATTGATAGAGAAAGGTAAGCACTGGTCCTTTAAACCATCGTGTGGTTTCCGGCACACGAGCCAGAAGTGTCTCAATTTAACACATCATTGGTCAGTATTATTAGAAATTTCATCGGGCCCTGGACCATGTTTCAGTGGGGCTCTGCAGGGGCAGAGCATGACTGGGGCCGGGGCCGGGGCCAGGAGAGTCCTGCCTGGTTAATGAGGGCAGGAGGGGCCCAGGAGACCCTCGCCTGGAGCCAAGTGGGGATTTAACTGCAATTATCTTCTTATTTGTAGTTGTTCAGTAGCAATCAGGAAATGAGAACTGAGAGATTGGGAGCCATAGATTTACAGCCTCTGCATCTGTCGGTGTCTGGCATCCCTTCTGACCCCTTGAGGCCTAGGCTTCTACAGCAAGAGTCCTTGCAGGCGGCCTCGTCAAGGAGCTGGCTCCTAGGAGCCACATGAACAGCACCTCAAAATCTGTCGAAATCAGGACATGGGCAGCTACAACCCCTGGCACTCCAGGCTTGAGGGGTGGGCCTGGGGGGACACAGACACTGGGGCTGCTCCCCACGGTGCCTCACTGTTGTCTCCTTAAAGAGGCACATTTTTGAACCAGGACACTCCAGACACCCCCATCCTGTTAATTCCCCAAGGTGCATCTTCCATGCACTGGTGTTGGAGACCCCTGAAGCCCTGCAGTGCTGGTGGCCGGACACACTGACCGCCTTCTTAGACTCAGTATGCTCCATGATAAGCTGCCTGTACCAAAAAGCCCAGGAGTCTGGCTTAATCTAAATCCTGCAGGTACTGAACGATGTCCTCCCCAAGGCTGAATATCCCCCCTTGGACCACCACTCCTGTAAAGGTGGCCTTTGTGGGACTTTGCCTTTGTGCGTGAGCACCCCGAGTGATGTATGCACTGCATCCCCAACACGGGTGAACCTGAGCACCAGGAAGACCTTTGGTGTGTTGCAGACGGAGGGTTGCTGAGAGGAAGGGAAATAAATGTTCAGCCTTTGCAGGAAAAGGCCTGCCCAGCTATGCTCGGTCCTGGAGCTAGCAGCTGCTGTGAGGTGATTTCCCCAGAGCACTTCAAGGCCTGGTGGTTGACGGGTCTGAGCCCTGTTCACTTTGCCAGCCGTGGACACCTGTTCTTGCTGTTCTCTAAAGAGCCCTGGCAATGATAGCCCACTAGAATAAGAAAAAGAAAATGACAGCACTTGCCACTCATGCTGGGCTGAAGATGTCAGAGCTTCCCTACCTACCCACCTGTCCCCAAGGCTGTGGGCTTCAGCGCCCACATGACATGGGGCAGTGCTACCTCCTCCAATGGCTCAGTTTCCGGACTACATGACAGAGGGACAGGTCACATGCCCATGTCCTTGCTGCAAAAGAAACAGCAAGGCAAGTTTTCCAATCCAGAGTGTTCACAATGCACAGGAGGTAGGAACACCCAAAGGTCCATGGGGGGCCCAGGCCAGGTCAGCACCCCTTATCACAAGGGGCTCCAGTGGTCAGGCTGCTGAAGGAGATGAGAGAAAGGTATTGCAGGGAGTCCTGACACCTAAACCAAGCTGCAGATCAAGGTCAGAGTGCTGTGGGCTCCGCTGCCCCCTGGTGTGGTCCTTCCTGGAGCTTCTCAGCTTTCTCTGCACACTCTGGTACTCCCACCACCCATCTGGGGCGGCTCAGGGCAAAGCTGCACTGACTTTAGTTCTAGCATTTGTGCACTCACAATCCCTCCGGTATTTATGCTGCCCCGATCTTCTGCGGAGTGCAGAGCAATGCAGATAAATCTGCAGATGTGTCTGCCAAGACCAACAGGCAGATGACTATTTGATCTTTTGTTATTTTATGATATACACAGTTAACTGTACACATATACACACACTCCTGTTTGCTCTTCTCTTCTAGTGGTTTTGAATAGCGTTTTTCTAATATCTTACAAGTTTGTGCCCAAGAACTCAAACACAGCTGGACAATTCTGTGGGGCCCATACCATAGTCACTTGGTTGGGTTTGCCACTCACCGGTCTGGCCTGCAGGATCCAAGCAACCCAGATAGAAGCTGTGAGTCCTTTTAGAAGGACATGCCCATGACTGGTGTGGGAGTCATGCTCGTTTTGTCATGAGTCCCAGGCCTGTGTCTTTGCTCGTGCTTTGCCTGATCAGAAGTACAGGGCTGTGCTGAAGGCTAGGGAGCTCCTTGGCTTGAGAACACAGTCTTCCTCTCTGCAGTTTTGATTCTCCATTTTCCCTCATCTGGTCTTGCCTGCAACCTTTCCTTGTGTGCCGCACCAGTCCCTCTTTTAGAGAGTAGGAGTGCCACAGCGTCACAGGTCTGTGCTTCAAGTCTCGCTCCAAGCCTGTGTGGTCCTTGCAATTCCTGGTGCAGGCATTCTGCATCCCACCAGTGACAAGTCCCTCCTGGGTGGGACCCTGACTATCACTGAGCTCAGTTGCCTAGCAATGCTCTGTCCCACAGTAAGAACAGAGGCCAAGGGAGTGGGCCTCTAGGAACCCTGGGGAAAGGGTCGCAGCTGTAACTGTGGGGCTGGCGAGGGATGTGCTGGGCTCTGCAGTGCTCAGCTGATGCAGCCCTGTCTCCTGTGCTGCTCCCACAGTGACAGGGTATCATGCCCTGCAGGTCCCTCTGGGATGCCGGTTTCTGGGCAGGAGAGGGTCATGGATACAGGCACAATCATCCTCCCACAGAGGCCCTGGAGCCAAGCTTGTCAGGTGTGATCAGGATGGAAATGACAAGTTGTTGCAAGGTCCTTTGGAGGCACCTCGGCCCCTGTCCCTCTGCCATGCGGAATCCTGCCCAGATGTTATGGCCAACGTCAACCCATTGCTCCTGGAAGTTTTCATTGGCCATCAGGCTCCATTGACAAAAATGGAGATGCTGTTTGGGGTCTCCAAGCTACTCTCACCTCCCCCTGGTTACAGAGGCAAGAACCACCCTCAACACCTCACACCATTGTCCCCACACCTGGGCACACTGGAGCTGGTGAGTTCTAGAGAGCAGGCAGTGGATTGGGAGCTCCTTGGCTTGAGAACACAGTCTTCCTCTCTGCAGTTTTGATTCTCCATTTTCCCTCATCTGGTTTTGCCTGCAACCTTTCCTTGTGTACAGTACCAGTCCCTCTTTTAGAGAGTAGGAGTGCTGCAGCGTCACAGGCCTCCCACCAACCTCCAGGACAGTGGTGCTGGGTCCCAGCATGAGTCCCCACAGTCTGGAAACCTCACACCCCTAATGAGGGGAATGGTACTATTTCATGGCCCTGCTTGGTGGCCGCGCCATTCGCTTCCTAAAGCGCACTCTCTCCAAGCATCCATTCATTCATTCACTGAATATGAAGCGACACTGCTGCTCCTGCTGGCTGACACTGTGGCTCAGCCAGCCTGGTGTCAGGCCTGCATTCCCTGAGCACCTACTCCAGGCTGGGTACCTGCTGGGTCAGGCACAGTGCCGGGGCTGCCATCATGGAGCTCAGCCCCAGGACAAGGCCAGGCACAAGGTCCTGGGCCATGTGTTGAGTGCTGTGATCATGTACAGTAGAGACAAGAACAGCAAGACCTAGGGGTCTCTGGGGCCTACACCCCTGCTCTCACCCCTCCCTGACCACCCAGATGCTACTAATCTGAATGTTCCTTTTGAGCAAAAGCAGAGAAAATTGCTCTCTGCAGGCAAACACACTAACACAAAGCAGCCTGTCCAGGCAAGGGCAAGCCCATGCGTGCACAGCCTGGTGAACACAGCTTTCTGCAGGAGTTCAAGTTCTGCTTCTGCTTCTGCTCCTGCCAGGATTCACCCTCCTTCTCCCCCTTGGCCTCTTGGCCAGGCACCTTTATAGTCTGGGAGCAGCTCTCTGGGCCACATGGAACTGGTTCCCCTAAGATGGCACAGCGCAGCCCAGCAAGGCTGCTAATGATGGGGGGCGAGGCCAGCAGCACCCTCAGCCTGTGCTGCAGGTTCAGAAAGCTGCAGCCATAAAGGACCGGCATCTTTAGTGTTCTTCTGTCACTGAAAGAAGCAGGATGCTGTCAGCCACCATAAAAACGTGACCTTTGAGAAGTTACAAGAGCTTGGGTTTAAAAAGCTGCTGCGTTAATGATGCATCCCATTAGCATCTCATTAAAGAGAAGGCAAGAGAAGCCTGCTTGGGCCCATGATGGGCAGATAGGGCCACTCTGCAGGCTGGGTAGGGGGGCGCTCTTGGTCTGCCTCTCCCTGACAAGTGCTGTCATGTTGCTGGAGCAGAACCTATGGAAATACTGGAGAAAGCCTGAGAGTCCTGGTCTCTTCCTTGTCACAGATGATGGCAAAGAGGGGAGCCTTAGCTTTGCCTCTGGGTAGGCAGCCCTCTTCTGAGCACTGGGCTGGGGGCAGGGGACTGGATTGCCTGTGAGGAGTCCTAGAGCCGTGGGGCTCCTGGACTGTGGAAAGGCAGGGTCAGCTGAGACTGGCTAAGAGCTAGCACCACAGGCCAACCTGTCCTGGAGCCCTCCAGAGCCTGAGGCCTGGAGCCCTTGGAGGCAGAAGGGCCTTGGTCAAGTCATCCACTGCACAGGTCACCTGGAGCCTGGGGTCTTCAGCAAGCAAAATCCAATGCCAGCAGCACTGCTCTAGAGGCAGTAGAGGAAAGACTTCATTATTTTAATAAAACAAAAATTTCTTCAACTGTGAGTTGCTGACAGCCTCAGATGTGGCAAGCACGGGGTAGAATATGAGTCTTATTTATTTTACCTGTGCAAACAACAAGAAAGAGACTGTTTTCCTTCTCCTCGCAGAACTGCTTTTCTGTACATAAGCAAGCACTTGTAGCATTCATGAAAGGCACAGGCAAAAAGGCCTGGCGCGGCTTCTCCTGTCCCTGCCCGTCTCCCTCCCCGCAGCTCTGCCTTCCCGCACCCCAGGCTCCACCACTGCACAGCGCTACCCCGCGCTTGTGCACTGGAGCTTTCTGTCCACTGAGCCTCAGCACCCCGTGTGCCCCCTGCCCTGGCCAGTGCGTGATGCAGAACTCAAGCCCCGTGCTCATTTGCCCAAGAAGCAGACGGAGGCTTAAGTGAGCAAGTGAACTGGAGTTTCAGAACCAGGGAGCCGAGCTACAGGCTTCACAAAGCTCTGCGATTTCTCCATTGTAGAAACTTACCTAATTTTAGGGCAAACATTGGAACTCGTGAAGTTTTAGAGCACAGAACCTGGTGACCCAGCCTGAAGGAGGAGACAGACTCCACCCACCTTTCCTGGCAGGGATGGCCCTTCCAGGGCAAGTTTCCAGAACCCTCCCCTCTCCTGCCAAGATGCCATGCTGAGCCAGCAAGGTAGAAATAAATGCCGGGAGTAGCAAGGCTCTGAAAACCTGGCACTTGGGGATCCAGGCAGCAGAGTGGGGCTGCAGCGCCCCCTTCTGGCAGGAGGACTTTTCATGTTGCCGGCAAAGGCAGCTCACTTTCCCACCTGCCGCTGAACAGGCCCCAGATGAGGACCCAGCCCTGAATCCTTCCTCCTCAGATGCTTCTGATGCCCACGAATGCAGTCTCTGTGTCTGTGGACCCAACCGGCCTCCAGACCTGGAAAGACAGAGGGGGCTGCAGAAGGGGTAAACGGCTTCTCCCTTCAGGCCAGGCACATGTTGAAGCTGTCTACTTGGAGAATGTTAGAGATGCCTTGCTGTTGTTCCCTGAAACTACTAGTGAGCCTGGTTAAATTTCCAGGGTTCTGCTCAGGATGCTTGCAGGTGGAATTGTGTTTTTCTCAGGAGAGTCCTCTTTCCCTTTGTCTCGGACTCTGCTCCCAAAACGACAGCCAGAGATAAAGCGCAGCCTGGTGCAGTCAACTGTACACAGCCTCCATCCTACGCCTCCAGCAGGCCTGGTGCAGGCGCTGGGGGCCACCTACAGGGGGCGGCAAAGCCCAGAAGTGCTGCCCAGCCTGCCCTCCCACACCTCCTCCTCTCCGTCTGGCCCAGGAGCAGAAGGACCCTGGTCGCTACAGGCAGGAGTTGCACCTCCACCAGCTGTGTTCCTGAGCCAGATGCTGTCTGCAGTCACCACTGAAGTGACTGGTGGCCCTCACTTCTCTGCCATCTATGCCTGTCCCTGGTGGACAGCCATTTCTGCCCCTCGTCCCATCTTGCCTGGGTCAGCTCCTGGGAGCTGCGGCCACTCTTCCAAGGAAACCCGCCCTGAGACCCAGGCCCCTCACATCACAGGTATCCCACCTCACCTCTCCAGTGTCCACCTCACCTCTCCAGTGTGTGTTCAGGGTTTGTTTATTGGCTTATTGCAAATATGGTATAGTAGGAAATGTAACTACAGGAAAGTGATGAAAGAGAATAGAAGTTACCCAAAATATACTCACCCAAGGATAACAACCTTGCTGACATTTTGGTAGTTTCCTTCCTGCACATATTGCTTGCCATCAAGATGTTTACAAAGGGAGGACTCCTGTGTCATTCTGTGGCTTTCCTCATTGATCTTGCAGCAGAAGTGTTTTGCCATCTCTTGAAGAACTTCTAGTAAAGCGGTTCTTAGTGCTTGTGTAATATTTCATCGTGAGGCTGTACCTTGGGAGGCCAGCACTGTCCCAGTGTGTGCTTTCACCATAGGCTCCTATTCCTGTTAATCTGTAGATCTAAATGAAAGCGCGAGCTCTGGGAGCAGGGCTCTGGGAGCAGTCTCCCTCCTGTCTGAGCAGCCCAGGGTCCCACATGTGTAGGGACAAGGTCTGAGCTGTTCACCCCACGGTCCTCAGCTCCCCCTTCCTCTGTTAGAGCCTCAGGCCTCAGCACCTGGTGTGGAAGCAGGAAGGGGAGCATGTGCGACCCTCGTGTGACCCCTCAGGGTGCCTAGCACCTTGCAGAGTGAGCATTTTGCCATCTCCTTAGGAATTTTAGTAAGCAGCCTGTGTCCGTGGGCCAGGCCGGGTAGGCAGCCGCTGCTCGGCACCTCCCTGTACACATTGGCAGCACTTGTGTTTCAGTGGCTCACTGACAATCTGAGGGCTGGGGCTTCATGTGTCATACAGAGTGCTCAGGTGCAGTGGGGACGTCAGAGGTGCAGAGAGAGAGGCGCTGGCTTGTGTTCCTGTGGGCAGGAGCTCAGCAGTCACAGCTGCTGCTGTCTTCCAGGCACCCTGCAACTTCCCCAGGGGCCTGAGCTCTGCCTGTGGCCCTGAGTCCAATGGACAAAGCTTGGGCCTCAGGGTTACTGCCGGGGAGGACAGGTCCAAGGGCAGCAGCCACAGCCAAGCTGTGCTCACCATCCCCATCTGCTTCTCACAGGCTCCTGGTATCTCCAAATCAGACAATCAGTCCCAGGGACTGGTGACCAGCATCCGGTGGGGACAGACACCCATCAATCAGTCTACACCCTGGGACACTGATGAGCCACCCCCAAAACAGATGAGGGAGAGCGACAATCCAGGTGGGTAATTCATCAGCAGGTAAAGACACCTCGCTGCTGGGGGCCAGACCTCAGCAGCAGAAGCGTAGACCTCAGGCTTGGGGTAGGGGTGGGACAGGGTCCCTGGTGTTGTTCCCTGTGCATGTCTGTGTCTCTGTTCCTTTCTCTGCTGCTTTACAAAGTAGTGGAGAGTGAGGGTCTGAGACTGACATTATGGGACTGTGAATCAGCTCCAGGCCAATTTAAATAACCATTCCCAGATATCAGTACTGTACTGATTCCTAACAACTTCCACAAGCCACAGTTCTTGGGGAAATCTGCCTGACCCATGGCTCCAAAGGAACTAGGATGCTGTACTGCAGAGCCTAGAAGATCCCTATCTCTTATAGCAGACCAGCACCAACACCCTCCCTTTCACCAACAACTGGCCCCATAGCCTCCTCCTCCAGGCTATGCAGAACACACTTGGTCTTCCACCCAACATCCTCCAAATACCTGGAGACACCCTTCACCCCCCTCCAAGCCTCCTTCACGAGCAACACCTCCACCTCTTCAGTCATGTCCAGGACCTTGGCCTTCTGGGCCCTCACTCCACTCCCTGCCTCCCAGCATCTATGTCATCCCTCCAATGGTGACCAGGACCTGCTGCACATGACTAGTGACCTCCCTTTAGGTCTCCACTCCCCTGTGGGCATCCCCTTTGTCATAAATGGATCACTTATGTAGCACTGTACTTCTGTGGTCACCCCACAGATACCTGGGGCCTCACCAGCTGGGCTCTTAATTCCTGAGGCATTTTTCCAGGCTCACTGGCTAGTGCTAGGAAGAACAGGGCTTCAGAGGACATGCCTTGGCTTTGTGACACCTCAGCTGCCTGACAGTGTCAGCTTGGGGACAGTCCCCCTCAGGAGCTCCTTCCAGAATCTTGCCAGCATCACTTCACCAATGTTTGCTGGTTTCCAGTTTCCCCCAAGCTCTCTCATCATAAGCCATAACTACTCTTTGCACATTTGTGACGCACCTCATCGGTGCTTGCAGCAGTCCAGGATACAAGCATGATGGTGTCTGCTGAGGCCCAGGACACTGGCTCAACGAAGCCCGTGTCTTTGGGAAGGAGTAGGACCAGTACCCTGCTCAGACTCTCAGGCCCCACTTTGGACCACTATGCCAACAGCGCCCCCGTGGGGGTTGAGAGTCACCTGGCTATCCGGGATGCTGCTTTGCTGTTTTCTGGGAGAGTGCTCCAAGCCCCACCTTCTGGCCTCCAGAGCCCCCACTTCCTGCCTCAGTTTCTCCATCCTCAGCCTGCACTGTCCCCTCCCCAAAGGAACCACAAAAACCAAGGTAGCATCTGGGTAACAGACACCTAGCTGGATTCATTCAGCCCAAGATGACCCAGACTGGCCTCCCATCCCTGGGTCTTTGGGTGTCCCTTGAAAGGTTCCATCAACATCAGCTCTGCTTGAGGCCCCAGATTCTGCTGTCTGGGCGCAGCGGCCTTGCCCCTTGCCTCACTTCTCAAGAGCCATGTCTGGACTCCTAGCAGCCAAAACAGCTCTGTCTGCTTCCCCTGGGGCTGGCCGCAAAGGAGCTGAAGGCTCATCGGGGCCTCCTCACCAGCTAGGCTCTGTCCACCTTTCCACATGCCCTATCTCCTGGCCTGACCCTACCATGCACTACCTGGCCCCACTCCGGACTCTGGTGCACTCTCCAAGGGCCCGGCAACCCCATTTCCACCTTGCAGCTCTCGCTCAGAGGTGGGTGCAGATGGCTGCATTTCACAGATGAGAAGCAGGCTCAAGGAGTATCTTTCTGGGGCATGGCAGAGATCTGAACTCACGTCTCTTTGAAGATCTCTTTTTTTCCTCTCCGATCTGTCGCTTCTCATCCTTCCCTGGCAGACTGGCTTCCTTAGAAGCCCCAAGGTGTTGTGTTCATACCCACTTAAAGCATTAGGCCAGGTGCTACAATGACAGATTCTTAAACTGTGAGTGCCCGGGCAGAGAAATCTCATCCACTGCTGTAACTGCTATGACCCAGGGCCTGGGAGAGTCAGTATTTGTTCAGTGAATGTGTAACCGGCAGATAACATTTCTTCCATCTCCCTTGCAGGCACAGGGCCATGGGTGACCACGGTGGCCGCGGGAAGCCAGCCTGCCCTGATTGCACACTCCTATGGAGTGGCCCAGCCTCCCACCTTCAGCCCAGCTGTGAACGTCCAGGCCCCAGTCATTGGGGTGACCCCCTCGCTGCCTCCCCATGTGGGGCCCCAGATCCCGCTGATGCCAGGCCACTACTCGCTCCCGCAGCCGCCCTCCCAGCCGCTGAGCAGCGTGGTGGTGAACATGCCTGCCCAGGCTCTGTATGCCAGCCCTCAGCCCCTGGCCGTGTCCTCGCTGCCTGGGGTGGGGCAGGTAGCCCGTCCAGGACCCACTGCTGTGGGCAACGGCCATATGGCAGGGCCCCTGCTGCCTCCACCGCCGCCAGCCCAGCCATCGGCCACTCTCCCCAACAGCACCCCTGCCACTAATGGGCCCCCCACAACTGACTCGGCCCACGGGCTACAGATGCTGCGCACCATTGGCGTGGGGAAGTATGAGTTCACCGACCCGGGGCACCCCAAAGGTAAGTCCTGCGTCTGCACGCCTCCCTGTGTGCCTGTGTCTGCGCCTCCCTGCCTGGCCTCCCCACGGAGCAAGGGTGCATGGGAGGGTGCTTTGTGGGGGCTCCTTCCCTGGCCCCATCTGACCTAGAGGCTGCATTGAGGCCTCCTCTGCCCAGGATAGGTCAGCCTCACACAGGCCAGGCCAGGCAGGGCAGGTGTGCAGGGCAGGGAAGGGGCATCCGCATGGGCAAGGAAAGCAAGAGAGGAGGAGGAAGGAAGGGAGAGCCTGCAAAGCCCAGAGCCAGCCACGCTCAGCACGGACCTCCAGCCAGGCCAAAGTGCAGATTAAACAGCACTGCTCTGCTCTTCTTGGGGCTCCCTAGAATAATGCTGAGAGGGCCTTCTCCATTCTCTGCTCCTGAGGACACTGTGAACACCAGCCCTCCACATCCCTCCATGAGAATGCCCTCTACAGAGTGGACTGGGAGGCACCCGAGGAGTAGGTCATCTGAACATTTGGAGTTTTGTTTTGAGAACCCAAGGTGACTGAGAGACCCAGGCTAGAGCAGCTCCACCCAGCCTTCAGTGAACCCCCTTCCCCCAGGTCCCAGGAGTTTCCTCCCAGGTTGCTTCCAGCTGGATCTTCAGGAACAAACACTCTGGAAGGGATGTGGTTCTTAGCCAAGCCCAGCACCAGGGTCAGGGTCTTGGCACCTGTCCAGGATGGGAGGGCCAGGGGCCAGCACAAGGCTTCCGGGTTACCTAGCCCTTAGCACCAGGCCAGATAGCTCAGAGCACAGGACAGATGTAGGCAGCCCTGGGGCAGAGGGAGCCAGGAGTGCCCACAGTGGACAGCCACTTGCTGAGGTGCCCACACCTCCAAAGGTCCAGCAGAGGGTGCTAGGCAGTGCACACACGTGGACCAGCTTCTCCACCCCCACTGCAGCTCCTAGTGCATACATGCAGGTGGGGTCAGCCTGGATCAGAGCAATCCAACTAGCCGCTCTTTCCCCACCTGCTCCCTGAACCGAAGCCTGCATCTTTACTGTCTGAGCCATTTTCAGGTCTTCTCAAATATCCCACCAACAAGGCCACACCTAGATCTGCTGGGTTTCACTCCAATCTGATTGAGCCCAACTGTCCTTATTTTGGAAATTAACATTAGTTTTAGGTGACAAAATTACAGAACATTACATCTAAATCCTGGTAAACTCCTGCTCTAAGAACTGGTGTTTTGTTTTGTTTTGTTAATAGACTACATTGATTTTGGGGGTCAGTTGGATTACTTTGGTTAAGCTCCTTTCCTTTTAAAAAGGAACACACGGGGGGGGGGGGGAATGGCTCAGTGGGTAAGCACTTCTTTGGCAAGTGCAAGGGCCTGAGTTCGATCCCCAGTTCCACCAAAAAAAATTAAAAATAAAAAAGAACACACACACACACACACACACACACAGAGCCCAGGGTTATAGCTCAGTGGCACAGTGTCTGCTTGACAAGTGCAAGGACTTGATTTTGATTCCCAGTACAAAAACAGGGCCCCCCCCCCAAAAAAAAAACATACTTGTGGTCCATGAGCCACCGACTCTGCCACCCTGGGCTTTGGGCATCCCGGCTATCCCCAAGGCTGCACCAAACCACCAGCCACCGCGTGACTTCCCTCTTCCCACGATGGGAGCCTCCTAGAGCTGGCGACAGGTCTTGCAGTCTTGCCAACTTCTGGCTGTGCCTTTACGAACAGGAGTTGTTCTGTGCAAACGCGAAGTGACCTCCCATGGCACTGTAGTCCCCGATTTGGGGCTTGGCTCAGAGCTGGGATCCATTTCACCAGAGCAACTGGACAAAGACCCCTTCCCATCCTCAGCCCTGAGCCCGAGAGATGGAAAAGACACAGGTGGCGGGGACGGGCCAGTCAGGGTTTTTCCACAGACAGCTGTGAAGGGGAAGGTTATGGCTCATCCTCGGTGGTCTCAAGCCTTGGACAGGAGAGGAAAAGGAAGAGAGGCCCTACATGACTTCCTCTGCCTGGCGGCACAGGTGAAGACCAGGAAGGAAGAGGGCTGAGAAAGCACCTGTAGCCCTACCGCCTGGGGGCGCTAGTGAGCAAGGTCCGCCACTCAGCCAGAGACAGCTGGGGACCTGGTCATCACCCTCATCTCCATATGTTGCCAAATTCGCTACTACCCCAGAAATTACATTTAACTCACTTCTCTCATTTGCTGATGGCCCTCATTTGCTGATGGGTTGGTCCCCTTCCACTTGTGAAAAGGACAAGGAAGCGTGCAAAACACAAGCCTGGATGGATTTTTTTTTTCCTCATAATTTCTCCTTTCATTTCTAATCTTAAAAGCCTTTATTGCTGGAGCTATAATTTGTCTGTCAGATCTAATGTCAAACAACTGCATATTTTTTTAAAAATAAGAAACCCAAATTTTGAAACCAAATCTTTGAAACTTGCCATGAGAGAGTCAGAATCCTGACAGGACCACGTGGGTTTGGATTTGGGTCACTTTTAATTTTGCCCCTAGGGATTTTACATCCCTGAAACCCAATTGATTTCACACTCGTAAATGACAGACAGCTGGCTCCAGGCAGGAACAGGAGGCACTGCGTGATAGCATCAACACAAGTCAGAGCTCCACGTTAAAAAAAAAAAAAAAAAAAAAAAAAAAAAAAAAAAAAAAAGAAAAGAAAAGAAAAGAAAAGAAAAAAAAAGAAAGAAAAGAACATTATAAACAAGATTTTGCCAGGGTTCAATCCCCAGCATGACGAGCTGTCGCTGACCCCGGAGCACACTGAGATGACGATAGAGACTGGACATGGTGGCATGCTCCTATAATCTCAGTGCTTGGGAGGCTGAAAATAGGAGGATCACTATCAGATCTGTATGTGTAGTGAGGTCCTGTAGACCCTGTATTAAATACATTAAAAAAAAAAGATTTAGCTATGGAATTTTTAATTCACAAAAAAAGAAGATTATTTTCTAAAGTTTGCTGAACAAATGAAATCAGCTTTATTGTAAAGCAATGCTACTTAGTGCTGCAAAAATAGCATAATATATGTTTAACTGCTTTTGTATCTTTTAACACAGAAATTTCACCATAAGCTTCTGTTTCACTTAAATTAAGGATCATTGATTTATCATGACTTATTTCTTAATTGTTCCTTCTATTTTTGTTAATACCATACTAATCATCTTTATTCAAGAAAAGATTTAGTATCTGGGGTTGGGGTTATCACTCAGTGGTGCAATGCCTACCTCACAGGTCCAAAGCCCCAGGTTTATTCCTAGCATAGCCCACAGAAAATTTTGGAATGGAATGAGAAGTCTGAGTTATGTCCCTTAGTTTTTAATCAAATGCAATTTAGACTAGCTTCATTTTAAAGTGCTAGCAAGGATATGAAACATGTATGTTGTATGATAAAGAGAAGTATCTCTCCTATGGCAGGGATCCAGGAGGTACCAAGAGGTGCAGAGAAATGGCTGAAGGAAAGAATAGTGCCTTAGGACAAAAAGCAAGGAGACTCCACAGGAGATCCCCCTTGGTCTGCCTGTGGGCTGTATCTAGATCTCAGATGGATCTTGGGTCCTACATGCTAAGACGGAAGCACAGCCCCGACAGAAGGACCACTACTGCCCAGCTGAGTTAGTGGCGCTTCTACACTATGATTTGTCAGTGTTTGTGTGTTCATCATGATAAAACAATCAAAGAGTCTCAACTTTGGAAGAGCGCAAACATTATTTACCTAGTAAGCAATGGTTGAAGTTCTTGTCTAGGATGTATGATACAAAATTAGGTCAAGAGGTTCCCAACGTCATTGCTCAGAGTTTTTTTTAGCTTAAAGCAATACAAAATGGTATCTTCCATACAAGTATAAGCTTCTCACTCATGTTTCTCAAAAATTAATTGTGTCTCCAGTAGTAGCCTCTGTTTAAGAAGTTTAAAAATATACCATTCCTGATTTAAAAAAAAAAAAAAGCCATTCCAATGTTAGAGCCAAGGGAAGTGGGCATAATAAACCCTCCATCCAGACTCTGCAGGACAGAAAATACTCTAGAAGCCCATGGGTATGAGTACATTGAAGTCACACAGTTTGAGATTATGGGTCCGGAGTGGTGGATTCTTCATTCTGTCATGGGGATATCCATCTTGGGTGGCTTTAAGTCTGCTGGATCTTCAACTATTCGAGTGGCCTGGGTCCAGATCAGCTCCATGGGAGAGGGCTTCTGGGTACCTTTGGAGGTCTGGATAGCAAAGCCTCTAGAATCAGACTTCTGGAGGGGTCTTGGTCCAAACATGTTCCATTTATCTAATGAGGTCCTATCCTTGACCTCACTTCCAGGATCCATGGTGCTAGGATTTGGGCCAGTCAAGGCTGTGGAAGAAGCAGAAGTGAACCAGCCTCTGGACTTCTGCTTTGGGGAAGAACGAGGAGTGCTGCTCCAGCTGGACTGGCCTGATGGAGGCTGCTTCTCTTCTTTTGTCATCTCTCCACTCTGCAGTTTTAGTTTGTGGGGAGCTTCTGCCACATGAAGGTACTTGGTCTCCTTGGTGGTGAGGCCCTTGTGAGATGTGTAGCCAGCATCTCTCAGTGCTGCCTATTGATTGAAATGATGAATGCTCTCCTAGGTCTGCTTTGTGATCAGAGAATTCATGATGACATGGATAGCTTTGGCCTTCACCTCCGGGGCCTTGTCCATGCTGTCAGTGGCCATGGCTGTTGCCAGGGTCATGGCTGTGGGGGACACACTGGCCTCTTCTTCCTCCACTTTGGCAAGGTGCTGATACTTGTGCTCTGAAATTGCTGGCTTCCAGGGGATGCCGCCCATGTCTGAGGGAAAAGGAGTCATAGGTGCAGGGTCTTGCAGGACATCATCATAGCTGAATGCCTGGAGGCACATCCCGATGGGCAGGGACATCTTGCCTAGAGGCCCACTGGGCTCAAGTGCAGGCACTTCTGGCTGTCTTGAAGCCATTGCAAAACTGGGATCCAAGGTGCTTTGTCTATAAAAAATTCAGAGATGAGCTCCTGTCATCACAGTGAAATGATGTCACAACTATGCTGACAGACAGATGTTCATGAGGAACATATTCCAGCTGCTGCAAACAAGCAAAGCTTTCCCAGAGGAATCCATTCAGAGGTTCTGTTTTTCTGTAGCCACAAGATGCCTGTGGCCCAACTCCACCACTGAAGAGGTTCCAACGACCCACAACTCCCAAGAGGATGGAGTACAGTCCAGACCCAAATCATCATGACAGCGGTGGTAACACTAGCAGTACCACCTCGATCCAGTGAACACTAGATGCTGGGCTAGGCAGCAGCCTTGGTAATAATCTGTTCCCTCTTTTTTGCATGTGCATTTAAATTCTTATTGATGCCTTTCTGTATCGTGTGAGTCACACAAATATCTGTAAGGAATATTGTAAGAGATCATATA
>NW_004524595.1:8866031-8899757 GCF_000260255.1 Octodon degus | reverse complement strand
AAAAAAAAAAAAAAAAAAGAATTTTCCTTTTCTCCTGTTCTCTGTTTGAAACCTTGCCCGGCATTATAATAAGATCCACTGCAGAACGCCTCACGATCTAGCTCATTACAGCCCCGAGATTTTGCCTGCTATTGTTTGACGTGACAACCTGCCCTCTCACGGGGTTGAGTAATTACGGAGAGATCCCCCTTCATGAAGAACAGGTTGTGCCAGCTAGAGGGATGGGCCACTGGTATTTTTAGACTTCATTAGTGCTCTGATTTAAAATTTCACATTTTGTTTCTTGTAATTATCTTCCAATCGACTGAACGAAAAATTCAGTTGGAGCTCTATTAGTCTGCCTTCCCAAAAAGGGCATTGGGACTTTAAAACTTAACCAATTGAAAAATAAAGGTGGTGTGCAAAATGCTTTTTGATTTGCAATAGGTCAAGCGATTGTCTCTCATCTGTGACTAGAGAAGCTGGCTCGCGTGCAGTTCACATTAATGAATGTTATTTAAATGCATTGAGGACATATAGATTTTCTTAAGAAACTTTTAAGATAAATCTTTCCTGAAGAACAATTTGGGGGTGGGAACAAGCTGTGGGGCTTTTTTAGATTATGTATTGAAAGCTAATTAAAAATAGATTTCGTGTGTGCAAAGCGATAAGGGAGGAAAACAGAATTAGTTCCATTTGAATCTCTTATGAAATACCTGAGATGTCTGCCCTATGGATTGGGACTCTCCACTAATCCTTGGAAAGGAGTGCAGTGACCCTCAGAACTTCATGAGACGGAGGGCTGATGTCACTGCCCCTGCAGTGCCCTGAGCCAGCTGTGTCCCTGGGCACTCAGAGTGGAAGTGCGGGTCTATGGAGGTGATGTCTGCCCCGGTATAACTCCAGGAAGGACTGTTGGTGGCTTAGAGTAGATGAGTGAGTGGCCGCAGAGCCTGACCCGCAGAAGGGCTGTGGGGCGGCCTGCATGTTTGGAGAGAGAGGAACTGGGCTGCACCTGCTCTGGCTTGCTTCTGGGCCAAAAAGTCAAGTGCAAGTTGACCTGAGCAGAGGTCTCTCCTGATTTAGATTTTACAGGCCTGGGTAAGCAGCCATGAGGACCCATCTACAGGGACTGGCCTCTCAGCCTCAGGGTCCGCAGGGGCCAGGTAGAGGGGGGTGTTTAGCTCCTTCCTCTGGTTCCATTCCTGTCCCCGGACGTGTGTCTCAGGGAACTCTGCATCTCCAGGGTCATGCCTTGCCTGGATGGCAGCTACCCCTGACCCAACAAGGCAAAACACAGGATCCTTATAAAGATGCTTTGAGGCTCAGGGAATAGCTATGTAACTGGGGCACATCTCCTGACCTCCCTTTTCTCATCTTTAAATAAAAGTGACAATCCCACCCCGCTAGGGCCTAGGGCAGGATTCAGTCAGATTGTGCGCACAATCATGCCTAGCACAGTGCCTACTCACCACCCAAACTCCTGCTGTCACTGGCCCACAGTCCAGAGAGCTCACAGAGAGGGCAAGTAGTGAAGGGGTAGAAAGTCAGACTCCTCCTCAGTGCGGCACTCACAGGGCAGCCTCAGTCAAGCGACTTTGCAGGAGGTAGCATGTGTCACATTTCAGGCCTGGAGACTTAAGATTGCTCTCCCCAAGCAGGGAGCCTGGTGCAGATCTCACCCCTCCCCGCTCCACACCCTGACAGGTCCAAGGCACACTTTTCTTAGCAATCTTAATAAATATCCTGGAAGTTGAAATACATGATAAAGCTGCCCACACACAGTGAGGCCGAAGGCATAAGGTGTTTTCCAAAGAAGAGTCTGTTCCATCACCCTCCCACAGACTTACGCTTCCTGTACGTGCAGCCTGGAAAGGCCATCACAAGTCCAGGCAGCATTCACACCCAAGGCCGCTGAGGACCTACCTAGCCCCTTGACTGGCCCACAGAGCGTAACCTCTAGCCCAAGCTCCATGCTGCAGCCAGGGCGGTCTTTTCAAAAGTCAGGCCTGGTCTTGCGGCGCTTGGTCAGATGTCTCACTCGCCCCACTGCTCCGGCAACCGGCACTTACCCTTGACGTGCTGCTTCAGCCCTGGCTCCTGCGTGCCCCCAGCTCCCTCTTCTGCCTTCCGAGCCCCAAGTGCCTGCTGGGCAGGCACACCAGCTGTGGTCCTCCCCACTCCCCCGTGCTCTGTACCTTGAAGGAAGCCTCTTCAGAACAATTTGCCTGCTCCCGTTCCCTTCTGTACTAGACTGTGAGCCCTTGGGGTGGACAGGCAAGGACTCCATCCTGTTCCTACTCAGCTCCAATAGCTAGATTGGTGCCCAGCACTAAAAACTGTCCAAGGAGCATGTCATGGATGAAGTGCCAGACTAAGAACTAGCAGCGAGACCCTGTGACTCTTCCCTGTGCACATTGAAAGTAGTCAGTATCTGAGGGCCACAGACCTCTGGCTATCCAGGGGTGCAGTGTACCCTGTGAGGCTTCATTCTGCAGCCCCCTAGACTTATGCTTCCTCTAGATACAGAGGTCCATCCATTAGAAGACTTCCTCCCATACCCAGGCACCCCACCCCCAAGCATACAGGATCCGCAATTCTGCCTCTAATTCCTCATCTATAAAAGGGGATTAATGACAGAGCCAGCTTCTTTCAGTCATTGTGTGGACTGAGTTATTTTATCCTAAAGCCCTTAGCATGTTGTGTCATAACCACCACAAAAGTGCTTGCTGTTATTATTCCAGTTCCAAGGCTATCTTTCAGTGACTGTGACCTTTTAGGGGCCCATGTTAGTATAGCAAATCAAAGAGCAGTTTTCCTTCCAGAGTCTGGGGACAGTATCATCAAGATATTTCAAACCCTTAGTTCCCAGGGATCCACTTTGAACAGATAAAAACTGCCCTCTCCCATGGAAACATTTTCCAGTCCTTCCTCATCACCATAACAACCAGAAGGAGCCAGCCTGTTGCTGGCACCTTCTCCCTAATGCCAGGGTGGCTCATCTTGGGAGAGCTCCTCCTATCTACCCTGGAGTGCTGTCAGCACCTGTGCCTTCAGCTTGATACCAAGGTGCCACAGACACAGAGGTGGGTCCTCCTCCAGGGCCACACCATAGATGAGACTAGAATTCCCTGGCTCCTCAGATGAACCAACGCAGGAATGGTGAGATGTTTAGGAGCAAATGGCTGGTGGCACAAAGGTGGTCAGATGCTGATTCTTCGTGAGGTTACTTGGGTAGAATTCAAATCCCACCACGCACTAACCCAATGAACATGTGCTGGAAACTGCTGTCTCTCAGCCTTAGCTGCCACCTCTGTAACACGGAGATGAGAGTGCCCTCCTCACAGACCTGCTTTGGGAATGAGGTAATGTATGTAGAGTCCTAACTGTATCTAGCACATAGCAAGCTTAAGATTGCTACTCAGCCTTACCACTGTCACTACTGCAAACCCTCAAGAGCCCCAGGACAGAGATGTGATCAGCGGCAGGGCCTCAGCTGCTCTGGGGTCTGAAAGCCCGATCACTATCACCCTGACCACCTTCTTTCTACCCGAGCCCAGGAGGCAGGTGTGTACGAGCCCGTGGGATCTGCGGCTCTATGCCCACTAAGTATTTCCTCCTTGCCTGGCCAGTATCTGCCTAGGAAGCCCCTCCTCCGCTTCCCAGAGCTCTTTCCTCAGGGGCTTTGTTCCTCATTAATTGGAGAGTTGTCCAGAGCTTAACGGTTTGGTTAACAGATCATCTGACTGTGAGGGAGCCAGCCGCACATTAAGATGCAGTAAAGACAGCCAGGCCACCCCCAGAGACAGTCACCCTAGAGCAGGAGGCACCTTAGCCACCCCACCTGCCCAGGAGGGTGCAGGCAGAGGAATACCCCTGGACCCTCTCCTTGTACTGCTGGGGGGAAAGACATGCCCTCAGCCCCACATTCCTGAGCATCCTGCAGGTCAGAAATCTTGCTCTGCCCCACCTGTGTGCCGGATGAGGCCAAAGGAGTCTCACTGCTGGTGGGAATGGGGCTTCAGGAAGGGTGCCAACCCATGGGAGGAAGCCAGCTGTCCTGCCCCCATGCCATCTTGCCTCTGGAGCAGCAGGCCCAGGAAGACATGAGCAGAATGACAAGCTAGGTTGTAGGTCAGGGGATGGTCTGAGTCGTGTCACCTCACCCCTACCCCCCACTGCACGACCAAGTACTACCTGAACAACTAACATTTGTCGTCTGAAGCACCTACTGTGTGTAGAAACCACTCTTTGCTTCTCTCATGAGCCAGACAAAAGGTCCAGGCAACATGGCAGCCTTGGGCCCTACACAGTCCCAGCTTGTACTGGGTAGAAGGCACCATGGCAATGCTCAGCACTCCAGACACTGTGCCAGGAGAGGGTGGGACAGAACTAGAGGAAGACATGCTCACACAAGGAGGTGAGGAAATGCCGGCAGTAAGGACAGCAGAGGCCAGAGAGAAACAAGGTCAGTATGGGTGGGCCTTTGACGGCACTTGGGATGACTGCAGGAGACATGGGGAAGTCGAATGGTTCTTTCTAAGAGGAGAAAGTTGAGAGAAAGAAATGCCAGGCACACAGAGTTGTGCTTCCATCCAGCATGGAGTCACAGCCTCACACACACATCTCAGATGGTCCACAGGGCCTGTCCTGATTTGAGACAAGATCAGATAGTAATTTAAGCTTGTGAACCCAAGAAGTCTGTTTCTCTGAGTGCTTGGCGCACAAAGCGCGGAAGCCTGATCAGGCTGTGCTGTTCATCAGTGAAAGTTTGGTGGGTAATGACCTATGGTGTTGGGCCACAACCCTCCCACCTCAGCGGCCATCCTGGAATCACAAGGTGAGGACCGGCTTTGACCTCAGGAGAACACAGGAGGTAGCTATCAACTCCTGTTAGGAAAATCAGAGGCACATTCAATGTCCAGAATTGCTCTGTGCAAAACTCTCCTAGGGTGACAGAGGTTTAATGCTGAGTTTCCTGTTGCCAGATCACCACCCAAATAGCCAGTCTCTGCTAGCACTGCTAGGAAAGTGTGTCAAGTCAGGTTGACCTTAGAGTTCTCCAGAGACTAAGGATAGATTCTGAGAGCGGCACTGCTGGGCAGAGCTGTGGTATACCTGCCTCTTGTCCCACATGATAGGGAGGTGGGGATAAATGGTACCCCAAATCATGAAGCCAAGAAAACGTACCACAGAACTGACTTAGTAAAAAAAAAAACACAGTTCAGTTGAAATTACATTTCATTCAGGAGCATACTCATTCTTTTAAAATGTAAAGGGTAAAAATAATATACAGGTAGTATTTTAAGAATGCACAAAAAAAAACCCTGTACACTCTTTGAAGAAAAACTGGCCAGAAGGGTACCGCTCTGTTGTCACTGCCTGTATTCTTCATTGAAATGCACCTGAGAGGAAGTCCTCTCGTTTCTGTACATCACTAGGCGCATGCTCCCAGGGGCCTACTGGATGACCAGACACAGCCCGGTGAACCCTCTCATTTTGCCCACTGGCCTCTTGCTACCTCATTCTCCCCTTCTCCAATGACCTCTCAGACATGGCTGCCCCAAGCCTCAGGCCCAAGCTACACACAGAGCAAGCACATATTAGTTTTTCTACCACCTTCTTCAGGGTCAGTGTTATAATTACATGTTGGTGTGCCAGGACAGCTGCCTTCCTAAGCTCCCACAGAGAGGGCAGCTTAAATAACAGAAATATAATTTCTCAGTTCTGGAAGCTGCTGGAGGTCCAGGATGAAGGTGCAGGAAGGGTTGGTTTCTCCTTGGCCTCTCCCGGCATCCTCGAACACCCTCTCCTCCAGATGGGTGCAGCCCCAGTGGTTCTTCCTCTTCTCAGTGAGACGCCAGTCCTGTTGGCTTGTGACCATTCTTAAGGGCTCATTTAACCTTCATTACCCCTTATAAGCCCCTCTCCAAATACAGCCACACTGGGAATTAGGGCTTAGATATGTGAATTTGAGGGGACCTAGCTAGCCCATAATAGTCTATAGCTCTGTCTCACTGGCAGATGGAAAGCATGTCCCCTCACCACAGCATAGTTGCTACGCTCTTAGAATGTGTGCCTTTTTTACATGTGGATACTGTCAGTGGCTCATAGCCACTCGAAATTTTTCGTAAATGTACCTTTACCATGGTTTACCTACAGACTGCTCACTCTGTCCCTGTTAATGGAGCGCTGGTTATAGTTTCCATGATTAGAATCATTTGTACACAGGGTTCACTTTTATTTCATGGAACCATCATGCTGAGAAGGCTCCCAGAAGTCATCTGGTGGAAGCAGGAATCTGCCCTCATTACTGGGGACCAAGAAGGAGCCACCAGTGGCAGGAGAGTTGGTGCCGTTAAATGGTCAAGAACTGTCTTGCTATGAGCTCCCTGCTCCTGCCCTCTGGAGCCACCCAGAGCAAAGCTGGCCTATTTTTCAAGACAGCCCTTCAGACTTTTAAAGATGGCAGCATCTCCTTTCCTACAGACCAAATATCTCCAGCAACCTCAGCAGCTCTTCCTGGAGAGCTCCCTGCTCCCTAGTCATGTTCCCATTTGTCAAGAGCCTAGTAGAGGGACACCTGGGAACAGGCTGGGTGCCAAGAAAGAAGAGGCTGTCTGCTCCTTGGCCCTGAGCATCGTGGATATCGCAGCTGTCCTATAACGATCGTGGCTTATTAGTTGAAACACGTCCTTCAACACGCAGGCACACACGTGCACTCACACATCCAAATGAAGAAAAAAATCTGTCCAAGCGCTGGTTCCTTTGGGATCCCTCCACGGTATCCTCATTCCCTTTCATAGGGGCCCTCCCTCACTTCATTCTGATGCCTTTTTGCCTCTATAAAGCATAGCCAGTTTAACCTTCCCACTGAGGTTTTCAGAGTGATTCCTTCGGAAGCCTGGGAGTTAAGACCATCCAGGCCAGCTCACCCCTGCCTGGGCCCCAGCTGTGACCTCTGAAGCTGCTCCCCCCCTCCTCTCTGTGGGTGAGGACAGACTCCCAAGCATACCATCCTGTCCTCCCCACCTCTCCCCACAGCAGGGGATGATAGAGGAGGAATCCTCTGAAGGTCATTTAGCAATGCTCTTCATTTTATAGGTGGCAAAACTTGAAGTTCAAAGATAACAGTCAAAACAGTACACTACACCCAGAAACTGCACTAGAGAAACCCCTGGGAAACCATCCCAATTCCCTGGATACTTGTGTAATTACTTCACCTACTGCTAGGAATTATTCTCCGTCCTAGAAGGCTTCTCTCCTCCCACAGACTGAGAGTGACACAGAGCCAAGCCCCATGCGGCTGGGATGGGACTGTCACACACCCTTCCGGCCTGCCCCTGCACTGCCCTGCCCTGCTAGGCCATGCAATCAGAGCAGCACATCCTACCTGGAGCTGTCAGTCCCTGGGGGTAGCTGCACAAGGAATGAACGGAAGGACGAATAGGGCCAACACATGCACACAACTCAAGTGACCAAGCCCTACATGGCACCACGTTAGCAAGATCACTTGTGGATCCAGAGTCTGATTTGACTAGAAGGAGGAAACACTGCATCTCAAAGAGAGGGAAAGATGAGGTGGGCAAATTCTAAATTTGGGTGCCCTCACCCCACCCATACTTTGGAGCTTCTCTGGAAAGACCTGCCAAGTGAACTCTCCTGAGCAGAGTCCCGCCTAGTGGATAAGCACTAGGTGAGAGGCCAGCGTGGTTGCCGTTAGTCTAGAGTACCTTCACCAGCCAGGCCCAGCAGCTCAGTCAGCAAGGCCCAGGATGCCCTGATCTCCACTCAAACCTCAGAGAGAGCTTCTTACCAAGGACCTCATTCCCTGCACTTTAGGGATTATCCTGGGGTGATCCCAGAGGCTCTAGCTCCTTCGGACTATGTGATAAACAGGTTTCAGAAATCCTGACTGATCCAGAACCAAGTCCTATATTTTCAGTCTTTCTTTATATGGAGATGCCCATAAAGCAGGAAAGTGGCCTCCCCCTAGGTCTCTGTAGTAATGATAGCACCAAAAGCCATGAAGCTGATCCTGCAAGTGGTCTCAGGCTGTGGGTCAGGAGCTGCCATTTGGGGACACAGAAGTGGAGTGGGGTTTTGGTAAGTGCCTTCTACTTTATACTCATTATATATTCACTATAAATTTGTGTGATCCTTGAGGTTGCCCTGTGAGGTAGATGCACAGATGGAAAACCAAGGTGGGGGTAAGATACTTACCCAGATAGAAGTTGGAAAATCAGAGTCAATTAAAAACAGTCCATGTGTAATGCCTGCAATTTCCACTATGTCATATTTTGAAGCTGTCGGATGTGGTCTATATTTTCACTAGCCATGATTGGGCTAAGGGTGTGCAGGTTCCAAAGGGGCCATGTCACGTCTCCTAGAGTCAGGTATCTGATAGCTCTCAATATAAATTGGTTCTTGGGTTCTTTCCTCATCTCTAAGTAATATATGAGGGAAGGGGGCAAGGAGGGAGGGAGGGACAGACGGATGGATGGATGGACAAATGGATGGAAGGACACTGAGACCTTTGAGAAAGCTGCAGACAGGAGCTGGTCACCTCTGAAAGCACTGTAGCTTGGGCGGCAGGCAGCCCTAGGGATTCTTGCCTGTTGCTACATCTCCCACGCCTTATTCAAAGTATTGCCAATGCAATAAAGTTAATGGAGCCCGTCATCCTATGAAGAAGCCAATTCCGTGCAAAGATGATACATCTTTGAAGTTTATGAGGTCTATTAATTGAGCTTATACCCTTTTAAATGAATGAAATTCTTGAAATCTACCAAACAGCCTCACATCCATTTAGAAGTAGTTATTGACGCCTCACGTCTCTGTCACCAATGGATAAGGAGCCACTAGCGCAGAGCTATAGGAATTGGCTTCCTGCCGACACTTAGTGCGAGCTTCAGCTCCTGGAATGCTCGACAGATGTCGCGTCTAGACAGCCATTGTCATCTTTAGGAAAGTCCTCAAATCAGTGTACTACAGCCATAAGGACTAGACAACCCAATGACAACGAGCTCAGGGGAGAAGGCGATACAGCTGATCCTTGGATCTCAGCCTGCAGACAGGGACCTCAGGGATACCTGGCAGAGATGCTGAAGAACATGTCCAACCACTGGCATTTCAGAAATGGTCACTGCACAGTGGAGCTGTTGTGCATCATCCCTGGACTCAGAAAAGGGAGCTCCCTTGGGTCCTAGAAAGTGGAGACCTGGAACTGAGCAGAAACATAAGGTCTGCCTATATCCTGAATGGGAACCATTTAGCCATGGTCCTTGGGCCCCCTGAATATGCACCAAAGCTCTGCCCAATTTCTGTCTCCTCCCCAGTTAGCACCACTCGTGGTTGCTTTAGAGCACAACGTGGCACTTGTTGTGCCCACAGAACATCTGCTGAAGACAAACTTGTGTTTATAGCTCTTCACTTCAAAAGACTGGCCATGTTATAAAAAGAAAGGAACCATCTGTCCTTCTTCTAGACCCCAGTGCCTCTTCGAAGAGATTTCCTTGCAAGAAGGCAGTGAGAAGTCAGTGTAAGCTTCAGGGAACTATTTTGGGGCCAGAAAAGAATAATTCTTTCCTGCCAAAAGTGTGGACCAGAGATGATGGCCAGCTTGGAGGAGGACACAAGATGGCAGACACTGACCAAAAGGAGGCCAGCATCATCCAGCAGGGCTGCCCACATGTTCCAGTTGTGCAGGGAGTTTACAGCAGAGGACTAACTGGGAGGACTGTGGGATTCAAGGGAAGACTCAGAAGGACTGTGAGATATGACAGTGCTGTGAGCCACGTCACAGGCAAGTGGCTGTTGCACAGTCAGAGGTCTTCCCTGTGTGCCTCTCCACCAAGCCAGGCTTTCTTATCTGCAAAGCCCCTGGGACAGGTCTGTCCTGAGAACAACCTGAAGGAGAATAACCTTCTCCCAGCAGCTGAGGACTGAAGATGTCTCCCAGAGTGCAAGTGTCTACCTGGATTTGTCTACCTGAACCGTTTGGCAGAAACTGCAGAAGTCAGATTAAAGTCCTCAGGAAGCCCGGAGGTTAGCGTGGATGGGATTCTTGGAGGGGAGGAGTTTTGCAGGCTTCCTGGCCAGAATCTTTACGTAGAGCAGCCCCTAACCAAAACTTCCTAAGAACGGCTTGAAGCTCACCAAAAGGGCTCACCATTCATCTTCATGCTGTTTTTTTGGCTCACCAGTTCTGAACAATAAATCCCTCCCTCCGGCATGAAAAGTTCTGGTTTCTACCAGAACCTGTACCATTTCCAGAAAGCCTCAGTCCACCAACCTGGAGGTTTGGGGCTTATTTTGCTCCAGAGTCAAATCTGCTTCTGCCCTAGGCTAGAAATGGGGATGTGAGGAAGGAGACTACAAGTGGTGTCCTCTGCAGACACACCTTGTTCTCTTCTCCCACTTGTCCCTGTGGGGACACCTCCTCCAGCTCATCCTGGCTCCAGCAAATTGACAGCTGTGCTGCGTCCTGCGGAGGGTTCACAAGTCTTCACTCTGAAGTGAGCTGAATTCTCCCACTTGGGCACATGCATTTAGATTCTGAGGACAAAGGCAGTTCCTGGTGTAGTGTATTCAAGGCTCTCAGAATCCTAAAAGGTCACTTTCTTTTTATTCTTGCCTCTTTTCAGTTCTTTTTTGTTCTTATTGATTTCCTCAGGAACATAAGAAAACACAGAAGGCAAAGCCCACTACTTCCATAGAAATAAAATATTCTGCAGTCAAACCACATACCATAAAGAAATAATTGCAGTCTGTATATATTGCTAATGGACATCGCTCAGCAATTCCCTGTCTCATAAGCTTTAAACACAGACATTAGTATAAATATGCAGAAATCCCCATTCGGGCAAATTACTCTGCATTTCTGAACGAAAGGAAGATTAACCATGTGCTGATATTGTTGAGGGAGCTCAGCAGAGCAGGAAAAATTCCCCAGCCCTCTCTGGGAGGGAGGCCTGAGACTCTGCGATGTCTTGGTGTACAGCTGGAAACCTCGGGGAAGGCACGGGGCCCCTGGCTGGATCACTGTCACCTGAGAAGAGTGTGCTCCCCCTGAACCCTGCTTCCCAGTTCTTCCAGGATCCTGCAGCTCTGGCAGACGCTGAGGGGACACTAAAGTTGCATTTCCTCAGCCACGCAGCTGCCTGACAAGCCCCAGGGATGATCATGCCTCAGAAGCAGACGGCCTACAGGCAACACACGGAGCCAGCTGTTGGGTGCCTGAAGTCCTCCGACCTGGGCCTACCTCTCCCTCTCCTCCCCATCTGCCCCTCTCCCAGCTGTCCTGTATGGTCTCCCCCATCAGCCAGACCTATGCTGCTCACTCCCACATCCCCCACCAAGGCCAACACAAGGGAAGGATCTTCATCTTTCTCTTCCAGGACTCCATGGCCAGAGCCTAACTCGAGTCTGTCTGTGAGGACCCAGGCCAGTCAGTGCTATGGGCACTATGGGAGTGGAAACACAAGCTGCCTGCCTGAGACCATGGCTGAGGGAAGGGAGCCTGGCACATGGTCTACTGCCTGCTTTTCTATAAGCGCCTGCCTTTTCCACAGTGGAAACTGAATGCAGGGAGAGAACAACTCCACACTGACTCTGAGGCACAGGAAAAGAGGCTTAGCCTCCCAGGGCCAGAGCTCGGCCTCCTGACCTTGCCTGTCTCCCCTGGGGCCAAGCTGAGGGCCTGGAGTGTCTGAGGCTCTGTGACAGGCACTTGGGAGCAGGAATTCTGAGACAGGAGCTTCACATGGAACAGTGAGCCTCTCGTCAGCTAACCCTCGCACATGTGCACAACTCGGCATCCTGCTCACCAGCCAGCATCTTCAGGGTCTGTTTTCGTGTCTGTCTGCCCCTGGCTGACTGTGAATGACTTTAGAACACCCGTGCCACTGGCCAATTTAGCAACCTCATGTGAAATGGAAAAAGGTACCCTTTCTTCAAGACCCTTGCCTGCCACCTACCAGAAAATTGTCAGAGTAACTCCAGCAGCCCTTGGGGACTACTGAGATTATCTCCCTCCAAATGCTCTTCTAATCATCGTGTGCATTGACTCATTTAATCCTCACAACTCTGAAATCAGTGCGACCATGTCCCCTGATCCCAGCCGCAGAAGCACTTGCTCCTCTGTTTACCCAGCTAGGCAGGGACAGACACTAGGCAGTCCTTTACTCAAGCACTGGTCCTCAGCCCTGTATTCACTTGACACCCAGATCCAGCCACTGGGCTACCCAGCAAGCACTCCATGTGACAAGGAAAAGGGATCTATTCCCCAATCCTGAGGTCTGCTTCTCATCTGGAAAACAAGCAGTTGCACCAGAGCAGAGGTGTGCCCTCACACGTATGAACTGCCTGGCACTGAGGAGCCAGGGACCTCTGGCCTGTCAGCTCTTCTTCATGAGGGCTGCCAGCTCAGCCCACTCGAGCCCTCCACCCTGGCCCTCTTCCCAACCTGGGAGCTCCTCCTGGCCACCACCTCACCTCCTGCTGCCTCCTGTCCACTCTGCATGCTGCACACAGCTGCTTCTACTGTGACCAGGCCTTCCCCTACTCAAAACCCACCGGGTGCTCACCATGCCTGTGTGACACCAGTGCACCTGCTCTTGATGTCCCCACCCCATATCTCCTCTCAGACTTGCATTTAGCCCATCCCTCTTCCAAAAAAATCTGTGCAGACCCCATACTATATGGAACCCCTGGCCAACTGCCAGCTGAGGGCTACCTGACTCCTTGGCCATTCTTCAATCCCCAAATGGACTCCTGGACAGGCCTGGCCAGAGCCCAGTGGTGATCAGGGTGCTGGGGTCAAGACATCGCCCTGCCCAGCCCAGCTCACTCCCCTTCCTCCAGGCACCTTGTCCCCTGTAGGGAGCCTCATGTGGCCTCATGGGGTTCCTCAACTACCATCAGAACTCCTGCAGCTGCCAAAAGGAAAGCAGAATACCCTGAGGAGGAGTTACAGAAAACAAATATGCCAAGAAGGCCAAAGGCAAGAGAAGTCCAACAAAATAGGACCTGTTCAACAAGAGCTGGTTCTTACACATAGAAAGCACGGGTAACTGCCCTGCAGCCCCAATTTCTGAGGTTCCTATCCCCTGATAATCCAGTTCTTCCCCTAGGCCTGCATGGGAGCTAGAGGTTGATCCAGGGCACTGGGCCAGCCTCCCAACCTTCCCCACCCTCGCAGGTAGTGAGAAAGAGAGAAGCCCAACCTCAGAAGGTCCCAGACACCCCAGTAAGGCTCCTGAGACAGACTACACCTGCTCTTGTACCTTGGCCACAGGGCCAAACCACATCCTGCTGAGCTCCAAGTACGGAGGGGACAGGAATGCATATTCCCATTCACAGGAGGTCATTTCCCTGGAAAGACAAGGCCTTGCCCCCTGGAAGAAGAGGCGTTCCCACTGACTCTCACCCTAGGAAGGATCTCCAGACACAAGAGCAAGTTAGGCCATTAGAAGAAGGGATGGGAGACCATGAGCCACTGCACTGGAAGCTCTGAAAAGCCCTCTGCTGGGAACACATGAGTGAGGACACCTCTGAGTGAGCACCCAGCCCTCCTGAGCCAGCTGAGCCGCACCTGCCCATGACACCGAGACACTGGACAGGTCCCCAGATACCCTCCAGGACCCAGGCTCGCCAAAGCAGGGCTTTCCATCAGGTTGGCTCACTGCTGCGGCCCCAGTGCTCAGCACACTTCCAACACTCAATAAGCACCTGCTGAATGGCTGACGAATAATGAGTGAGTGAACGGCTGCAGCAGATGGAATCGATGCACTGTGATACAGCACTGTTGGTGCAGAACAGGGAAGGCAGGAATCCAGAGTATGAAGCAGCTTGAGCAAGGGCTAATTTTACAGGTAGCACCTCTGGGCATGTCACCCTGAAGAAACTTACCTTCTTTCCATGACCAGCATTGTGGGTTTGCATAACTTGACTGAAATATTTTCCAGTCTCCCTTTCTCCCTTGTCCAGATATTTTTGTGGCTTTAACCTTATCCTACTGCTGCCCATATGTCAGAGGGATTCTCCTTTGGGTGGATCTTTGCTCTGTGCAGGGACTGTCCTGCACCTGAGTGACATTCAAGTATCATCCTTTCTCCTGAAGAGTTTGTTGTAATAGGGATTTGGCCAAGGTAAGCCCTGGGCCACAGAGGCCTTGGCAGTTAGCAAAACTGTGGCTTTGGGGCTCTGGCAGCCATGCTCCTGGGCTTCTGGCCCCTTCCAGGAGCATAACCTGCCTTCCCTACCTTCTGAGACCTAAAGCCCCCTCACCATCGCCGGTGTGCAGGCCAGATCCCATGTCTCCAGTCCCCAGGGCTTGGGCTTGGCTCCTCCTATCAGCTGGCAACCCCCTCCCAGGAATGTCCCTAGGCTGGCCCCACCAGCCACCCTCCAATCCGTCAGCCACCAGTGTACACCCCTGGCTACCCACAGCCCCCTCCTATTGCATCAGGATTACTCATGCATGGCACTCCGGAGGCCCTGGGCCCCACCTCCCTAAGTGGCCACTAAATCTTCCTGGCCCCTAGACCTGCCCAACGATAAAGAAGGCTCCCAGGGTATGCAGGAAGCAGCGATATGCAGCAGTTTAAAACTCTAAAAGCAGGATTTCTGAACTAAGAGCTTGACTGGATCCTGGTTCGACCTCTCACTAACTGCTTGGCCTGGAACAAGCCGCTCTCTCGGCCTCGCATTCCATCTGTATAACGGGCACAGTTCCTCTTAGAGCTGCCCTGGGGGTGAAAGGACACCATGAAGTCGGCTGGCCTCCCAGCGGGTGGTAGGCAGAAGGTGCGCATTTGGACAGATGTGCACCCATCCCTAGCTCCAGCTGAAGACAAACCGGGAGGGACGGAGGGACAGAGTAATTCTGGCGTCAGGCGGCAGCCGAGCGCCAAGGATGTCACTAAAGTGGCCTCTTCTGCTTTGCGACCTTCTAGCACCCGCTAGCCTCAAGCCTCAGCAAAGGACTTACGGGGCTGCCGTGAGCAGAGGCGTGTGACTGCGCAGGCGCGCGGGCAGGAGGCGGGGTGTCGCTCCGCCCCGAGCAAGGCAGACCCCGCCCCGGTGACTCGCAGCTAGGCCCCGCCCCGCGTCTCCGCAGTCACGTGGCACGAGGCCCGCCGGGAGGTTCCCGCGCGGAGGTGGTGCGTCTGCCAAGGCTTATTTGCATATGCGCACGCCTGGTATTTATAACTTCTCTTCAGCCAGTTCCAAGTTATTGATGTCTTAAAGTGACTTTAATCTGAGCCTTCTTTTCTTCAAATGGGCTTTTGATTTCCGGAGTGATATTATACATGGCTGTAAGCTATTGACTGAGCGATTGCCGTCGTGTTCTCAATGTGCTGATGCTGGAAATCTGCGATATAAATAAACTTCCTCTGGTAGAATCATTATAAAGCACGAGCAGCAGAAATTTATGGAAAGAACAGATTAAATGCTTAGACTTAAATTCTTCAGCGTGCGGTTTGCCCTGAACTGCTGTGTCTGGAATTTGGGCTGCTGATTCAGGTAGAAAAAAATCAAACGGACACATCGCTTGTCGGTGCATTTTTACTATGATCTATTGTGTTGCCAAAAGAGAAAGCTCGGAAGCTGCCATTGATAATCCTGGTTAAAACTTGGAGCATAAATTATTAAGACGTGTAGTTTCTTTTCGGAGTGGTTGGGGACTGGGGCGGTAGCACCGTAAAGAAATATAACACCAATATGTGCTTATGCATTGTAATGTGGGACATTTTTATGCCTATAATAAAACATTCCGCCTACAACTATGTTTATGAAAGCAACAGATAGGAAGATCCATAATGCCACTTAATAGAGTTAATCACCTCCCATCGGAACGTTTTAAAAGGCTTTTTATTGCATGGTGAAAAGCTCTGACCATAATTAATACTCTGCACACTGTCAGGTGCCAGTCAGAGGGCTGGAGCTGAGGAGGGAGCTCTAGCATACAGGGCTGAGAGGATTCTCGGGATTCCGTCCAGTTTTCTAAACTGGGTTTTTTAATCAGGCCTTGGCTATATCGAACTCAGGGCCTGGCTGGGGCCTGGGGCTCAGCATTTTAAGCTCTGAGCACCCCAGCATATTGTGAGCTTATTGTGTCTCTAGATTATGGGCTTTGGACTGGGCCACCTCTCAGCTCTGGTCCCGCCCTAAGTGCCTGGGTCCTGAGAGAGATGACCTCATGCACAGGAGCCAGGAGAAGGCAAAGTTAAAAGAGGAAAGGTTTATTTCAGCTCACAGTTTGTAGAGGCTTCAGCCCATAGCTGGCTGGTTCCGAGGCTGGGTGGTGTGGCAGAGGAGCATCAGAGAGGAGAAACAGTTCATGGCATAGCAGGGCAGGCAGAAGGCAACAAAGCAGAAAGGGGCAAGCAACAAGCCTGCCTTTCCCTTTTATACATTCCAGGCTACCCACCCTTTGGGTGGTACCACCCACAAGATAGGGGCCTTTGCATCATCCACAACCCAGAACTGTGCCAAAACAATCAGAGGGCTAGCGCAGTAATCACACACCTTTGATCCCAGTGTCACACCCTTAATCCCAGCATCCGTACCCCAGATTGAGCCACCTCCCAAAAGCCCTACCTATGACCTCATGAGCCTTTGGGGGGATATCTATGCACAAGCCATAATAATCAGAAAGACTTGTCCTGTGTACCCTCTCCATATCTCTTGCCACTCCAGCTAGCTTTTCTCATGGGGAGGGGAAACAATGTGGCTATGGCTGACCTGCCCCATGGTCTGCTGTGAGCCAGGATGGGTCCCTCAAGGAAACAGCCTGCCATGGAAGGGACTTCCTGGTCCCCCGGCAGGACCTACACCAACCAGCCTGGAGACTGTGGGGCTCGGAGGCACCTGTTTCTGCTTTGTCCACTATCAGGGAGCAGCTAAGTGACCACAGCACAGGAAATCTCTCAGACAGCCCAGGAAAGCAGAGGAGATGAAGAGACAGCCTGAAGTAATTAGAGGACAAAGTAGCCTCTAAACCCAGATTCAAGCTGGCAAAAGAGAAGCAGGCCACAGGGACATGCTGCTTTCTGAGGCCTGGCCTCTTCCTGGAGCCTAGGTGGAGATTCTGGGGTGACTGGTCATGGATCTGGAGCGAACTGGTCCCCATGAGGGATTTCCTGGGTGTAAATGCTCCTTTTCTCCTAAAATGTTAGGCCAATAAGAACAGAAATGCCAGTGAGGGCAGCGAGGCTGGGCTCGGTGTCCTAGTATGTTGGAGTTGGGGTGGATGTGCTTATGAGGCTGTTGAACTGAGTTCAGGGGCCCAGCTGAGATGTTCTGCACTGAGTTTCCATCGTGGCCCAAGAGAGTGGACAGCCCTCTGGCCCTCCCCTTTCTAGCGCCACTCAAACAAGCGAGAGTGGTGACCAGGTGAATTTGCCTTTTCCTGTGTGCTGGGCGTGGAAACCCTTGCCCCACTGAAGTCCAATTCCGTGGTGGGGACAGGCAATGTCTCACCTAATTTGTGGGTAAACTCGCAGGGCAAGACAGTGAGGCATGAGTGAAGGGCAGAAACATGTATTCTTCTTCCCACTAGACGTGTATTGCTCTTTCCCTGCCCTCCCCATGTGCACAGTCTAGAGCCTGATGTGATATCTACCTCCCAGATGCAACCACTAGAGAAATAAGAAATTGGGTGTGACAGTCCCAGAGACATCTAAGGCATGGTGGGCTGGGATCTGCAAAAGCCAAGGCACAGCTCTCAGATGGGTCTTTAGTCTCTTCCCATGCCTGCCTTGGTAAACTCTCTCCATTCAGGCAGCAAATGAGGGAGTAGGCCAGCCTCTCGCAGGATGCCCCAGTGGGCAGGTGAGCTGGGAGCCCTCAGAAAGGAAGCAGGACCAGCAGGCTGAAGAACCTTGGGGCACCAACGCAGAGGCATCCAGTAATTTAGTAGGCCAAGCTGGTGGGCAAAGTCTAGGACACACCAGCAGTGTTGGAGAAATGTGTATCAGAGCCCCAGGGTCTGCTCTTGATTGGCCAAGCTCTCCTCTGGAGTCCAGTCTCTTGACTGGTTAAAAGGCTGTAGGGCACAGCCATGCAGACAGCAGGTGTGAGGTATTCTGCCTAAGTGAAATGGGTGTCCATCCCCACGTCAGCCCATCCAGACTGGCACAGAGCTAAAGGTAGCTGACCCTTGGCTGTCAGATCTGTCATCACAGTGGCTCTCAGTGCCCTCTCTCTGCCCATAGCCTGGTGGCCATAGTGCACTCACACGGCAGCTGCTCATGATCTTTTCCTGGCCCCTAGGCTTGAGTGAACCCCGAGGCCTGAGTGGATGGGGCAGGGGCTGCTGTGGCAGAGCCAGGCTCAGCAAAGTTCCCTGAGGACTTTGGGATGCTTTTTGCTAATAGAGACATCTCTGGGAGGTCGTGACATCACCTGTCAGCAACCCAGGCACCCTGCCTGGGTTCTCACCAAGAAATCTCAGGTTGCTGCTTGCAGGCAAGTGAGTGATTTGTGAAGACCACAAGAATATTTGCATAAACATATGTATGAAAGTGTATATTTATTTGCATTCATTTGCATAAATTCTGGCTCTTGGAGCTGTTGAGCTGTCGTTCCTTTTTTTTTTTTAAAGTAAATGTCTTTGCACTCTAAGCACAGGTCTGGACACTTAAAGAGTGAGAAGAAAAGGGGGCGGTAAAAACAACAGCAGTGCAGGAACATGAGACCAGAGCTTCTCAAACTTTGTGTACAGGAAAAGCTCTCGTGGGTGTGGGGGGAGTGCTTTTAGGAATCCAGGTCCCTATATCTTTCCTCCCATTACCAGTAAACCAGAAATTTGGGGATGGCTTCAGGTATCAGTAGTTTTATAAAGCTTCTAGATGAGCCCGATACACAGGCCAGGATTGAGAGGCAGGCCTCATGCAGGACAGGCCCACATCAGATCTCCCCAGCCTCGGCTTCCCGTCAATGCCACCAGCCAGCCAGAAGCGCACGTGAGTGAGGAGCACTCAGCCCTGGTGTCACGCAAGCTCTCAGTGAGCACTCATCCCGCCCCTGCGTGGCATCACCCTATGCAGACCTGAGGATCCAGTGGCCTGGCTGCTCCTCCTGGCCCCAGGTTCCTGTTACCCAGGACTCAGCCGGGGGCTCCTCTCAGGTCCTGCACCCCTAGCTCAATGCTAGGGTGTGTGCCAGGATGGGCCAGCTCTGCTCTGCAGAGCCATACAGTGCGAGCTCAGGATTCTATCACTGCCCAGACCTGCGGGAGACTGATCACACCAGGCCTCCCTACTTCCTGTGTTTCCCTCTCTGGGGTGGAAGGGAACCAGCCAAACACTGGGCTTGCAGGCTTAGCCTTTTCTTTCCTTTGTAGGTGCTGCCTGGGGGGAAAAGGGATGCTTCCTTTCTGGAGATCCCACACTACCTCCATGTGACTCTGTCCTTTCTTCATTTTCCTCATACTCCCTGCTTTGTGTCTTTTTTTTTCCCTTAATTTTATTGAGAGACAAATAGCAATGAGACAGTTTCAAATCAAATTGGTATGACAGTTTCAGTAATTAACACATTGCATACTCTCTTCCTAGAGGTTATTTGCTGTACAAGATGTGGACATGATATCCTTTTTACAAACACTGTTACAAATCCCTCTATTCATTAAGAGAATATAACTATATATCCATCCTAAACATTTTGAATACACAGATACAAAATGGACATTCATCTGTATCCCCTTTTTTGTTTAGTTCCGTCATTTGAATATTATAGGTGTGTTAACTCAGCAAAATATTCTAAAAGAGTCCAGTAGTCCATAATAGTATTGGGTCTTCCTCTTGACTGGCAGTGTCAGAAATTGTTTACCTGAGTCCCCTACAGCTCAACATAACAGCATGGCTTTACTTCTTATACTTCGTTTTTATACTTTTCTGCTGGATGGTTAAGACCAAGATAAAGCAAGACCTATACCACAAGAGTTGTAGCTTTTGGTTCTGATAAGGTCAGTCAAATCCCCTCAGGATTTTTCCTGAGATCCTGTCAGTGTCACCCATGTGGATGAGTCATGGCCATTGCTTGGCCAATGTGCTCTCTGTGAAAGCCTGAGAGAATGTTTTCTCTCCATGTGACTCTCCTTAGGCACACTCTACATCATCGATCACTTTCATCTTTGGCCCCATAATCTCATTGATCAGAAAATTTGGGACACTACTGAGTTACATGATGTTACAGTACAAGTTCTCATATGTCCTGAGTCTTAATTGACCTTGGAAGGCTAGGGCCAAAACGTTAGCTTTCCTTGCGGCCCTCCTTTTTCTCTAATTTTGGTCTGCAAACTTAGGTTGTTAACCCTCCAGAAGAGAAGCTTATTGTTATTACCATACAACCTAGGCTGTTACTGCTTTGTGTCTTCACTCCACTTGTCCATTACCCACCCAGCTTCCCCAGACTCTGTACACTTTCCTTCCTCTGTCTTTGCTTGGGGTTGACCCTCCCTCCACAGCCTACAGCTCAAATCCTGACCACTCAAGACCCAGCTCAGTGCCTTCCAATCAAGGATACCTTCCCCAAGCCAGCAACTCTTTTTCTTTTGCCTGTTCATGCCTGAACCTGTTGAAGGCTGGAACTATGCTGGACCTTGACAGAGGCCAGACAGAGGTAGGGAGTTCCTCTGCGTAGTGGTCAATGTCCACCTTCCAGTTCTCTGATGCCCACTATGGAAACAGCAGGCTGAGTAGATTCACCCCGTCATATGGCACTGCTCAGGGCAGGGGATGCTCAGAGCTAGTGCTGCTGACCTTGCTAACAGGAGGCAGAAGCAGCCATCGCTTGTCCTGAAGAAGTTAACTGCAAAAGCTTCAGGAGACCGAGGAGAGCTGGTGGGAGAGGAGGCAGCTTCTGGTGGCTCCAAGGTGGCTGAGCCCTGCTCCCTGGACACCTTTGACAGGACAGGCTGGGTCATTCCTAGAGCCTTGGATAGGCCTGTGCCCTGCTTTGCAGACTCTCTACTCCCTCAGCCAGCTGCTCTGGAAAAGCCTCCTGCCCTTCCCACCCCATGGCTTGGCAGCCTCCCCACTCACCTGGACATGCCTGCCTCCCATGCCAGGCAGGCCAGGCCTTTAGGCCCCTTCAGTCTGTTCCCCTCTCATCACCCACAGGAGACAACACCCACCCCCAGAACAAGAGAGCCAGTCTAGGCCACTGGAATAGAGTTGTGGACATCCAAGGAGCTTGGAAGGAGCTTCGGCACAGTGGGGAACCATTACTGACCACCCCTGCAGAGCTGGGCTCCAGATGGTAGAGACCATGCCCAGGTCAGACCAAGCAGGACTTTTCTGATCCCTGGGCCTGGTGAGGGCTACGCCTGGAACCCAGAAGAACCCTGTGTCAGAGTCTGTGGTCCTACAGGACTACAGACCCAGCTGCTCAGGAAACCCCTTTGTAACTATGCTTCCAGGCCAGAAAGGGCTCCATGCTCTTTTCCCTTTGGGTTAAGGTATTTCATCCACTCAGCAAACACATCTCTATTGCCTCCTGCTGCTCAGCATGAGGGCCCCTGCCCTTGAGCAACCCACATCGTAGAAGGATAAGTAAATGGACTTGGCAGTGTGTTGGGACCAGAGGGTGGTTCCAACCCTGATCTTGTAGCAGAATAGGCAGCTGTTTTCTGAAAAAGGAGGACCAGGGGACTCTGGACAGGGCAGTGGCTATGGGAAAGGAGCTGAAATGCCACACTCCTCCTAGGACATCACACCCTCGTTTCCATGCTCCAAGACCACACTCCAGCACGGTGCGCCTGTCCATTGTATGAGAAAACCCTGCAAAGGCTGAGGTCCATGCTTGGAGTCACCTCTGTCTCCTTCCTTTTGCACAGAGCCTGGTAGGCAGGGTGACTGGTGCAGGACATGGACTGCCTGGTGAAAAGGGGCTCAGCTTTCCAGCAGGAGGTGGTGCCCCCTCCACCCTGAGCCCACCCTGTTCACCATAGCCAGCCTCAAGCACAGGGGCCGTGCTCAGTAAGGCTGCCCTGGGTGTCCAATGCACCGCACCCAAGGCCCCAGCCAGGTACCCGGGCCTGCCCCCTACCAGCAGCTGTCCATAACTACACCCAACATTTGTAAAAGCAGAACTGTGAGTTTATCAGTCTGGTAGGTTCACCGGCCCGGGAAAAAGACTGTCAAGCTAAAAGCCGGAAGGGAAGTGACCAGGGCAGCGGGGCCTCCTTACATCATTGTTTCAGGTCAGGGGCTGGCCAGAAATAACAGGGACAGCATGAAATGTCCAATGTTGAGGAGATCAAGCCAGAAGGCATGTTCAGAGGGACCTACTGCCTGTACCTGAGGTCTCCAGGGGAGCTGGCACACAGAGCCCAGCATCAGTGGCCTTTGGTGTATGCTGGTGCCAAACCTGGGCTCTGAGGCTGCAGGCCATGAGAGGCAGCGTCTCTACCCACCAGGCCATGTGCAGAAGACAGAAGTGGGCAAGCAAGAGCCCATCACAAGAGAGGGACTAGCAGGGAACACTGGGGGGACCACAGGCAAGCCCCACAGGGCAGCTCCACACAGGCTGGGCCACACCATGGATGACACTGGTTGTTCAGTGTTGTGGACACTGTGCCTGGCCAACAGAGCACGGGGACAGTGTTCAACCCTTCAGGATGTGGGCTGCCTCCTCACAAGCCAGGGTTTCCCATGGGCCACACTATGCACCCTGAAAAGTACCTTGACTGCTGCTCTGTGTGTGTGGCCTGCAGCTGGGGTCTGAGCACCCAGAGGGCATTTTATTCTTTCATGCTTATGAGGACTTTCTAGTTTTCTTATAAAGATTGTGGTGATTACTTATATAAAAACCTAGAAATGGCTCCAGGTGTGGTGCCCATACCTGACCTGGCCACGACTGGCAGAAGGGTCAGGTGCAGACCAAAAAGGAGGGACAGAAACCCCAACCAGGGGATAGACACACAGGTGCACACACACACCTTTCTTCCCAGTCTCCTAGCCCCACGTCCTCCTGGGCTGCTAGGTTCCCTCAGTGGAATTTGAAGTGTTCCACATCGCCGTTAGACCCTGGCATCTGAGGTTTCTATTTCATTTCCCTCTTTGCCTGGGTAACTGAACTGATTGCTCTTCTAGCTCTGGTTCACTAATTCTTGCAAATCCTTTAAAACTATTGATTTATTCACTGAGGCTGTGGCTCTCAGAATTCTTGAGAGATAATGGCTTTTGCTAAGACAGGTGGAGGCTTTGTCTTCTCCTTGTGCCTTTCTCCTGTCCGTCCTCCTCTCCAGGACCCTCCCTACTTTTCTGTGAGCTGTCCCTGACAGCCATCCTGTCACTTGGGCATGTGGTGGCTTTGCCAAGGCCTAGCTGACCAGAGGTTTGAGGGATCAGGTCCCTGGGGAGAATATAGCAAAGCCGTATAGGACATAGCTTGAGAGTTGAGGTTTGTATCCGTATTTGCTGAGCTCCGTGTCCCTTGTGTGAGACCACAATGTCCTTGTCCAGTCTGTGACCCTCTTCCATTTCCATAGCATGTCTGCCTTGAGTGCAGAAGCCCAGGGCCCCTCACTTGCCCCTTCCCATCATGCACCCAGCTGTCACCCAATGCTTCCCAGCCTTCCAGGTACAGGTAGAGCAGGAAGTGGAAAGAGGACAGGGGCCCACCTCATGTGGGTGAAGAGCCAGCCCCTCTGGAGATCCAGAGCCATGAGAGTGTTTATACCTCACTGGGAGCACACCAGGTCAGCTCCATTCACCGTACAACTTTATTGAAATTCTCTGACAGGAGCCACTAATGTTTCTCATCTGTATCTGCAGATCCAAGGCCTCCTCTCAATCTAATGGTAGACAAATGACGCATGGCAGGACCCAGGGTGGGGTCAGGCCTGTAAGATGCAGAAAGATGCTGAGCAGCAAGGCCCAGGGCCACCCTAGGCAGGGGCATGGCCAGCAAGGGTGCAAGGCAGGAGCAGGTGGCCAGCACACTGCTTCCAAACTCCGGAAGTGGTGACACCAGGGGACAGTGCACAGGGTCTCCTCACCTAGGTCCCAGCTTCACATAAAACCTGGAAATCTTGTGGCTCAGAGCTCCTTCTACCACCTTGGGGCCCAAAGCCAGGCCTCGTCTTCCCTGCTCACCCACTCAACAGCAGCAACCCTCCAGCAGGCCTCACACTCTGTAGACATTCACCCTCCTGTTCTCCCACCACTGGACCCTCAGGTTACCTTAATTCCCACCTACGCTTAAGATCTGTAGGTTCCTTAGCACAGCTTGTTCAGCCTTTCATGGACCCCATTTCCTGCCTTGCTCAATGGTTGCCTGTCCCTGGAATATGCTAATCTGGGCCACTGGGTCTTTGCACCTGCAGGCAACTAACATATTCTCCTCCTTCTCCCTCCCCCCTGTAAGTCTCACCTGTGCCCCAAGAGCCACCACACCCTGGTTCTCTGTGGGCCAGCCCTCATCCACTTGCACACCTGTGCTCACCCCAGGTCCTTGTAGGCTCTGTTCTAAGCAGCATTTATCACCTGTCTGTTGTACTCATGTGCCTGCAGCTGTTGGGGGGCACTGGGGTGCTGCTCACAGAATCTGGCCCTGCAAAGTCAAGCAGTAAGGGTATTGATTGGAGGCTGTGAGCCAGGCTAGAATGCAGGCAGGAATGTGGGCAGCACAGCCAGAGAAGTCACAGAAACAGCCCTCCTGGGATCCTGCACTGGCACCGCCTCCCCTGGATACCCAAGTTTTGCAAGTTCGCCATGAGGCTGAGTTCAATCCCCAGGTCCAGAAAAAAAAAAAAAAAAAAAAAAAAAACAAAAGAAGAAAGAAAGAAAAGAAAAAGCAGTAAGGAGTATCCATATTGGAAAAAAAAAAAAAAAAAAAAAAAAAGTTCACCATGAGCACCACCATCATCGCTAGCTGCCCTTCTCCCTGAATTTGCACAGCACCAACATGGACAAACCCAGGACATGTAGCTACCAGGGAACAACCTATCCCTCGTTCCTTCAGCTTGATTCAGGACGCCCAGGACGTCCTGAATCAAGGACGCCTTGCTCCAGGACGCCCCCTAACCTCTGTAACTCTCTCCCCTACTCTTGGGAGCTGGGTGCTCTCCGAGGTGCTGAACCTGTCGTTCTTGTCCTGGCTTCTTGGTTTGCTAGTCCCTCCAGCAAAAAGCTGCCCCTAACGGGGATTCGATCCCTGGCATGCAGTGCCAGCTCCACCCCCTAGGGCATGCTGAGACTGCAACTGAGACTGGGTGTGGTGGCGCAAGCCCGTAATCCCAGCCCTTGGGAGGATGAAAACAGGAGGATCATTGCAAATCCGATCTATATAGTGAGACCCTGTGGACCCTGTTGTAAATATATATATAAAAAAGAGCTGCCCCCATGGCCCAAGAGCCCACAACCCTCAACCTAATAGAAAATCAGCAGCATCTCTGAATAAACACACAACAGGCAAAAAAAAAAAAAAAAAAAATTCCACGAAGACAATGAGTATTGTAAGAATACAGGAAGAGCGAGGCCCCACCCTCACACCATCCACTCCAGATATTGGATTCAACTCAGTTCCTGGAGCCAGACCCAGGTCTTATCCTCCCCTGGAGGTCCCATGAGGACCAAGGTCTCTTAAGATACCCTCCTTCCTGGGACTAAACACTGTCCCTTGGAGGGGTCCTCACCCTCCCTCCTAAATGCTTTACCCTCTGGATGCTCCCAGCCATCTGCCTCTGACTCCCGCCTGACCCTCCCAAATCACTCCCTAAGAGCTCTTCAGGGTAGTAATTCGACTTACTCAGAATTTAACTTATATGTGTCCCTGCCTACACCGGCTGGCACTCCAGAGCCCCAGCTTTGCTGAGCTGGAACACTACTGGCCTATTTTGAACCCAACTCTGTCAATCCTTGGCCTTCTCCTGAGGTGTATAAGACCAGATGCCATGACATTTCCATCTTCCTTGCACGGAATACCACCTCTCAGCTTCCCTTCTCTGAGCAGGTGAAGGAGCCCAGTGGAAGCTTCCTTCCTGGAGGCAAGAAAGACAGACTGCTGCCTATATTGACCTAACCAGGGCACTTCCTCCAACTGGAGACCCAGGACTTGCTCCTTGGCCTTCCCTGCTTCACCAAGATGCTGTCCCTCTCAAGCCCCCACAGTGAGTGCCCTCTGGCTAGGTTCCCTGTGATGCTACTGAGGTCCTGGCATTCTGCCTGTGTCCTCCCTCATTCCTCCCAAACAAAAGACCATTCTTTGATTCTGACCCTGAGCCCATCAGACAAGATCTATCAGTGAATACAATTAGTATCCCCTTGTGTTCGAGCAAATCTTACCATGTACACAGCTAGAGGCCTGCCTCTCTCTACCCTGTGTGTGAAGACCACTGTTCCAGAATCTCCAAGAGGACTGCAGACTGCACCTGTGCTGAGTGGCTGCCGAGGTGGTCAGCCTTTACCTTTAGGCCTCTCAAAGCCACTGGGATGGAACAGAATCATTAAATCTTCCCTCAAAGAGGACCTAAGTAATAAGTGTGACAATGTTTTTGCATTGGCCTTTCAAACTGTGCAGTTATCACTATTGTTACTTGTCCTGGTGTCTCCTGGCTTCTGTATTCTGTCCGCCTGATTCCACACAGCTATGATGTTTCACAGAGAGGAATGCTTTGTGCAGACATGATGTCAGATGCCCCAGGGCCAGAGAGACAAGCCCTCCACAGGGGTACCACCCAGAGGGGTCAGACAGACAAGAGGTTCTAAAAGTGAAACAGTCGGGGATCTCTACTGCTATTGTCCCATGGGAGCACAGGGGAGGGTAAAATTAACTCTGGTAGGGACCGCAGTAAGAGCTCTTAGAGGACAAACTATAATCTTAAGCTTAAAAAAATAGATGGAATCATTAGAAACAAGCATAGGGGAAGACTTGGGCAACAGGGCAAGAAGAGAAAAACCAACACAAAGGAATAGGACATGCGGGGCATGAGATTATAGTGGGAGCACGGACAGAAGATGAAGCTCCATACAAAGGTTACGAATGGATCACAGAAGGCCCATGGTCCCATGGTGAGGAGTTTACAGAAAAATAAAGGATTATGTTAGTCAGCTTTCTGGTCACAGACACATTGAAGGAACAGAAGAAGATTGATTGGCTCAGGGTTTCAGTGGGGGGTTGGCTGGCCCAAGGCAGAATCATGGCAGAAGGGCATATAGGTAAAACTCCTTTGTTCATGGAAGCCAGGGAGTAGAGCAGAGGAACTGCATCAGAGAGGAGGAAAGGGGGAAAGGATGCATTCAAGGCCAGGCCTCTGAGACCCACCAGACATGCCTAGGATGTGCTCCACTAACCTGCTAGCCACTTCTTACTCCAATGAAGTCAACATGTCAGGATGAATGGTCATGGGAATCAGGACTTTCTTCAAATGAGAGGATCCCAGAGGAGGAAAGAGTCCTGCTTCAAGATTTTGGGACATTGTGGGTACTCTGTGACCAGGTCCCACTGCTAAGAAACTAGGTCCTATTTCCTTGTGGTGGGCAGCTTCAGGGAAAACAGACTGGTAAGACACTGATTGTCTGAAGGACTCTTGTTCCAGTTACATGCCAGGCCAATCAGAAAGCGCCCTCAACAAAACTGTCAAGATTAAGCAAGAAGACAGTCTTCCATGTTCCCCTTCCCTAAAGAAAACTGTTTCCTGAAAGGTTTGGCCTGTATAAGATCTTTTGTGTCAGCCAGCCTGGTGATGGGATAGGGACTGGGGCTATTGTAACTTTCCCTAGGACTTGAGCTAGGCTTGTGGCCCACAGGAGATTTGATTCTGTTTTAGATGGAAGCTGGAGCCCACCTGGTCCTCAGTTCTAGGCCAATTCTTTGGAAAGGATCTTGGTAGAGAAATGCATGTCCAATTAAGTCAGGAATAGGGGGCATTGGGTAGCAGCATTCAGCTTGGAAGGCTGTCCTCCTGGCTCCCACAGTCCCTTACAGCATGACCATGAAGGATGGCATCTGCTGCAGGAGGCCGTATTTGTGCAGAGCCCCATTTGTCCCCAGGGTGTCAGCACATGTCTGACTCCCCCACTCCTGGATGAATTACCCTTAGGCATGCACGACACTGTCTTTGCTGGGCTTTCTCAGTATATTTCCCAACTGTTCTGAGTTTATAATTTTTTCAGGTCCTTTATCAAATATATGTCATAAATAGCAATGGGACCAAGAGCATTTGTCACCTAGCTGGGTTCCTCCTTGAGCTCTGAAAAAAAATTATTCGGCCGCACAACCTTTCTCTGGGCTCTGATTTAATGGACTTGTGTGCTGCAAAGCCACTGGAATTCTTTGCCTCTTAATATTTGACATCTCTTCCTCTTTATTACCACCTCAGACAGCCCTTCCAGTCCAGCTGCAATGAGCCCATTAGTCTCTGACAAATAACTTGTGTCGTTTGATGAAAAATATGCAGAAGTTGGGCTGCAACTTCATCTCCAGGCTTCGTTCTGCCTGTGGCCTTCTCCAACCAAAGCACCCAGCCCCAGGCCGACTCTCCTCAGTGTCCCGGTCCTCCTCTTCCCCCTGCTGCTGAGTGGACAGAGACATTGAACATCAATCATTTACAATGGGGATAGGGGCTGCAGGGGCTAGAGATGGCCAGGACTGGGGTAAGAACTAACCTTAGAACAGCATTAGTCACCACAGCCCAAAGGTGGCAGCAACACAAAGTCTATCTGGTTGAATAGATAAACATTAATGTGGGATATTAGTCGGACTCAAAAACAAGGAAATTCTGACAGTGTGGAGGAGTCTTGAGGACATTAAACTAAATACACAAGCCAGTCACAGCAGGGCAAATACTCTAGGATTCCACATCCAGGAAGTAACTACTCTAGTAGTCAAACTCACAGAGACAGAAAGGAGTGTGGTAAAACAGAACCCCCTCCCCAAACACTGTACACTTAAAGATGGTTAAATGGCATATTTCATGACAGCTTTACAATATTAGCCTCAAACCAAACTGGTAAAGTCGAGACTGACAGAAAAAGCTCTCTAAGAACTTGAATCCATCATTTATTCCTGCCTTCGGTAACAGTTAGTTCTTGCTGTATAACAATTCTAAAATTTAGTGACTTAAAACAACAACCACTTATCCAAATTATGATTCTGGCTTCTCACTTTCTGTAGGCTCAAATGGGGCTGATACTGGCAGAGGCTGACTAGTCTAAAGGCTCGTCTGCCTCGTCTAAAGGCCCCACATGGGGCCTCCAAAAGGCTGGCCCAGCGCACACCCATGGTGGTGATGGCCAGGGACTTCACACAAAGCAATGTTTCATGAGGTGGTGGCTGACATTCACACAAGGGTAGTTCCACCACATTCCATGGTTCAAAGCAAATCACAAGGCCAGCCATGGTGGGAAGGGTAGGGAAAACACATCTATCTCATAACAGGGGAAACTGTACAGAGATTTTGCAGTCTGCCACATAGGCTATGTATTTGTCAGCCCCTGAGCTGAGGATTGCAGATAAAAATACTTTACCAAAAAAAAAAAAAAAAAAAAACAGTTTGGTACAGGAGGCAGACATGTAAATAACTAATTATAATCCATAGTGTGCTGTGAAAAGGGTAGCTCAGAGTGCTGGAGGAAAGCGGAGGGCAGGGAGTGCGTGGAAGAGAGGCAAGAGGACAAGAAGGCTGGGACCGGACAGTACTTCAATAAAAATGAGGCTGCTGAAGAAGGAAGGAGAGAGATCAAGGCAGAGGAGATAGAGACATGTGGCTTCCCGAGGCATGAGGAGGCTAGAGTACCCTTGGAAGTTAAGGAGCTGCTGGGGCCTGGGGGAGCCCCAGCTGGGGGAGACCACCCCGCCCAGCCTTGAAGGCTTTTTGCGTGCAGGGCTGGTGGCCAGGTGCCCTCAGTAGTGTCAATGTGGAAGTGGTTTGGAGGGGAATCAGCTAGGAACACGGGGTCCCTGGAGACAGCGGCCGAGACTGGTCTAAGAGGAATGGCAGCTCCATCAGGTGCTTTGTGCAGGGCACTCCTCACAGAGGGCATGGCATGAGGTCCTATAGGAACAGGGTACAGGGATATGCCACTCAAAACCAAATGGACTGGAAAACGCCCCCTGATGTCAGCCTGCAGAAAGTGATCTAGAGGTCAAGCTTCGTTCCTCCAGGTTGGCAGGCCCGCAGACCGCTCACTCTCTACAACTCGAACCCTTGCTGGGGAGGTCCAGAGAGTCTCATCCCCTCCTCTCAAACTCAAACCCAAAGCAGCTGAATACCAGAGCGTGCAGGGGCCTGCAGGGCACCAGATCCCAAGCCAGGCTCCACTGGAGGCTCTGCTTGTTGGGAGGCCTCCCCAGAAGGCTCCTCGGAGATGAAGTGTAGTCCTCTGCCAAGCTGGGGTGGGAAGAAAGGCAGCTAGCGCCAGAAACCTGCAGCTCCTGGCTTCCACCTGTGGACCGGGGCGCACCCCCACAAGCACAGCCTGCAGTGTCCCTCTTCCCGCCAGCCTGCTGCAGGCAGCAGTAAGCACATACCAACTGATCAATACTTTGAATGCGCTGGGGCCTGCTGTGAGAAGGAATCCCCTGGTGAGCACTTTCATAAATTGAAAAATTCTTCTGGAAGTAAATAATCCTGCCCAATTATTAAATCCAAATTTCAGGAAAGAAAAAGTGGCAGAGAGCAGAAAATACCCTGTACAGGATGGCAAAGCCTAACCCTCTATGTACAGCCCAGGCCCAGCACTGGCCCCGCAATTCCTAGAACAGCCACATTGCTCTAGGAAAGGGACTGAAAGGGACACTCTTCCAGTGCTTAGAGCATGTGGGCCCAGGAACAGCACCACCCCAAAGGCACTGTTACGTTTGCCTGCCCTGCTCAGTAAGAACAGGGGTTCCTGTCTGTCCCGCACCACAGCATGACAACACTAGAGGACCATGAACCGGAGCTCTGCCCTTTGGTGCTTACGGGAACCGAGACCCAGCAGGCTGGGACCACTCACCCAGGATCAATGACCCCTTAGTGACAGGGCCAGGACAAGAACCAGAATCCAGGTCCTCGGAACTCAGGCCTGGAATTCTAACACACATACCCCCCATTTGTTCAGAAAGGTGGCATCATCCACTGGACCCCTGGCTTTGGGACAAATTCAGTTGTAGGTGCTGGCCAGGGTCACACATGTGCAGAGCAGGAGCTGCGCCATCCAGTGAGGGCTTCTTCTCTTGCCACTGGTTCCCCTGGTGGCCAAAGGCTGTACCGCCTCCCCCTGCCCCTCCCCTTATCCCACAGGCCCACCCCAAAACTCATCTGACCTTGTCCCATGTGCCCCCCCACCCTTCCCATAGCCTTCTCCACCCTCAGTTAGTGGCAGTAACCATGTGAAGGCCACTGTCAACAATAACTCAAATTTGCCCTGGGAGGCTAGACGTGTGGTTGTCTGGTTGCTGCCAGCTACTTCACAGCAACCGTGAGGAAGCGGGGGCTCTGGGGTACGGTTTGCTTTCCCGAGTCTCACAGAGACAGGAGGTAGAGTTCAGGCCCCTCCTCAGGAGCCTAGCTGAGACCTAGTCAGTGCGGTGCCTTCCTGCTTCCCCTGAATGCCTACCCTGCCTATGCTGAATCCACATCTAACCTCACTGCCCTCCTGCATGGAATCCCCCGTGGCTCTCTTGTGCCCCCAGATTAAGCTCGAGCTCCTCTGACAAAGCACTTGGAACCCAGCCCTGCTGCCAGCCTGGGTGGCCCTGTTACTCCTGACCCATTTGCTCCCTACACCCTCCACATGCTCTGTGGAGCACCCACCCCTGCCCCAGGTCTGAGCATGGTCTTCATGAGGCCCCAACATGCTCTGCCCTCAATGCTTCTCCACTGCTCCTTCTGGGTGTTCCTGTGACACAGAACCGCTTGTGGCTCCCAGAAGACAGGGGCCCCAACCCTAATTCCCCCAGGACCACTTTCCCTGGTCTTCGGCAGAGCTCAGGGCCCAATTTGTCCTCATATAGAAGGTGCTGCCTGGCCACTGAGGCCCAAAGCCCTGAGCAGGACTTAGTCACCAGCCCTTCAGCGCTCTGCTCCTAGAAGCAGGAGCCTCGGCTCCCAGTTCAGAGACGCAGAGCAGAGCCCTCAAGAGGTGCGAGGGTCTCATAAGGACACACCAAGTGTCCTTCAGACTCAGAGACTGAAGGTGGTCGACACTGGCCCCAGGCACAGAGATGATGGGTCAGGCAGAAGCAGGGCTCAGCACAGGGCAATTCTTGAGTACTGGCTGGGGTTTAGCATGGAGCTGTAGGGCCTGGGTTGATGGCAAGGGGCCTTGAGGAGTGAGGCTCAGCCCTGCAGGCTGACCTTCATCTGCCTGATGACCGTATAGGCCCTTCTACCCAGGGCCCTGGGCCTCCCATGTCCAGCTGCTGGCAGTGTTCAGGCCTGGTCCAGGGCTCCAGGAGGCATGCAAGTGAGGCAAGGCTAGGGCACGCTGGTCACCTGGAGGCCTAACATTTGCAAAGCAAACAATGTCTATAACCAAGCAGCACAGCTGGCAGCCTCTTTCCTCCTTCTCCCTCTAAGCCTTGGGGTGGGTTCAGGGAGAAGCTTCTGACACTGCCAGGGCACAGCCTGCTGGCCCGACCTGTCTGTGCCAGCCCCAAGTCTGGTGGCCAAGACTGCAGGCAAAGGTAGGTGCATGCCCGGGTGGGAAGGCCCCTGAGGCCACTTCAGAGACCTGCAGGGCCTGCAAACCAGCTGCCCAATGTCAAACTCCCAGGCAAGGGGGGGGGGGAGTTCTCAGAGGCTGGGTGGGAAATGGGGTGGTCCGGAAAGCTGGGTTCCTTGCTTGCTTGCTTCCCCTCAAGGCTGGAAAGTGTGAAATGGAAGGAGGCACCTCCCAGGCCCTTCCTCAGCCCCTCTTCTCCAGGGGTCCCCTGCCTAGAAGCTCGCCACACACGCGAGTGTCTAACAGAAGGGATGCTGTTTTTGCAGGTTTTGTGGTTTTGATTCCTTTGAGCCATATCCAGCCCATCTTACATCACAAAGCCATGCTTTACTTGGTATCCAATACATCCGCACCCATTGGCATTTGGAGAGCTTGTTCTGTAGTTCTAGAGTAGTTTTTAGTTGTCTGTGAAAATGTATTCTCTATGTTTCCAATTGTCAGTATGGGAGTCTCCTCCTGACTTCTCAATTTCTGGGTTTGATTTTTTTTTAAATCATATTTTTTTTGTTTGGGCTTTTTTCTTTTTCTTTCTCTTTCTTTCTTTCTTTCTTTTTTTTTTTTTTTGTGCTTTATGAAGTTGTGATACCTTGGTTATGTAGCCCTTCCCAGTGGCTGCTTGTTTATGCATTGTTTGTGACTTCTTTTGACTGTCAGTGTTGAGCCAGTCTTGCCAAGAAACTATATCAAGTATTTTCTATTTCTCTACTTCTTGAAAAAAAATATTTTAATTAAAAAAAAACTCTTAATGGGAACCTGGCCCTGTCTGTCTTCTCTGTTCTGCAGAAATGTTGAAGGAATTGAACCAGCAGCGCAGAGCGAAAGCGTTTACAGACCTGAAAATTGTTGTTGAAGGCAGAGAGTTTGAAGTCCACCAAAATGTTCTAGCTTCCTGCAGCTTGTATTTCAAGGACCTGATTCAAAGGTTTGCCTTCCTTCCAGCTGTGGTCGGGTCTGTTCCTTTGTAGGACGCTTTTGTGTCGCTTTTCTCCTCCCCTCTCTTGCAGGTTCCTGATGCGTGACTCCCTGTCACAGAGCCAGTAGCCATCTCTCCTCCTCCTCCTCCACCTCCTCCTCCTCCTCCTCCTCC
>NW_004524595.1:8811578-8865931 GCF_000260255.1 Octodon degus | reverse complement strand
AGCAGCCACTGCCCTCCCCACACGGCCTGCTGGTCACAACCCACCCTGCCACCCCGCCACCCCGCCCTAGGCCTCATGCTGTCAGTGGCTCAAAAGCCTCCCTGAGGTGCGGAGGCCCAGAAACTCCATCCTGAGGGACCATGACACACTGCCCCTCGAGGCCAGCACAGGGCCCCCAGACCCACCCATCTTCCCTGCTGTCGATGGTGAATTAATGCAAGGAGAGCACATCCACCAGCCCATCCCTGCAGGGGGAGCACAAGGTGCCCCAGGGACCACCTTTCCCTGGCCTGAGTCAGAGGAGAGATGCATAGCAAGCCTCACGCACCCTGCATGTCTCCATTCCTGTATGTGGAGCCCCGACTGCGCTGAGTATACGCCAAGCGTCCTAAACACGGTGGCTCAGCCTTTGTCCTCCCTCCGCCCGGCCCCAGCCCTGCCCGGCTATTTCTACTTGGATGAGTCTTAAATGGTGCGTGAGCATCGGTTTTTTTTTTTTGTTTTGTTTTGTTTTTGTTTTGTTTTTCTTTCCATTATGTTGATTTTTTTCAAGTTGTCTGCTTCATACCCTTGCAAAGCAGTCAGGGCCACCTCCTAGCTCCATAGCGAGGGAGGGCAGCCAGGGGCCAGCCCAGGGTAACGCTCACGTTTCTCTCACCCATCAGCCAATTAATGCTGCTGCTCATTTTGCCTTGCAGCCTCTCCGGGGCGACGCTGAGCCGGGACAGTGCTCAGAGAGGGAGGACAGGACCTCTGCTTGCTTCCCAATGCTGTGTTTGGACTTGCCAACTAACCCCAGAGCGACTGTGTTTTGTTTCAGGATGGCACACTGACTGGCATCTCCTTTCCGATCTGTGATGTCCTTGGGCATAGAGCTGGGCCACCCAGCAACGCAGGAGGGGCAGGCTCTTGGTGATGTCCTATCTTTCGGACAGCTTGGCTCTCCTGCCCCAGTGCTTGGGTCCTTTCTGCCCCAGCGCAAGGGGTAGAGCCATAGGTTCGGGCTGCAGGGACACATCCAGTGGCTTCCTTGGGCCTGGGAGGTTTTGGGGCTGCCACTCTTGGCATGTCTGCAACCAACCATGAGCAGCACCTGGGTGAGCCCCCTGGGGCCTTGGGCCTTGCTCAGATGGCTGAGTACAGAGCATTGGGTGGTGCTGAGCCCCAGTCCCAGCCCCAGGCTAGAATAAGGTGGCCAAGGGGAGCCTCGAACTCCTATTGAAACCCGGCTCTGCTATGCAACACAGAAGAGGACCCTAGTAGGTGACAGCCTCCTTGGACAGGCTGAGGAGACGAGCTCTCCAGACAAGGAGGATCCTGGAACAGACACAGACATGTACCAGGAACAGGGACAGGTGGCCTCCCCTGAGGGGAATGTGAGCTACAGCAGGCAGACCCTGACCAGAGCTAGCCCTGAGCTCCTGGGTTTAGTCTGAGCAGTGGGAGGGGATCCCCTCCTGGATGTGGGACAACAGCAGGGTATAGCTCCAGGGCCCTAACAGAAGGATGGGTGCTCCAGGCACTCACAGGATGGAAGGGCCCCCCTTGAAAGCTAGGAGATCTGGATCTAGCCCTGACTGCCACTTGTCCTATGATCTCAGGACTTAGTTTTTTCTCATCTGTAAACCAGAAGGTGCCTGGTAAAATGATGATCGGATCTGACACCCTAAGGTGACAGTCAGTGGATGGGCAGAGCCACCCTGGAGAGGTTTCTCAAGGACAAACACGAAGACATGAAAGGGCAAAGGTCAAAGGCTCAGAGGGAGGAGGTCAGGCTCATAGACCCATGAGGTACAAGCTGGGGGTAGATGAACAGTGGAGCAGCTGACAGGTTGGACTTTAGCAGCCTTAGAGACTGGCCGAGTCCCCCACACTGGTAACTGACCAGATGGGTGGATCTGAACCCAGGCAGGGTCTAGGTCTGGGGCCTTCAGCATGCAGGAAGTTCATCCGGAAGTCAAGGACAGCTGAAGCTCTGTGTTATCTTGGGGCCATTTTATTCCCTGTGTCCTGGCCCTGGGGTCCCCACTAGCATTCATGCTGGTCTTCGCAAACAAAAGCCTCAAGGCAGGAAAGCAGAGTATTTACAGGAAGATGAGTTGCTTTCAAGCCATGTAAAATCACTGAGAACTCCACACTCTCAGTGGTTGGAGCAACTGATGTCGCCCCACGTGCAGTTCCCTTCTCCCCTGTGACTCTAGGCCCAAAATATCCCTGCAAGAAAGAAGGGGCCCAGCCTGGGAACCTGGTCCAGGGCCTGTCCTCAAAACAGAGGGAACAGTGGACGACTGAGGTAAGAGAGTCACAGGCCCTCCCTGTAGGGCCAGCACTGACCTGCCCTGAGTGAGCAGCCACATGCCAGGAAACCTCCTCTACTCTCCCAGGACTCCAGACCTAAAGCCTTAAGCTACACCCCTTCCCATCTCCAGCCTTGGTTGGGACATGTATCTGTCACTGCAGGTTCTGGGAGGACAGTGACCCTGCACTGAGCCCTGGGAGGACAGTGTCTGCCCCCCATCCTCAGTAGCTGCCTCCCTGGAGCCCCAGGGTGCACATAGGAGGAGCAAAGTCACCCACCCCCTCACCACCAGGCAAACAGATAGGCATCCCCTGCCCAGGGCTTACACAGATCTCTGGGGTGGTGCAGTCTGATGTCCCCTTCAGACTGCAGAGGAGTAAGGGGGGGGGGGGGGAGTACAGAGCACACTACCCATAAGAGGCATGAGGTGGGTTCCCTTCTCTTTTGATGGAGAAGAGGAACTGACAGGCTGACAAGTGAGGGAGAGGTATGCCAGAGCCCAGGACAGCAGAGTGATCAATCCACCACAGGAACTCTGTTGCTGCAGCACCAGGAATAAGAATGAGGACAGTGGAAAGCAGGTGCAGAGGGCGGCAGAAGCCGGGTCCTGGCGCTCTGGGTCCACCCAGAGGTGCCATGGACAGACTGTCTGTGAGGCTGAGCTGAGAGCTTGTCATCAGTGTGGCCTCCTGGCTGCTGCCTGCACCCCTTTCAGCTCAGTTGCTGCTGGCCCCAGCCCCACATCCATGTCTAGGTTCTTTCCTCACCAGTGAGGCCCCAGCAGCTCCCTCCCCAGTCCTCCATCATCTTCCTCTTTTGACAAGGGCAGCACCTGGCTGACAGGAGCCTTGTAGAGTCATCACCCTTTGGAAGAAACCAGTAGTTAATCTCCATTTTACAGATGAGGAAATTGAGGCCCAAAATGTTTACATGACCAGCTTAAGCGATCAGTAGATCAGACTGAAGTCTGATTCCAAAGCTCATGCTCTTACTCTCCATCTGCCATCCAGAGAACAAAAATGTGGGTGAGATAGGGAAGTGAAACCTCCAAACTGACCACAAGAACAGGGATGCAAGGAAAAGCATTGCAAAGGGTGTGTGCATGTGTGCGCATGCGTGTGTGGAGTCCCTCTCCTAGACAGCACAAACCTGCACATACCTGCAGGAGAACCAGAGGCCCAGGAACCCTGGGAGAGGAGCCAATGGCAAGCTGGGAGCCAGAGGCCTGCCCAGTCAGCCCTCGTTGGCCATCTGAGTCCCTGAAAGGACAGTGCCTGCAGGACCAGGTGCTGAGGCACCTTCACAAGACTGCAGAGGCGTATACAGCCGCCCCCACCTGCACCCAGACCCTGGGAAGTGGCCTCCCAGCGCGAGTTCCTTCATACCCACAGTGAGCAGGATGTAGATCTGCCTGGCTTTTCTTTTTAGCCCAAGAAGTTCCTTCACTTCTTCTCCCAGAGATGGCCAGGGCCCACAGCAGACATCGCCACAGTGCAGTTATGCCCGCTCCCTTGCCAGCCTCATCAGAGCTGGGGTGCTGTTCTTAAGAAGTAGTAGCAGCGTGTCCATGGCCCTCAGTAGCACACACCAACACACTCCCTCAGTCGGGATGTGGGAGAAATGTTGACACAGAGGTGCCTGCCTCTTGTCACACCCAAAGCAACAGGGACATGAACCTAGCATTCTGCCCTCCAACTGAAAAATGAAAGCCTCACCTCTCGAAGGCTGAGGCGGGGGGGGGGGGGGGGGGGGGGAGGGTGTTTGTTTCTCTGGTTTTTTGTTTGTTTTTGGTACTGGAGATCAAACTTGGGACCTTGAGCTTGCTAGGCAGGCATTTATGCCACTGAGCTATATCCCCAGCTCAAAGGCTGTTGAATATATGTGGCACTTGGATTCTGTGCTCCTTTCATATGGAATGAAAACAGATGGAGAAATGAGCAGTTTCCTATGATGACTTTCACAAAGCCCCCTGCCCAGGCCCTGGGCTTCTCATTCCCAGCCAGGATGGAGAAGCGAAGGTGGATAGTGGCCCCAGGCCCTTTTCAAAAGGCACACTCCACATGTCTTCCCCCAAGAAGCAGGCATACCTATCTCTGTCTGGTGGAACAGACAGGTTTGGCTTGAAAACCAGCCAGCGAGAGGAGGATTCACCCTCTCTGATGCTGGCACGATGGCAGGAGCCAGACCTAAACCACTTCTTAAAAGGTAGGGCAGGAGCTGTCTGAAGGCCCAGGACCCAGTGAGCCCCGTGTGCCTGTGTCCATGCCCTGGAGCTGAGGGCACAGGCCAGGGTGGGAATCACATCAGAAGAGCAGAACAGGATGCCCACCACGGTCCTCACCTGCCCGGTCCTGTCCCTCACACACTACTGGTTCCCTCCCATCGTCTCAGACAGTGCTCTTTGCCAACATGCAAAATGTCAGCCTCTGATCACAGAGGGGGAAAAGGGGAATGAGGTCTCTTTCTGGAGGAACCAACACTCAGAGGAGCTCACCAGTAATAGTGGGGCTTCCCACATCCTACTGATCGGGCCTAGGTATTCCTGACCTATCCACAGACCCGGCACTGCTGAGCAGAAACTATATCCCTGGGAAGCCAGAAGTTTCCCCAAGTCACCCCATGGGGCTGAGTGTAGCGGGACACTAAGACCTCATGAACCAGATCTGGCCAGGGACAGAATGGTCATCTGTGGAGAATATGTATTGGTGATCGGTGCTACCCATCAAGGGACCTCTGATCCTATGCTACCTCCACTCAGAGGGAAGATGCCTAAGGAACACCGAGTTCACTCCTGAGACTGGATGGAGTCCCCTCCAGCCTCCCTCAGCCTTCCTGGCACTCCTGGCTACGTATCAGTGCCTATGCAGAAGTAACCTATGCACCCAGGAGATGCACAGACCTCGCTGTTGGGGCCTTGCCTCTGCCAGACCTTGAACTCAGCTATCAGCAAAGCCTCCCACACACTCCCAAGGGTTCTCCTGTGGCCAAGTAGGACATTCTGCTCTTCCAGCCCCAGACACCTGTAGTGCTCCCTGCAGGGCATTTAAAGTGGCCTCCTCCACACCTCGGGAGCAGAGACGCAGCTGCGCGTTCTGTGGCCAGGCTTCCCACACCTTGACAGCGCAGGCAAAACCCTTTAGTTCCTGCAGTCCCAAATCATCCCAGTGTTCCTCAGTCACACAGATGCCTCCCTGCCCCCAGGACCCTTCGCTGACCCAGACTCTGGATGAGACAGGCAGCATCTCTCAATGCATCCGTGCTCATCCCATCAGGGCTACCACTTGGACATGCACTCACTATCTGCCCAGTGTCCTTGTCACTGGACTAGCCAGGGTCACATGTTTTTCTGTGATGTGTGTGTGTGTGTGCACGCGTGCATGCATTGGGGGGGTGTCCTAGAGTCCCACCTCAGCTCTTCACTGGCATGGGCTCTGTGGGCTGAGGACTCATGAGAGATAGCTAGACTGGCCAGTGGTGGAGACGGCAGCCTACTAGAAGACTTGGGAGAAAGAACAGGTACTCAGCCAACTTTGACCTCATCAGCCCTGCTGGACAGTGGCCCAGCATGACCTCCACAGAGCATGAAGAATATGATGATGAAAGGCCTGGGGTAGTCATATTTCTGTGACCTCAAGTGAGCATATGATGATCTATTTCATATCTAACAAAGCCACACAAGCATGAGAATCCATCCCAACAGCAGAAGGCCAGGTGTGTTTAGTCACTTTAGGAGTCACTGGGTGGGGCAGGCCTGCGCCAAGACCTGTGTGGTCTATACCTTTGTTGTCTCACCTCCCACACTTGTACAGGGCTGGGCAGTAGAATGTCCCGTAGGGCCCCTGGTCAGGTGGGCCATTCTGTGGTCAGGGTCCAGGGTGGCAGCCCTGGGAGGGTTCCCGGATGCTGGCTCAGGCACCAGAGTTATAGTATAAAGTGCCCTCAGCCAGATTGTGTGTGGGTCTTAGAGGCCCTGACAGGAGAGAATGCTGCTCAAGTGGAATTGCAGGTTCTGTCACGTAGAAAAGCGTCCCTTGCAAAGGGCATTTTCCAGCCTCCATCACTAATCTCCATGGAACTCTAAGCCTTATCTAGTTCAATCCTCTTGCTTTGCAGAAGAGGCTGGAGGCCTGAGAGGCCCAGGCTGCCGTCTGTCAGTGGCAAAGCAGGACGGCCAGGTCCCTTGCTCCTTGCCAGTGCTCTGTCACCCACTCAGCCAGCAGCCAGCCTCTCTCTCTGTGGCCAGCCTGCCCTCTCACCAGACACTATTCCACCCCTACACCAGCCACAGGTACACTCCTGAGACCAGTCCTGAGAGGCTTGACCACTGGCCTCCTCAGTAGGGAGTAGGTGGCTACAGAGCAGGGCCCGGCCCAGTTCGGAAAGCTGGCTCAGAGGCAGTGGCCTAGATGGGGTGCCTCAGCCATGGCCCCTGAGAAGTCCCCTCCTGCCTAACACTCTGGGTGTTCTTCCTTCTGGCCACACCTCTGTATCGCGTTGTTTTTGCTTCATCTTATCTGTTTCCTTCCAGGTCCAGTTTTAGGGCGAGGCTGCCAGGCCTTAGGAGCCCTTGCAATGGTTTTGTATTTCTGTAGACACCAGATATAAACATACTGATATATTTGTGTCCCTCCCCTACTCCCCCCAGTTCACAAGCCCGATGCACACTCTACACGCAGGCCACTCTGACCTCTGACCCCGTGTTCCATGTGGCAGGAGGGCCCCGCCCCGGGCCAGGCCCCAGGTCATGGCTGCTGGCTGTCTGTGGCGGAAGTCCTTGGTTGTTTCCCCTCCCCCTCCCAGCTCTAACCATTCTGTCCGTCTATCTCGTCTCGTCTTCAGTTTCAAAGCAATGTCATGAAGGGCTTCCTTTCCATGCCTAAAAGGAAACAATACGCTTTTGGAAAATGGTAGGGATGGAGTCCTTCCGGGTCTTCAAGCGGGCACTCCAAAGAAGCCTCTGGATTGGCTGGGGTGACAGCCAATCAGGAGCCTCCTGAGCCTGGCTTACCAGGTGCATCTGCAGCCTGAGGCAGTGGGCTGGGCCTGAATGGGCTACAGAGGCCCACCTAGTGCCAACAGCATATTGTTTCCCTTTGAGGCCAGTCCTGGTCCTCGTCCCCATCCACAGCTCATGCTTTTTGATTTGCATCTTTTTTTGCATGGACATGCCGAGTAGATAAGTAGGGTTTCTGTTCTTTTGGGTGCCTCTGGTCAGACTCTTCTCTTTCAGATCCCGTGTCAGGTCACTAGGTTCAGGTGTGTCATTGCTGTGTCCTTTGAATCCTAAACGAAGGGCATGACCGAGGTGTACAGGGAGATCTTGCCCTGTGAGCATGCGGGGGTGGCAGGTGAGGACACCCTGGTTTCTATGCCTAGGTCCGTGCAGGATGGCAGCCAGGGAGGCCGAGAGAAGTTGGAGCTAGTGCTGTCTAACCTGCAAGCTGATGTGTTGGAGTTGCTGTTAGAGTTCGTCTACACTGGCTCCCTGGTTATTGACTCGGCCAACGCCAAGACCCTGCTGGAGGCAGCTAGCAAGTTCCAGTTCCACACATTTTGCAAAGTCTGTGTGTCCTTTCTCGGTAAGACTGCTATGGGCTCATGTGTTCCTTGGGGTGGGTTAGTGCAGACTTATGAAAAACCTCAAGCCAGTAGTGATGAGAGGGGAAGGCAATGTGTCCCCACTCAACAGACCAAACCCAACATCATGCTGTTCCACAGGAGCATTTGGATGACCTGAGGCAAAGGCATGGCCTGAGGGCAGTGAGTCCTGTCTCCATTGTAGAAGAGCATCCCTGGGGCCCGGCAGGCCTTTCAAAACCAATGGGCTGTGTGGCTGTGCCAAAAAACTGTGGAGGTCTGGCCTCCCTGTCCTGGCCTCTAAGCCCCAAACAACACAGCCACACACTTGTTCCCCTTTAAACTTAATGCTGATTTTGATCAGACTCATGGATACACCTAGACATCTGAGCCATCCCTTGGATTCCCAGACCTGCTGCACAGGCTTGGAATCTGGGTGTCAGAGGTTCCCCCAGACCAAAGAGGGAGGGACAAGGGCAAACATCATAAAGATCTCACTACCTGGGTTGTAGCATGCAAAGAGAGAAGGCTAGGCATTGGGCCCAGTGGGAACAGCTCAGGTGAGGACAGTTGGGGGCCTCCTGTCTAAGCTAAAGGAGCCATCAGCCAGATCTCAGGAGGCAGGTAAGGCACACCTGTGTCCAGCCCTTTTGTCTGGGTCTGGGGGACCCTGTAGTGGTGAGGTCTGCAGCAGAGATGAAGGAAAGTGCTTGAGGCAGGGGTGACTGTCTGACCCACAGGGAGTGTGTGGGAGCCAGTAGACAAGAAATAAAGAGGTTGGTCCTGCCTCTGCCACATTCAACAACAGAGAGGAAGAAGGCTTAAGGATGAGCATCAGTCACCAGAGAGTCCTTCCAAACAGCCATTGCACCTTGAAGAACACCCAAGCTGACTCAGGCTGCAGGGAAAAGTGCCCAGAAGTCAATCTGGGAGGGGACAGGGTGTGGGAGACAGCACATAAACAGCGTATGAGGGTGCCATCACTGATGTGACTTAAGGGAACCCAAGGGCTCGGGCATGCCTTGGTAGGAGTCACAGAAGGCACCATAAGCCCCACACCTGGCCCAGGCCCAGGATCTAAGGCTTTCCCAGCCCTTGCTTCACAAATAGGGAAACTCAACTCATGCCTCACAGCTCTGGTACTTCTGCCAGGGCCTATACGAGCAGAAGAAAGGGCACAGGGGAACCTGAGAAATGGATCTAAGAGACACAGGAAGGGGGCTAATAGGGACTATGGTTGCTGGAGATACGCTCAGAGGGGAATCTGGCCATGGTGATGGGAACAAGAGGTGACCCTTCAGGGCTCTTGGGTCAGTGGTCCTGCACTCTCACCCCCAGAGAAGCAGCTGACTGCCAGCAACTGTCTGGGCGTTCTGGCCATGGCCGAGGCCATGCAGTGCAGTGAGCTCTACCACATGGCCAAGGCCTTCGCGCTGCAGATCTTCCCTGAGGTGGCGGTCCAGGAGGAGATCCTCAGCATCTCCAAGGATGACTTCATTGCCTACGTCTCCAATGACAGCCTCAACACCAAGGCCGAGGAGCTAGTGTACGAGACGGTCATCAAGTGGATCAAGAAAGACCCTGCATCACGAGCACAGGTAAGGCACACCTGTGTCCAGCCCTTTTGTCTGGGTCTGGGGGACCCTGTAGTGGTGAGGTCTGCAGCAGAGATGAAGGAAAGTGCTTGAGGCAGGGGTGACTGTCTGACCCACAGGGAGTGTGTGGGAGCCAGTAGACAAGAAATAAAGAGGTTGGTCCTGCCTCTGCCACATTCAACAACAGAGAGGAAGAAGGCTTAAGGATGAGCATCAGTCACCAGAGAGTCCTTCCAAACAGCCATTGCACCTTGAAGAACACCCAAGCTGACTCAGGCTGCAGGGAAAAGTGCCCAAGTCACAGGGCTCCAGTCACAGGGAACCCCTGGGTTCAACTCACTCCGGGAAGCCTTGGCTCAAAGCCCTGCCTAGAAAGGAGCAGCCATGGTTCTGAAGGGAAGAACCTAGAAGTACTACTGCAAGTAGCTCTCAGGAGGAATCCAGATATGCCCAGAGGACAGAGAAAGGGGATAGCCCAGAAGTAAGGGCTCAACCAGGAAGAACAGCATCAAGGAGGTCTGATCACAGAATAAGCCAAGGTCACTGATGTGGATGAGGACTGTCATGTTTCACTGAGAGCAAAGGAGGAACAAGGGCAAGAGGGACAGACTGGTATTAGGATCAATGGAACTGGGTGGCTGTGGGGTGCATGGATATCTCCCCTGACCTGGCCACTGAGCCAAGGCAGAGGATGCCCTTGGATTAATGGGGGGGCAGGTTCTTTGCAGTGGAATGAAGTTCGGTTAGGCAATTATTAACAGTGGTACCACAATGCCCTGTGACTGCTAGTGCTCCAGATCTCTGTCTTCAGTCATGTGGTGGGCATTTCTAGCAGAATGTCCCAAGTCTATCTACTCACCAGGCTGAGCCCACACCTCTTCCTGGGTCCCCTATTTCAGGCCAAGACAGAGCCACAGTCCCTCCCCTAGGGCCATTCATCACCCACTGTGCTCATTTCTGCCTTCTTCTTTCCCGTTAGGTGAGCCTTTCCCCACCCACAGCCCATCCTACCAGGATCACTGCCATCGCTGCCTTGGTGGTTTCCCTGCCATCCATATTGTTGCCTCCAAATCCATTTTCCAGGCTGTAGCCTGAGTGCTCTGCCTAAAGAGCAAATCAGATCATGTCACCACTCTGTTTAAAGCCCTATTTAGTCCCTATATCATCCTGCAGATGAAGCTACAGTCCTTGGCCAGCAAGGAAGCTCAGCCAGACCTAGCTCTGCTATCTCCTCTGATCTCACACTGATGATCCCTTTTGCATCCACAAGCAGCAGGCCCATCTAGCTCCCCCAAATGCCCCGTTCCCTTCTACTCTCCCACTCCTCTGCCCATCCTTCCACACCCAGTTAAGTTGTCTGCTCCATGGTGCCTGGCACTCCTGTGCCAGTGGGAGCCCTACATAGACTCCTGTTTCTGCTTGCATTAAGCTGTGGACACCTTGAGGTCAGAGAGGGGGGACCCTTGGTCTGTGCCCCTAGCAGTGATCTAATGTACAGCCAACAGTGGTCACCAGGTATTTGTTCAGTGCCACCAACGTGGAGTGATAAGCACAGCTTGCCAGACAGCAGAGGAGATTCAAGTCAACCCATGAAAAGCCTACAGCACAGGGAAGACCATCTGGGTGCCCATGGGAGACAACATCTCAAAAGCTCTTGTGGCAGTGGAGAGGCACAGGCTTCACAGTCACATCACAGATGCTGTCCCTAAGCTCTTCTGGGTCCTCCTTCCTGAGTCACTGCCATACCACCTCTTCAGGCTCATGTCCTCTGGTTCAGTTGCACCCACCCCAGGCAGCCTGGCACAGAGCAGAGTCCATGACCTGGGCAGTGTGTGGACTGGAGGTGCTGGTGGGATGAGCGGACGGTCCACCCTAAGCACCTGCCTGCCTTGCCTCTTAGGTCAAGCTAGAAAGGGTAGTGTCTGCACACCAAGCAACACCCAAGGCCAGATTATCCAGGGGTAGGCAGCTGCCACCCCTTTCCTTCTTGATATAGCTCACACCCCGGCTCCTTCCTTGGGGGCTGAGTGTGTGTCCTTCTTCCCCCGCAGTATGCAGCCGAGCTCCTGGCCGTGGTCCGCCTGCCCTTCATCCACCCTAGCTACCTGCTCAATGTCGTGGACAATGAAGAGCTGATCAAGTCCTCAGAGGCGTGTCGGGACCTGGTCAACGAGGCCAAACGCTACCACATGCTGCCCCATGCCCGCCAGGAGATGCAGACGCCCCGAACCCGGCCCCGCCTCTCAGCAGGTATTGGGGGACAGGCCTGAACCCTCCAGTTGCAGGTGCTGAGGGTCAGCCCAGCTGGGGGTGGTCCCTCAGAGAGGAGCCAGGCACAGATGTTGATGATGTTGGAGTGTGTCCCAAAGGTGCCCATCTGTGTCCCTGCAGGTGTGGCCGAGGTCATCGTTTTGGTTGGGGGTCGTCAGATGGTAGGGATGACCCAGCGCTCTCTGGTGGCTGTCACCTGCTGGAACCCGCAGAACAACAAGTGGTACCCCTTGGCCTCGCTGCCTTTCTATGACCGCGAGTTCTTCAGCGTAGTGAGTGCCGGGGACAACATCTACCTCTCAGGTGAGGCCCCTCAGGGCTGGGTGGGGACTGGTACAGGGCTTCCCAAAGGGGCTCTGCTCATGTGGCTAGCCTGAAGGAAGCCAAGGACCAGGATGTCTACTTTGCAGAAAGCCTTCTTCTTCTGACTCTAGGGCTGGGCCTGCCACACTTGGCTCCTTCTTCAGCCCCTGTCTGCTCTCTGTACCTCTAAACTGCCTACAGGTGGGATGGAATCGGGGGTGACGTTGGCCGATGTCTGGTGCTACATGTCCCTGCTCGATAACTGGAACCTGGTCTCCAGAATGACGGTCCCACGGTGCCGACACAACAGTCTTGTCTATGATGGGAAGATTTACACCTTGGGGGGACTTGGCGTGGCAGGCAACGTGGACCACGTGGAGAGGTGAGGAGTCCACAGTGCTTGGGCCTCTTTCCATTGTCACCAAAAGCTGAAATTATGTTACTCCTCCTTCTGGCACCAGTGTCAGTGGGCTGTAGTGTCTGCTGCCTGGACATTTCAGAATCCATAAGGCCAGGCTCTTCTAACATAGCAGCAGGAGGGGACCACAGGATGTGAGCTATGGACAGGCAGGCAGGAGACATCTGCTTCAGCCTTCCCCAGGCACTAGAGGGGGCACACTTGTCAGCACTGCACTTCAGTGTCAGACGAAACAGAGGCCCAAAAGCCTATCACAGAATAAGGCATGGGAGGGGCTGGCTGGACTGTGCAGCCAGGTTTCCCTGCAGCAGCCCAGAGGCTTTGCCAAACTGGGGCAAAGCTGGAACTCAGAGCCAAAATGCCAGGCCATGCCCAGGGCAATGCCTTCTTGTCCTTGAAAGCAGAGGGTTACACACTAGGGATATCCCTTCTCCCTTAGCCCCCCATATCCCAGAAATCTATGATAATTCAGGGAAGGTTCACCATACACAACTAAGCAATTTGGGGGCACAATCTGGCCATCTAGAATTCCCCAGAAGAAAATACAAGCCCAGGAGCCCAAGATCCGCTTATGTTAGTCACCCTCTGTTAGAAGTCCAAGGCTCCTTCCTCCCCAAGGCCATTGTCAACTCTAGGTCAAGATAGACCCTAGGGCAAAGGCTGGGGTTTGGTTCTGCCCTTGGGGACACACAAAGATCCTTCGCTCTGAGCCAGGGGAGCTGGTGTTGCCTAGAATGGATGCCTGAGGAGAGCTGTGAAAACTCACCCGGGTTGCCCAGGTCACCTAGGTCGCCCAGGTCAGTGGAGAAGCTTCATGATGCAGCGACCTTCGAAGTCTCCAGTGCTGCTTCAGGAGAAGTTAGTGCCCCAGAGAGTGACAAGTAGGCTGTCCTGGCCCCTATTACAACCTGGTCACAGTTAAGGTCACCAGAGCCCTCCTCCCCACCTGGCCCGCCCAGTAAGCCATCACTAGAAAACACTTTCCCTTGTCACATCCTCCTGCTGTGAAGCTACGCATCCTCTTCAGCTTATACCCCCCACCCTGTGGCTAATTGGACATTTGACAAATGTTACAGCAATGATGGTTTCAGAGTGAGACAGGCTCTGAATGTTCATTGTGGGCTTTTACCTCCCCCAACTGGAGCCAGAGATGGCTCTGCAACAACATTTAATTGTAACATTGATCTAAAGATAATAGGGAATCCCTGCATGATTATGAGGGCATTAATACTGCTGTTGGACCCGAACCAGCCCGATGCTGGGGGCCTTCAGTGTGACCTGCTGCATGGCCGCGCATGCGCTGAGCCCTCCAGACGCAGCTTCCAGTCATTTGTAACCCAATAATAAACATGTGAAATCGGAGACATTTTCTATGTAGGAGTAAACTGAGCTGGATCTGTCATCCTGTCTTGCTTTTGTCAGCTATTTTTAATCTCCTAAGACACTGATTACTCATTTTACAAACTTATCCTTTTTGATAAATGTGGGCATTTGTTCAAGGCTCAAATACAGCAACTAGGAGATAGACACACCCCACTTCTCCTGGACCATGGAGCAGTTCTGGGGTTGCCTGAACCAGCCGCCCTGGGGGGCTCAGCCTTCTGGCTGGCTGGGAAGCCCAGGAACCCTGGTGGGTGGAAGAATAAGCCAGGACAGCAGGGACTGAGAGGGTCCTAGAGCCCTTCCTTGGCCCTGAAGGATCTGTCAGGCATAGAGACCCCCCTGCTTCCCAAGGAGCAAAGCCCTCGTAGGTAAGTACATGTCTGTGCCCATGGTGGCAATGGGAGAATTCAGGGTGACAGGAAGGTCTGCATAATGGGGACGGACATCAGGGCGCTTTGTTCCCTAGGAAGCACTAATGGCCCAAATCGCTATTATATTGATAATGAATGGAATATATGGTGCATCATAATTATATTACATTACTATATCACAGGAATAGAGCAAGATTATATAATTATAGATTAAAACAACAGTGCTGCAGACAAACCTGTATTATATCATTATATAAATAACTGGGTCTAATATTTTATAGTAATATATTGCAGGAGCTGTAGTTACTAGATAAATGATAGCAGAGCGCCTCACTTTGCGGGGTCATTTGCATGTCATTAGCATATTCTTCTCAAGCAGGAAGCTGACAGATTGAGCTGACGGGAGGGCCTGTGGCTTGGCAATCAGCCACCTGGAATAACAAGCTCTCAGGAAATTTGTGTTTGTAGGAATGTGCCATTATACCAAAAGACTGAGAACCAACAACCACATAATCTTCCTCTGTCTCCAGCTCCTTCTGCAGAAGCTCTTTGGATCTCTGCCATAGTGGCCAAAAAAAAAAAAAAAACAGATATCTGAACTTCTGACACTGTCCAGAAAGACACTTAAGTCCACTGCGTATTAGCCTCGTGTCATCCATCTGCAGCTGAAGGGAATCAGCCTTGCTGGCCTCTCAGAGACTTCAGCCTTTCCTCGTGCCATGTGGCTGTCCCTTAAAGGCAGACCTCAAGGGTCCCGGGCTGTGGAGCCCCAGCCTGCTTAGCACCAGTGCGACTGTTCTCAGCAGCTGTCTCCGCCCTTTTCCCATCTTGTCTGGAGCTCTTGTTCCAGCACACTTCTGTCCTCTCACTTCGCTACCTTGTCTTAGACCGAAGGCCCAGCAGAGCTTTTCCACCACTCTTTGCAGTTCCTTGTCCGCCCCCCTGCAGCCCTACCCACTACACATGGAAACCTCCACCCTCTACCTGGTCCTAAGTGTGCAAGGCAGCCTTCTCCCTCACTCTCAGGAGCAGGTATTTTTCTTAATCCCACCTTCTCTGTCTCTCTGAAGCTTCCCACAGACTCCACCCCTACTTGGGCCAAGTGACTCCCACTTCCCAAAGAAAAGGGGGCCATCACCAAGAACTCAGGAGGCTTCCCACCCTTCTGCACTGCCACCAGTGCCCCACACCTGTGCTCTCCTTGTCTTTCTTCCTCTCTCCTGCCTACTCTGGACTCAGGTTGCATCTGCTGCATCTGTGGGGGGCTTACAGCATCAGCACCACCCTACCTTTTTAAATAAAGATGAGGTCTCTCCTGGGCTACCCTTGAACTCCTGGGCTCAAGCAATTCTCCTGCCTCAACTTCCTGGGTTCTGGGATTACAGGTGCAAGCCACAGCACCCACTCTCCCTCTCTGTCGTAGTCAGTCATCTCTTATATGCATGGAGCACAGGAACCCAAATTTAATCAAGTTCCTTATATAAATGTCATATGCCGAGTGTGGTAACACATCTGTAATCCAAACACTCTAAGAGACTGAGGCTAGAGGTTCAAAAGTTTGAGTCCAGACTGGGCAATTTAGCAAAACCATGCCTCAAAATAAAAACTAAACAGAGCTAGGGATGTAGCTTAGTGCTACAGCCCTGGGTACAATCCCTACTATTAAAAAAAAAAAAAAAAAAAAAAAAAAGATAGTATTTGCAATATAAATAACACATACCCTTCTGTACATTTAAATACTTTAAATCACCTTTATCATTAATTATCATAATACAATATAAATGATATGTAAATAGCTCTCACACTACATTGTTTAGGGAGTGATAAGAAAAAACTTCCTACATCTTCAGTATGGACATGATTTTCCCCTATCTTCTATATGTGGAGCTAGAAGGCTGACTGCCCTTATCCAGTGTAGAAACCCCCAAGCCCCCATTAAATTGAAGTCTGTGGTGCACTGCAGCTGGTTCCTGCTCACTCATGAGAGTCAGTTGTTCGTTTTGGGAGCTCTGCAGGCCAGGTGTCAACCACGGTTCTCACTAAAAGTTAAGTCATATACTTACAAACACGAGAAACTAAGGTGATTCATGCCCACAGCTCATCACTACCTAGTTGTCTGCTTTCCTGCCCTCTGCTCTTGAGGCTCCATATGGTTCTTGAGCTGCCAGGGAAGATTCTAGGGAGTGGTGGCCACAGTGTGTCCCCCTTTCACCCAGTCATTGCCCTCTTGGCAGCTTGCCATTAGGCAGCAGGGAGGAACTGCAGCCCAGAAGCGCTGTATCAGGCCATTTTCCTCAAGAAGGGGGTGGGTAAACATTTATCGGTGTTCCCCTGACACCTCCTCTCCTCTTCATAGCTAAGTTTCCTTCAAAAAGTCTCCAGCCCCTACCATGGAGCTCTCCCACTACCCCTCCATCAGATGCCTCTGCATCCCCCCTTCCATCTTAAGCACCTTCATCGCAGGACCACCATGACCTGCTGGGACTCCATGCCCTCTCTTGCCATCCTCTACTCCCAAGGCCCTTTACCTCTGAGAGTGGCCAATGGCTGTCTGACCCACGAGCTGCTCCACCTGGGTGTATCTCAGCTCTGCTCTTGGTGGCCTGCACCCCCAGCTGTCTACAGTCCAATGTCCCCACCTCCCTGTTTGTGCCTCAGCTCCAGTTTCTTTCTTCATGCCTGTGACCCCAAGGCCCTCCCCACTCACACACCCAGCAGACTCTGTAAACTCCTGATTAGAACTGAAGTCACCCAGCGTTGTTCCCTGTCCCTGAGGAGTGCCGGCTCCATGCCATCTCCTGAGTCATCCTGAAAGCTCTGCCCACCTCAGCTTTAGCACCCAGCATTGACAGGACCTCACAGCCCCATCTCCTGTCTTCCTTTCTCATGCACTCATCATCCTTTGGCCCAAGCCATGTCACATCTCACTTCTCCAGCTTCCTGTGACAGTCTGACCAAGCAGTCTTCCTGCTTCCTCCCAGCCTCCTCACACCCACACATCTCCATCCTGTAGACACTGTGATCACTGCAGTCCAGCTTTGAGTGTGTCTTCCTCCTGCTTAAACCTTCAGGACTGCCCCACTGCCCCGTACCCAAGTCTCATTCTCTGAACTGGGCACAATGGCCACCTGACCTACCCCAACCTCCCGCCTCTCTGAACCGCTCCTAGTTCCCCAGCACCACTGTGCCCACAGCACTCCCTCACTTGCCGTGCTCTTCCACAGCACACTGGCGCCTGCCCCCCTCACCCACCTCCTAGCTCCTGCCCACTTCTGAGCCCAGCCCAGTACTGCTCTCCAGGAAGCCCCACTCTGCACATGAGAGCAGGCTGGGGCCTGCTGCCTGCACCCTGGTCCTCTCAGCACCAACCAACTTCCATCCCACACAGTAATCAGTTTCTGCCTGCCTCAGTTGGCTGTCTTCCCACTAGGCCACTGCTCCACAGGGGCAGGAGTGGTGCTTGGCTTACATGCTCTCACCAGGCCCAGTGCAGAGCCTGATGCACAGCAAGCACTTGGTGGAGTGCTGCCGCAGGAAGGGCAGGACTAAGCTGGAGGGAGTGGGCCAGTGGGCCCAGGGATGGGCACCCTGAGTGCCAAGCTAGCAGGCAGAGGCTGACAGACTAGATGGACAGAAAAGTGTACCCTGAGGCTCAAGAGGAGGCCTGGAGGTGACATGAAATCACCTCCACTCGGGACACTGCGGACCAGAAACATATGGCCTCTGTCTGTGGCCATGCCCCCTCACAAGACCCCACTCCTTCTCCTACAGGTATGACACCATCACCAATCAGTGGGAGGCAGTGGCCCCTCTGCCCAAGGCAGTGCACTCGGCAGCAGCCACTGTGTGTGGCGGCAAGATCTATGTGTTCGGCGGGGTGAATGAGGCAGGCCGAGCTGCAGGCGTCCTCCAGTCCTATGTGCCACAGACCAACACGTGGAGTTTCATCGAGTCCCCGATGATTGGTGAGGACTGTCAGTCTCCTCAGACCCAGCCAGTGTGGCCCACACCTCAGTGATTCACTCAGTCTCTACATCCCAGACCAGAGCCAGGCTAAGCCCAGGACTTATACAGACCTGGTCTGGGGTGTGCAGAGGGTACACCTAAGCCTAGGAGTAGCCAGGGAGCCTAGCGCATGCAGAAGGGCAAGCTGGTCACAGCTCCGGATACCCGTACCCTGGCTATCCTCAAGCCCAGGAGCAACATGTCGGAGTTCTATCCAGCTCCTGGGGCAGGGGTGCTGGAGAGAAAAGGGAAGGAGGCGAAGTCTGCACACCCTGACCACCTGCTCTGCTGTCCTCACAGACAACAAGTATGCACCTGCAGTCACACTCAATGGTTTCGTGTTCATCCTGGGCGGGGCTTATGCCAGAGCCACCACAATCTACGACCCAGACAAAGGGAACATCAAGGCAGGCCCGAACATGAATCATTCTCGCCAGTTCTGCAGGTGAGGGGCTGGAGCTCCCTAGGGGCCGTGGGAGGGGTTGGGAAAACACAAGGGAGATGTGATTGCAGGAATGGTGCCAACCCTGGAGCAGAGTGTGGCCTGGTGGCCAGGAGCCCCACCCTCAGCTCCAGCTGGGAATGAAGTGGCTCTTGGAGGCTTCAAGGCCATTGTCTTGCAGTGAGAGGTAAGGGCAGCACTCACTCCAGACAACCTGCCAGAAACCTGCAGGGACAGGCAGCTTCTCGGGAGACCCTCGGGTCACTCACACAATCCCCTTAAGGACTTGGCTTGGTGAGGAGTGCGAGGCTCAGCTGCTCTGCTGCTCAAAGGCTGAGTGCATAAGAGCACTGGACCTGTCCGTGCAGGGCAAGGAGTAGAAGGCACATGTGTGGTGGCTCCACAGCCCAGCTGCCCGACCTGCAGCTGTGAGACAAGCCCCCACTCTTCCACCCCTGTCCTTTACTGATCAAGAGGAAGAAGGAAAAGAAAAGGGCTGCAGTCACCCCATCACCATTGCCTCAGCAGGTCCTTGAAGACACCTTGTGCCTATGTGGAGGGAGATGCCAGATTTGGGAATAGCACAAAGCATGTATCAAATGCCTGATGTTTACTTCGCACGGCTAAAAAAGACGTAACCCCTGCTCCTAGCTCATCATGTGACCCTCTGGGAAGGCTCTGCATACAAGCCCAGGCCAGATAACTGCTGAGTTCTTACTGGTGTCATGTCTGTAGCTCTCCAGCATCCTTTTGTGGACATCGTCTCATGGTGGCCACATGCAGAACATGGTGACCACACTTTCACTGATAAAGGCAACTAGAGTATGGAACCCAATGTTAGGGGCTGAAATGAGAAGAGAAGGGCAGCCTGAATGTCAGGAGGAGATTTACACTGTGCCTTCCAAGGAAAGAAGGGCATAAAAGGAAGGACATGAGGGCTCTGGGTGGCAGGAACTGCAAGAGAGCAGGCTGGATGCTTCAGTGTTCCTAAATGTTCTAGACAGATGTATTCTAGATGTGTGTACTTCAGAAACAGGTGGTGCCTTTAAAAAGCCAATTTAAATGTGTCTAATTCCAGTGATTAGCCAAGAAGAAATGGCCCACTGCTGAGCAAAAGAGAAGCCAGGGCTAGAAACAGGGGTCTCAACATCATGTGAGGGGTAACTAAAATGCATCCAGAGAGTAAATGCAGAGAGGGGCGAGATGCTGGGCCAAAGATGGCAAACGTTGATGGGGTGACAGGACTCAGCCAGTGAGTGCTCCACAGGGAAGGGTCCAGACCTAGCTATTGGGCATCCCACAGGGCACACCCAATCCTTGCAGGCACGGACAAGGAACACAGCAAGGGGATTGGATTCTGAGACCCTTTGCAGAAGAATGCTCAGCCAATCACAGGTGTTCAGTTAGATAAGGGCCTCACTGTGCTGTCCCTTGGCACTCTTGTGAGTCATGTCCCCACTTTGCTTTGAGTAGAAGGAAGGCCATGGGGTACAACACAAAAAGAAAACGTCAGTGGCCTGAGCCCAGTGCCTGTATGAGAAGTAGCTCTTCTGCTAGGGTCACTAATCTGTCAGCAGGGCTGGAAAGTTAGTATACACAAATGTGCACAGAACAGGGTGGCACTATGTCCTGGTCATCCCTAGAGGACAGGTGTTTTAAGTTAGTCTGGGCAGAGAAGGGCCCACATGACCTTTGCAAGAGTGCAGACGACCTACAACAGATGGTGTTGGGAGTCTGTCTCCTGGTTCAAGTGGGAAGCTCAAGGCCTAAATCTCTTCTCACTTTTCCCTCTGACAGTGCTGTGGTGCTCGATGGCAAGATTTACGCAACCGGAGGCATCGTCAGCAGTGAGGGGCCCGCGCTGGGCAACATGGAAGCGTATGAGCCCACAACCAACACATGGACCCTCCTTCCTCACATGCCCTGCCCTGTGTTCAGACACGGCTGCGTGGTGATAAAAAAATATATTCAAAGCGGCTGACATCAGCAGAAAGCCTATGACAAGACAGTGGACAAGTCTGGTGAGGCAAATGCTACACACAATGATAAGTTCTCAGCAACACCAATAAGAGGCCAATAAAACCCAATCAAGGAACTCACTGCGCTAAACATTTTGAATACTCTACATTGAATGTAGAACATCATCCTTGCCTTTGGGTGATGCAGGGGCACAGCATTCGAGACCACAGGAAGCGGAACGCAACGGCCAGGGCTTGCTGGCTCCTGTGGAGGCCCTTGCTCCGAACGGGGGCGCTCACTCTGCCCGGTGCAATAGTTTCACATATTTTTCAACTGGGAGAGAGAAGCTGCTTTTTTCCTTCCTGCAGAGCAAGCTTGATCCCTAAACCATCATCGATCAGTTACCTTACGATAATATTAAGCATCAGGCTCTTTGGGAATAAGATCAAAGTGTCCTTATCACTTTGATTCCTACTTTCGTTTTTTTAATCAATCTACACTTTCAGTGGCCGAGAGAAAATGAGGGACAGGACTGTGCAGCAAGGCCTAGGCCGCTGGCCCCTGCCAGGACCGAAGAGAAATCCAGCTGCCCATGCAGAGCCAGCAGGGGCAGCTGCAAGGACTGCTGGGGAGAGGCCATCTGTCCTTCATGGGGTTTTCTACCATGTTTTTGCTAGAGAAGGACAAGATGGCTATGCTAGCTTTCTCTTACCCAATATGAATTATTTAGATTTCCAAGGCATTTTCTTGATAAATAAAAGGCTATTTTTAAGTACGGAGAGAAGGCAGAGGCCACGAGAGGGATGCTGCTGTGGGAATTCCCAAAGCTCTTTGTAGGTAGTGCCAGGGGGGCATTTGCTCTCATTTTTCTATGTGCAGAATAGAGGATCTCTCCTGGGGTGGGGCATGCCCCCACTTTATTTTTGGAAAAAGTATCTCCCAGACAGCCCACCGGGACTGTGCCTCATAGAGGCATGGTCAGAGGAAGAAGGCCTATTCTAGAAGGACACAGCTATGGCTCCTGACCCCAGTCCAACTCCCTCCATGAGGGAGGGAGGACCCAGGCCAGGGGGAAGGCATGGAGTGAGGGAGGGAGAAGAAATGTCTACAAAGCACAGGAGACTATTTTTGATATTTATAGCTATATATTACGGCACCTGCCCCAAGAGCTCTCAGGATGGGGACAGCCTTCTTAGATGAGCCATGACAGCCAACGCCTGAGGGGCATGAGCAGAATCACTCTTCTAGTTGCATATTAGCCTGAGAAAAGGGAAGCCAGCTGGGAGGATGCTGAGGCTCAGAGGAGGAAGGCCTTTAACTAGTCCTTAGACCCTCAAACCTCACCCGGTCGGTCAACAGTTTCCATTCCAGGGCAGGAAGCAGGCCACCGCCACCACGCTGTTTAGTTGAAGTTGGTACCAAATACACATCCACTATGTTTCTATCTGGGAAGTCAGCTCACCATCACTTCATGAGAAGAATCATTTCTAAGGAGAAAGAGAACATGCTGTCCATCGTTCAGTATTTGCTGACACGAAATTCTCAGCCTCATGTTGGGCATCAACTTCTGGCACTACAAGTGTGGCTCCCACTTGGACAAGATACCGAGCTTCGTTATGCAGTTTTTAATATTATTTATTATTTTAAAAAGTAATAAGCACAAAACTACATACATTGTATGTCATTTAAAGTATTTATGTCAAACAGGGTGCAAGTGTGAACCCAAGGACTGGAGCACAAATTCCTAACTGCCTGGGGCAGGGCTAACATTAGCATTGGTGTGCGTCTGCCTCCAAGGGAGGTGCTAGTGGTCACCAAGACTCCACAGATGACACTGAAATTCCATTTCTCTCCTCATCTATCACACTGGAGCAAAACTGGCTATTTCTGTGAATGATAAAACAGGGTTCTCTGTAATGGTATTGTACATAGTATATGTTTATTGTTAAGTTCTTGTTATATTATAATAAATATATTTATAGATCTAGACTCAGAAGCCAATGAGATGCCTTTTGTGTGCCGTCATCTTTGCCACAGCAACAGGAAGCCCTGTTCAGGCCTGGTCTCCTGCTCTGACATCACCTGTCGGGGTTCTTCGTAAGACCTTCTCGCAGATTTTGATGATGAGAAAGGATGGGCCTCCTCAGCAAGGGACCAGAAAGAGCAATAAAGGGCATTAGAAGGTCAGAGTTGAAAGGGGCCTGCAAACACTCCAGAAGTGACTCTGGGAACATTCCTTTAGCATAAGGTTTCTTCTTATTGTACTTGTGCTGCTTTTAGTTTAATTTTGCAGCTAGCTTCCCACAGGGTCACTCCTATGCCTGGGACCTCCTGTTTATCTTTATGACCATGCCAGAATCACACTACAACTCTAACCTTCAGTCTAAGAAGAGACACAGGAAGAACAGCAGGGTAATTCCTACTCTAAAACCTAGTCAGGGTGACTGACCTCCCTGTGTTCCTCTGCCATGCCTGAGGTTCTCTAGTTGTCATCCAGACCACGCTGCTATGCCGAGGACCCCTGTGCCAGGCTCCCAAGGGCACCGATGCACAATACCAGGTGAGGTGGCTCAGTGTCAGGAAGGAAGGTTAGCATTCACAGACTGGTAAGATGGTAGATGCGCTAGCACTGTCATCCTCACAAACACTGTCAACAGCTGTAATCCCCAAATCTTTCCAAGGATTACTGTCTTCTTGAAAGAAAAACCTGAAACGGGATTCAGGGCAGGTAAACAAGGAGGTCTCCTGAGAACTCAGCTGAGGCCTAGGGCTGAGTGGACAATAAACATCTGCAATGTTCTTAGGGACAGCAGTCCTAAAGGAAAGGATAGAGAATGTCTACAAGATGAAGCCACTAAGAGCTAAAATGATAAACTGTGATAAAAATGAAGCAATAGTTTTGCAGCATCCTTCTTGTCTACCTCATTTTCCTAAATCAAGGGAAATGTTCTCTGGGTCTATGGAGAATCTATGTATTTTGCACTTAAATCTGGTCACAAATAAATTACATTTCACCATGAAAGACATGTGTGTCCACTATGTTAGGAGCCCATGTGTCTTAGTTACTTTTCTTGTTGATGAGACAATAGCCAAAGTTAACAGGGAGGAGGGGAAAAGTTTATTTGGCTCATAGTTTAAGGTGGTTTCAGCACATAATCAGCTGGCTCCATGGCAGGGTGACTTGGCAGAGGGGTATCACAGAGGAGGAATAGTTCATGGTGCCAGAAGACAGCAAATGCAACAAGGAAAGAAGAGAGAAAGGAGCCTCTTTCTGACTTTCATGTTGTATCCAGTCTACTGGGATTAGGACAGGGTCAATCCAATTAGTAGACTGATCCAGCAATCACCCAGCCTTAATCCCAGCACCCTTAATCGTAGCACTGCACCTTGAATCCATCATACACTCTAGATTGAGCCACCTCTGAAACCACATAACCACCCCAAGTGTTAAGACACACCCACCATCCCTGGCAAGAACAGTGAGAAAACTCCTTGTAGTGGACATAATGGAAGACAGTTCATGTTGCATATGTGTGAACTTTTTAACAAACTCATATTTGTTGGCATATCTGCCGCCTGATTGATAAAGAATTGATATCTTTATTAAGGAACTCAGGTAACACAACAAGAAAACGTTAAGTGATTCTAACAACTAAGTAGAAACAGGTGTTGGACCTGAAAAGCGGACACATTAATAGTAAACAACCAACAAAAAGTTCACCACCAGGAGTTATTAAATAATGGAAACCCAAATAATGATAATGAGACACTATCTTCTATCTACTAAATTAGCTCCCTACACCTAAAAATAGGGCAAGGGGAAGTCCTAGGAGCGGTGAAGAGGAGCAAGGTTCGCAAGCAGTGCTGAGGGCCCCACAAACAGCAGAAGCATGACAGATGCCACCCCTCGAGAGCCAGCCAGAAGGAAATGGGAAAGACTACAGACAAATCATGCAAACTGTTGCAATAGCAACTTCCTCTTACTTTTTGGCCCTGAGAAGCCAGTCACAATGCTAAGCACTTACACCCCTGAATCGTCACAATTCTGTAAGACAGATATCAAATGAATTTACCAGTACAAAAAACACTTAGAAGAGAAAAAGCAAGATTTATATTTGCATATGAGGGGCTGGGGAGATGGCCCAGTGGAATAAGCGCTTGCCTGGCAAGTGCAAGGGCCTGAGTTCAATCCCCGGTTCCATAAATAAATAAATATATTTGCATATGATTGTGGTTCAAGATATCTATCTAACTAGAAAGCAGATGTACAGTCATAAAACCACTATTATACTGATGGACTTATAGGCAAATTTTCCTCTTCTCAAAAACTTTATAAGGTAATGACATCACTTTTATGATACACGTAGCTATACTATATAAATATAGAGAGAAGTATAGATAGATCCCTTTCTTTTCTGGTACTGGGAATTGAACTCAGGGCTTCATGTATACTACACAAGCACTTTACCACTGAGACACATTCGCAGCCCATATATAATTTTTAAGTCATAGTAAGAAAGTACTGTCTCCTCTACATTTCAGGCTGAGACATTCTTTTATGAAGATCACCATAAGCAATGGAGAAATTAGAAAAGGTTCAAAATTAAGTAATCCAGGGAAGTATAGTAAGAAAATAGAGTTCTATGCGTAAGTGCTACAGCTCCGTAATAGGTTATCAAGATCTTTGTGAAGGTCTTCAGCTAAACCTTAATATTTATGTAACTGCACGCAGTATCTAATTTCATCCTCTCAACTACCCTAAAATATACAGGGCTTCATTTTCACTCTTTAAGAAGTGAGGTCAAACAATCAAACAATCCCATGAAACAATCTCTAGAAATTAAGCCACTTCCCAATGGCCAGCAGGTCATGCCTCTCGTGCTGTGTCCATGCAGAATGCGAGCCGTGTGACAATCCCGCCGGAGGTGGCTCTCTCCAGGACACGTGCACCCGCGGGACTCGGCATCTCTCGGCAGACCCCTGCAGGGCATCCTCAGACTGACTGAGACCGCAGTCTGTGCTGATCACACGGCCTCCCTGAGGCTGCCTGGCAAGACTTCTTCCTCCTGCCCAAGTATCTCAGAAGCCTCTGATAAGAAAACAGAGACCTCTGAACAGCCAGGCATTCAGCTCTTTTTGAAACAGTCCTCTTTAGAAGCAGTTTTTCAAATGCCTGATAAGAGTCTCGGCTGAACACAGAAGTCTTTGGAAAGAGTCCACGAAGGTAAGATGTCAGAGTGCCCATTGTTGCCTCATTTGACTCCTCCTGTGAGCCTGTGCTCTGTAATGAACTCTTCAGGAGTTCCTCACATTCCTGCGCTTGGCAGCCCCAGCCTGGGAGAGCACAGGAAGAGGAATGGCTGCACCGTCGGCCGCCAGAGGGCGCTGCACACCCTCCACACTGGGGAGGAAGGGTTTCCCCATTTAAAAAGGGCTAAAAGGGGTGAGGAGCTAGCTCAGTAGCATAAGCTTGCCTGTCTGGCAAGAGCAAGGTCCGGAGTTCAGCCCCCTGTACTGGAATGAATAAATAAATAGTGAAAACAACACCCAACTCTAAAGAGCTGGCCTTTTCCACAAAATGGCAAAAATAAGACTTGCGATATAAAGAGAAAGTCGATGGATAGCTTTACCAAAAAATAAATGCATAAATAAAAAAGATAAACCAAAAATGTATACCTTGCCAAACGTGCAACCAATGAGCTGTGCTTCCCACGCTGCGACCTCTCTAGGTCCTCCAGGTGCTCTTCCTCCTGGAAGAGGCGCCCACGAGGTCAGGAAGACAGCGGTTTCTACAGGCGAAGATGTCTGTGAAGACAGGTCCGCTGCAGCTCTGCATGGCATTCATTGGTAAAGGGCGAAAGCAGATTGGCAATATAAAAAATGTTTTGAGCTACGAAAACATCCAGGCAAGGCCTCACCTTGTGCACTGGTTAGCCATTCCGGCACCTACAAGAGACTCGAGAGGCTGAACTATTTATTCATTACTACGAGCAGCGTCCCCTCCATCTCAATGACGCTGCCCACTGCTCCAGGGAAATCCGGGCCCTGGAGCCACCAGCTCTGCCTCCTGAGCTTCACAACCCTGGGAACTCTGCACCCCTGTCAGTAAAAATCATTCATGAGGGGCTGGGGATTTGACTCGGCGACAGAATGCTTGCCTAGCAAGCTAGAAGCCCTGGGTTCGGTCCTTGGCACCAAAACCAAAAAATAAACCTCCCCTAAAAAATCATTCCTGAGGCTGTTCGGTTCCCTCCTCTATTCCTAATACCACGGCCCAATCCTTACTCGTCCTTATGGTGGCTACAGCCCTCTATTTATATTTTCATAATAGGTACTGACATACATGAAATTTACCCTTTTAAAGGACCGATTCAGTGGGCTTCAGTGTAGTCACAGTGGAGCAACCATCACCCCTTTCAAATTGTAAAGCAACACATAGCCCCAAAAATAAACCTGTCCCCTGTTCCTGGTCTGTGGATTTGTCTGTGACAGACGTTTCGTGCAGATGGAAGCATAAAAGCCTTGATCTAGTTTCTGGTTTTTTTGACAGCATAATATTCACAAGATTTGCTTATGATATAAAACAAATAATAATTGGGGCACAAGAGTCACTCATGTTATAGCATGTACTATATACATATTTTCTTTTTATGACCAAGTAATATTCAATCATGCAGATATATACATATATACATATATATATATACATATATATGTATGTATATATATATATATACTCATCCTCTTTACTCATTCTCCAGTTGTTAGACATTTGGATACTATAAATATGAATAGTCACATAAAAGATTCAGAGATTAAATAAACTTGGAAAATGCTGGGCTTAACAAAACTAAATAGGTTCTATGGGTGTTTTCTTTTTTCTTTCTAACTATGGATTTTTTTTTTCTAACTATGGATTTTTACAAAGTCAAGAATAGAAAACATAAATTCTAACCTTCATGAACTTAGATGCACAAGATGGAGTTTTCCCAACTGGTTTGGCTACAAGAGCCCCTCTGTGCCAGATACAAATTTTTCCTTTCAGCTATGGCATAAGCTCAAATAATCACATGGGATTCTGGAGTCAACACTTTCTGTCAAATTTTTGAAAGTATACCAACAGGTAATATTGTGAAAGATTCAGAAAAAGTTTTAATTTAGAATTCTCAAAATAATTAAGAAAAGTGGATATTATTAATAGGATAAATAAAAAGCTCATAAATACAAACATCTTATGCATACCTATAAATTACTATTTTCTGAAGTCAACAATATTCTGAGTATAGCAAAATGTTTCAAAGGAATTATCTTATTCCCCAAAACTTTAGTCTCTAGTTATACTATAGCATTTTTAATTAAAAAAAATACACAATAACTACACATAAACTAAAGCACCCAAATGCAATGATAGCTGGAAAATGTGACCTGACAATTTCTGAACATCCTGAACAGTTTTTACATTATTAATTTTGAATGACATGACAATATTAATAAGTCAGCTTCCGCAAAGAACAGCAAAATCAATCACTTGCCCCACCTATACTTAAAATTCAGCTTTTTCCACACTAACAGTAGCATATGACATAAAGCATTCTATTCAATGCTTGTATTAATAGATAAAACCTCATTTAGTTTTAACCATAAAATCTTGAGAATGTGAGGAGGAAAAGCTTTTTGAAGATCTTTTACCTTTTTTTGTTTCTGTGGATGAATATTCAAGTTCAAACAATGTGAAAATTAGTGTAAAGAAACATTTCAAAGATCTGACACTAGTTTTTTACACTGTGATAAACACTCGCCTGTAATCACAGTGCTTGGGAGGCTGAGCCAGGGGCATTGCCATGAGTTCAAGGACAGTCTAGCCTACATAGTGAGTTCAAAGACAGCCTGAGCTACACAGCAAGACCCTGTCTTTAAAAAAAAAAAAAAAGCAATTGCTCCTTTCTTTGCTCTATTTTAAAGAAAATACGTTAAATTTCATTGAGGTATGGTAAACTACAGAGCTGGAAGCTTGTATTTCCTTTAAATAAATGAAATAATTTGAAATTCCCTACCCAAAATAACCTTTATTCCCGTGACACAGTAAGCATAGTATTACTTGTAGATTGACTTGATTGACATACATCTTTTTTCAAGGGATGTTTTATTTGCAGTCTTGTTAAAAATACTCTGCAATCATTAAGATGCTAAAACACAATTTTGTAATTAATTTTTAACACTTTCTCCAGAACTTTAAGCCATAAACAAAGTAACCACAGGCAATGTTCAGAAATTCTAGTATAGAGCTGGGGAGATGGCTCAGTGGAATAAGTGCTTCCCTGGCAAGCGCAAGAGCCTCAGTTCAATCCCCCGTTCCGAAAAGAAAGAAAGAAAGAAAGAAAGAAAGAAAGAAAGAAAGAAAGAAAGAAAGAAAGAAAGAAAGAAAGAAAGAAAGAAAAAAAGAAAGAAAAAAAGAAAGAAAGAAATTCTAGTAGCACATATGAAAAGTAATTTTACTTTGTGGCCATTATGAGAATGTTCAGAGAGCTCTATGCTGCATGTAGACACCCACAGAAATGCGACGAGGGACATTTGTGTTTTTATGATAGTTCGAGAGCTTTCTTTGTGGCTCTTAAACTCCTGTGATGAAATCATACTTTCAATGTCATAACAAGTCTCTTCCTGGTGCATTCACAGGGCCCGTTTATTGTTTTTGCTCTTCAGTTACATTACAGACATTCAGTTCTTCAGTCTTTTCCAGTACTCTGGAATTTCCACTTCCTTAACAATAACCTGTACCCTAAAACTATGTCAATCTGAAAGACACAAAGAAAACCCCACATTCACACAGACAGGTCCACTGCTAATATGTGAGTCTGCCCTCCAACTGTGCCTGCGAGTGAGCCTGATCCGTTTTGGGCGTCTCCCTTCCCGGTCTCCATCAGAGTCCAGTGTGTGTGTGTGTGTGTGTGTATTTTAGGGAAGGGTCTACAGGGTGTTCAGGATCTCAGTACTAGATAGGACTCATAGTGATCTGCCTCTTTACAGCCTCCCAAGAGTGGGGATTACAGGCACATGTCACCACGCCCAGTCTCAACTGCCATCTCAGTGCGCCCCGAGGAAGGGGCTGATTAGACCCATCTTTTCATTAAAATAACTGAAATGACAACAGAGGCAACACAACTTTCCTTATATTCCACAGTTGCCTAGTAAAAACACAAAAGCCATAGTGAAAAATCCAAACCCTCATGGACAATAGGCCAAATAAAACTAAATGTCAAGGATTTCCCAAAAACCCTACATTCCAGGAGGGTATGAACAAGCCGGTAGCCCCTGGAGACCTGCATGGGAAGGAAGCAGAGGGAACCGCCGGGCCTGCATGGAACCGAGGCCACACAGGACCAGCGGGCCACAGAGGTATGGTGCACAGCCCACACTCTGTGGTGGACATGTGAGGGCCCCAGCAGGCTCTCAAAACGAATCAGCCAGAAGGGGCCGGCCGGATAGCTCAGTGGATTAAACCGCCTGCAAGCAGGCACAGGGGCTGGCCGGGTGTTCCTCTGAGACAGCAATTGAGACTGGGCATGGTGGCACGCACCTGTAATCCCAGCTCTTCCTGGAAGGCTGTAAACAGGCGGATCATTGTGAGTCCAATCTAGTAGTAAGACCCTGAACACCCTATAGACCCTTCTCCCACCCCCCCCCAAAAAAAAAGCTCAACAAGGCTTCAATTAACATGCTGAGAATTGTGGAGCCATATATTGCATGGGGTTCACAAACCTGAAGTCAGTAAATGACCTAATATATGTATGGTTATGGCAAACTCAGAAGCGGATTGCCTTGACAGGTAATTCACTGACCGCTTGATCTCTTGGTAAATATGGCATCATCTGCATGGAGGATCTGATTCATGAGATCTATACTGTCAGAAAATACTTCAAAGAGGTGGATAACTTCCTGTGGTCATTCAAGTTATCATCTCCATGAGGTGGAATGAAGAAAAAGACCACCTATTATGTAGAAGGTGGACATTTTGGAAATAAGGAAGAGCAGATCAACAGGCTTATTAGAAGGATGAACTAAGGTATCTACCATGGTGTTAGTATGATTTGGTCAGTTAATAAAGTATTTGCTTCCAAATTGGGGGAAAAATGTTTAATTGCAACTATATATATATATATATATATATATATATATATATATATTCCAAAAGTTAATGAGCAACCTTGTATTTTTCTAGTATTAACAATGTCATATAACAGTATCATGAGCAAAAAACGATTTTATATTTTTTTGTCTTTACCACAGCCACTAAAAAATCATTTTAACTTGTTTTAGCTTATAACTTACATTATTTTATGACAAGAGCTCAATTTAAAAAATTAAGCTAGAAAACCTGTCTGCTTAGCAATAGCATATGCTGGTCTTCATGGGCACACACACATGTAGGGAGGCTGGGAAACTGCTATTTATAATCACTGTGTTCCATTTGCCAAGTGTGTGCAGTGTCCAACACAGCGAGTTCCCACAGGACTGACTGAGAGATGCGGGTGCAGAAAATGAAGTCAGCACAGCAGCATGCCCTCCCCCGCACACATTCCACCGATCGAGCAACTCCCAACTCAGTCATGATGCGGGCACTACAATCCCATCCTACGTTAACAGTTCATGGCCCTGAGCTACCAGCTGTCCGTGGCTGCAGGCGGCCCATGCACTGGCCATGCCCTCTGTGGAAGGAACCTAGAGTGCTTGTCTGTACCAGTCGCCTTCCTTTTTACACAACATGAGCAAGCTGCCCAGAATTCCCTTTGCCTTCTACCTCTTCCCCATAAAAACCCTGTACATTCTGTGCTTTTCTGGAATATTCATTTAGAGCTGTCTGAATCTGTCAATCCCAGATTGCATTTCCCAAGACTCCAAATAAAGTTCTTTCAGAGTTTCTTAGCTTGAATTGATCAAGAGTATGAATTTCTCGTCAAATACCATGGAGGTCATGAATCTTTTGAAGTGCTGAAAGAATAGAACTGTCAACCCAGAATTCTATATCTAGTGAATATATTTTTCAAAATAAAGGAAAAATAAAGATATTCTGATGAAAGAAAGCTAAGAATTTGTCATTAGCAGACCTGCTCCAAAAGAAATGCTAGAAGAAATTCTATGGAGAAAATAAACCCTAGGACTTTTGTCATCAAGAACAACAGAAACAGTAAATGAGTAAAAAAACATAGTTTTTTATTTTTATTTTTTATTCATTTTAATGAGAAAAAAAGGATAAAATAGCGATGAAACAGTTTCAAAACAGGTTAGTAGAATGGTTACAATAATTAATACATCGCATATTGTTGTCTTCATAGTGGTTATTCAAAGGACAGGATGCAGACATGACATCTTGTCTAAACACACATTTTTTTTTTTTTTTTTTTTAACCCTGTAAGTCCTCAAGAGAATCTGTGACTGCTGAAAACAACAAACTGTGATGGAGTTTTCACTGTCTGTAAAATATTCTGTATGATGGTTACGGCATATTGCTAAAACATTTCTATATTTTACATATAAAGTAAAAAAATATGTATTTCAGGCACACTGTAAAAAGTTATGTAGGTTTGGTAAACAGCTCAGCGGCGTAAGTGCCTGCCTTGCAAGCACAAGTTTCTGAGTTTGACCCCTGTTACCACGTGCTGTGCCAGCCCTGGAACTCGGTGTGGTAGTGCACACCTGTAATCCCACTGCTAGGGAGCCTGAGACAGGAGGCTCATGAGGAGTCTGAACTGTGTAGAGAGACCTTGTATCAATAAAAAGTTTAAGTATGTTTATTATAAGTGTTAGAAAAACTGCAAGCTGTACAAAGTTACAGATAAATTACCAGAATACTAAAACTATTGAATTACAGTAAGTGTAAAACCTCTTCTCACACACATTAGGATGGCTGCTGTTTGAACTCTCCCAAAAAAAAAAAAAAAAAAAGGAAACAGAAATACAAAGTGTCAGTGTAAGGTTGTGGAAAAATTAGAAACTTGTGTATTAGTGATAAGACCACAAAGTGGTACAGCTGCTCAGGAAAACAGTGGTGATTCCTTAAAAAGTAAAAGCAGAACTATTATATTGAGGTAGGATCGAAGAAAATAAAGGCAGATAAAGGAAATTGTACCTCTAAGGCATGGTTAGGGTTACCCAGGTTTACCCACATCCTTCTATAAGAACAGACTCCTAAAGACAGGAAGGACAAGGAGTTTCTAGGGGTGGGAAAGGAATGAGGGGCTCTTGGTCACGGTGCAGTTTCAGCTCTGGAAGATGAGAGGAGCTCAGGAGATGGGTGGCAGAGCCAGCCGCATAACAGAGGCAGGGTCCTCCAGCCGCTGAAGTTAAGATAAAAAGTTAAGATGATGGATTCTAAGCTGTATGTATCTGACCACAATTTAAACATGTATTAAATGAAATAAACTAAAATATACCAATTAAAAAGACTTAAGAGTTTTTTAAATCCCAAATTATAATTTATATAAATTGTAATTTACACAATATAGTTACCTATAAATTACAAAATTAATATAATAAAGGTACACTAAAAGTCAAATGAAGACTATTGAGTATAAAAAGACAAGCCATTACAAGAAAATATTTGAAAAATTCTGATAAAGCACTAGTATCTAAAACCATACAAAAATTCTTTTTTAAAAATATATTTATTTATTTTGTGTGTGTGTGGCCAGCTCAGCCCACCAGGGGGAGGGGGCTGGCTGGCATGTGGTGCTGGGGGATTGAACCGCGATCCCTGTGCTTTGCTTAGCTTAGCTTGTTCTAAGTAGGTGCTTTAGACCACTGAGCCATCTTGCCAGCCCCATACAAAAATTCTTAAAACTCAACAGCTTTTAATAAAACATTAAAAATGGGCAGGGCCAGCCAAATAGCTCAGCGGATTAAAGCGCCTGCAAGCATGCGCAGGGGGCAGGAGTTTGATCCTGGGGCCTGCTGTGCCAACCCCGCCCCCGGGGTCACTGAGATGGCACTTGAGACTGGGTGTGGTAGCGCATGCCTGTAATCCCAGCTCTTGGGAGACTTTTAAACAGGAGGATCACTACAAGTCTGATCTAGTAGTGAGAACCTGAACACTCTGTAGACCCTTCCCTAAAAATACAAAAAATAAAATAAAAATGGGCAAAATGTCTACAGATATCTCATCTACAGAAAACAAAAAACATATATGAAAAGACATTCAACATCATATATAAATAGGGAATTACAAATCAAAACAATGAGGTGTCACTGTACACACTAACATGGCCCCCAACCTCAAGCACTGACAGCAAACATCATGTGCTGCCAAGGACATGGACAGGGAACGCACAACGGCACAGCCATGTTAGAAGGCAGTTCAGCAGCTTTTCTTTCTTTTTTTCTGCTTTAAAGAGAATAAAAACTATGAATTTGAGAATTACTAAACTTTGGGCTGGGAAGCTAGCGCAGTGGTCTAACTGCGTGTCTGGCAAGCACAAGGTCCTGAATTTGATCCCTGGTACTGCACACTGTGCCAGAGCTGGACATGGTGTGAAGGCCGCCAAAAGCGGGTGTGGTGGCACATGCCTGTAATCCCAGTGCTGGGGAGGCTGAAACAGGAGGATCACTATAAATTTGAGTTTGTGTAGCAAGACCCTCCACCAAATAAATAAAATATTTTTTAAAAATTTAAAAAATATAGAATTTCAAAAAATAAGACAGGAATTCAGCAGCTGTTATTATACTGCATATTGTCTTTAGAGTAGTTGTTCAGATTACCAGATGTAAGCACGTAAAATTGGTCAAAAATAAGCACAAACTATTCCTTTTAATAAATCAGCAGAAATTATTTGTATAATTATCTTAGTTTGTGCATGTGTGCAATATATATATATATATAATTTTCCCTTCTCTCTTTTTCTCTGTTGGCAGCTCCTTACAAATTTAGTAAACCCTTTCCATATAATCCAGCGAACACAATACCTAGCATTTGCCCACACGGTTGAAAACCTGCCCACAAAAAGCCCATGCCCACTTATAGTAGCTTTATTAATAAATGCCAAAACATGGAAGCCACCAAGATGTACCTCCCAGTGGGCGAATGGCTAACAGGTTGGCATGTCCACACGAAGGGACATTTATTCCACGCTAAAACAAAATGAGCTATCAATCCTCAAAAAGACAAGAAGCAGCCTTAAACGTTTATCACTAAGTCAAAGAAGTAAATCTGAAAGGCTCCATATTTTGAATTATTCTAAGTATATGACACTCTAGAGAACTGGAGGCAATAAAAACACCCGTGGTTGCCAGTAGGATGGAGGGATGAACAGGTAGAACACAAACTTTAGGGGAATGAAACTGGTCTGAACGTTACTGGCAGTGACGGACTGATGGCATTATCAAAGGCCATAGAATGTGTAACACAAAGAATGATCCCTAACTCAAGCTTATTGAGTAATTAGGTGTCAATATTTAATAAATGTATCACACTAACATGTCAGATATTAATAATGGGGGAAATGAGGGCATGGTACAAGAGATTAAAGAGAAATTATAATTTTTCTGTAAATTGCAAACTTTTTAAGTCTATTAATAAAAAAAGTATGCAAAGGAGTTTCTACAGTAACTCCCTTTTGTGTAAGGAAAATAAAATATGCCTTATGGTACTATTTTAGCAAAAGAAACACTAGATAAACTGAGATTGATTACCTACATGGTAGAAGAGACAGGGCACTGACACCTGTCTTGATCTACCTTGTTTGCATAGATAGTGTTGTAGGCAGCTGAGTTAGATTATTATGGGCAATCAGACAGGGCCAGGTCCTCGAAGAAGACAGCACAAAAGACAAGATATCTTGCAACTCTGGGAGGGACGAATGCTCCTGCCTTGGGCCAGATCTAAAGACCAAAGATCAAACAAATGCTGATCTCCCTAGATTGGAATCCGAGATTGATCATCAACCTGAGGGAGACCAAGAATCATTAATCCGACTACTACTGGATGTCTACCTGATAAAGTCGTGTTCTACATTCATGCCCGCTTACTATGTGACTCGCTACCCCATTTGGTGCTGGGTCTAATCAATTTTACCTGAGCAATGGTACTTGTAATCCCATTGGCTGACCATTGTCTTGTCCCACCTCTCATTCACCTAAGCGAGTTCCCATTCTACCTTTGCCCCACATGGTTTTACACTAAGAGCTTCCTGGGGAACAATCCGCTTGGGCCCCCCTCCTGTCCCTCTCTCAGACAGGAGTTTTCTTTCTCTCAATAAGTATATTCTGCTCATAACCTCCTTTTGTTCCTAAAATTCATTTTTCAGTTTTAGAGAACACGAACTCGTGCAGGTCCCTACCTTGTCTGGAGGTCACCCACCCAAGACCAGTTTTTCTCCCTATATCAATAGGACTTTGTGATTTGTTAATACTTTAATACTACAAAAAAAAAAAAAAATCAACAGATGGGAGGGACCCTAAAAATAAACACAACAAGAACCAAACTATATTTTATTTTGAAAAGTAATACCATCAGAGAAAATGCATGAATGGGAGTGAATGGGAGAAAACCTCAAGTAACTTTGGCACAGTGTTTAGGTTATATACCCTCAGATCAAGACAGAAACCAGAGTAACAAATTTTGAGGTGTAGGTTGCAGGATATTTGGTTTTTGTTGCTGTTTGGATTTTGATAATACAGGTTCATTAAGGTGTACCTTGGGGGCAGGGCCAGTGGGCAATGGAGAAAAAAAATTTTAATAATGTATTTTGTAAGGCTATAGCTCAGCAGAGCAGTGATTGCCTGGCAGACATGAGGTCCTGAGTTCAATTCCCCCTAAGATATGTCCCCACCAAAAAAAAAAAGATGTACTTTGGGATTTAGAAAATAAACACACACACTTAGGACAAAGGGAGCCATATTTCACCTTGTTAGAGAAGGAATTATATATGTTAAATGAAATTTACAGGAGGTCATTGTTTTGGACTGAGTTCCTGTCTTACAGACTAAATCAAACCAGAATGGAGGCACATTGGTTCCTTTCCAAGTAATAAAACCAAACTCTGAAATAGGCCAGTTTAGCAAATGTTATGTTTGTGTGTATTTGTCCCCCTAAAGCTTCAAGTAGCCTTGGGGCGGATTCTGGAGTTTCCAATTGATGTGTGTGTGTGTGTGTGTGTGTGTGTGTGTGTGTGTGTGTGTGTGTGTGTATGCTACACCTGCCCTGGGGCAGGTAATTTGCATTTCAGTGTAAGGAAGGAAGAGAAGCTAGCTGCTTGAGCTGCTGCTGCTCCTCCCTTGCTCTCTGCTCCTTGTCACCATGAGCTTTGGAGCCAGCTGAGTATGGACTGAAACCTCCAGTAACTGTGAGCTAAGTAAACCTTTCCTTCCTTCATTTTGGGTGTTGGATATTTTGTCCCAGCAACAAGAGAAGAGTAACTGAGACAGTAAAGAAACTAAAAATCAGGAGATTGTCACAAACCAGCCAGAAGAGGTCCAGTTTATATAAATCAACATAATAAGCCAGTCTCATTGTTTTGACCTTGTAAGGAAGGTAACCTACAGTAACTGATGCTACCAAATCTATCTTGTGCCCCTTCCCTAGTTTCTTTAACCCTCTTCTGCCTATACAGCCAACCTACTCTGCTTAGCTCACTGGAAAACCCATTCCACTTAACAGTTTGATGTTACTCAACTCTGAATCACTAATAAAAGCCAGCTCAACCTTTAAATATGTGTAATTTTGATTTCTGACACGTAAATGGAAAGATAAAAGGCAAGGTGCAAAAAGAATAAAAAGATAGGAAAAACTGTACCATGCAAATGCTTTCATATAAAAAAAAAAAACCTAAGTAACTATATTAATAACAAAATAGACTTCTAAACACAGCAATTACCAGGGAAAAAGAGGAGTATTACGTAATGGCAGAAGACATGTTCATCAAGAACATGTAACAACCCTAAATGTGAAGCATTTACATTGGAGTTTGCAGATAAATGAAGTAAAAATAGAACTGAAAGATCAAAAAGACTAATCCACAATTATGCTTGGAGAAGTTCAATACTCTGCTTAGAAGCAGAGAGAAGCTGACAGAAAACCAGCAAGGCTTGTAGAAGACCTGAGCAACATGATCCACTAATGTGGTACTAACAGATACTTAGAGTACTCTCCACTCATCCATAACAGAATATAACTTTTCTTTCAGGTGCACGAAAAAGAATTCACCAAGATAGATCATATTATATGAAAAAAAAAGTGTGAAAGAATTAAAGTCATATGAAGTGTATTTCACCATAACAAAATTAAGTGAGAAATCAGTGTCTTAGTTATTCTTCTCTTGTTGCTGGGACAAATACCTGATGTTCAAAATGAGGGAAGGAAAGGTTTATTTAGCTCACAGTTACTGGAGGTTTCAAGACACTGCCCCAGCTCTACAGGGTCTGGAGGAGAGGCTGGGACGTTGCCGTGTCCAGGATGACTCTCTCCACATCTCTGAGAAAGCACAGGCTAGCCATTTTAACGGGTCATGCCCCTCTGGCCCCGCCCTTCAAGCTCCGCCCTGGTCCTCTGGCCCCACCCCTCAAACCATTCGCTGCTCCTCCAGCTGTGTCTGCCCCATGACCTACATGAGGCATTGGGGATATAACTTAGGCATAAACAATTAACAATCAATAACAAAATCTTAAACATTCCACTATTTCAAAATTCAATACACACCTCAATCCTCATGGTAAAGTAGAAAATACTTGGAACTAAGTGAATGAAAAAGAAAATATGTCAAAATATATAGGATGCAGATAAAATAATACTTAAATAAATTTTTAATATTAAATGTTTAAGAGGGGGCAGAGGAGATAGCTTGGGGGTCTAAGAGCCTGCCTCACAAGTGCAAGGACCCAGATTTGATCCCTGGTACCTCATGTTGTGCAGGCCCTGGAATCCTGGGTGTACTGTGCTGGCCACCAAAACTGGGCATGGAGGCATACACCTATAATTCCAGTGCTGGGGAGGCTAAGACAGGAGAATCACTGTGAGTCTGAACTACACAGTGAGACCCTGTATCAAATAAATACTTTTTTAAGTGCTTTAGAAAAGCCCAAAAGCAGGGCCAGGGAAATGGCTCAGTAGAATAAGTGCTTCCCTGGCAAGTGCAAAGGCCTGAGTTCAATCCCTTGTTCCACCAAAAAATAAAAAGAAAAGCCTAAAAGCAATAATCTAGTCTTTCAGTTTAAGAAACTACATGAAGGAAGCAGAAGAATGAACATACTGAAAAGTAAAAATTAGAAAATAGAAAAAAAAAAAAAAAGAAAAGAAAACCCACATGAAATGAAACAGTTCTTTTTTAAAGTAAAAAAACTATCAAGAAACAAGAAAGGGAGAGGGAAGGAGGGAGGGGAAAGAGATGTAGAAAGAATTGAGGTGTGTTATGTTCACATACCAACTTCCCATGATGAATGTAAACAATGTGTGCTGCAAGTATATACCAATAAAAATAAAAATTAAAAAAGAAATAAAAAGAAATGATATAAATTGTCAGTATCAGAAACAAAACAAAGAAAAAAAGATAACACTGTAAATGCAACAGAGATTAAAAACTAATAAAGATGACCAGATTGTATCTACAGGACTCAAGAACCAACTTGGAAAGATTTCCATAGGACCAGTAAGTAATACAGGAACACTGATCTGCATGATATGTTTAAATCTATGAATTCATAATGATACCAAGAAAGCTAATTCATCATTGTCAGGGAGATAAACTCATTAAAAACTAATCAATAAAAGTATAAAGAATAAAGCATTCGTCTACCTTTCCTAGATAGTATGCACCAATGGATGGCAAATGAACAAATGTTTCTCTTTGTGATATTCCACTGATAAATGAATAAGGATTATCACAATTTGTTTTCAAAATCTAATCAGCTAAGATATCTAGGCATAGAGCAGGGATCACTTCTGGTATCACAAAAAGGATAACCAGGTATTATGTCCTTCCTAGTAGAAGAACAGGCACACTACCACTTATAAAGCAGTTTTGCAAAAAATAAAATGATATAAAATCAGAATCTGATTCTCTAGGTAAGTGCTGTCCAACAGAAATATAAGGGTTGGAGACGCAGTTCAGTGGCAAAGTGTCTACCTGGCAAGTACAAGGTCCTGAATTCAATTCCTGGAACAAAAATAAATAAATGCAATATAAAAGCTATTAACACTATATATTAATTTCATTAATAATCTTCAAAATTAGTGTGATCCTTACACTCACAGTATGTCCCAATTTGGACTAGTCACTTTGCAAGTGCTCAATAGGTACATGTAGCCAACACAGCACAGCTCCAGTTCTGATGGGAAACACAGAAGAAAATTAACACATTAATCACACTGTAGGTATTTAAACATTATAATTCAGACTGTGGAAACTTCTGTGGGTGAAACCCAGCTTCTTCAGTAAGCTCACGGCAAGGGAAAGGGTGAGACTGAGGAGGAATCTATAGACTATGAGATTAAAGCCAAGGAGAAAAAAGGCAGGATATACTTAAATGTATTTAGAAATATACACAAGTGCTAAAACTGAGGAAAAGCAAAAAACTAATTACCATAAATATTAAGGTTGTAGTTACCTTTGAGGAGAAAAAACTCAGGATAATTTGTGATTAATCTACACATTTGTTTTAGGCAGTTTCCCATGTTTCTGTTATGCTTCACAACGAAAAGGTATAAGGTCAATAAGTACTTGATGGAAATATTTTAAATAGGTATTAATTTCTTAACATCACAATACAGGACCCCATTTCCCCATTTCTAGTCTTCAAAAATAAAATATCCTTGCTCTCTTGGGGTTTTATTGTTTTGCTTTGAGATAGGGTCTACGTTGTCCAGGCTGGCCTCAAACTTGAGGTTTGGCCCAGGACTACAGGCCTGGGCCTCCAGGGCCAGCTTTAAAAAACTCCCACCCAATATAGTCTGTTCTTAAAATATAAATAAAACACCCGCACTCTTGAGACCCACATTCCCTGGATTCCTCTGGAGTCCTGGCCATTTATCACTCCCTTTTCCACCCCCAGCCTCTTTCCTCCTACTAAGGTCATACAGGACAGTGGTAAATAACTAAGCTCTTCTCTCAGAAACCAAGGTTTCAAATCCTGGTTATCCTATGAGTTGCCTGACATACTGCAAGTGATAATCTGTGACTAACTCTCCTCATACCTCATTTAGTTTCTCACTGCTGGGACACAAAACCAACACTCACAGTGTTGGCTCAGTCTGCAGAGGTTTCTTTCCATAGCTGGTTGGCTCCAAGGCAGGGTGGCATGACAGAAGAGGAACAGTTCATGGCAGGGTGGCAGAGAGAGATCAAGGGAGGAAAAAGGGGGGGTCAATTCAGGTCACACCTCTAGCAACCCACTCCTCCAACCAGCTCTCCACAGTATCACACCAAGCTATAAACTTATCAGTGAACTGCATCACAGGTACCATGACTTCATGATTCAATCACCTCCAAAAAGCCCCACTTCTGAGAGTAGGAGACTTTGAGGGACGTTCAGGTATAAATTGTAACTTGTGCATGAGCGTGCATGTGTATGTGCATATGCGCACACACACACAAAGATGATAGTATCTATTCAACCAAGCCTCATAGTATATGCCTATAAACCTAGAACTCTGGAAGGCTGAAACAGGATGACTACAAGTTAAGGACAGCCTAGGGCAATTTAGCAAGACTCTGCCTTAAAATTTTAAAAATTAAAAAATTTTAAAAGGGCTGGGGACATAACTCAGTATGAAGGCCCTGAGTACAGTCCCCAGTATTGCTAAAAAACCGAAATAATAATAGTATCTATTTTGTAGGCTTGATCTGAAGATTAATACAACTAAAGTTCTTAGAAGAAGTCCTGGAATCTGGCACATTTTCAAAAACTGTTAGCTGTTATTATTCTTGCCTTTGTTCACTTTTATCACAAATCATTTCCCCAACTTTATATGCCTCCCAAGTTGGGCCCCCGCCTCTTCTCTTGAGAGTGCCAAATTGCAATATTTTAATAGCTATCTTACTAATTTTAATTTGGGGTTCTTATCCATTTTGAACCCCAAATTCTTCCAACTTGAATTCTGTGACAAGGTCTTTTGGCTGTCCTGCTTTTGAAAAGCCTGGTTAGTAACAATTCTAAGACATCTCCTACCTGCTGCGGAAACACAGCAATTCCTGCTTGCTATTTCCATTCTACTACAAAAGCACTAAGTGATCTTTCTGACTCATGGTTTGAACAACCATTTCTGGGCAGCTAACCTCAAAGGTCTTGAGCTCTGACCTCCTCCAGCTTTAGGTACAGTATTTATTTAAATGTCTGCTAGACTGGATGCCAAATGTCCAACCCTGCACACTCTGGACATGCTCCTCCTTCCTGTGAATTCTGATCATGCAGGCAGAACTGGCCACCAACATCCAATCACTGAGTTTAGAAGAACTCTAAACTGCCAAGAAACTCTCATACTTACTTTAGCTGCCCTAGTTTGGCCCTATTGGCAGTTCTTATCTGGAATAAAAAATGGCACAGAAAATCCTCCTTGCTAACTTTACTTTTACTTTCATTCTAAAACAAACTAGAACTGTACGTAGGTGTCTGAACTTAACAAATTTGCCTGTTTCCATGCTTTTGTTATACTGTCTCCTCAGCCTGGATGTGCCTCAATTTTTACTATACTGATTTTTTTTTTTTTTTACTATATTGGATTTTTCGAGTAGCTATCAAGATACCATACCCATCAGGAAAAACCTTAGCTGCTCAGGATGAGTTCAGTGCCCTTCCTCTACACTGCAACAGCACCACCACCAACACAGCATTACACTTAAACAAATTCACTTTTCTTTAAAAAAGAAAAAAAAATTATGTATTTTGCACAGGGTCATACTACACAGCTCAGATTTGTAGTGATCCTCCTGTTTTTAGCTGCCCCAGCACTGGGATTACAGGCATGCTCCACCACGCCAAGTCTCAGCGGCTGGCTCAGCACACCTGGCACCTGGCACTTGCCTAAGCAGGCTCTTAGTCCACTGAGCTACCTTGCCAGCCCTACACTCTTAACAAGGACAGTGCTTTTACTTGTTTTTGTAGCTTCAGGGCCTACTAAAATATTTTCATATGAAACAATGTTCAGTGTCACTGGTCATTCTAGAGGTGTAAATTAAAACAACACTGAGATTCCATCTCACCCTGGAAAGAATGACTATCATCAAGAAATCAATTAGCAAATTCTGGAGGGGCTGTGGGGAAAAAAGACGCCTTCTTCACTGCCAGTGGGAATGCAGACTGATGCAACCACTGTGGAAATCAGTGTGGAGATTCCTCAAAAAACTAGGATTGGAGGTCCTATCTGACCCAGCTATTCCTTTACTGGGTATCTTCCCAGAAGTAGAAACATTGTACTACAGTGATATATGTGCACCCCTGCTTTTTTTTTTTTTTTTTTTTTTTTTGGCAGAACCGGGGATTGAACTCAGGTCCTTGCCCTTGCCAGGGAAGCGCTTATTCCACTGAGCCATCTCCCTGGCCCTGCACCCCTGCTTATAACAGCACAATTTATAGTAGCTAGGTTGTGGAAACAACCTCAGTACTTAAAAGAGGAATGGGTAAAAAAAAAAAATGTAGCCTTTTTATACAATGGAGTGCTACTCAGCCATAAAGAAGGATAAACTGGAGATAAGATGTAAGTCTTAAGATATAAGATAAGACATAAGTTTCTTCTTGGGAAAAAACTGTTCAAAAGGAAAGAGAAACTGTCATGGGGGAAAAACAAGCAAAAGAATTAAAAAATATATTAAAGATAGTTAAGATAGTTATGCTAATTTTTTAGTTCATTAAAAAGGCTTGTGCTAATACTGTTTGGACTATTAAATGCTGATACCTTGTACTCTGAGTAATTTAAAGATAACATTACACAATGTATTAACCATTGTTACCCTATTTTTTAAAAAATTTTTTCTCTTCAAAATCCTATTTCCTAAGGTCACAATGCTATCCAACAACATTAAGGGACTGTCACATGATAAAGCACATATATCTTTAAATTTATCTTATTATTATTGGTAACTGAGGATTGAACTTGGGACAGTCAGGCACTTAAACTGCTGAGCTATATCCCCAGGCCTTACAACACACACATCTTTACACTCATCCTCCATAACCATAACAAGCTACCTAGAAGAGCTTCAGGGACCAGGGAGATGGCTCAATAGAGTAAGTGCTTCCCTGGCAAGCACAAGGGCCTGAGTTCAATCCCCAGTTCCACAAAAAAGAAAAAAAAAGAAAGAAAGAAAGAAAGAAAAAATGAAAAAGAAGAGCTTTATCTTGCGCAACACTTCCTTATATTCATCCTTGATTTTTACTATTTTCCAAATTGGCCTTTTGACTGCTACCTACCCAAAATATTATAACCCATGAAAATGGTGGTCTTTAAAATTAGTACTTACTTAGCACTCACTAGCAATTAATATCACACTATACATATGCTATTAAAGCACTGTCATGGATACCTAAATGTGGTGGTCACAAATAACTTGCAGGTCATCTGCTCAACAGATGAGCAGCACAGTACTTTTGCTGAGCTTACAAAAGCTATCAAAATGGAAGAAAATTGTTACAGCATCGTATTCTGCTTTATTCATGCTTTTCTCCAGCCCAGCTTTCTTTCACCTTTAATAGTTTGAAGTACATTAGGAATAAGGAACCTGGTGTGCTGGCGAATGCCTATAATTCCAGCACTTGGGATGGTGAGGCGGGATCCCTCTGGGTGAGGCCAGCCTGGGCTACACCGTGAGTCCAAGGCCAACCTGGAGGTACATACTGAGATCTTGTCTCAAAAAAGAAAAAAAGGAATGAGGAGGGATGCATTAACTACCACTAACAGAACACTCCTTTCCTAGAATCTACTCTTCTTCTGTCCATCAAAACTCTATCCTAATGTTCTAATTAGCTAGAATTCCAATTAAAAAAAAACAAAAAACAAAAAAACACTCCAGCAATACATTCAGGGTTTCCTATGACGTTTTGATCTCCCACAGTCATCACTTCCAAGTGGTCTTATCCAGCTTGGAAGAGCACAGACGGGCACTAACAGCTGACATGAACAGGTCTGAGTTAAGAAAGGGAAAAACCCTGATTCATTCACCTCCAAGCACTCTGAAGGTAATGATTCAAAGATAGAAAAGACCAAATAGAATATATTCAAAAACTTCAAAATCGTTTGTGAAAATAATCCAGCATGCAAGTATTCCCATTAAGAGACTTGTGCTATGATAACTGACCAAACTACAAAATTCTAAGGTCAGTTCAAATAATGTTAAAATAGACAACATCTATGCAACTTTGTGTTTTCTCTAGCAGAATACAGGCTAATTGAGGACAAGGAAAGTAGCATCTGTGTATCCCACATGGTTAGCATGGTTCCTGAGATAAACATGTGAATGAGGGGTTAAGAGGAAATTTATATTTTTAAAAATAGTCTGTATAACACACAGTTTTGAGGTGTTAGGGTATAGGGATAGGAAAAAATAATTAAGACAACCCTTTCGTTTTACTACACTTTTGGGAGCTATGGAATCTAAAACTGGATAAAACTCAATTTCATTACCAAAGTCCCAAAACCTTACCTGAGCATCAAATAGCAACTGTAAGATCTTTATCTAAACATTCAGAAAAACAAATTTTACAAGACCCCATTTGCATCTATCCAACATATTTCAAATCTTCATTTCTTCTACTGGATCTTTAAATCTTCTATGAATTAAAACCAAGCCTCTGAACAGAAAAAAAGCTTTGAGCTAAAATTCCTGAAGGGTACTTAAAATCTAAAAGGGACACACATATAACAAAATTTTAAGGAGCTGGGGAGATAGCTCAGTGGTCTAGGAGCCTGCCTCCCAAGAGCAAGGAGCAGGGTTTGATCCCCGGTACAGCATGCTGTACCAGTCCCAGTACCATGCCCGCCCCTGAAACTGGGCATGGTGACCCACACCTGTAACCCCAGAGCTGGGGAGGCCAAGACAGGAGGATCATGATGAGTCTGAATTGTGTAGTGAGCTCCTGTACCAAATAAACAAATAAAGAAAAGATTTAAAAACAAAAAAGTTTGAAAATTTTTATTTGTTTATTTTGTGGGATTAGGGATTGAACCCAAGACCTTCCCACTGAACTATCTCCTTTGCTCTTTACTTTTTGAGACAGGTTTTCACTATGTCATGCTGGCCTTATACTTACAATACCCATCTTGGACCCCTATGGTGCTGGGATTACAATCATGGTTTTTCTGGAGGTGTTGGATAAATATCAATATGCTCTATCTGTAAAACAGATAAGACAGCATCTGGAAAAGCATGCTGCACTTGCAGCCAACATGGATGATAATTAAACTAAGACATTTTTCTTATTATCTTTATTCAAGTATTTCACAGCAGTTATATTACAAATTACAGTAAATGTTCCAGAATTCAAAAATTAAATAATTTACTTCAAACTAACGTAAAATGAAGTCAAATGTAAAACATCAATTTAACACAATTCTAAATTAAACTACAAACCCAAATAGACCATAGTTGATGAAGTCTACTTAATCTACAAAGTAGACATACATGACTGAAACCAAACAAGACTTCTGAAGTCTAAGTAACCAAATGTACAAAATACAAAAGATGCAGATACAAGCCCAAATTCAAGCTTACAATATGATTACAAATAATTATAGTAACAATGGCATTCAGCTACGGGACCTGACACTGAAGATACCTACTGGATAGCACCATAGCTGAACCAACTTAATCAAAAAAGGGAAGAAATTACCACCCCATTCCCTAAAAATAAAATCCAGTAAACCTATACATTGGCATATGAGAAAAATCAAGTTATGAAAGGATGTTTTAAAAATTAATCACAGGTAAGCTTCAAGCTCAAAAACACAATTAACTCCACAGCCATCAGTTTCAACCCTAATATGGTTCCATCACCTTCAGAAAGCTCCCAGGGTCCCCACAGCTGAGCATGAACTGTTGCTGGGCTGTGCTGTGATACATACATCATTGATCTGAGAGCACAGTTTTACACAGGAGCTTATCATTTATAATGGTCACAATAAGAAATAAGAACAGAGGTCAATTTGTACATACTTTTGCCAATGCTATACAGAAAAATTAAGAATTTACATAAAGGTAAACAAAATTGAGTCCACTTAGATAATTTCACAAGCTGTTTTAAAATATAGAACCACCAGATATCTGTAGAATAAGCAAAATTGGTATAGTATGTTTCTTTTGGGGGAAGGCTGGAAAAGTTGCTACAATTTTAGCTCCTTTTTCCCTCCTTGGCATGAGATTGACTTTCTCTTAAGACCTAAACTGTTTAAAGTGGCAGTTTCTACATTGATGTTGCCTCTGATTTCTACATCTCCATTAAAGATAAACAAAAACAGAAACATGATCTTTTGGAAGCATCTTAATGCTGAACATAAACAAATTACCCTTCTCAAACTCACTGATGGCTAAAATCTTAATTAACTTGTACAAATTCAGTAATCTACTAAGAAATGTACTTTTTCCTTTCACAAGTGCTGCTGTTACTTGAACAGAATGCCTCTGAATTAGAGTAACTGGAATAAATATTTAAAAAAAAAAATAGTGCAGCAAGAACCTGAGACTTGCAAAAAACCCTTTCACCAGAAACTTGCTACAAAAAATCTGCTACATCGTATTTCATCAAATCTTTAAATTCTGTAACAATTTCCATCAAAATACAAAATGCTAATGTATTAGACAGTAAAATAGTTGGAACAGGTATGATGGTAATAAATACTAAAGAAAGCACAAAAATCTTCCCAATAATCAAATTAGAGGCTTCAAATGACCTCCCCTTTAAAATGATTCATCGTTAGTCACACTTGCCCACCTTAAAAATACAGTGTGTCCACATGGGTGCCATTTTGAATTATATGGCTAACTGAATAGTATGAAAAATTCATAGACTAGGCATAAAGAAAATAAGTGGCATTTCAAAAAATTAAGCTACAATGAGAAGGTGGTAAATGTAAATGCAAAGAAGCACTTGGGATTACTGCAGTAGCCTAGGCCAGAGTGTACTTTCTGCACACTATAAACAGCCAGAGACAAGGAGACAAGTACCTTAGCTTCAGCATGTAAACGGTGGCAAAGTGATTACAGGACACTGTAAACACTGTTGGTAACTAAAACACAAAAAGCTGAGGTAGCTCAGTATCTCTGCAGTAGTCCAAGACCATGTGCCTTAATTAAAACCCAAACTACATGTGTTGCATATATTGGAAAGACACACCTGCAGCTAACGGCTATAATAAATGAAGATAGCAAGCCAACTTGTTGGCAAAATTTTCTACATTTTGTTTAAAAATTATCTGATACAAAATGTCCTTGCATTCCCTTTGCCTCTTTGCAACTGCCTAGACTATGTCTCCAATTTGTAGAAAGTTTTTGTAAAACTAGTAACCCATAATTAATTTCAGGTAAATACATTTCACAGAAATCACTCAACAAGATCCAAAATGGGTTCCAATCAAAATGAAGAGTTGTGAAGCTAAGTTTATGGGAAGGGATTTAAACATTAATACTGTTATTCAAGGACCATACCAGAGCTCATTTGCAATTATACAGAAAATGAACTTTATGGAGATTCTGACGAATTCCTCTCTTTTCTGTCCTTTTGGCAAGTCCTGGCTTTAAAACAAAACAATTTACTAAACATGAAAATAATTTTTCTCTGGGAACTCAAACATGAATAATTATTAAATTGTCTCTGACAGAAGAATGGCCACTGTTTATTTTCTGGTCATCATTTGTCAGCAATAAAAAAGTATGTAGGGTTTTTTTTTTTGTGGACTGTGTATTATTTGTTGTTATTTTATTGTTTCTTACAAAGAAACAAAAAAATTATTTTAGCATCTTACAGTGGTTTACAGAGTGTCTTGATTAAGCTCTGAGAACAAGACAGGCATTTAATACCAAAACACTGGTTGTCTCTTAATGACACAGTATCAAAACTTATTTTCAAGGTTGTGATCAAAGAAAATGTTCTAATTTATTTGCTACAAATGAGCCCATTTAGCCTTATCTTTCTCAAATGAATAAAAAGGCACATTAAAGGCAGTTCTAAAGAGCCTAATCTAATTTCATCCGGTTTCTTTAGTTTCCCACCAGAACATAACACAGCCAACTGTAAAACAGGTTTCAGTCCATTACCAGAGAGAGGAATATGATGAAAGGAATAGAAGAGGGGGAAAAAAAAAAAAAGACAAAAAACAAGTAAGTTGCCCACTGTTTAAACAATTCGACACAGTTAGAACTGCCCCATCCAGTTTCCTCCTGTTTGCTGCTCTGCTCCCTAAAGAGAATCTCAAAGAAAGAGAGTGCACAAAAAGAGGAGCAGAGGCAAAAGCAGTTTCTGTAGCACCAAAATCTCCAAGCTGTGGGGTTGTATTTTTTACTTGTGGAAAATACAACATGTTTCTGAAGTTCTGTTTGGTTCTTGTAGGCTGGTTGGTTTCAGGTACCTGAGACAATAGCACCAAATTCAACAGAGAAAACAATGAGTGAGAGAGCACTTTACACCAAGGCTCTGCACATAATTGGTGCAATTTGAAATTGAATGGCTCAGAAGACTGCTCTGTCAGGAGCAGATTGAAGAGGATAAACCACTCATCTTCAAAGTTCAGAGGAATGTCTCAAACATATGAACTGTTCTTTCCATCTCCTGTAAGAAAAAGACATATATATTATCTACTAAGGAAGAGATGAAGGTATTGCTCACTATGGAAGAATTCACATAAAAATTCTTAGAAAAATAATTTGAGATACATGTTCAAATTCGGGTATTTTCCTGATCATAGTACTAGAGCTACTATGTAACATCACATGCCCTAGACAACTCCACTTGCCTCCTACTTCATTTTTAGGCAAATGGCAATGGCAAAGATACTAACACTCAATAAGTGGTTTACATCAGTAATACAAGAATGAGGTATGAGTAATACAAGGATGAAGACAGCAGAACACTCAGTGAGTAATTTATGTCAGACATTATACTAAGAAATGTACAAATTTATAAATACAGTAGACACATAAGATAGTTAGACAGAAATATATATGATTTAACTTAATCCACAATAATGTTGAAGGTAAAAGGTATAATTCTGGGTCCCATCATACAGTTCAAAATAACTGCCACAATGTGGATAAACGATCTGACAGCTAAAAAGCGGCAGAGTCCAAATTTGAATACAAGCAGCCACATTCCAGAGCATAACATTTGCTTACTCATTATATTCTAATTCCCAAAGCAAACTCAGTAATTCAGTGTGGCTTATGCCCAAGCGCAGACATGTTCCCATTTATATTTACTCTGACCACAGCTCAGGAGGATGAGGGGGCCAGAATGGGTGGCTGCCATCACCGCCCCACTAAAGCCACTCACTGCTTGTCCTATTAAACCCTTCCTCTCTAAACTCAGCCCCATACATTACAAAGGTTCCAAGTCCCATACCCAGAGATGTTTCAGTGCTAAGAGCATTCAATTTATTCAAGCTAATGAAACTGCAACCATGTGAACAAAGAGCAGTGCCCTGCATGCACCTTTGATTAAGGTGGGCAAATGTCAAATACATCTAAGACTCTTGGCTTTCTTTTCTTTCTTTAAACAGCTCTGACAAAATTTCATGTTACAACTCTGTAAAACATTATCATGCGATCAAAAAACCTTCTATATAACCTATCAAAATCATGCCTGCAAAATGCTTTATCATGTGCTGCTGTGTAGGGGGAAATCAGGTTGTAAACAAGAATATAATCCCAATTTTAAAATATATTCAGACATTTATACACATTATGTACATCTAGACACTTGTTATTGTCTGTGCATAGGTGTGTTTCTGCCACCCCCCAAAGCCTCCTGTAGTCATGGGGTGGCTTGGCCTCTGGAGCTCGATTCTTGATCCAATGCTGGGTTTGCAGGTGTGAGTGCTACACGCTAGCCATGGGGTGGGTAATTTGCATTACAATGCAAGGAGGGGAGAAAGGCTGGCTAGCTACCTACGCTGCTCCACTCCCTTTGCTCCTGCTCTTTGTCACCACCATGAAATGCTCTCTGCCAACCTTTTATGTGGCAGTGCCACTCTGCCTTGGAGCCAGCTGAGTATGGACTGAAACCTCCAGTAACTGTGAACTAAATAAACCTTTCCTTCCTCCATTTCGGGTGTCAAGTACTTGTCCCAGCAACAAGAGAAGAATAACTGAGACAACATTTAAAAAGCCTGGATGATATTCCACAATACTAACACCAACTATTGTCCTCTAGATGGTAGTATATGACTGATAACACACATACAACTCTCCCTTTCACCTCTCCAACTTAGTATAACTTCATAAAAACTGAAACTCATAATAGATTATAAAATAATTTTAAAGGCTCTCTTGCTTTGATATAAATCTAATTTATCATACATGAAAAGTTAAGTATACCCTCCACATATAAATCTTTAGTAACTTTAACATTAGAAATGTTCCTTGTGGGCTGGGGAGATGGCTCAGTGAAATACGCACTTCCCTGGCAAGCACAAGGGTATGAGTTCAATCCCCGGTTCCGCCAAAAAAGAAAAAAAAAAAAAAAAAAAGAAAAGAAATGTTCCTTGTGAATAGGAACTTTGCCTTTATCATGTTTTACATCCTCAAAATTCAAGAGAGTATCTGGCACATAAGTCCTCAATAGATACTTAGTAGCTAGACCATAAAAGAAATTAACAAGCAAATAGCCATTCAGTGGGTGGATCAGGGTTGTATCTGCTCATTTGACCTCAAAAAATGGAAGTATGACTTAGTGATAGAAATTAGGTGAAGAGGAATTCAAGTGCATTGACAAGAGAAAAAGCTTCTCTATGGTTCAGCATTGTCTAGAAAAAGAATATATCATCTCTAAAAGAAAAAAAAACAAGCATTTCATGTAGCTGTTTTACAGGACTAGATTTGACTACATGAGATGACTCTTTTAAGTTAAGACCATTTTTTGGTTTTTAGGGGTGCTGAGTACTGAATCCAGGCCCTTTGCTATCTCACCTCCTCTGTCTGTCCATCCGTCTATGAAACAGTCTCATCAAGTCACTAAACTGCCTTGCCTGGGTTCAAACTTGCAATCTTCCTGCCTTAGCCTCCTAGAGTGCATGTGCCTATTGTACCAAGGCTGGCCAATTCTTCTAAACTTAAATCTTCAAAACATTCTTTAGTTACTTGGTCAAAAATAGGTAGGAGGAAAAAAAAAATAGATAGGGTAGACTGGGCGTGGTGGCACACACCTATAATCCCAGCACTTGGGAGCTTGAAAACAGGAGAATCACTATGAGTCCGATCTACATCAGAGATCCTACACCCTGTACTAAATACAAAACAACAACAAAAATCCCTTACAAAAAATAGACAGGGGGTTGGGGAGATAGTTCAGGGGCATATGCACCTGTCTGTCAAGTACAAGGTCCTGAGTTCGATTCCCAGTACCCATCCCCCCAAATAGGTAAACCGGGTATGATAGCACATGCCTGTAATCCCAGCACTTGAGAGGCAGAGGCAGGAGCATCTCCACATGTTCAAGGCTAACATGGGCTACATAATGAATTCAAGGCCAACCTGAACTGTATAGTGAGACTGTCTCAAAACAAACAAGATAGACAAAAGTTTCTTTACATTAGGACAAGTAAAAGCACATACTGATGTAAGCACTTACCTCTACAAGTTGTGATTTGTCATAATCTTTACGATGACGGTAGATACACTGACTAAGAAGAGAATACAATCTCTCAAGCTGATCAACTGCCAAATTGTTGCTTTTATCTACCAACAAATCAAGCAATTTCTAGGAAAAATTAGAAGGAGAATGAAATGTAGGTTGATTTCACTTTTCAAACTAGAACAATTACATTTGCATGATTAGACAAATAAGCACCACAGTATGTAAAGTGACTACTGAGGTGGGAAGATTCTTGGACTTAGTTCTTACTAATCCTGTTCCCACACTTTAAACCCCTCAAAATACACGTAACTCTAGTAAGAGGCATATGACAATTACATCCCTACCTTAAATAAGGAGATTTCTAAAATAGTTTTACTTAATTGCCTACAACATTCAAATATCCTTTCATGCACTGAAATGTGAGGAATAGCTAAGCTTACCTTCAACCTCTCACGATCAACTATAAGAGGTGGCATAGGCTCAGATGGCTCCTCTGGAACCAGCTCCAAGCTTGTCATTTTTGCCTGCTCCAAAATTAATTTACGGCATTTCTTTACTTTAGAAGCACCTACAATTAAGGGCAAGGAAAAAAAAAAAAAAAAAACACTGCAGCAAATAAAAGTTAAGAAAAATCAGTTTTAAACAACTGAATTACTATATTTTACCCATCACAAATCTTTTGTGGTTCAAGACTAGCGTATTCTTTTTTTTTTTTTTTTTTTTTTGCGGAACCGGGGATTGAACTCAGGCCCTTAAGTGCTTATTCTATTGAGCCATCTCCCCGGCCCCACTAGCGTATTATTTAAATAATAATATTTTAGTAAGAACAAGTAATCTGATTAAAGAAAACTAAACCACATCTATGAAAGCCAAGTCATATTAGAATATTGCTTAATAAACACATCCATTAGAAAAACAATCTTCACTTCTAAGCACTGAGTTATAAAGTCTTTATTCTGTTTATATTAATTATCAATTTAAAATTCTGAAGATTTCAAAACTGGAAGAAAGCAACCAACTTAGAAAAGCACATACTGAAATAAAACGAGAACATCCTGCCTACATATTTGCCTCCGACACTAAAACATTTTCCTCAGCACTTGCTAAAACTTGATATCTCTGTTACACTGCCTAAAGTTTTACTAGATTAATTTGAGTTGTAACATTTTTTAAAATGTATAAACCTATAACAAGTAATGGGGCAGATATTTCAAACCTTAGAGTGAATCAGTATAATTACTTCCTACTAATACTTTGGTAAGATAACGAGAATGAAAAAATCCAAATTTAGGGGTAGGTAGGCATAATTTCACAATACTGCATGCTCTGAGGGGCTAGGTAAACCACTGATCTTTCTGCTCCCCCAAGTGAGACTACGAAGAGCTTGAGGGGAAAGAAAGAAACTACTACTACTTCAGAATTTCACATAGTACCTGGCTTATGTCATAGACATAAAAGAGAAACTTACACATCTATCCTGTATTCATCCTTTTCATTAAATTCCTCCCTCTTCTCATCAATGCCTAATTTCTTAATAAACAGTAAAAGACTTAAAGTGTAGCCTTCAAAAACATGACATATCACAGAAATTTTCTATTTCTTGTTTTTTTCACACAGTCTTTAAAGCAACAAGCTTTTATTCATAGCTCGATTATCGTATTCAGGAGTGTTATTGAATCAATACTGATCCACATCACTATATCCATAAATTCCTATAGGTCTAAGAACACAGATGAGAAACCATCTTACCAAGTAAGACTGCTCGAACAATTACAAATGAAATCTTCAGGTCACACTTCTGTACAACAAATGCCTTGAAAACTTTTCAATTGAACAGAGTATTAATTTCAGCCTTGGGGGACATTTCTGAGGACTGAACCCCAGGCTCCATGCACGCTAGGCAAGCTTCTCCACAGAGCTACAACCCCGGCCTTTTTTTATTGCTTTATTTTATTTTATTATTTTTTTTTAAATT
>NW_004524595.1:8796971-8811090 GCF_000260255.1 Octodon degus | reverse complement strand
CTGGCTGGCATGTGGTGCTGGGGGATCGAACCGCGGTCCCTGTGCTTTGCCAAGCTTGTTTCAAGTAGGTGCTTTAGACCACTGAGCCATCTCGCCAGCCCCAATAAGTATACTCTTAAAACAATTATTAAATATTATCACTTAAATATTAGGGAAAAAAATCAACAGATAACATGTTAGAATACTAAACCCAGCTGGGCATAGTGGAGCACCCCTCTAATCTCAGCACTCAGGAGGCTGAGGCAGGAGTATCAATCACTGTGAGTTTGAGACCACTCTGGGCTACAAAGTGACCTCAAGGCCAGCCTGAACTGCATAGGATACCTTGTCTCAAAAAGACAAAAAAGACCAAAACAAAACAAAAAATTTAAATCCCTCTTTACTCATAAAAAACTTACAAGATTTTGAACAGTATTTTGCTACTTTCACACTAGAAGGCTTAAAAAATTACCAGGAAAACAAAACCAAACCTTTCTGACACAGCCAAAACTCTATGATAAAGCTGTACACATCACTCAATTTACAGAATATGACACAATTTCAAAACAGCTTAGCAAAAGAAGAGGACATGTCCAAGAGGAAAATGCAGGTCAGCAACTCCCTCTGTCCCATTGTGGGTTAAAGACTAATGATAAAGATGAGCTACAAACCCTAAACACCATTTTTTTCAGCTTTTCTTAAAAGAATCATTCAGCCATGAGAAGTCAGGATCTAAGAGAGTGCTCAGAGAACAAGCTCACAGAGTGACAATTATGTGTCTTTCTTCCACTTCTGGCCCTACAAATCAATGGACCCTCAGCCTGAACATCCCATGCAGTAAAAACACCCCCATGGGTACTAGTGATCATGAGAGCCTGCTGTAACCTCCATTATCACCATTTGCAAGTTTAACTTACAAGATGGAAATCAGGCTCAAGGTATGTAAGTAGCTCAAAGCTGCACCATTATCATGAACAAGAGTACTAGTTTATTCTAGGTACACCTCTTTCCAATGTACACACTGCTATAATATTCATGTCTCCTCATTCTATCCTCACCTCTAATAATTCTGTTGAAATTACATCTTTTTAATACCTGTAGATTGACCCAGCTTTTAATCATAAATCTCTTGGAATAGTGGTGATAATCAGAAGGGAGAAGAGTACGCAGGCAGAAAAGCAATACATTGTAAACCATAAAACCTCAGAAACTTGCAACAGAATTTGGCATGTATGTGTACACTTTTCTAAGAGATGAGAACTTTAATAGATTCTCAAAGTGATACAATTTTCATCAAGTATTGCCTACTAGACACGAGGTAAATATGCAATGAATTAACTCTGAAGTTTAAACTTTCAGGAGCTGTTTTAAAAGATTAGCTCTACCTTCTTTATCCAGTTCTGCATCTTTAACCTCCACATCAGGGCCAGGTTCTAACTTCTCATTATTACAATATTCCAGTACTTCTAGTTTCTCAGAATCATCTCCAGGATTTTCATTTGCAGTTTCTTGGTTTTCTTTTGAGTGGTCTTCCAGGAGAATCTTTTGTTCAGAACTACATTTATCCCCGCTATCACAGAGGGGAACATCTTCAACTTTGCCATTCTGGCACTCAAGAACCGGTATGCCTTCAAAACTGTCAGTGGAGGCCTCACCATTTAGACAGCTGCCTTTAAGAAAAGGCTCTTTCTTTGCTGTCTGTTCTGGATTGAGAGAGCTACTGGTGTGGACAAGTAGAGACTCATTTGAACTTTCCTCTTCAGTAGATGCGAAGTTTTCTTTCACACTTGTTCCACTGTTCAGCCTCTGGCCCTGGTCCATGTCCATGACATCACACGATGATTCGTCATTGGTCACAGATAAGTCTCCGGTCTCTTCTCCATTTTCCTCATGGCAGTCGGTACTTACCTCAAACTCTCCATTCTCCAGCAACTTCCTCTCCTCTGTATGGTTCTCATAATCTATAAATTTGGTGTCCTCTTCATCTTTTTTTAAATTATTGACTTTCCTTTTCTTAATAATTCCTTTACCCCACTGTGATCGTCGCCTTGATTTTCTCCGAACCCGAACTATTTTACAGGGAAGGAAAAAAAGATATGTAAAATTTGCAGGCAACATTTATTTTACATATGTTTATCAAAGAGGACCCAAAAGAAAGTAAATCCATACTAGTCTCTTAGCTTAAATAATCGTTCATACAGGTAGAATGAACTCTGCATAAAGAAAAAAAAATTTTTTTAAACTTTATTTCCTATATAAGCTTACTTGGTAATAATCTTTTCTATGGTCCTGGATTCTATTTTATAGATATTTCTAATTTTCAACACCCAGGGAACAATCACACAGTAGATATACTTAAGGAATAACCACATGACCAGGCTGCCCAGAAAGTCTGGGGCCATAACCCCACATATCCTCCAGGAAAGTAGATACTTTGCTGGCATGGTCACCTAAGAAATAACCCCGAAACAATAAAAAAAAAATAAAAATAAAATAAAAATAGGTTAATATCGCATGACAGAATGACAAGCATCCCAACAGAGAATCTCTGTTGCCTCTCCTTCCAGAATAAGCAATCACCCACAGTAACTATAACAGAAGCCCTAAAAAGATAATATGAACAATCTGGCTAGAAAACTGTTAATTTTCATTAGCACAAATGGTTCTCCTGGGGCAGCGGTGGCAAACCTATAGCATGCATGCATACTGCACCAGGGGGTCTGTATCACTGGAAGCTTTAAAAGGTTCACCATCCAGGCATAGAGTATTAATTTCTTGCACCATTATCTGAGAGCATGTAGAAAAACTAAATCCTCTGTTATCAAAGCAATAAAATAGTGACATCATATAAAAATAAATATTTGGCTAGTTATATGAAAAGAAAAACCTAGAAAAATTGTAAGGAATATACTATTAATGATAGAAATTATCATGAGCTCTATGAGGAAACAACTAAGGCTTCCAGGTGACAATAAACCCAAGAACTGTTAATTTCCTTTACGTGTATCAAAGGTAATTGATGAGCTCAGTCTTCCCCACAGGGACACTTGCATAGTTTAATAGGAACTTATACTCTGTCAACAGTGTATATGATGTATCCACACATTGCTTTCATTTTTTTTTTCACTTTTAACTCTCACCAAATTTCTAGAGATACTACAGTATTCATAAAGAATGAATATTTAGTTAAAATCATTATTCTTTCTCATCTAGGAGTGCATCTACTAAAGATTTCTGAAATCATCTCCAAAATTCAGGTTAGTCATTTAGCTCAAAGTTTAATTTTCCTGGGCTGGGGAGATAGTTCAGAGGTCTAAGCACCTGCCCAGCAAGCGCAAGGACCCGGGTTCAATCCCTGGTACCACATACTGTACCAGCCTCAGAACCCCAGGTGCGCCATGCCAGCCACTGCATCTGGGTATGGTGGTGTATGCCTGTATGCCAGCAGTGGAGAAACTCACACTGGTGCATTACTATGAATCCAAGCTGCACAGTGAGACCCTGTGCCAAGTAATTAATAAATAAATACTAATTTTTAAAAAATTTTAAAGCTAATTTTTCCTTCAAAACTATAATATTATTAAAAATATTGTTTATATTCTTCCAATTTCTACTTTTATAATTTACAATTATGGGCCAGTTAACATTAAGAAAATTCCTGTATTAGTCTACTATTAAACACTGGTAGTCTCAGATGATGAGCACCTGTAACTATACCTATCATGAGAAAATAATCTAGTCCACATTAAAGATTCAAGAAAGGCATACATCTTATTCTCACTCTAGAAGGTACAGCCGTTAGGTTTTTAGTACCTCTTTAGCCATTCCTGATACTATACCCTCTCTTCGTTTCTAACTGTATAACTAAAAGTACAAGGGATTCCTCTATCCTAAGCCATGGAATTACAGAGCAAGAGGCCAAACTTAGTTCAACACAGTCTGCTTAATTTCATGACATGCAGCACACTAAGCAAAGGCCAGAAGCCCTACTGTAGCAGTTTCCATCTAATGCTTCCATATTAGCCAGTAATACAGAAAATGTTCTCATTCCATTGGAGACCAAGAGGTATTTCCTCCTCATATCAATTCTAATGGTTGGCAAAATTCTGGCAAAATAAGAGCATTTGATCACTTAATCTACACCAGAATAAAAATAAATTTTTAAAATTTTATTCTATACTATCTTCACAGCACCTGGCTTATTGTAGAAGTAAATATATATTTGGGGACCTAATCCTTAATATACTACTCCTCTACCAAGGGTACTCTGAGTAAAAAAACTTATTTAGGGACACAATTTTTAGAGCCAGTTTTTATAGCATCACCAAGCGTGTTCCAAAAAACTAAGACCTTAGAAAAGCAATGGTCCCTTAAGAACATTTAGATTTATGATTTGAGTTACTTAACAAATTATGTATCACACATGCCATCTACTGGTAAAAACAAAACACCATCTATAGATTAAAAATATTCTCAATCAAGATTTGAGATACAACTAAGTTAAATAGCTTTAATCAATTCAGGGCAGGTAAATATACCACTAAGCCCTTTCTCAAATTTCTCTCCTCTATGAAACTAAGGGGACAAGTTTTTAAAAAGTGAGTATGATTTATTCATTCGAATCCAATGCCATTTGTGAAAGAACATATTAAAACTAGCTTTGTTGACAGAGCAATATTATTGTCTTTATACCAGAACAGCATGCATTTTCCAAAGCAGGATACTTTCAAACAGAAAATAACATTAGGAAGATGCTGTGTTTACTACTACTTGTCTTTTGGAAACATTTTAAACGAACATGAATGTAAAATCTAGTACACTAAGGCAAGGAGAGTGGCATGTGCCTGTAATTCCAGCACTTGAGGGGCTGAGGAAAGAGGACTGCCACAAGTTTGAGGCCAGTCTGGGCTCCACAGTGAATTCAAGGTCAACCTGAACTACATAGCAAGACCCTGTCTCGAAAGAAAGAGAGAAAGAGAAAGAGAAAGAGAAAGAGAAAGAGAAAGAGAAAGAGAAAGAGAAAGAGAGAGAGAGAGAGAGAGAGAGAGAGAGAGAGAGAGAGAGAGAGAGAGAGAACGAACAAGCATAAGGGGATCTAGAACACTGAACTTTTCCTCGAAATAAATCACATAAAACTAGACAAAGATGGTTGTGTATATTTCTCAAACTGAGTACAAAATATTCTTGCGGGTGATTCAACTTCCTACTGCCAAATCAGCCACTTCCATATGAAGACAGAAAGTCTATTGCCTCTATTTCTCCACCAAAGTCTAACACTGAAAAATATTCAAACCTGGCCTGATTATAACCACAAATAGTAAATAGTCTTAGAAAATAGCAATACAGAAACACACTTCTGATTCAGCATCTTACTCGACAAGTTCTTTGGCTCTGAAAAGGCAGAAGGGTAAAAAGAGCTGTGGAAAAACAGCACTACCTGGGTTTTGTGTACCCAGTTCCTAAAAAATCTTTATCATTCTCAGTTGTTCCCACTACTAGATTACATGATCTCAAATACGCACATGCACATTTATTTGCAGAGTTGTGCCAGACATCCATCGGATTTCTTTGTTTGTGCCGAAATGCCTCTTCAACTCTAGTTTCTGTCTTTCGAGCTCCAGTACCATGAGGATTTATTTGTTCTGTTGTTACCGATAAGCCTGCAAGTAGAAGATAAGCAATACCTATTTAAATATTCCCAGCTACATAAACCAACAAGGTTTTTTGCAAAAAAGGTCTGAGATACAAAACTGAATTTTAAAGTCATTAATTATATTGGGACAGTCTGTAATTCTAATGTTTAAGATGGAAAAGAAACTAGATGTGAAATCATAAAAACATATTTTTAACACCCACCATGCCATGCTTACACTTAAGTCTCTGAACAAGCCTAATTTATACTCGTTTTAATTCACAAAGACAATTTTTCACATTATGACTATGGGAAATAGATTATATATTGTCTAAAAGTCATGATCTTAGCCATCTTTGAATATGCGATATGTGTTTACTGGGTCACTAAAACTTCATTCCCACGAACTGGTCCAATGTGATAGTTGCTTCCTGTCACACCACAATGCTCCAAGTTTGGTTTTTTTGTATTATCTTCCTAAATGCAATTATTCTGTCTCAATCGTCTTCACTTGAATTTTTTCTTCCATGTGGTCCCTAAATATTGGTGTTTTCTTAGGGTTCTGTGTTTTTCTACTTTACACTTTCCTTTATAAAGTATCACGACATGTTCAGCTTCCACTGTTTTTAAAAGAAAAATCTCGTATTTGTGTCTTTAGTTCAAAGATCTCTTGCCTTCTAGCCCATATACTACTCAAATGCCTACCTGGTACCTCCAATCGAGTATCTTAAAGACAGGTTAAAGATAACTAGGTTTCCATGCCCACAAAAAAGCACAAGCTGTTAATCCATATGCAATACATAATATAGAAATCATCTGTTTGAAGCATGTGAATAATTTTTAGTAAATGTTTATAGCTGTGCCAATTACCACAGCAATCTAATTACAGATAACTGTCCCCAGAAATACTATCTTTGTGTCTCTACACATGTGCCATTTCTAGGAATTTCATATAAAAAAGAATCACAATATGTAGTCTTTCATGACTGGCTTTTTTCTCTTAGATGATGTTTTTGAAGTTCATCCACCAATACTTTATTCCTTTCTATTGCTGAGTAGTATGCCATGGTATGGATATACTGTTTTGCCTGTTTATTCATCAGCTGATAGACCTTCGTGTTGTTTCCAGTTTGGGCATTACTATGGATAATTTCTATGAACACTCATGTACAAGTGGGTATATATTCCCATTTCTTTGGGTAGGTCCCTAGGAATAGAATCAAAGGATCATAAGGTAAATCCATGTTTAATTTTTCAGAAAGTACAGAACTGTTTTTCCAAACTGGTTGTAACAACTTTTTAAATAATTTCTCATTTCCCTGTCATAACACACTGACGATATGTTATTTCTTGCTGCCAAAGCAATTTTTAAATTTAATTAGTTAATTAAAGGTGGCCTATACTTCACCATGTGGCTCAGGCTGGCCTCAAACTTGCAGCAATCTTCCTGCCTCGGCCTCCTGAGTGCTAGAACTTTAGGTATATGCCACCACATCCAGCTTGCTAAAGTAATTTGACCAGTTCATTCCACTACTTAAAACTCCTTCATGATGTCTGCTACTTTGACAGTCATCCTCAAACTTTAAAGTACATAAAAACTACGTAGTTTCTTAAAATGTACATTTCTGGGCCTGCCAAATAGCTCAGCACATTAAAGCACCTGCAAGCAGACGCAGGGGTCGGGGGTTTAATTGACCCCTCCCTCGGGGGCACTGAGAAGGCAACTGAGACTGGACTTGGTGGTGCACGCCTATAATCCGACCTCTTGGGAGGCTGTAAACAGGTGGATCAGTACAAATCCAATCTAGTAGTGAGAACCTGAACACCCTGTAGACCCTTCCCTAAAATACAAAATTAAATAAATAAAATAAAATGTGCATTTCTTGATCTATTATTCTTAAAGAATACAATTTTCTAGGTCTAAAACAATGCACATAACAAACACACATTTTGAAAAACGCTGACTTCTAAGATAGTCCAAGCTCCCTAGCATGGCCTAATTGACTCAAATAATTAATGAAAACCTGCCGTATATAAGGCTATAAGTCAGACATTCACACTGCTCATATCCTCAAGAGAGAGGAGGGACAGAAAAGAGCAATGCCAAGTGCTACCACAGCCTATACTGGTCATGGAAAGGATCTTGAAAGAGGCAGAAGTTTCTTCATAACTACAATGCCCTGGACCAAACTCACCTTTTAAGTCCTACTTCCTACCACTATATATATTTCATAATATCAAACAGTTTAATGCTCTTCCAAATACACCAAGCTCCTTCACACCTGCATACCCCTGCGCAGTATTGTAGCTTGCAACACCTCCTGCCCCTGCCACCTGTGCCCAGACCACTACAGAGAGTGCTCTTATATTCACTCTTCAACACTATTCACACTGCTGGGTTCTCATCTAAGACGCCACTCTTATGTTTCGTGAACATGCTTCAAACTACAATAGGTTTGTGTTATGCTTCTTTCTTACTAAGATTTGAGTTCCTCAAGGGTATGGTTATAGACCAAATAAACCACATTTGCTAATTCTGTGTTTCTGATAATAAAATTACATATAAGCTTCAACAGAGAGGAAAGAAAAAAACAACAGTCCTAAAAGCTTTTTTCAAGTACCAGCAAAGGATTTAAATTCAACTCTTGAGAGCCAGGCACTGGTACACTGTAATCCCAGCACTCAGGAGGCTGAGGCAGGAGGATCGTTTTTGAGTTCAAGATCAGCTTGGCTACAAAGTGAGCTCATGGCCAGCCTGAACTGCAGAGTAAGACTGTCTCAAAAGATAAATAAATAATTCTGAAATGAAGGCATATCTAATACCTAATACCATTAATACAAATTAATGACCAAAAAGATGCAAAAGTGCTTAAAGATGCACTTTTCCAAAAGAAATTTCACCGAAAAACACTTTATTCTTATAATATATACTATTACACCAAAACTTTCACAGAAGGCCAAGTTTTAAAATAATCTTGACCTGGGTTTGGCCAAATAGCTCAGTGGATTAAAGCACCTGCAAGCAGGCACAGGGGCCAGGGTTCGATCCCTGGGCCTACCACACCGGCCCTGCTCCCAGGAGCACTGAGATGGCAACTGAGACTGGACGAGGTGGCGTGCACCTGTGATCCCAGCTCCTGGGAGGCTGTAAACAGGAGGATCACGGTGAGTCCAATCTAGTAGTGAGATCCTGAACACTCTGTAGACCCTTCCCTAAAATACAAAAAATAAATAAATAAAATAATCTTAACCTGGTAGCATCTGCTAGCTACTCAGAATGCTAAGCCTAAGGACCATACCTTTGAGGCCAGCATGGTCACACAGCAAGACTGAAAACAAACAAACAAACATGGCCAGGAATGAAGCTCAAAACACAGTGCCTGCCTGGCGAGCCTGAGGCCTTGAGTTTGATTCCTGGTTCCAAAACAAACATAAAAGAAAACAAAACCTTGAGAATTTGTATGATACATATTTTTGCATCAAAAAGTAAGTAGTAAGTACAATGTTATTGTTTGGTAAGTGGGAGCAGTTTCGGTGTGGCACTGCAAGGTAAATATAATTAACAGCAGTGCATCAATACACATTCAAATTTAAGAGAAAAACTTGAATACATTCATCACAAAAAAATGATAAAAGTTTCACTAGATGATAGATATGCTAAATACACTGAGCTAATCAATACTGAATGTAGACGTGAACTGAAATATTGCAAGGTAAATCATAGATATGTACAAATATTATGTCAGTCAAAAAATTACAATTTGAAAAATTAAAAGCCATACCTCAAAACTCATTTTCCCAAAAGAATTATCATTCAATGACAGTGTAAATGAATAGGCAAGGATTTGGTAACAAGTTTATATTTTTAACTTACCTCTTTTTATTCTTGCTTCCTTAATTTCTTCACAAAGTTTATTAAATTCTGGATCCAATTCTGCTGCAATGATGGCATGTGCAGTATCCTTCAGGGTACATGCCCTATGCCTAATTATTTTATCTGTTAAAAAAAATCAGTGTAAATTTATTATAGATACAAATAAACAACACCTTAAAAACAAATAACAAAACATTTACATGGTATTCTTTTTTTTTGTTTTTTTTGGTGGTACCGGGGATTGAACTCAGGATCTTGTGCTTGCCAGGCAAACACTTATTCTATTGAGCAATCTCCCCGGCCATTACATGGTATTCTAACAAAGCATTTTATTTATTTTTTTGTATTTTAGGGAAGGGTCTACAAGGTGTTCAGGGTCTCACTACTAGATCTGACTCATAGTGATCCGCCTGTTTACAACCTCCCAAGTGCTGGGATTCCAGGTGAGCACCACCATGCCCAGTCTTAACAAAGCATTTTATAAGAAACAGAACTTAATTTTAGTGATGAGAAAAAATAAGCTACTTAATCAAGTTAATAATTCTCTGAAAACTGAACTTTCAAAACTTCAAAGTACTAAGCCTATAAAACAACCATTACCATATATATGATTTCATGTTAAATTTCTGAAAATAAAAATGATTTTCAATAAAAATTTTAAAAACTTTAGAGAATATTCACTGTATTCTCAGTTCTGTAGGTACCACAGACTGATATTGAGAATTCTGAAAATCCTTTTTTTTTTTTTTTTTTTTTTTTGAGGAACTAAGGATTGAACTCAGGCCCTTGCACTTGCCAGGGAAGAGATTATTCCACTGAGCCATCTCCCCTTTCTGAGAATTCTGAAAATCTTGTTCTCTTTTAAGTTGAAACTAGTCAAAATCGTGGTAAAGAACACAATATACCCTGAGTAAGGGAGGTCTATTAAAAATGTGACAGGAACAGAAAAATACAAAATGACTTTGTAAGATGAAGCGTGCAAATGCAGGAGAGAAGCAAAACACAATGTGTTTGGTAAACCAAAACTAAAAGTGGTACTGAGAAAAGAGCCTCTGCTTCAGGAGAGCTGAAGGCCTGATCATGAGCAGTGTCAATATCAACAGTGCCCTCTAGAGCTTTGTGAGTCAGTGCAAGGACATAGGGAATTTATTTTAAAACAGTTTAAGGAAACAAGAATTGGGGGGGCAGGGGGAGAGATGGGAGGGGTAGGTCAAAACTTCCCTCTGAAGTAAAGGCATTAATAGACAAAGATAGATATACTTTGCAACTTTTTTCATAAGAAGCTGCAATTGTTCATTGTGAAATGCTATGAAAAAAACATGCTGCCAGGCTCAAAGAGGAAAGAGGATCACTAGTCTGAAGCCAGCCGGGGCCACTTAGCAGGATTGTCTCAAAATTTAAAATTAAATTATGAGGCTGTAGCTCAGTGATAGAGGCCTGCCATGTATGCACAAGACCGTGGCTCAATCCTCAGTACCACACTAAAAAAAAGGCTCAAAGGACACATTTTGTATATTTCCTTCAGATATACTTTCTTTGTATATTCATTCAACAAATACTGTTCATTATCTACACCAGGAAAAACAAGGTGGTGCCTACATAGTAGCAGGGATAAACGGAAAAAAAAAAAAAAAAAAGTGTTTTTCAGATTAGATAGAAAAGGAACACTAACAGTTTTTTACACATACATATAAATATTCCCATTTCAAAAACCCAGTATTACAGTGGCTGCCATTTTGACTGAACAAGTTAGAACATGCCTCTTGAAGAAGAGGCCCTGAAGTTGGCATGTCATACACTGGAGTAACCACTTAAAAGAGTAGGAGAAACCAGAGCAGGTTCAGATAACTCCACTGAAAAAATCCTGGAGAAAAGAATTCAGAGTGTTAATGAAGCTGGCTGAAAGCATGTTAAGAGGAAACAAAGACATGATTTTGATAGGATTTAAGATTATCTTCTACAGGCAATGAAAAGTCATCAAAATATGTGAGCAAGGAAACATCACACAAATTTACATCTTTGAAAGTTCACTCTGATAAGAAGTAAAGCCATGCTGTTATGTTGAGCTGTAGGGGACTCAAATCAACAATTTCTGACACTCCCAGTCAAGAGGAAGACCCAATACTATTATGGACTACTGGACTGTTTTAGAATATTTTGCTGAGTTAACACACCTATAATATTCAAATGATGGAACTAAACAAAAAAGGGGATAAAGATGAATGTCCATTTTGTACGGACATTCAAAATGTATATTCAAAATGGTTAGGATAGATACATAGTTACATTCTCTTAATGAATAGAGGGATTTGTCATAATAGTGTTTATAAATAGGATATCATGTCTGCATCTTGTACAGCAAATAACCACTAGGAAGAGAGTATGCAATGTGTTAATTATTGAAACTGTCCTACCAATTTGATTTGAAACTGTCTCATTGCTATTTGTCTCTCAATAAAATTATGGAAAAAAAAAAAAAGAAAGGGGAAAGCATCAAGAATGATACTCCAATTATAGTTTGAAGAAAAGGTAGTCAAATCTGTACCGTGTGGCTTGAAAGTCTGACATTGTAACTGCTCAGGCATCATTAGGTGGGCAGAGACAGAGAAGGTGGCTTTGGAAGAGAACATTTATTTGGGTGGAGAGTTGCCTGGTAAACTCTCTGGATCTCCCACCTACCAGGGAGTTGAATTTCCCTATAGATCGAGAAGCAATGACGTAGGTACTCAAGACCCAAGATAACAACTAGCAGGCAACATGGGTACCCAAGCAGAGGAGCCCCACAAAAGCCAGGAACAAGGAACCAGATTCCAGCCTCTTACCCAGCTCTCCTCCCTCCTTTTCCTCTCACGAATGTTTCTTTTGTAATTGTCTATAAAAGATTATCTGCATTTTATTTTTTAAAAAAAAAGTTCACTCTATTATCTGAAGACCAGACTGAGTGATCCTCCTGCCTCAGTCTCCCAAAGTGCTGGGATTACAGACATGTGTTACTACACACATGCGTGGACAGACAGAGCTGTGTCTTAATTATCTATAAATCTCTAGCTCCAAGCATAATTTACATAGAGACAATACTCTGTACATGATGAGTCAGTGCATTAAGAGGAGTCATTCCCCACTACTCCAGAGGTATTCTGTTCTCCACACGTGTTTGCATACTGCTGGACAATACTTCTCTAAGCCTACAATGCATGTCTTTCCCAATATGCTCACCTCTAGGTAATAACTTCTTTTTTTTTTTTTTTTTTTTTTTTTTGCAGAACCGGGGATTGAACTCAGGCCCTTGCACTTGCCAGGGAAGGGCTTATTCTAGTGAACCATCTCCCCAGCCCAATAATTTCTCTATGTTCCATTCAAACATATTTCTAATTTAGAACTTACAATGTTGAATTATAATCACCTACTGCCATCTCAAGACATTATTCATTACTGTCATGTATACTATTTCCTTAATCTTCTTGATACTATAATCACTAGTATTTAGACAAGTGTATTTGTCCTATCTAAAAACTCATGAATTTCTTTTTTTCTTTTTATTTATTTATTTGTGTGTGTGTGTGTGTGTGTGTGGCCAGCTCAGCCCACCAGGGGGCAGGGCTGGCTGGCATGTGGTGCTGGGGGGTTGAACCACAGTCCCTGTGCTCTGCTAAGCTTGTTCTAAGTAGGTGCTTTAGACCACTGAGCCATCTCACCAGCCCCTGAATTTCTAGATAGTAAGGACAGTGGTATATGTAACTGTTAGGGGCTGAAAATTGTACCTTCAAAGTTCTTCACTTGAAGCACTAACACTCAGGACCTCATAATATAACTTTTTAAAACAGGTAATTAAGTTAACATGAAGGTGGGTTTTAATCCAGTCTGACTGACTAGTGTCCTTTTAAGAAGAAATATGGACACATCAATGATGTTCAAGCACAGAGAAAAAGGCTTCAGGGAGGAGACCACCTCAAGCCAAGAAAAGAGGTTTCAGGAGACACCAAATCTGTTGACATGAAGTTCAGCTTCATCCTGAACCAATGACCTCCAAAGCTCAAGTTTCTGTTGTTCAAGAATACAGTCTATCATATTTTGTTATGGCAGCCCTATCAGACTAATAAGATTACAAGCAGATTAATGTGGATCACAAAGCAATTATCTATTATGCATTATTGATCTATCATATTGATATGTACCATAACTATCTCAAAGAACAAGAACTGCCACTCTATCTTTGTGTTCTAAGTATCCAACTCAGTAATTAGCATGTGATAATCCCAAACTCTGAAAGAAACATGAATGACTTTGGTTCAAGTCTAGATTTTATGAAATACAACTTTGGTAAGTACATTAGGAAATATACTAAAAGAAGACTCTAAAGGACTTCTTACTAAAGCTCAAGTGAATCTAGGAGCTTTGTTCCCACATAACTGGTACAAAATACTAGAAATTCTGAAAAAACTTTAAAGATTAGGGAGAAATTTCAACAAAATTAGTCAAATGAAGGTCTGTGTAAGAATAAGACTGGAGCTGGGTATGGTGGCTCATGTCTATAACCCCAGCACTCCCAAGGCCAACCTGGGCTACACAACAAGTTGAAGGCAGCCTGAACTACATAGTGAGATGCTATGTCAGAGAGAGAGAGAGAGAGAGAG